>NC_083429.1:49677893-50877893 GCF_020745735.1 Hemiscyllium ocellatum
CCATACAGAACATAACTGGTCTCCAGTCAGAAAAACACACTTGCTACCCGATGAAGAAGCAGCGCTCTGAAAGCTAGTAATTCAAAATAAACCTGTTGGATTCTAACCTGGACATACAGTAATAGAGACGTACAGCATGGAAACAGACCCTTCGGTCCACCTTATCCATGCCGACCAGATATCCCAACTCAACCTAGTCCTACTTGCGATCACCCAGCCCATATCCCTCCAAACCCTTCCTATTCACATACCCATCCAGATGCATTTTAAATGCTCTAATTGTTCCAGTCTCCACCACTTCCTCTGGCAGCTCATTCCATACAAGCACCACCCTCTGTGTGAAGACGTTGCCACTTAGGTCCCTTTTATATCTTTCCCCTCTCTCCCTAAACACATGTTGTGTAATTTTTAACTTTGTCCATCCCAGTCCAACACTGGCACCTCCACATCATTTCTATGACTAAGCCAGCTCTGTATCCATCTTACCAACTCACTGCAGATTCCATGGGACTTCACCTTTTGGATCAATCTGCCTTAAGGAATCTTGTCGAAGGTCCTGCCATATCGACAACATCTACCGCCCTGGCCTTATCAACTTTGTCACTTCCTCAAAAAAAACTCAATCAAGTTGTGAGACACAACCTTGCCCACACAAAACCATCCAAGTCCATATTTTCCCAAATGTGAGTACACACTATCACTCAAAATCTTCTTCAATAATTTCCCTTCCACCAACATAACCTCACTGGCCTGTCATTTCCCAGATAATCCTTGTTGCCCTTCTTTTGTGGGCGGCACGGTGGCACAGTGGTTAGCACTGCTGTCTCACAGCGCCTGAGACCCGGGTTCAATTCCCGACTGTGTGGAGTTTGCACATTCTCCCCGTGTCTGCGTGGGTTTCCTCCGGGTGCTCCGGTTTCCTCCCACAGTCCAAAGATGTGCAGGCTAGGTGAATTGGCCAGGCTAAATTGCTCGTAGTGTTAGGTAAAAGGGGTAAATGTAGGGGAATGGGTCTGGGTGGGTTGCGCTTCGGCAGGTCGGTGTGGACTTGTTGGGCCGAAGGGCCTGTTTCCACACTAAGTAATCTAATCTAATCTTAACCAAAGGAACAATGTTGGGTATTCGCCAGTCCTCTGGGACCTCACCTGTCATTAAGGAGGAGACGAAAAAAATTGTACAAGGCACCAGCAATATCCTCAGCATTCTAGGATAGACTTGTTGACTTTAATGCTTTGCAAAACACTCAACACCTTTTTTATATTGAGATGCCCTTGAATAATAACAAACCCTCCCAAGGCTCACCATCCCTGTCCTTCACCATTATGAATACGGATGCAAAGTATTCGTTAAGGACTTCACCCACTTCTTCCGGCTCCCCGCATAAATTGCCTCCTTTGTCCTTGAGGAGGGCTACCCTTTCCCTAGGTACCCTCTTGCTCCTAATATATGGGTAAAACATCTTGGGATTTTCCTTAATCCTGTTTTTCCAAAGACATTTCAAGTCCCCTTTTAGCTCTACTTCCCTGGTTTGTGTTCTTTCCTGCCATTTTTGTAAGGAGCAAACTAAATTCACCAGAGGAAAGTAAAAGTATCAACATTTTTGTAACAGCACAGGAGGAGGAGTAAAGGCGAGGGGGCTAGAATGAGGGCAGAAAGCACACGTGTGTGAGGGTTAAGTGTAACAGAGCATGAGTTATTTGAATGGGAGATATTTCACATCAGGTGGGTTGCTGGGTTGGAGGTACTGCTGTGAAAATAAAGCACATCAGGAATAGCAGAATGGGAAAATTTTGATGAATACAAACAGAGGAAAAACAAAAGTCAATTTAATTTAGCAACATTTGAGGTGGAGGGGAATCTAATTAAGATCTCACTGGGTCGTGCATTAATGGATTTTAAAGCTCACGGACAGGGGTAGGAGACTTGATTTTAGCCTTTGGCATTGTCACAACTTCAGATTTTTCAATCCTCATGACAAAGTGCTCCATCGCTCAGATTGCCTCAGCCACAGCAGAGTACGGAACGCAGCTCAGCAGACTGGCCTGCAGCAGTTCACAGATTAACACACTGCAACATCAACATTAGGATTTGCCGCTCACCCTCCAAGCACCACACAGTTAAATGGTGCCGATACTAAATTACCACAAAAGGTTCTGCTTCAATCAGCATTTCTTTGACCTAACTCAAATTAGCTTTTCATTTAACTTTAAAAAAGAGTAGACAGACTCACCAATTTATAATTCTGGGCTACAGCGCATTTAATCTTTCACGCTACAAGGGAGAGAAGTGTTAAAGCGCATTGTTACCAAGCCCAGTACAATCTTTGGAAGAAGTCATTAACGTGTGGAAGGCCTACAATGTTCACTCTAGCGAAGGTGTTTAGAAATGTTAATAGCGACATCGCTTTGAAGACATCTCTACAGTGGATGACAGTAGGACATTGAATGTCAGAATCTTAAATAACAGGAAGGGATCTATTGGAACCCTGTGTACACAGTGAGACTGGCATGGAGTTGATCAGAATTTCATGAATAGGAAGGGGTTTCTGAATCCTGAGAATCGGAAAGTGTTTAATAATACACTGGAATCCAACATAGAACAATTGAATGGTAATGGGTTCATTGGAATTCTACATCCTGCAAGTGAACGAGGAGAGATTTAGACTACCGAAGTTTTATCAGTAAATCCTTGTCCAAGTGGATAATACCTAAATATATTTTTTTGTCTATGACATGGAATGTGCTACATAGTCTAACTAAAGATTTACAATTTGTTTCCATCAGAACCAGTGTTTGACCTAAATTTGAGATTTTCAGGAACAGAGCCACAACTTTAACTGAGGACTTGCATACCAGCACTGAACAGGATGAGCTGTGATTGTCAACACACCAACATAGATCCTGTAGCTTAAAGGGAAATGGTGATCCAAAAGAATATTCACAGGATCAGACCAGTAAACCAAATGTTTACATAAATGATTTGGATGTGAACATAAGAGGTACAGTTAGTAAGTTTGCAGATGACACCAAAATTGGAGGTGTAGTGTACAGCGAAGAGGGTTACCTCAGATTACAACAGATCTTGACCAGATGGGCCAGTGGTCTGAGAAGTGGCAGTTGGAGTTTAATTCAGATAAATGTGAGGTGCTGTATTTTGGGAAAGCAAATCTTAGCAGGACTTATACACTTAATGGTAAGGTCCTAGGGAGTGTTGCTGAACAAAGAGACTTTGAAGTGCAGGTTCATAGCTCCTTGAAAGTGGAGTCGCAGGTAGATAGGATAGTGAAGGTGGCATTTGGTATGCTTTCCTTTATTGGTCAGAGTATTGAGTACAGGAGTTGGGAGGTCACGTTGCGGCTGAACAGGTCATTGGTTAGGCCACTGTTGGAAATTGCATGCAATTCTGGTCTCCTTCCTATCAGAAAGAGGCTGTGAAACTTGAAAGAATTCAAAAAAGATTTACAAGGATGTTGCCAGGGATGGAGGATTTGAGCTATAGGGAGAGGCTGAACAGGCTGGGGCTGTTTTCCCTGGAGTGTCGGAGGCCGAGGGGTGACCTTATATAGAGGTTTACAAAATTATGAGGGGCTTGGATAGGGTAAATAGACAAAGTCCTTTCCTGGGGTGGGCAAGTGCAGAACTTGAGGGCATAGGTTTATGGTGAGAGGGGAAAGATATAAAAGAGACTTATGGGGCAACGTTTTTACATAGAGGGTGGTACGTATATGGAATGAGCTGCCAGACGAAGTGGTGGAGGCTGGTACAATTGCAACATTTAAGAGGCATTTGGATGGGTATATGAATAGGAAGGGTTTGGAGGGATATGGGCCGAGTGCTGGCAGGTGGGACTAGGTTGGATTTGGATATCTGGTTGGCATGATCGGGTTGGACCGAAGGGTCTGTTTCCATGCTGTACATCTCTATGACTCTATACCAGCACTGAACAGGATGAGCTGTGATTGTAAACACACCAACATAGATCCTATAGCTTAAAGGGGGATAGTGATCCAAAAGAAAATTCACAGGATCAGACCAGTAAGACAAATGCCCAAACCCCCACCACCCGCACCCCATTCAGTAGCTGATGGAATTTGAATTCAATTAATAACTCTTGTTAAATCTTGTAAATCTCCGCCTCGTTTACCAATGCCCATTATGGAAGGAATTCTGCTATCTCTCCCTGACCTGACTTACAGGTGAGATGACTCCAGACTTACAGTAAAGCAATCCAATCTTAACTGCCCTCTGAAATAACCTAGCAAGCTAGGTTAGAGGGTAAGATGAGATGAGCAACAAGGGTGGCACGGTGACTCAATGGTTAGCACTGTTGCCTCACAGCACCGGGGGCCCAGGGTTTGTTCCCAGCCTCAGGCAACTGGCTGTGTGGTGTTTGCACATTCTCCCACTGTCTGCGCCAGTTGCTCTAGTTTGCTCCCACAGTCCAAAGATGTGCATTGGTCATGCTAAATTGCACACGGTGTCCAGGCATGTGACAGCAAGTTGAGTTATCCATAGGGATTGCAGGGATGGTATGGGTCGGGATGGGATGCTGGTTGGAGGATTAGTTTGGAGATGATGGACTGCATGGCATACTTCGAGTAAAAAGTGAGGTCTGCAGATGCTGGAGATCACAGCTGCAAATGTGTTGCTGGTCAAAGCACAGCAGGCCAGGCAGCATCTCAGGAATAGAGAATTCGACGTTTCGAGCATAAGCCCTTCATCCTGATGAAGGGCTTATGCTCGAAACATCGAATTCTCTATTCCTGAGATGCTGCCTGGCCTGCTGTGCTTTGACCAGCAACACATTTGCAGCTGCATGGCATACTTCGCCAGTGTCAGGGATTCTATGATTCTAGTATTAGGCATGGTAAATGCAGGGTGACAGAGATGGGCTAGGTCTGGGTGGGTTGCTCTTCAAAGGGTTAATGCAAATTGGATGGGCTGATCGGCCCCTTTGCACACTGTTGGAATTCTATAAAGTGTCAATAAACAACTAGCGATGATATCCCATGAGAAGGCGGCTTCTAAAACCCTCTAGTTTACCGTTGAGCAATGGGTGGCCCTGATAGTCAGGCCTTACCTGTGTGAACTCTGTAG
The DNA here is from genome assembly GCF_020745735.1 of Hemiscyllium ocellatum. Lineage (NCBI taxonomy): Eukaryota > Metazoa > Chordata > Chondrichthyes > Orectolobiformes > Hemiscylliidae > Hemiscyllium > Hemiscyllium ocellatum. The sequence goes on from NC_083429.1 coordinate 49,682,990, forward strand.
TGAGTCTCCAGCTGGTGTTTCAGACTGAACTTCTTCCCACATCCGTTGCATTCGTAGGGTTTCTCCCCAGTGTGAATGCGTTTATGACTCTTCAGAGTACATTCATCTCGGAAGCAGCTCCCACAGAATTCGCACTCGTACGGGTGGTCACCTAGGAGCGGAGGAGAAGCAAAACTGCTCAGGGCCATTCGAGTAATGAACAATCTTTAACCACCTCACCAAAACCACACCTCGACTGTCATGAGAGAAAACAAAGAACTGCGGAAGCTGGAGATATGACACAGAAATTGCTCGAGAAATTCAGCAGCACTGACAGCATCAGTCACGAGAGAGAGATAAACAGATTTAACGTTGAGTCCAGTGACCTTTCATCAGAACTGATTATCACACTTTGCTCACCCCATCACAGCAGAAAGATTTACTCGCATTTGAAATGACGCAGAAGGGCTCTTGTGGTGCAGTGGTAGCATCCCTACCTCTTGTCCAGGAGGTCCTGGTTCAAGTCCTGCCTGCTCCAGAGTTGTGCAATCACATCTCTGAAGAGGGCGATTAAAATTGGCTAGAAATAATTCAGATCAGAATACGATTAACTTCCAAATGAAAAGTGACATGATATAAAGATGGAATCAAGTGTGCTTATAAAATCAGGGAAAAGCATGGACAGGGAATACAAACAGAAATTGCTGGAAAGGCTCAGTGGTTCTGGCAGCATCTGTGGAGAGAAATCAAAGTTAACGCTTCGGGTCCAGAAAAGGAATATTATGACACACGTCTGCTCTCTCCGGTCGATATTAAAAATACCCCATGGCTCTGTTTTGAAGAGAAGGAGGAGACTTCTTTCCTGGTGCCCTGGTGAATAGCCCATCCCCAACACTGCAAAAACTGATGATCTGGTCACTGGCACATTGTGCCAATCATCACTGGCATACTGGGTGATGATTGGTTGCTGTGTTTCTTACATCATGACCGTAACTACACTTCAAAATGTCCACATTTAAATGCTGAGGAACAAAGTTACAATCATATATTGAAGCCAGTGAAAGGAAAAAAGGAGAATAAAGAGAAAGCAGCAGAAATGTTAAGAGCAAGTTTGAATCTGCCAGTGTGCAGTGTCATACTATACACCAAACATCCCATGCATCCCTCAGCCATTTCTCACAACAGATTCCTTTTGAAAGGCGGTGCCTTCTGTTGTTTACATCAAAGCAAGAGACAATTTCTAGGCAAAGTCCTACAGAAAATGATGATCAAGAAAAAATTAAATTTTTAGGTTTCATGAAATCCCAGATTTATCTTGAGTTCTGAAAAAAAACAAATGAAAATTCCAACAACTTTGAGACCAAAGTAAGGGTGTATTTGAAGTCGCAGACAGATTGTTGCGATAGGAGTTCAGCATACAAACTGGTTCCAACCCAGCGTGTTCCATCATCACCACCATCTCTTAGTGGTTTCGACCAGGAATCTTATACCTATTGGCCAGGGGAATTGGCTGAGGATCCTCTGAAATTAAATTTTGTATCCTATCGGAAGAGTCTTTAAAGCACAGCGGCTTGCATTGTGATGCAGGATCCAATAACTGAACACTTTTCCAGGTCTCTCACTTGCTTTCTGACAGTCCTCTGCAAGGTGCTGGACAAGATGATACTTTTTTAAATGATCAATTTTCATTTCCCGATGTGGACTGAGACTCTTGGGACTCCCAGTTGAGGTGAAGTTCAGCACAGTCTGAGGTGGGAGGACAGTTATTCTGAACTTTTGTATCTCTTTCTTTCTAATTTATTACCAGACTTTTTATTTCATTACTTTTCCCCTAAAACTTTGTAATTGAGAATTTGCACCCAGGAATCTAAGATCACACAGTAAATGGCGACTTGCAAACTCTTCATTGTTTTCATGTGAGTGCATGTGACAATGAACTGAATTCTAATTATTTTCACCCCAGAGCCATTGCATCCTGCAGGCTAACTGTTCCATTGAGTGTTCTCCTAAAAGTCCCCTCATTTCACACACAAGCACAGACTGTGACCCTGAGTACACGATAAAACATGAGGTGTGATGTTAGTTAACCCAAGTCCTCATGTTATTTGGCATTCAAAAACAGGTTTCCCCGGGGAAGGCTCCAGATGGAAGCCAGGAGGGGGAAAGTCTCTGGACGACCTCTGTTTTAGCATTCTCAATCATTCCCACCTCACCAAACATAGAGGCTAAAGCGACAAGAGCTTAGCAGAGCCAAGTGTTACTTTGAAATGATAACAGAAATTGCTGCAGAAACTCTGCAGGTCTGGCAGCATCTGGGGAGAGAAAGCAGAGAGAACCTTGCAGGCCCAGTGACCTTTCTTCACATCCTTGAGAGTTTCCCCAGCATTTCAGGCGTTGTTTCAGAGTTCCAGCACCCACAGTTGTTTGTTTTATTCCAGGGTCACTTTGATAGGCTCAGTCAGCCAGACAAATCATGGGAGGAGCTGCAGAAGTGCACACACAACAGAAGACTCACTCCACTCAAAACTTGACGAAAGGGGAAAATTAAAAGAGAAAAGCATCTTTTCTTCAAAGCTAACATCTGAAATGATGCCACAGAACCAGAACTATTTACAGCGGCCATTCAAACAAAATCTAGCCATCAGATGCTTTAATTTGCTAATTATTGGTCTTAGTAATGTCTAATCCTCTAGTTGATGTATCTATTTATCACAGCAGAGAATATTCACCATTGCACAACACCCAACCTGCGAGTATACTCCAGTGAAATGCAACAAGTAGAGACTTTTTTTTGTAGCCAATACATTTGGGCAGATGGCAAGGACGCTGCTGGATGTGTAACGTTCTCTACATTTCAACATAGAAGCTTAGCAGCTCAGGCTTTTAAACCAACAGCAACCCACAGTCTTCACTCCACTGAAGTCAATCAATGGCTTTGCATAAATTGTTCTTAAACCACTGCCGATCCCTCTGTCCCATTCATCCCACCAGTTCTTTCTTCTGAATGTCTCCTTTCTCTCTCCATCCACTTCAAAGCTGGTCAGTGCCAGGAAGGGATGGAAACAGTGCTCATTGCAAACTGACCCAGATAACCAAACCATTTTCAGGAAGGTCCAAGGTTGCAAGGTTTATTTTCACTAATCGCATTCTCACACCTGTGCCAATTGGCAGAGTTAAATCCGAGCGAATTGTTTTGGTAATCGATGTGAACTTCATATTCTGTTCCACCTGTAAAACTTTACAGTGGAGGAAGCGGCCATTCAACACATCCCATCTCTGCCAGCTCTTTGAAAGAGAAAGGCATCTGATTAAATGCCACTTCCTGACAGATGGATCACAGTCAAGCCTCATCTGCACATCGACAGAAAATAGGATGATTGACTGGCTCAGGAGAAAACCAACCAGTGAGCACCAACTCGAGGACAGCCCAATTCATCCCAGTCCCTTATTCCTCCAATTTATTTCCTCCTGCAAACTGCCTGTTGTGCATAATTCAGCGCATACATACCTAATGATGCATCAAATCCCCTTTAAAGTTTTTAAAAAATTCATTCACAGGACGAGGGCATCGCTGGCCAAGCCAGCATTTATTGCCCATCCCAAATTGCCCAGAGAACAGTTAAGAGTCAACCACATTGCTGTGGATCTGGAGTCATGCTTAGGCCAGACCAGGTAAGGATGGCAGTTTCCTTCCCTGAAGGACATTAGTGAACCAGATGAGTTTTTCTAACAATCGACAATGGATTCATTAGTCTCTTAATTCCAGATTCCACACTCTGCCATGGTGGAATTCGAACCTGGGTCCCCAGAAGATTACCCAGGTCTCTGCATTAACAGTCTAGTGATAGTACCACAAGGCCATTGACTCCCCTGTGACATCTTAATTGAGTTGTACCACTCTTGCCCATAGGGAGAAACTTTTGAGTTTCATTCCCGAACAGAAGCATGTGGACCTGGCAGTGAAAACAAGAAAATGCTGGAAATCACAGTGGATCAGGCAGCATCCATGGAGAGGAGGCAAGTTAACATTTCAAGTCTAGATAACTCTTCAGCAGATTATTGATGCAGTGCTGCGTTGTTACACTGATGCACCTCATGTGTCCTCAAATAACAAACCCAGTAATCCTGAAGAGTAAGAGAACTCATCCCAGAGTCTTGGCAACTTTGAACTTATATCAACTTTCAAACATAGCTCAACCACATCAGTGAAAATTGTTTCCAATGTGGAAAAGTAGAGACCAAATGACAAAGGTTGAGGGAAATAGCAAAAGAAAAGTCTGCGGATTTTATTTTAAACATTTGCGTTGTTGTTACTTGCAATGCACTGCCCAAAAGGGAGTTATAAAAAGGAGTCAAAACCTTTCAAAAGAGAACTGGCTAAGTATAAGGTAGAGCTGAGGAGAAAGGGCAGGAGACTAGGGTTAATGTGCCAGTAAAGGGATGATGGGTTGAATGGTCTCTTCCAGTGCTCAATCATTGTTGTTTGCTTGTTGTTATCTTGTTTGCTGTGCATGGGATTCCCCACATGGGAGACCTGGCTGTGAGCTCTTCTGTATGGCAACTGTGCTTCTTAAGCCTGTCATTTCAGCACATGATCATAACTTTTAAAAGGAGTTTTATTTTGAAAAAAACGTTTCTTCCCTGTACCATCTGGAATAGTTCTCCCTTTTCAACGGATGTCTGTAAACAGGGACACGGGAGGAATCCAGCTCCATTCTGCGACTGCAGAGGGACAAGGTTGACTGCTATTGTGTGAAATTGATCGAGATTAGATTTCCCTGTAACCGGAAATAGCAGAGAATTGGGGCAAGGAAAGATTTTAATTCTGTAAAGAAAAGCTGCAAATGTTAAGTGCACAGTAATATAATTATGGTTTTGCCTCTCCCAATATTTGGGAAAGCAGCTACAATGAAGAACATCCTCTGTGAAATAAGTAGCAGTCACTGCACAAGTTGTTGCCAGGCAATAGTCAGCCTTTAGCATGTTGATTATGTCAAACTCCTGCTCAATGAGCCCGACATGAAGTGTGTAGCCAAGTGAACAATTCCGATCCCCCCTTCGGCTGCCCAGAGGTCTACACCTGTGCCCTGAGCAGTGTATTACCTGCAACAGCTGTCACTAGGGCTACAGTGATGACCAACAAGCAGTGACACATGGCGCTGGGTGAGATGAAGTTTTATTGTGTGTGATAAGCAGCATCAATCAAAGATCCGTCACTGCCCAGGGCTCTTGGCTGGCCTGCACAACCAAATACAGACTGCCAGCAGTGACTGGCAAACAGTAACATAAAAACACAGGAAGGTTTCAAATCCAAGTCTGAGCTGTTGGAAATTACAAAGTCTCTTCCTTGCTGCCACAGTTTACCAGCATTTTTCAATATAAACTAACATTTGAGTGATATCCAAAAAGGGGCACAAATTAGTTACCTTTGTTTATCTCAACTTTGACAAGGAATCCTAATTTTTATAAAATTGGGTTGTATTTCTCTATGCTATACACTGGCTCCCAGTTCATCAATGCCTTAATTGTAAAATTTGCTTTATAGTTTTCATATCCTTCTGTGGCCTCAGCTCCTCATTATTGTACCCACAAAGACCCCCACAGCCTTTGAGATCTCTGCAATTCTGGTCTCAAATCCATCGATTTAAAATTGCTCCGTCATTGGTCCTGTGCCTCCAAAGAGGAGAGCTGCAGTAGACCATATTGTCAATGCTCATCTTTGGCCTCACATCCACTTTCCTGCCCACTCTTGATATCCTTCCCGTGACAACAAAAATCTCTCGACCTTAACTATATCTACCCTCCTGAGGCACAGCGTTCCAAAAACACTCATTTCTGCTCATCTCAGCCCAGTGACATTCCCCTTACCCCAGGAGTGTGCCCTATGTTCCAGTTTCCCCACCCAGGGAAGTCTCTGCCTCTGCTCAGTTAAATCACTTCATAATCCTCTATATTTCAATGAAATCAGCGCTCACTTGTCACAAATCCAGAAAGTGAAGATACAAATCTTTCTGTCCCTCAACACAGAAGAACCCATTACAGTGAGGATTTATTGTACTGCCTCCAACGAAGATACATTCTTCCTCAAATATAGAGATCAAAACTGCAAAAAGTACTCTAAGAGGAGGTTGCATAAAAGCCCCGCATAATTTTAGTAAGACCTCCATAACATAGAAGGCCATATCATTTGCTGCAAGTTTTAAAGAAATGCATTATGCGCATTTGTATAATATCCAGCATGTCCCAAAGAGTTTGACATCCAATGCAGTCACTGTTGAATATAAGCAAACATGGTAGCCTATTTGCGAGCACCACAACCTAAATGTTCAGTAGAAATACAGAACAGTGGAACTGAACTGCTCGAACGAACACAGACATTAAACCAAAACATCAACCTAGATTCTCTCCCCGTCTGCTGACGCTGTTGGACCATTTTTTATTTACTTTTCAGATTTCTTCTGAACACAGGACGGCACGGTGGCAACAGGACGGCACGGTGGCACAGTGGTTAGCACTGCTGCCTCACAGCGCCAGGGACCTGGGTTCAATTCCCACCTCAGGCGACTGACTGTGTGGAGTTTGCACGTTCTCCCCGTGTCTGCGTGGGTTTCCTCCGGGTGCTCCGGTTTCCTCCCACAGTCCAAAGATGTGCGGGTCAGGTGAATTGGCCATGCTAAATTGCCCATAGTGTTAGGTAAGGGGTATATGTAGGGGTAGGGGTATGGGTGGGTTGCGCTTCGGCGGGTCGGTGTGGACTTGTTGGGCCGAAGGGCCTGTTTCCACACTGTAAGTAATCTAATCAATACAGTAAGTTCCTTTTGAGACATTGATTCTCTGTGAAGTTCCCAGAGAAACTGATTGGGCTACTGGCGAGTACTGCCCTGCTATTCTTCAAAAGTGTGTAGAAGGATCTTTGATACCCCACTGAGTTTTACCTGGCACCCTCTCAGCACTGCCCTGAACTACGCACCTCCAATAACTGAGGCTGACTAACCTTCTAATTCAGAGGGCATCATCTCAGGTGAGTGATTTTTAATAAATTGCATGGCACTATTTTGAAGAACAGCACAGGAATTATCCCCACTGCCCTGGTAAATATTTGATTTTCCATTAATAATGCAAGATTCTATGATTATTCAATCACTATCTCAAGGCTACTTTTGGAACCTTGTGCACAAACAGTACTTCCTTCCTGAAAACCAACTGTGAAGCTGTTTAGAGTATTCTCAGGCACTGAAAAACATAAGTTTTCTTTCTTTTCCATCTCTTAAGCAAGCTGCTGTGTGTTGTCAAATGTTGCTTCTCCTACTTGGATACAGTCAGTACCTTCTGGTAATCACTCCAAACTCTCTCCCTAACATGTTCTGATGCTCACGTGACAAGTGCCACCGTCAGCCAATATCTCAGTCTTCAGACGCAGTTGGCTGGAATCTGACTGCCAGTTCCAGCAAGGAATTTAGATGAGACTCCCTACAATGTGGAAACAGACCCTTCAGCCCAACTAGTCCACACCGACTCTCCGAAGAGTAACCCACCCAGACCCATTCCCCCTAACTAATGCACCTAACTCTACGGCCAATTTAGCATGACCAATTCACCTAACCTGCACATCTTTGGACTGTGGAGGAAACTGGAGCACCCGGAGAAAACCCACGCAGACACGGGGAGAACGTGCAAACTCCACACAGTCACCCGAGGCTGGAATCAAACCCGGGTCCCTGCTGCTGTGAGGCAGCAATGCTAAAAACTGAGCCACCGTGCTGCCCCCTGAAAACTAAAACTGTGAATTAAGTATCGTGGTGTGTTTGGACTCGCAACTTATGGAATGATGAGATCTTTGTACCTACAGTAGCTCCTTGACAGTGTTATCCAATTAATCCCATTCTCCTGTCTTGATCCCAAGGACACACAATTTGTTTCCCTCATACTCAAATATCCCATTTTGAAAAATCATAAATGATTCTGCTATCCCAGATCACGAATCTCCCAATAAAACTAGTCACCTTGTCACTAGTCACATTGAATTGGTACCTGCTGGTTATTCATCCCCAAGCTCAGTACAGAAGACGCCCCCTTATTACATTTATTAAAAACTCCCTCAAAATTTTTTAACACATCAATTAAACTTCCTGGGTTGTAAATAGAACAACCCCATCTTCTTCAGACTCTCTAACTCCCACTATTCTAGTAAACCCCTCTGCTCTTGTAGTATTTTAAAGTTTCTCAACTGTGCTTCTGAACGAAACCAATTTAATTGCGAGGTTGTGAAATTCAGGAAAACAGTAGACAATAGCTTTTATATCTATGAAGAGAAGATTTTATAAAGGTCTTGAAGATTGCGAAGGAAATCGTTGGATAGACAGAGAGAAACCATTGCCATGTATAGGGGTGAGCAGTCACAAATACAAGATTACCATCATAAATCCAATAGGCAGGCTGGTTTTAAGTAGTGTGCCTTAAATGATGGGGAAGTGCTGATGTTGGACTGGGGGAGCAAAGTCAGAAGTTACCAGCAGACTTCACCTGATGAAGGGCAGTGCTACGAAAGCTTGTGATTTCAAATAAACCTGGTGGACTATAACCTGGTGTTGTGTGACTTCTGACTGTGTCTTAAATAGAGGGGACACATTGGTGAGCAAGACAGAGCAAGAGAGACTGAGAGCATGCGTGAGCATGAGCATTAGATGGACTTAATAAGGGACCACCAGAATATAGGAGGAAGGTTCAAACTCCAGTGGAGAAGTGATCAAAATCAAGGGATGTGCAAAGGCTAGGATTTAGGGAGAACATCGAGGCGAGGGCTGTGGGATGGAGCGGATTACAATTAGGAAGGGTGAGGGAGGGAATCTGAAAACAAGGTAAAGCCTTCAAAATGAAGTATTACTTAGACAGCAACCAATAGGTCAGCAAGCACTGGGATACGGAGCGCATGGGGCTTGCTGTGACTTAAGGTGCAGGGCAGCAGAGGGGACACACAAATTCAGGATGGGAGACCATTTGATTCAGCAAATCCAGAGAGCAAATAAAGGCAGAGATAAGCATTTCGCAAATTATCAAGGCAGAGTGAGGGTAAGTTTGGACAGGACAAGGTTCCAAGGACTGCGATGGGATTTGAACCCAAATCAGGAGAATTAGCTTGGATTACTGGGTCAGTGGCATTACCAATATCTCATAATCTTTCCCAATGAAGCTGTAGCATTTTGAGTTTAAATGCAAGATTTTGAGTTTCAGAACCAGAAGAGAAAATGCACATGTGAGTAAACCTCCAGAACACAGTGGAGAGACTGATCCCATTTTATTGTGGGTCAGTTCCTGCCTGCAGCTTTCAATGCTCAGGTTCTCAAATTATGTAATATTTCATTTTTAATATTCTTAATCAAACTGCTCAAATGTGCTGTGACATACCTCTAGAGCAGGCAGGATTTGAACAATCAGCTACATCTGTTAATGATACTGCACCACAAGAGCCCTAATATTTCATTTGTTTACATACAAAGCAATCATCAAAAAATGTGTTTGGAAATACCAATACATTTACATTCTGCACAGGGAAAAAATCAAAACTCCGAGTGCAATATATTGGACTTTGGGTGTTGCTCTGATATTTAAAACACGTCAAATCTATAGGATGCTGACAATGGCATGGATCTAATTCAATGCTCAATATTAATTAAAAATTCCATATGAAATGTTGCAGAGACATGTTAAATTTAAAATAGGGGCAGGCAGAATCATACACCTCAGAAACTAGTATAATCTGCCATCCTGACTTGGAAAGATATCACTGTTCTGTCACTGGGTCAAAGTCCTAGAACTCCCTCCCTCATAGTGTCGTGGGTCATCAGACAGACCACCCATTGCAGCAGCTCACCCCCATCTTCTCAACAGGCAACTCGGGATGGGCAAGAAATGCTGGCCCAGTCAGCAGTGCCCACATCCAAAAACATGAGCAAAACAGAAACAAACATTCTTGTCATGTCCACTGAGCTGATGGGAAATACTGGGATTTTGTGTAGAGTCATTAAGATGTACAGCATGGAAACAGATCCTTCGGTCCAACCCGTCCATGCCAACCAGATATCCCAACCCCACTAGTCCTATCTGCCAGCACCTGGCCCATATCCCTCCAAACCCTTTCTATTCATATACCCATCCAAATGCTTTTTAAATGTTGTAATTGTACTAACCTCCACCACTTCCTCTGGCAGCTCATTCCATACACGTACCACCCTCTGTGTGAAAAAGTTGCCCCTTAGGTCTCTTTTATATCTTTCCCCTGTAACTTTGATTATGAAGGAAATTAAATCAAAGGTAAAATGGAGGACTAAATCGAAGCAGCTCCGAGAAGTTGAAGAAAGGTTACATCTGAAACATCGACTTCTCCACCTCCTGATACTGCCTGGCTTGCTGTGTTCTTCCAGCCTCCTGCTTATCTGCTGAAAAGCTGAGGCTGGCAGACAGGAAGTGGGCACTTGGAAAGGAGGGGATGCCAAATTCAAAGTAAAGTTAATTCTTTTGGAAACCAAAAAGATCTGCAGAGATGAAGTTGCAGTTGGAGTGAATGCAGTTAATAGTTTAGCAAGGCAGCACAGTGGGACAGTGGTTAGCATTGCTGCCTCTCAACGCCAGGGACCCGGGTTCGATTCTGGTCTATGGTGGTTTAGGGTGAGAGGGGAATGATATAAAAGAGACCTAAGGGCAACGTTTCACACAGAGGGTGGTACGTGTATGGAATGAGCTGCCAGAGGATGTGGTGGAGGCTGGTACAATCGCAACATTTAGGAGGCATTTGGATGGGTATATGAATAGAAAAGGGTTTGGAGGGATATGGGCTGGGTGCTGGCATGTGGGACTAGATTGGGTTGGGATATCTAGTCGGCATGGATGGGTTGGACCGAAGGGTTTGTTTCCATGCTGTACATCTCTATGACTGACTGTGTGGAGTTTGCACATTCTCCCCATGTCTGCATTGTTTTCCTCTGGGTGCTCTAGTTTCCTCCCTCTGTCCAAAGATGTGCAGGTTAGGTGAATTGGCAATGCTAAATTGCTCATAAAGGCCCAGGGATGTGTCGGTTAGGTGCATTAGTCAGGGGTGAATGTAGAATAATAGGGTAGGGGAATAGGTTTGGGTAAGATATTCTTCAGACAGTCAGTGTGCACTTGTTGGGCACAAGGGCCTGTTTCCACACTGCAGGGATTCAGTGATGATGCCAGGGGCAACTGATCCGCATTCACAATTCTTCAAATTATTGCAGCATATTCAACATGCTGAGGACAGCCCTTATATTGGAGTAGTGAGTTCTCTCTTCATTTTCACAGTTGGAGAAACTAGGACCCACAAACTCAGTTCCCCTGTGGCTGTGTCTCTCAACACCTCACCAGGCCTAACGTGTCAAACATACCGTGTAAAACAAAGGTTTGCATTTATATAGTGCCTTTCACATTTCAAAGCACTTTGCAGAGAGTGGCGTACTTTTTGAAGAGTCATCATAGTGACTCAAGGGCATGGTGAGGTGGAGATGTTTGGGGAGGGAATCACAAGGGAGCGTCAAATGTGTGCTGATTGCAGAGTCCTACAGGAATGGAGCCGGAAAGCTTTCACACCGACAGTCGAAGATAAAGCAGAATCCTGCAACTGGAATCTCAGAATTTCCACAGCTTTTGCAATTTTCATGGGACTGTGACGAAGCAACCACAGCACTAAACTAAAGCTGCCTTTGATGGAGGCAAAGTTTAAGAAAACAGCATGAGAGCAAATTTAAAAGAAAAGCACAGTCTTTTGTTCCGCGCTGATGGTTTTTGAGAGGGCCTCTCACTGTGCAGCTGCTCGTCTGCTGTAATTGCAGTGTTGAAAAGAAAATGGACAAAATGTTCAATAAAAGTTCATTACTTCGCTGGAGAATGAGGTATTTACAATTCCTGAAGGGCAACTGAGTTTTTAAGTGGTGCTCAACTATTTTTAAGACAGTAACTTCACTGGAGGGAATTGGTTTGCTTTTTAGTGAAGTGACACTGTCATCATTATCCCCCACAATGCCTGGGTTCCCCCGACTCTAACCTGTTGATCATCCCTGAATTTCATTGCTCCATCATTGATGCTATACGTTGCATTGCTTTGACACACCCTTTGGATTCCTTCCACCTCACTGTGCCTTTCACTGTTCTTTTAAACATCTCTCTTTGACCGAGACTTTGGTCAAATTTGTCCTAATATCTGTTGGTGACAACCTTGGCGTAGTCAATAGCATGTCTGTCTCAACATCAGAAGGTTGAGTCTCCAACTGTCACGGCAGCAATGGAGACCAACGATCAGAGAGGACCGTCCATTGTAGCACTGGTGAAGGTGTTAACTTTCAATTTAAAAACCAGGAGGTCTTTCCCACCCTCTCAGATGGATGTACACTATTTGAAAGAAGAGCAGGGGAGTTTTGTCTGCTGTCCTGCCCAAAGTTAACCCTTCAAATCAATAACGCACACAAGAAAATGTAGTCACCACACTGCTGCTTGTGGGATCTTACTGCGCAAAAATGGCTGTGTTTCCCACCTTGCAATTATGATCACTCTTCAAAAAGCACACCACTCCCTGCAAATTGCTTTGAAATTACTGTGCGTGTGAAAAGCGCTATATGAATGCAAACCTTTGTTTTGCACGGTTTGCTTGACAAATCCTGCTAGCCAACACACTTCCTGAGAAACTTGAGAGATTTTACAAGAACGCTATAAATTCAAGTAATCACTGCTCATGGTTGAGACCCTGATGAAGAAACAGATGAGGCAGGTTATATCACTGGGATGTAACCAAATTCTCTACTCATTTTGCCAGAGATTGTGATCCACATAGCCACAAATTAATTTTTAGCCATCATGAGTATCCAACTTATTCATTCTCAAAAGCACTCTGCGTAATATTCCAATTCCCTTGCAAGGTGATAGGTTTTTTTTAAAGATTAGATTACTTACAGTGTGGAAACAGGCCCTTCGGCCCACCAAGTCCACACCGACCCTCCAAAGCACAACCCACTCAGACCCATTCCTCTACATTTACCCCTTCACCTAACACTATGGGCAATTTAGCATGGCCAATTCACCTAACTTGCACGTTTTTGGATTGTGGGAGGAAACCGGAGCACTCGGAGGAAATACACACAGACACGGGGAAAATGTGCAAACTCCACACAGACAGTTGCCCAAGGCGGGAATTAAACCCGGGTCTCTGGCGCTGTGAGGGAGCAATGCTAACCACTGTACCACCGTGCCACCCATGATACTGTGTACCCAGTAAGGAGGGAATGCAATGTCAAATTAGAGGGAAGGACCAAACCCACCATTTTAAATGGAGGAATTATCCCATTGAAGTTAATGATTCCTGTAAAGTAGCAGGTCAAGGACACACATGTAAATGCAGTGTTTGTAGATTAAAACTCTCAGACAGTGTCAACTCCTTTGCCAAATACATAGAGAATAATAAATTATCCTTGAAAAGGACCTAGAGGGCCAGAGATGCAGCATGTATTGGAGATTGAAAGTAGTTGAAGAAACAATGAGAAAAGTCAAATGGCAGTGGTCTAGTGGCACCAAACGTTTGGTTTTGAAATTGGAATGGAAGGGAAGGGAAGACAAAAGGAAATGCAGTCTCAGTTTTAAAGGTCTTGAATAAAAAGAGATTTGAAATGTGAAATTTGCCTCTTGCTCTCGCCAACACACCATCCTGTTCAGACGTGTCGTATGTAGGAGAACATACTGAAATTTAAAAGGAAGAATTACCGTCAAGTTGCTCAACGGAGACGGTTTGGAGGTTGACGTTTGGGGCTGGTTAAGTTGAGCTATCAGACCATAGGTGTGCTGTGAGAGATATAATCAAGGAAGGAACAAAGTTTAAGTGAAGCAAGCAATAGTTGGAAAGTTTGCACACAGGAGAGTCAAAGGTGTTGGGAAAGGACATCTTTGAGTGAGAGACAATAGGATTCATTTTGATTTTGAGGCAGTTCATCATCATTTTGATGTACGAAAGTAACATTCCTTTTAATTTCTACCTTTTTGCAAGATTTGATCTGGCTGTGACTGCTTCATCTCTGCATTGAACTTGTTCTCAAGGAGCGCAGGCAGGGGGCATGTGGGGTGCATAGGAGACAGAAGGTGAACACATCGGGGGTTTAATGATGAAGAGTGGAACAATAGTCTCCAGCTGCATACAAGGTAACCAGACTGGACAAGCTCATCAGCTATCCATACATTCCTGACAATGACATGCTAAACCTCACCCTGGGGAGGTGAATCAGCTGGGGTGGGGAAACAGACCGGGAATGGCGGGAGCAGACAGATAGGGCAAGTCAAGACAGAGGAACAGGGGATGGGTAAACAGATAGAGAGGGACAGAGAACACAAAGGAAAGATTGGGGGTGGTGAGTTCTCCCCTTGAGCCACACAGAAAACAAACAGAAGCTCATCAAGAGGAAAGCAGAGAGGATCTGTACACTGAATGGAAGTTCCATCATGCTCCGTACAAATTGGTCTGTCCAGGGGTTAAGTGTGAATTAGCTGAGATTGCATTAATTGTTTCTATTTTAACTGAAACGTTAAATTTCTATTGAGTTAATTGCCACTTTAATCGCAATCAGCATTTCAGATGGGACTTGGTTCAGCGTTCAGTTGGGGGCTTGCTTCACTGTTTCCAAGCAGTTTAAGCAGCAGAATGCCTTTAGCCCTATAATTATGCATGTACAGTACTAAAATATAGAAAGTCTTGTATCCCATCAACTGTCCATTATGTGCTACTTGTTTCCTCTACAAAAACAATCTCACAATACCAAACAAAAATCAAGCTTTTTAATGTTGATTAGGCTCTTGGTCGAAGATTCTTGTTAAACAAACACAGACACTACCATGAATACAGGTGGCTTTTACCTTTATTTATCACTGGATAATGTACTAAATATAGCATATATCTAAAAGAGCAACTTTTGAAGAATTGTCACTGTTCTAACATACAAATAAACAACCAACAATTTCCATTCAGAAAGCAGATAAATCATCAGACCATCTGTTTTTGCATGTTTTCTGAGGAAAAGGCACCTCCTCTTTGAGATTAAACCAAGGGATCCATCTGAGGGGTGGTCTTGGTTTAACGTCTCACCTGAAAGACGGTGTCTCCAACATTGCAACTCTCCCTCAGTATCGGACCGATGAGTACCAGGCTAAAGTGGGGGTAGAACAGTGAACAGGCCCTTCGGCCCACCATATCTGCCAACCATAATGCTATTCTAAACTGACCTCATCTCCTGCACATGCACAGTATCCATCTATTCCCTGCCTGTACATGCGTCTGAATGTCTCAAATATTGCTACCATATCTGCTTCTACCACCCTCCCTGGCAGCACATTCCAGGTACCTACTTCCATTTGTGTAAAAACTTTCCTTACACACCGCCTTTAAACACTCCCCCTTTCACCATAAACCTTCGTCCCCTGGTAGTTAACATTTCCACCCTGGGAAAGAGACTCTGACTATCCACAAACCTCTTCCTAAACTTACCATCATCCGTGCCTTTCTCCCTGATGAACACCAATATGATATACACATTACAACAGCCTCACCCACTTCCTCTGGCTCAAGACAATTTTTCTCCATTTTCTCATTGAGTGGACCAACCCTTTCACTCGTTACCCTCTTGCTCCTAATATACGTATAAAATGCCATGGGATTCTCCTTAATTCTACTTGCCAAAGACACTTCATGGCCTCTTCAACCTCTTAAACTTCTTTTTTTCAGTTCTTTTGTGCTTCCTCTACACTCAAGGGCCTTATTTGATTTCTATTTCCTTAACCTTACGTTTATTTCCTTTTTCTTTTTAACTAAACCGAGAACATCTCTCTCAGTATTTGTGAGAAGAAAACAGAGTTAATACTTCAGGTCCAATGACCCCTCTGCAGAATTCATGAAGAATCAGTGGTTAGCACTGCTGCCTCACAGCGCCAGAGACCCGGGTTCAATTCCCGCCTCGGGCGACTCTGTGTGGAGTTTGCACATTCTCCCTGTGTCTGCGTGGGTTTCTTCCGGGTGCTCCGGTTTCCTCCCACAATCCAACAATGTGCAGGTTAGGTGAATTAGTCATGCTAAATTGCCTGTAGTGTTAGGTGAAGGGGTAAATGTAGGGGAATGGGCCTGGGTGGATTATGCTTTGGCGGATCACGCTTCAGCGGGTTGGTGTGGACTTGTTGGGCCGAAGGGCCTGTTTCCACACTATAGGGAATCTAATCTAAAACTTTAACTTTGTTTTCTCTCGACAGATGCTGAGCTTTTCCAGTAATTTGTTTTTGTTTCTGACATTCAGCATTTGTACTTCTTGGAATTTAAAAAAAAAAGTAACTTCTCCCATCATCCAAGTTTCTCAAATCTTACTATCCTTACCTTTCATCTTCACAAGAACATACTCGTCCTGAACTCTGATTAACTGGCTTTTAACAGACACCCATATGTCAGATATGGACTAAGCTTCAAACAGCTGCTCTCAATCCAACTTTTCCACTTTCTGTCTAATAGTGCTAAATTGGGGGAAGGTGAATTATAGCAGTAAGTACAGGACCAATCTTATTCTTTTCTGTAACTATTTTAAAACTTGTGCAATTATGATCACTTTTCCCAAAATACTCCCCCACTGAAACTTCTGGTCTGGCTCATTCGCCACGATGTGATCTAATACAGCCCCTGTTCTAGAAGGACCATCTACATATTGTTTCAAGAATCCATCTGGATGCGCCTAACAAATTCAAACCCAGTTGGACCCTGGGCACTAAGGAAATTCCAGTGAATACTGAGGCAATTAAAATCACTCACTACCATGACCCTGCTTATATATCTGTTCCTCTAATTCCCACAGCTATTGAAGTCTAAACTATAAGCCCATCATTGGAATAAGAAAGGTGCAATCACTATGTTCTATCCATACGGTCTCACTGGATGTGCCCTCCAAGACATCCTCTCTCTGTGACATTCTTCTTAATCAGCAATGAAAATTCCCCACCCCTTTTCCATCCCTTTCCATTTTGTCCGAAATATCTAAACCTTAGAACATTGAGTTGTCAGTCCTGCCCTTCCTTCAACCAAGTTTCTGTAATGGCTACCACATTGGAGTCCCAAGCACTAATCCAGGCTCTAAGATAATCTGCCTTCTCTGTTATACTCCTTGCATTAAAATAAATATTCTTCAGACCATTAGATGTTCATTAAACTAGACCTGCCTATACTTCCTCCTTGACTTACTTGATTTTACTCCTCTCCTTGCTGGTCTTCAAATTAGCACTTCACTTGCTGACCAACTACTTTGGTTCCCAAACCCCCGCCACACTAGTTTAAATCCTCCAAAGGGACACTAAGAAACCTCCTTGCCAGGATATTGGTGCCCCTCCAGTTTAGGTCCTTTTTGTACAGGTCCCACTTACCCTGGAAGTGATCGACAACAGACAATAGGTGCAGGAGTAGGCCATTCGGCCCTTCAAGCCAGCACACCATTCATTATTATCATGGCTGATCATCCAGAATTAGTATCCTGTTCCTGCCTTATCTCCATAATCCTTGATTCCACTATCTTTAAGGGCTCTCTCCAACTCTTTCTTGAAAGTCCCACAGACCTAGATATCTGAATCCATCCCTCCTACAGCAGCAGCTTAATTATTTGTCCAACTGTACTATCTTCTTATTGCTGGCTCACTAGCACATTGCATGGGGAGTAATCCTGAGATTATAATCCTGGAGGACCTGTTTTCAACTTCCTAAATTCCACTCGTAGGACCTCATCTCTGTTGCTGCCAATGTCATTAGCACCAATACAGACCCGGACTTCTGGCTGCTGACTGTCCCCCTGAGAACGTCCTGTGCCCGCACAGAAACATCCTTGACACTGAACCATCTGACTCTAGAGGCAATAGCAATGCTCAGTGATCCAGAGCTGACACGAGTAACAAGAAAAACAGCAAAATACTGCACACATGTTGAAATCTGTAATTTTGGATGGGTGCTTAATCTAGGATAGATGTTCGCCACAACATCGTGGGCCGAAGGGCCTGTTCTGTGCTGTATTGTTCTATGTTCTATGTAAAACAAAGTGCTGGGAATATCAGATAGGAGAAGCTGGAAAGAAACTGGAAATGTGAGACTTATTGTTAAAGATAAGAAGGAATGCACCTTTAGAGAAATGAGCTTTTTTCTTTAGAATTTAAATTTCAAGCAAAAATACAGGTGAAGTTTTTTGGATAAACTTAGTAAGCCAGTCTTCAAAAACTCTCTTAAGCTTTTTCTTCCAGGCTAGCTCTCTTCAGAAAGTTTCACTTCATCTTTCACACATTCATCTCAAGGTGCATGTTTTAGGCAACTCTTAGTATTCAAGTATACACTTAATGGTAACGTCCTAGGGAGTGTTGCTGAACAAAGAGACCTTGGAGTGCAGGTTCATAGCTCCTTGAAAGTGGAGTCGCAGGTAGATAGGATAGTGAAGTAGATATTTGGTATGCTTTCCTTTATTGCTCAGAGTATTGAGTACAGGAGTTGGGAGGTCATGTTGCATCTGTACAGGACATTGGTTAGCCCACTGTTGGAATATTACGTGCAATTCTGGTCTCCTTCCTATCGGAAAGATGTTGTGAAACTTGAAAGGGTTCAGCAAAGATTTACAAGGATGTTGCCAGGGTTGGAGGATTTGAGCCATAGGGAGAGGCTGAACAGGCTGGGGTTGTTTTCCCTGGAGCGTCGGAGTCTGAGGGGTGACCTTATAGAAGTTTATAAAATTATGAGGGGCATGGATAGGATAAATAGGCAAAGTCTTTTCCCTGGGGTTGGGGAGTCCAGAACTAGAGGGCATAGGTTTAGGGTGAGAGGGGAAAGATATAAGACAGACCTACGGGGCAACTTTTTCACACAGAGGATGGTGCGTGTATGGAATGAGCTGCCAGAGGAAGTGGTGGAGGCCCGTACAATTGCAACATTTAAGAGGCATTTGGATGGGTGTATGAATAGAAAGGGTTTGGAGGGATATGGGCCAGATGCTGGCAGGTGGGACTAGATTGAGTTGGGATATTTGGTTGGCATGGACAGGTTGGATCGAAGGGTCTGTTTCCAAGCTGCACATCTCTATGACTCTAAGTGACCGTACTTTCCTCTTCTCTGCCTTGCCTGTGCCTTGTTTGTCTTAACCCTGACCCTTGAGCATTTACCTGGAGGGGGAGGGGGGGTGGGATGGGGGCGGAAGAGTCAGTGTCTTACTCCATCCCTGTAAGAGAAAAGGCAAAGCATGCACCGTGGGTTGGTGCTCCATACCTGTGTGGGACCTGAGATGGCGTTTCAGTGCTGTGTGGCTTGGGAACGTTCGGTCACATTCGCTGCAGATGTAAGTGCGGACTCCAGCGTGCACCTCCATGTGCTGCTGCAAGGCTATCTGTGTCTGGAACCGTTTCCCACAGAGCAGGCAGAAGACAGCCATGTCAGTACCTGTCCAACAACAGGAAAAAAAGAGGTGTTGGTTAAATAATAATGAATTACCATTGCTAATGGTCACAACTGGTAAGCAAGTTTAAGAATTGATAGGCTCACCAATCATCAATTTCCAAAACCTGCTCTCTACAAACAGCATCGCTCCTTTAGCATTCCCATTGTTTTGAGGAACATGTTCAACTTATCTATAGTTACCTTTTAAACTTGCTGAGGAAAGTTTTGTCTGATGGTATAATTTATATCACTGAGCAGTGAAGGAAAGGACTTGAATTTATATGATAGCCTTCACAGGATGCTCTAAACAGTTTTAGACACAATGACTAGACTTTGAAGATTCTGTGTGTTAAACACACTTCTTGCATTAACAACAATCGAAAATAATAGTCACCTTCACAGAGAGGAGATTCAGCTTCTTGACAAACACACAGGCAAAACTCTTTGGAAAATGGTCAGAGTTAATAGAATATCTGGACGATCACCCCTTCCGTCGATTTTCATTTGATTAAAAAAAAAAGGAATTTTGAAAAATGATATAGCAGACTATTCCAGCTTCTCTATTTTGTAGAATAAATATTTCCTGTAACCCTCTCAGATCCAGAGTGCAATGTCAGAATACAATTTGGAGGACACTAAAATCACCATCCTTCCTGACTATAAGACGACAGACTACAGTTAAACTGGATATCCATGGCAGCAGAACCAACCACAGTTGTCAGAGAACACAAACAATCAATAGCTAGTGATCAGAAAGTGGCATCACCAGTTAGTGTTCACATAGAATCAATCTCAGGAGCTTATGAGGTACATTGGTAATGCCACTTTCTATTCACTAGCTATTGTTTATTTGTATTCTCTGATAACTGCGGTTGGTTCTGCTGCCATGGATATCCAGTTTAACTGTAGTCTGACTACTTATAGTCAGGAAGGATAGTGATTTTAGTGTCCTTCAAATTGTATTCTGACATTGCACTCTGGGTCTGAGAGGGTTACAGGAAATATTTATTTTACAAAATAGAGAAGCTGGAATAGCCTGCTATATCATGAAAATCGATAGAAGGATGACCGTCCAGTGTCCTCTGAGCTAGGAGTACAAGTTCAAGTCCCACCTGCTGTAGTGATGTGTAAAAATTCTCTGTGCAGGTTAATTGGAAAATATCTAGAATTACCTTGTAGGAACAGGCCAATTGCCCCAACAGGACTGGGCCAGTATCAAGGCTCCACATAACCCTTTGTCCACCCGCTTAACATATTCCTCTATTTCTTTATCCATCATTGATTTGTCTACCTTCATCCTCTGAATTTGCTGTTGCAAGTAATTCAGACAAGTTCTGCATTAACCAGTCTCAAGACAATGAGGTCTCCTCTGAATTTATAAACTCAGAGGCCTCTGCTAGGTCAACCTTAAGTATTCTCTTTGCTGGAGTAAAGAGTCCCACTAGTTCACTCTTTGCTGACATCCATAACCTGTGTTTTGATTTCAATCTAGCAAATCTTTATCATATCCTGTTCTCTGTCTCAAAAAATATTGTGACTAACCTTGTGATGAATCTGCTCATTTAACAAGGTTTGTAGATTAGATATCCTACTGGATGGAAACAAGCTCTTCGGCCCAACAAGTCCTCACCAACCCTCCGAAGAGTTACCCACCCAGACCCATCTCCCGATTTACCCCTGATTAATGCACCCAATACTATAGGCACCTAAACACTGTTTAACATGGCCAATTCACCTAACCTGCACATCTGTGGATTGTGGGAGGAAACCAGAGCACCCTGAGGAGAATGTGCAAACTCCAAGCAGACAGTCACCTGAAGCAGGAATCGAACCCGGATCCCTGGCGCTGTGAGGCAGCAGTGCTCACCATTGCACCACCGTGACGCCCAGTTATGCAGTCCTTCACTTTCTTTTCCAGAGAGGTCGTAAATGACACAGACTCTGAAAATCTGGAGTTTGAAGAGTTTTGGTGCCAATTTGATAATAGCTAACAGATACTGCCAAGTTGTAAAAAAAAACTTGTACAATGAAAGAGGTGTGGCCAGTTCTCCCCAGCATGGCTTTTCACTGGTTTGGGTTTTTTTAAGCAGTAGTGGGAAGAATCAGGCCCAGGCTGTACCCGCTCTCTGCCTTCTCTACTGTAAGATCCTGTGTTTGATTTTATCTTTCATGCCAAGGGGTGTTTATGGGGATTGTTGCAAGTATTTGTCATTAAGTGGGACAATCTGTTGGATTTCCGGATAGGATATGTTATTTGGCATCCTGTTTTCTGTTCTTTGTGTTTCATTCAGCAATCTTGCAAATAAGTTCTGTTTTGTTTAAAACTAAGTGGTTTAACCAGTTGATTCTCTCCTAGAATATCCATCTTACAGCTGCTTAAAACAACTAGCAAAGTTAGGGTCTGGACTAGCTTCTTGAAATATTTTGAGGGTTCTGGCCTACTCCATAACCTGTTTAGAGATGTGATGACACACCTCTGGAGCAAGTGGGAGTTGAACCTGAACCTCCTGACTCAGAGGTGGAGACACTACCACAGTTACCACAAAAGCCATCCTTCTGTCACTAGCCTTTTTAAAAAATTGCAAGGAGGATTATTTACAGGACTCAAAATGCAATCAAGAAATGAGTTAAGAGGAAGTGTTAGCGTCGGAAATTCTAGTCGATATTTCCTTTCCAGTCCAGTGATACGAAAGTGCCCTTATTGTGACCATATAAGGCCTTATATTTCTCCCAAAACATATTCCACTGTGTCACTGATTTTGCAGTTTGTTGACAAAATGATACACTTTAAGTGGGCACAGGGGTAACTGAATTCACTTCCATCTCAAAGGCAGTGAGAA
The DNA here is from genome assembly GCF_020745735.1 of Hemiscyllium ocellatum. Taxonomy (NCBI): domain Eukaryota; kingdom Metazoa; phylum Chordata; class Chondrichthyes; order Orectolobiformes; family Hemiscylliidae; genus Hemiscyllium; species Hemiscyllium ocellatum. The sequence continues at coordinate 49,705,286 of NC_083429.1, forward strand.
CACAGGCTCATCCGAAAAGAGAATACCAGGAAATGAACTAAATAGTGCGAGCACGCTGTGGCAAGACTACCTGTGCAGATGCACAATAAACCACTGGAGTTCTGGGAGTTTCACAGTTGTGACCAGCCTCAATGCTTCAGGTCACTCATGTTGAGACATGGTCATCATACAACAGCAAGTGTCTGATGAAGTACACACTGCTTTCACAGCTTCATGTGAAACCGCAAAATAGAAAGGTCTTAAAGAAACTCAAATTTCCAATCTCCAGTCTCTCTCTATGCTGCACCTCTTCTCATTCTCCATTTCACTGACACAATAGATTTGAAAGGGTTAATTCAGGAGGACAGGTTGCAGGGATTATGATTTGGAGATGCCGGTGTTGGACTGGGGTGTGCAAAGTTAAAAATCACACAAGACCAGGTTATAGTCCAATAGGTTTAATTGGATGCACTAGCTTTTGGAGCACCGCTCCTTCAACAACCACCTGAAGAAGGAGCATCGCTCCGAAAGCTAGTGTGCTTCCAATTAAACCTATTGGACTATAACCTGGCATCGTGTGATTTTTAAACTTTGCAGAGATTATGTCGGTGTTTCATTGTGTGAGAAGGATCTAATTGAGATGTTTACACTGATTAATGGACTCAAGAAGAGATAGATTCCATTACCTCGCACCCACCCCCCCAATGAAATAGTGGTAGTGAACCTACCCCTGGACTATAAGGTCCAGGTTAGAGTCCTATCACCTCTCATCTCTGAACAGGTTGATTAGAAAGACAGGTTAAATTTAAAAAAAAATTAAATTACAAATCTATCTTCTCTGATGGGACAGTCTGTTCCAAGTGAGAATTCACCAGGAAATTAAATTCAACCGGGGGTGGCATGGCAGAGCAGGGGATGGTGGTGGGGTTGTGGTGGTTTCCCTGCCTCTGAGCCAGGAGACCTAGATTCAAGTCCTTCCTGCTCCTGCGGTGTGCAATAATATTTCTGAACAGGTTGATTAGAAACCAATCAAAAACTCTACAGGAGGTTGTGAAGCCAGGAAGCACTTCACCACAAAATATGTAGTTGGAATCTGAAACTTTCTCCCCACAATGAGCTACCAATGCTAGGAGTCAGGTAAAAGTAAAAAATAATTGAGCTTGCTGTTCCTTCATCCAGTCAGAGTAGATGTATTGAGAAGCAAATCAGTCATTACCTAACTGAATGGCAGATATCGTGATACATCATGGAAAGAGACCCTTCGGTCCAACCAGTCCATGCCGACCATGTTCCCAAGCCAAACTAGTCCCACCTGCCTGCGTTTGGCCCACATCCCTCCAAATCTTTCCTATTCATGTACTTATCCAAATATCTTTTAAATGTTGTAACAGTACCTGCATCCACCATTTCCTCTGGCAGTTCATTCTACTGATGAACCACTCCGTTTAAAACAAAGAAGTTGACTCTCATGTCCTTTTTAAATGTTTCTCCTCTCACCTTAAAAATATGCCACCTAGTTTTGACCTTTCCCACCCAAGGCAAAAAAAATCCCTTGGGTATCCACCTCATCCATGCTCCCCCATGATTTTATCACCCCTTAACCTCCTACACTCTAATGAAAAACATCTCAGCCTCTCTTTATAACTCAAACCTTGCATTCCCAGCAAAATGCTGGTAAATCGTTCTGAACCCTCTCCAATTAAATAATATCCTCAGGTAGCACAACATCGAGGGCTGCAGGGCCTGTACTGTTCTATGCTCTATCCTTCCTACACCAGGGCAACCAGAACTGTACACAGTACTCCAGAAGAGGCCTCACCAACATCCTGTACAACCTCAACATGATATCCCAACTCCTGTACTCAAAAGTCTGAGAAATGAAGGCAAGCGTGCTACATGTTAAATTAGATTAGATTACTTAGTGTGGAAACAGGCCCTTCGGCCCAACAAGTCCACACCGACCCGCCGAAGCGCAACCCACCCATACCCCTACATTACCCCTTACCTAAGACTATGGGCAATTTAGCATGGCCAATTCACCTGACCCGCACATCTTTGGGCTGTGGGAGGAAGCCGGAGCACCCGGAGGAAACCCACGCAGACACGGGGAGAACGTGCAAACTCCACACAGTCAGTCGCCTGAATTGAACCCGGGTCTACAAGCGCTGTGAGGCAGCAGTGCTAACCACTGTGCCACCGTGCCGCCCTGTCTTCTTAACCACTCTGTCGACATTTGATGCAAATTTCAAAGAGCTATGTTCCTGAACCCTTAGGTCTCTGTTCTACAACACTATCCAAGGCCATACAATTAACTGTGTAACTCCTGCCTTGTTTGCTTTACCAAAATGTAATACCTCAGATTTATCCAAATTAACCTCCATCTGCCACTCCACAGCTCACTGACCCAATTGATCAAGGTTTCCTTGTAATCTTAGATAACATTCTTCACTGTCCACTGTACCATCAATCTCGGTGTCATCCATGAACTTAGTAATCACGTCTCCTAAATTCTCATCAAAATTGTTTACATTTGACAAATAAAAGTGGACCCAGCACCAATCCCTGTGGAACAATACTGGTCAAAGGCCTCCAGTCTGAAAAATAACCTTCCACCACATCCTCTGTCTCCCACTGTCAAGCCAATTTTATATCCAATTGGCGAGCTCTCCCTGGATCATGTGATCTAACTTTACTAATTAGTCTACCATGTGGAACCGTATCAAAGGCATTACTAAACTCCATGTAAACAACATCTTCTGCTCTGCTCTCATCAACCTTTTTAATGACTTCCTCAAAAAACTCAACCTGTCTTGGAGACATGCTTTCCCACGCACAAGTCCATGCTGACTCTATCCCTATTCTTGCCTCTCCAAATGCATTTGTGGGCAGCATGGTGGCTCAGTGATTAGCACTGCTGCCTCACAGCATCAGGGACCCAGGTTCGATGCCAGCCTTGGGCGACTGTATGGAGTTTGTACATTCTCCCCATATCTGTGTAGGTTTCCTCTGGGTGCTCTGGTTTCCTCCCACAACCCAAAAGATGTGTAGGTTAGATGTAATGACCATGCTGAATCACCCAGTGTTCAGGGATATGTAGGTTACATGCACTAGTCTGGTGTAAATGTAGAATAATAGGTAGGGGGAATGGGTCTGGGTTGGTTACTATTTAGAGGGTCTGTGTGGACTTATGGGGCTGAATGGCCTGTTTCCACACTGTAGGGATTCTATGAAAACTCATCTTTCAACATTCACTGTCAGAATCACAGGTCTACAGTTTCCAGGCTTCTCCTTACAGCCTTTCTTAACTAAAGGCACATTAGCCACCCTCCAGTCCTCTGACACCACACCCGTGGTTATAAATGATACAAATTTCTCTCCTGGGGAGAGATTTTTGAATATGTGGCTCCTTTGAGGAATTTGTCTTGAATGTACTGATACTTGAATCAGGCACCAGCTATCCAAAAGGTACACATTCAGCAAAAGCAATTTCAGGCAAGGCGATGTCTCGAGGAAAATACTTATTGTTCCCTCAAGGAAGGGATTGCCGTCTACATACAGTGCTTGCTATTACACGATCACACAATGGACACAGGCAGACTGTTTACCCAGCACTGATCTGGTCAACTGGAGTATTTTGCAGCTCCGTGTCAAAGTTACAGCACAGAGGCCCAGGGGAAATAAGGAGCTCAAGTTTTGAGATTCTGCAGACATCAAAAATAAGGCAACCTCATTTACCACCACGGGAAGCCCAGGCACATCATGCCAGTGAATATCCTACTTTGGCAGAATTTCCTGCTGGAGCGTCAAACTCTCCAACTCATGACACAAGCTACTGCAGGATGGAGTTATTTGACAATGACAAACTGGCCAACAACATAGAACATAGAACATAGAAAGATACAGCGCAGTACAGGCCCTTCGGCCCTCGATGTTGCGCCAACCGAATCCTACCTAACCTACACTAGCCCAATAACTTCCAAATGCCTATCCAATGCACGCTTAAATGACCATAAAGAAGGAGAGTTCACCACTGCTACTGGCAGGGCATTCCATGAACTCACAACCCGCTGTGTAAAGAATCTACCCCTAACATCTGTCCTATACCTACCACCTCTTAATTTAAAGCTGTGTCCCCTAGTAACACCTGACTCCATTAGCGGTAAAAGGTTCTCAGTGTCGACCCTATCTAAACCCCTAATCATCTTATACACCTCTATCAAATCTCCCCTAAACCTTCTCTTCTCCAATGAGAACAGCCCCAAGTGCCTCAGCCTTTCCTCATAAGATTTTCCTACCATTCCAGGCAACATCCTGGTAAACCTCCTCTGCACTCGTTCCAATGCCTCCACATCCTTCCTATAGTATGGCGACCAAAACTGCACACAATACTCCAGATGAGGCCGCACCAGAGTCTTATACAACTGCAACATGACCTCAGGACTCCGGAACTCAATTCCTCTACCAATAAAGCCCAGTACACCATATGCCTTCCTCACAGCACTATTTACCTGGGTGGCAACTTTCAGAGATCTGTGTACATGGACACCAAGATCCCTCTGCTCATCCACACTACCAAGTAGCCTACCATTAGCCCAGTAATCCATCTTCTTGTTACTCCTACCAAAGTGAATGACTTCACACTTAGCTACATTGAATTCCATTTGCCACATTTCTGCCCAGCTCTGCAACTTATCTATATCCCGCTGTAACCTACCACTTCCTTCCTCACTATCCACAACTCCACCGACTTTTGTGTCATCCGCAAACTTGCTTACCCAGCTTTCAAGCCCTTCCTCTAGATCATTTATAAAGATAACAAAAAGCAATGGTCCCAAAACAGATCCTTGTGGTACACCGCTAGTAACTGCACTCCAAGATGAACATAGTCCATCAACTACTACCCTCTGTCTCCTTCCAGCCAGCCAATTCCTAATCCAAACCTCTAATGTATCCTCAATGCCATACCTCCGTAGTTTTAGCATTAGCCTACCATGGGGAACCTTATCGAACGCCTTACTAAAATCCATATACACAACATCTACTGCTTTACCCTCGTCCACTTCCTTAGTCACCTTCTCAAAGAACTCAATAAGGTTTGTGAGGCACGACCTGCCCTTCACAAAACCATGCTGGCTATCCTTGATCACGTTATTCCTATCCAGATGTTCATAAATCTTATCCCTTACCATTCTCTCTAAGACTTTGCCCACCACGGAAGTCAGACTCACTGGCCTATAGTTACTAGGTCTATCCCTACTCCCTTTCTTGAACAAGGGGACCACATTCGCTATCCTCCAGTCCTCTGGTACTATTCCCGTTGACAATGACGACATAAAAATCCAGGCCAATGGCTCTGCTATCTCCTCCCTAGCTTCCCATAGGATCCTAGGGTAAATGCCATCAGGCCCAGGAGACTTATCTATTTTCATCCTTTCCAATATTCCCAGAACCTCTTCCCTGCATATTTCCAGGCCATCCATTCTAATCATTTGTGACTCCATATTCACATCAGCAACAGTATCCTGTTCCTGAGTGAATACTGATGAAAAGTATTTAGTGTCTCTCCAATCTCCTGCGCCTCCACACACAACTTCCCACTACTATCCTTGACTGGACCAATACCTACCCTAGTCATCCTTTTATTCCTGACATACCTATAGAAAGCCTTTGGGTTTTCCCTAATCCTACCAGCTAAAGACTTTTCATGTCCCCTTCTCGCTTCTCTTAGCTCTCTCTTTAGATCCTTCCTAGCTACCTTATAACTCTCTATCGCCCCAACTGAACCTTCACGCCTCATCTTTACATATGCCGCCTTCTTCCCTTTCACAAGGGATTCCAATTCCTTACTAAACCACGGCTGCCTCACAAGGCCCTTTACACCATGCCTGACTGGTACATACTTATCGAGGACACGTAGTAGCTGCTCCTTGAACAATCCCCACATCTCATTAGTGTTCTTCTCTTGAAGCCTGTTTTTCCAATCCACACATCCTAAGTCATGCCTCACTGCATCATAATTTCCCTGCCCCCAGCTATAACTCTTCCCCTGCGGCGCACACTTATCCCTCTCCATCACTACAGTAAAAGTCACCGAGTTGTGGTCACTGTCCCCGAAGTGCTCACCTACCTCCAAGTCTAACACCTGGCCTGGTTCATTACCGAGAACCAAATCCAGTATAGCCTCACCTCTTGTTGGCCTGTCTACATATTGTGTCAGGAAACCCTCCTGCACACATTGGACAAACACCGACCCATCTAATGAACTCGAGCTATAGCTCTCCCAGTCAATATCTGGGAAGTTAAAGTCCCCCATAACAACCACCCTGCTACCTTCACTCTTTTCCTGAATCATCCTCGCAATATTATCCTCTACTTCTCTAGGACTATTAGGAGGCCTGTAGAAAACACCTAACAGGGTGACCTCACCTTTCCTATTTCTAACCTCAGATGGCAAGTCCTCTTCCATCGTCCATTCCACTGCTGTAATACTATCTTTGACAAGTAATGCCACACCTCCCCCTTTTTTACCCCCATGTCTGATCCTACTAAAACATTTAAACCCTGGAACCTGCAACAGCCATTCTTGTCCCTGTTCTACCCACGTCTCTGTAATGGCCACAACATCGAAGTCCCAGGTACCAACCCACGCTGCAAGTTCACCTACCTTATTTCTTATACATCTGGCATTGAAGTATACACACTTCAATCCACCCTTCTGTTTACAGGCACCCTCCTTCGAGATCGCTGCATTATTCATAACCTCCCTACACTCAAGGTCCTGTACCCTAAAGCTACAGTCCAGGTTCCCATGCCCCGGCGGAGTTAGTTTAAACCCTCCCAAAGAGCACTAGCAAACCTCCCCCCAAGGATACTGGTGCCCCTCAGGTTCAGGTGTAGACCATCCTTTTTATAGAGGTCCCACCTTCCCCAGAAAGGACCCCAGTTGTCCAGAAACCGGAATCCCTCCCTCCTGCACCATCCCTGTAGCCACGCATTTAACTGCTCTCTCTCCCTATTCCTCGACTCTCTATCACGTGGCACGGGTAACAAACCAGAGACTACAACTCTGTTTGTTCTAACTCTGAGCTTCCAACCTAGCTCCCTGAAAGCCCGTCTGACATCCTCACCCCTCTTCCTACCTATATCGTTGGTGCCAACGTGGACCACGATCTGGGGCTGCTCCCCCTCCCCCTTAAGGACCCGGAAAACACGATCAGCGACATCACGTACCCTTGCACCTGGGAGGCAACATACCAAACGTGAGTCACTGTCGCCCCCACAAAACCGTCTGTCTGTACCCCTCACTATCGAGTCCCCAAGAACTATCGCTCTACCTTTCTCCACCCTTCCCTTCTGAGCAACGGGGCCAGGCTCCGTGCCAGAGGCCTGAACCTCGTTGCTTGCCCCTGGTAAGTCATCCCCCCCACAAGTATCCAAAACGGTATACTTGTTCTTGAGGGGAATGACCGCAGGGGGTCCCTGCACTGGCTTCCTCCTCCCACTCCCCCTCACTGTCACCCATCTATCTTGAACTTTCGGAGTAACGACTTCCCTAAAGCTCTGATCTATGACCCTCTCTGCCTCCCGAATGATCCGCAGTTCATCCAAATCCAGCTCCAGTTCCCTAACACGGGCTTGGAGGAGTTGGAGATGGGTGCACTTCTTGCAAGTGTACTCAGCAGGGATGCTAATGGCTTCCCTCACCTCATACATGTTGCAAGAGGAACATTGCACTGCCTGCACTGCCATCCCTCTAAAAAGCTAGCTTTCTTTAAAAAAAAACCTTTAGGGATTGAAAATTATCTGCAACGACCCCATATCTGGCAGGATCTCAGCTGGCAGAGTCATTCAGAAGATACATTAGAAACACGCAATCCTCAACACTAAACCTTCTGGTATTGTTTTCTCCTGGTATCTGGGAAATTAGAATAAATGGGTTAAGGTTAGAGATGGAAGGCATAGAATGTAGGGAAATAGATGGTGACATCTTGAAAAATGTCTATATTACAGAGGAGGAAATGCTGGATGTCTTGAAACACATAAAGGTGGATAAAGATGGACCTGATCAGGTGTACACTAGAACTCTGTGGGAAGCTAGAGAAGTGATTGCTGGGCCTCTTGCTGAGATATATGTATCATCGATAGTCACAGGTGTGGTGCCAGAAGACTGGAGGTTGGCAAACGTAGTGCCACTGTTTACAAAGAGCGGTAAGGACAAGCCAGGGAACTATAGACCAGTGAGCTTAACCTCAGTGGTGGCCAAGTTGTTGGAGGGAATCCTGAGGGATAGGATGTACATGTATTTGGAAAGGCAAGGACTGATTCGGGATAGTCAACATGGCTTTGTGCGTGGAAAATCATGAATCTCAAACTTGATTGAGTTCTTCGAAGAAGTAACAAAGAGGATTGATGAGGGCAGAGTGGTAAATGGGATTTATATGGACTTCAGTAAGGCGTTCGACAAGGTTCCCCATGGGAGACTGATTAGCAAGGTTAGATCTCATGGAATACAGGGAGAACTAGCCATTTGGATACAGAACTGGCTTAAAGGTAGAAGACAGAGGGTGGTGGTGGAGGGTTGTTTTTCAGACTGGAGGCCTGTGGAATGCCACAAGGATCGGTGCTGGGTCCTCTACTTTTTGTCATTTATATAAATGATTTGGATGTGAGCATAAGTAAGTTTAGTAGTAAGTAAGATTAGTAAGTTTGCAGATGACAGTAAAACTAGAGGTATAGAGGACAGCCAAAAAAGGTTACCTCAGATTAGAACAGGATCTTGACCAGATGGGCCAATGGGCTGAGAAGTGGCAGATGGAGTTTGATTCAGACAAATGCGAGGTGCTGCATTTTGGGAAAGCAAATCTTAGCAGGACTTATACACTTAATGTTAAGGTCCGAGAGAGTGTTGCTGAACAAAGAGACCTTGGAGTGCAGGTTCATAGCTCCTTGAAAGTGGAGTCACAGGTAGATAGGATAGTGAAGGCGGCATTTGGTAACCTTTCCTTTATTGGTCTGAGCATTGAGTACAGGAATTGGGAGGTCATGTTGCGGCTGTACAGGTTATTGATTAGGCCACTGTTGGAACATTGCATGCAATTCTGGTCTCCTTCTAATCGGAAAAATGTTGTGAAACTTGAAAGGGTTCAGAAATGATTTACTTGGATGTTGCCAGGGTTGGAGGAGTTGAGGTGTAAGGAGAGGCTGATCAGGCTGGGGGCTGTTTTCCCTGAAACGTCGGAGGCTGAGGGGTGACCTTATAGAAGTTTGCAAAATTATGAGAGGCATGGATAGGATAAATAAACAAAGTCTTTTCCCTGGGCTTGGGGAGTCCAGAACTAGAGGGCATAGGTTTAGGGTGAGAGGGGAAAGATATAAAAGAGACCTATGGTGGAACTTTTGCCACACAGAGGGTGGTATGTGTATGGAAGTGGAGGAGGCTGGTCCAATTGCAACATTTAAGAGGCATTTGGATGGGTATATGAATAGGAAGGGTTTGGAGGGATATGGGCCGGGTGCTGGCAGGTGGGATTAGATTGGGTTGGGATATCTGGTCGGCATGGACGAGTTGGACCGAAGGCTTTGTTTCCGTGCTGTACATCTCTATTACTCGATGACTACACTCCACTGTAGATTTAGGACATTTTTCCCATTTAATGCAACTTTCTAATTTCAGATTGCATAGTTACGTTCAAAGACAGACAACCCACATACTGTTTCATTGCTGGCCAATCTTTGGAAAGTTATTCTGATGAAAGCTTTGTTTTTAAAAGGATAGGCTTTTTTTTTAGCCACTTATCTTTAAACTGATTTGACCAGGATTAAACAGAATCCTTTCATTAGCATTTCTTTCTATTGGCAGGGTCAAAGGTCACACTACAGCTTCTTGAGAAACAGTGGGAACGATACAATGCTTCTTCACTGACCCCCTTCCAAGGGAAGTCCATATTTTCAATGCACTTGGAATATTCATATCTCACCAGGGGAGGGGGTGAGAGGTTAAACTTTGCACTAAACTTCAACATAAGAAAGAAAACATTTTATCTGTTCACATGCCTTTGAAGGAGAATTCTCAGTCCTTTTTTGCAATATTCTAAACATTATCGTCAACTCCTTCATTATTGTTTCAGCAACAAATATTTTGTCCTATCTCTAAAATAAACACTTTTGCAATCAACAACCTGCACATCGAGCAAGATGTCACCTTAAGCAAATGTCCTTTAAAAAAAATCATACAATAGAGATTCTGAAAGAAGAGAATAGGTTACAGCACCAAAGGAGGCCATTCAGCCTAACACATCAAAGATTAATCCTCGAGCTACTCGGAGTCCAATTACCTGTGTTTCCCCCATAGCCCTGAAAATCTCTCCTTGTCATATAATTGATCAATTTATTCTTTCAAAAGGCACAATGCTAATAGACAAGTTGTAGATTAGTCCAAAAGATGTAATTTGTTGAGGGCTTGCTTCTCCCTCTTAATTCGCTAGAATGCTTTTACACACCAACCTTGTACCATTTTCCAAACCTTTCATCCTTGCTCGGTCGGGATATTCAACAACAACAACAACAAAACAAGAATAAACCAGCAAGAACAGACTGGAGAAGGTCCCTCGAATCAACTTTGAAAGATTTAATGAACCGCAGAATGAAGACTCATTAAGCAGACCTGGTGACCATGCTGCAGAGCTACTAAGCCATTATAGTGGCCAACATTAAGCCCCCACTGAAATTCTAACGAAGCCTTTGTGCTTTCCAGTGAATACTGGACTCGCCGATATCTGAACTCTCCCTCCCAAACAAAATCACTCGCACACGGTAATCCCACGAGGTATGTGGCCCGCTTGTCCGTAACTTTCAAAATGACAGCAGGACCAGGTGAAAGGTCAGGAGAACGGAGGCCCTAAGCTTTCCAGCCAGCTGCAGCTGGGAGGCCTGTGAGACTAGGCCGCCAGGCCTGTATAAATCCACAGTAAGCAGCAGCCCCTCTAAGGTTGGGGGGTGGGGAGGCGAGAGAAAGAAACAATGGCGTCTAGCAGGGGTGTGAGGGAGAACAAAGCTTCGAGACCAAGGCCTGAGGCCGTGACAAATCCTCTCGACAACTGCTGGACTCTCATTTGTGAAACTAATTGGCTTCAGCGACCAGACCAGACCAGACCAGTTACAGTGAGTGCAGTCAAGCAGTGAGGATTCCACTGTTGTGCACACTGGCTCAAAACAAATCGCACAGTGTAACTTTCCACAGATCTGTAGCTAGCGAATGATTTTATCTAAGAGGAGCAACAGCTTTTAATAGAGGCCTGGTTAAAGTTATCCAATTCTAGCCAGAATGCATTGTAAACTCGCCAATGAACCAACCATAATTCAAAGGATTTTTTTAAAAAAAAGAGATGGCTTTATAATTTGATAACTTCATGTAAAGCTACAAAGTGCTATGAATGAACAGCATCAGGACTTTAGAAGTGAAAACATGAGGAAGACCTGTCAGAAAAGACTGAACTTTTTTTTCGAAAAGTAAAGACTGACATACAGAAGATATACTAGAGGTGGGGGTTGGAAGACAAAGCTAGCAGTCATAAATAAAAGACTGTCACTAGAAATCCCAATTCAAGAGTAACGTCCTGAGTAAGACAGCACACTGGGAATGGGCAAATCAACTAGACTGGTCAAGGCAAACAGCACGGACGCATTTAAGTTAGACAGGAGAGACAAGGAATGTTGACCTGACTAGGTACAGTGAAAACTGAGAGGCAGCTTGCATGAGGTGTAAACACCTGCAAAACTTGCATCAAATGACTCATTTGTGCTACGACTATAAAACTGAGCAACATCCTCAGTGCTATTATTGCAACAGAGAAGGAGAATGGGGGGAAAGTGAGAATTCACCCACCCTGAATAATTATATAACTGCCACAAACAAACTCTGAAAGAGAATATCTTGTATTAAAATTGAAATCACTCAGAACCAGGAGCGTTTTTTTTATTGTTGGCAATTACACAAAGATGGGGAGGGAGGCACCTCAAATAGCTATCATTCATTTCCACGGCAACTATCACATTAGATAAAAGGGAAACTCCAAGAGATTCTTCCTGTACTGCTCTGTGGACAAAGGCTAAAATCATCGCCATTAATTTTGCAGAACGTGGTGGGGCAAATTAAAATCTAAAAAGATTCAGGCACATAGACAGAGACTAAGATGGAGGGCGAGAGAGGTCAAGCTGGTGGAATTAACATCTTTACAAGAGTGTTTTTGGAGGGGGAGGTTAAGAACAGTCCCATTACAGTGTGTTCAATCACCAACAACCACCTCCTGCTTTTTAGCTCAAGGCAGTGAATATAGTAAAGCCAGCCATACACTTTCATAAATGGAATTAAACCACCAATTCTGTTTTCTTCCCTTATAGCCTACAGAAAATTACTCTCTCAAAAAAAATACAGAATTTCCTTTCGGTTTCATGATCAAAACTTTTTCTTCTGACTGGTTTCAAAGTGTTATTCCAATTTGGAAGGTCTGCAGTTGTAACTTGTGCATTCATTGAAAGCACACTGGCTTTATTGGTACTGTCCATGGTACAACGTGTTCCCTCAGTTCTGTAACAGGAACTTAGCAAGTTAATACTGATCCTGGGAGGGTTTTCAGGCTGGATGACTAAGTCAGTGCATTCAGCCCGGTAGAGCTGGGGAGGGCTTTCAAAATTGGACTAAGCACTTCCTGACATCACAACTGAAAGATTAATTAGTTGGTGGAGGATAACCTGCATACATTGGCTACAGTCCGATTTTAATTTGGATTCTGAAGGAGGGTCAGTGGACTCAAAATGTTAACTCTATTTCCCCCCATGCACCTCCCAGAGATGCTGAAAGACTGCTGAGTTTCTCCAGCAATTTATATTTTGTTTCCAATGTTCATGTCTACTCTGTGCTGAATTAGGCAGTATTTTTAACTTTGCCTTTTTTTGCATTATTAAAGATGCTATACAGGCAAGAATGTTTTTAAAAAACATAAATCAACCAGGATGCATTGCTTCTTATTCCTGCCATCAATTAAACATGTGCTTGCATCAGAATGGATCAGAACTAAAAATAAAACAGAAATTGTTGGAACACTCAACAGGTCAGGCAGCTTCTGGAAAGAGAGAGAGAGTGAGAGTGAGAGTGAGAGTGAGAGAGAGTGAGAGAGAGTGACAGTGAGAGTGAGAGTGAGAGTGAGAGTGAGAGAGAGTGAGAGAGAGTGGGAGAGAGTGGGAGAGAGTGGGAGAGAGTGGGAGAGAGTGGGAGAGAGTGAGAGAGAGTGAGAGAGAGTGAGAGAGAGTGAGAGTGAGAGTGAGAGAGAGTGAGAGTGAGAGTGAGAGTGAGAGAGAGTGAGAGAGAGTGACAGTGAGAGTGAGAGTGAGAGTGAGAGTGAGAGTGAGAGTGAGAGTGAGAGAGAGTGAGAGAGAGTGAGAGAGAGTGAGAGAGAGTGGGAGAGAGTGGGAGAGAGTGGGAGAGAGTGAGAGAGAGTGAGAGAGAGTGACAGTGAGAGTGAGAGTGAGAGTGAGAGTGAGAGTGAGAGAGAGTGAGAGAGAGTGAGAGAGAGTGGGAGAGAGTGGGAGAGAGTGGGAGAGAGTGGGAGAGAGTGAGAGAGAGTGAGAGTGAGAGTGAGAGAGAGTGAGAGAGAGTGACAGTGAGAGAGAGTGAGAGTGAGAGTGAGAGTGAGAGTGAGAGAGAGTGAGAGAGAGTGAGAGAGAGTGAGAGAGAGTGAGAGAGAGTGGGAGAGAGTGGGAGAGAGTGGGAGAGAGTGGGAGAGAGTGGGAGAGAGTGGGAGAGAGTGGGAGAGAGTGGGAGAGAGTGGGAGAGAGTGAGAGAGAGTGAGAGTGAGAGTGAGAGAGAGTGAGAGAGAGTGAGAGAGAGTGGGAGAGAGTGAGAGAGAGAGCGGGAGAGAGCGAGAGAGTGAGAGAGAGAGCGGGAGAGAGCGGGAGAGAGCGGGAGAGAGCGGGAGAGAGCGGGAGAGAGCGGGAGAGAGCGGGAGAGAGGGAGAGAGCGGGAGAGAGCGGGAGAGAGCGGGAGAGAGCGGGAGAGAGCGGGAGAGAGCGGGAGAGAGCGGGAGAGAGCGGGAGAGAGCGGGAGAGAGCGGGAGAGAGCGGGAGAGAGCGGGAGAGAGCGGGAGAGCCTGACTGAGTGACAGCTTCAGATTGATAAGCCTACGTCAGGACTTGAAGGATCATGTGGAAGGGATGAATGGGGTGAATGAGGTGGGGGAATGTATGAGAGATCAGGTTTGATTGGAGTCATGAATGGATTTGGGACTGGAGGAGAATTCTAAATTGGAAATGATAGGGATGGACAAGTCAGTCCTGTCAATGAGGTAGGAAGTTTGAAACTGAAACTGAACAAACAAAGTCAAAGACAAATCCATGCTCACTCACATTTGTATCACTAACAATAAGTTAGTAAATTACAGGGAGACTGAGGAACTCCAGCTGACCATACAAATACTTTCAAAGGAAAGGGAAATTTAACCAACATGTAAAATGAGAGATACTATTGGGGATTTTTTTTCTCCAAAGGAATCCTGAAGGCTCACTAGTTAACATAGAACATATCCTTAATTGGCTTTTTCAAAAGTTCACTTATGGGATGTGGACAGCATTTATTGCCTAAACCAAGTTGCCCCTTGAAAAGATGGTGTTGACTTTCTTTTTTGAACTGCTGCAGTCTTGTAGGGTATGGTGAACCCACAATGCCCTGGGGGAGGGAATTCCAGGATTTCGATCCAACAGCTATGAAGGAACGGCCATATATTTCCAAGCCAGGATGGTGAATGGCTTGGAGGGGAACTTGGTGGTGGTGCTCCCGTCTATCCACTGCCTTTGAGCTTCTGGATGGTTATAGTCATGGGTTTGGAAGGTGCTGTCTAAGGAGTCCAAAGGCCTGGGATTTACAATGGAATCATTCTCTCCTCAACAGGAACACACTCTGCTGGTAATGGAGTTGGAGTGTAGAGAGGCCCTCATTTAATACTGCACTATACTGCTGGATTTCTCAATATTTTTTCCGTACATGACTTAGGGGATGGGATGTGGGAGAATCAAACCTAGAGTACCACAGAAACTCAGTATCAGTTAACTAGTGCAGCGTTAACATCACGCCAAACAATTCCATCCTTCCTTGAAAACGAGGTTCACTGAGAAGATCACTCTTGCAGTTTTTACACAGTGTAAAAACAGCTTTGGACAGAAAAGGTCAGAACTTGATGGTCTCTGAACACGGAGCACCCTTGAAAAAGAAACTTTTTTCTCCCCCGCCCTACCCAAACAGTGCTGGCCATAAATAGATTTCAGATTTCTTTTCCTATCAATCCGATCACACACATTATGATGGACCTTTGGACTTGAACCTGGGTCTTGTAACTCAGAGGTACACGCACTACCACTGCAGCACATGAGATCTTAAATAGAACTCAAATGCTTATAAATCCCTGACAGCATGCTCAAGGGAATCTCACAATCAAGGAGTTAGACATTGTTTTGGAGTTTTGAAAATAAAGAACAGCTTGGAATTTGTCTGGCAAATGTTTTTAAAAGAATATTTAGATTCCATATTCCCCCTCCCTGAGTCTAGAATATATAATGGAAAATGAGCATTTTTTGATGTCCAGCAGTTTTGGAATTGGTACAATATCCAACGGAGACCGAGAGGAGGACAAAAAAGAAAATGGAGAAATAAGAAAGAGATTAATAGAGAATCAGACAGAACAAATACCAGGAGATATAAGTGAGGGGTATAAAGACAAACAGGAATCAAAGGAGATGAGGGTGTAAGTGAAATAATAAAGAGAGGGGTTATAGGAAACAAGGAGGAGAGGGGGAGGGGAATTGAACAGCTAACCTCCTTACTGTTCGCCATCTTACAAATGCAATTTAATCAGAAAAACTCTTTTACAGCGGCCCTGGCAAAAGAAAAGGATAATTAGTAAGCAGAGAGCTACTTCACTGCTTCATTGACATTCCAACAGGGTTAGTATGTTGCATTTCAAATGCAGTCTGATGAAGTCAACAAAATCAGACCATTTGTTACTCACATTGAAGTGTGCTCTGGTGACTTGCAATTAAAATGGAATTAGTGTCCAGATTGAGCCTTGGGAAATTCATACCTCCCCCCCCCAAAAAAAAAGGAAACTGGAAATAAAGGCCACCTTAAATATTAAGAGGACACTTTTGGCCAATGTCAGTTGCTTTCTGCTCAGAACAAGGAGCATTCAAATCAAAATACTTTTAATCCTAATCACTTCCGTGGAGATAAAACTCAGTGTAGAATTGATTGCAGACTATCTGAAATGTGATTCTGAAAAAAAAAATCAGGAACAACAGAACAGTACAATTTATTGTTTGCATTTTAACCCCTTCTGTGACCCACTCTCAGAACCGTGGGATTAATTGCATTGCTTCAAAACCAGAAAAGCTGTTAGCAACTCAAACATCGTAATGGTGCACCCCTTGTCATCTACAGTTTTGGTTCACATTTGTGGCAGCTTTTCGCTTTCCCATCCTGAAATAAGAACACCAACTCTGGATGTCATGTGACAATTGATTACACTCCAACCTCGAAGTCAGAATGTTAAAAGGTTAAAAATCAAGTCCAGGATTCAAGCACAATAATTAAGCCACGATACTCTGGTGCAGTATTGAGGGAGTCAAGTCACACCTGGATTAGGCAAGGATGATAAATTTGCTTCTCTATAAAGTACGGTAAACCAGATGAGTTTTACAACAGTAGTCACAATTAGGCTAGTTCTTTTTAAATTACAGTTTTTTTATTCAAATTTCATCATCTGCCATGGTGACATTTGAATCCATGTCCCTAGAACATTAGTCTGAGTACTAGTCCAGTGACATTATCATGACACCCCCATCTCCCCAGTACCACAATATTCCAAAGCACTTCACAGCCAAATAAACACTTCAGAGTATAATCAATGCTGTAATATAGGAGTTACAGCAGATAAGGGGTGCACAGCAGGTTCTCACTAGCACCAATGAAATTGTGGCAAACTTGTTTGGTTAAGGTGTAAATATTGGTAAAGGCAGTGGAGAGATTTCATAGAATCCCTACAGCATGGAAACAGGCCATTTGGCCCAACAAGTCCACACCAACCCTCTTGAAGAGTAACCCACCCAGATCCATTCCCCTACCCTATTATCCTATAATTACTCTGACTAATGCACCTAACCTACACATCCCTGAACACTATGGGCTATTTAGATTAGATTAGAAACAGGCTCTTCAGCCCAACAAGTCCACACTGATCCTCCAAGCAGTTACCCACCCAGACCCATCCCCCGATCCTATCTTTACCCTTGACTAATGCACCTAACACTATGGGCAATTTAGTATGGCCAATTCACCTAACCTGCACATCTTTGGAGTGTGGAAGGAAATCACAGCATCCAGAGGAAACCTACGCAGACACGGGGAGAATGTGCAAACTCCAGACAGTCAATGGCTTGAGGCTGGAATTGAATCCAGGTCCCTGGCACTGAGAGCCAAAAGTGCTAACCACTGAGCCGCCATGCCACCCTTATTTGTATACCAAGTGCTCCAGGAAAAGCACTCAACTGGCACAAGAGAATTGAACACTCCTTGAAATATTGTACCTGGTGTGTTCCTGCTCCCAATGAACTAGCAGAGAAAGCAAATAGGACCAATAGAGTTGTTTTACAAAACCTTGTGGTTTCAAGTGACACATAATATGAATGTTGTGACTGAAAATGAAAACAATAAGAATTGCCACTTATTAGCAGGAAAGAAAAAAGCACAGGCCTAAACAAATTCCTGATAAGCCAGTTTATTAAAACAATGTTTCAGGACCTTGGACAGATCACACAGCCTGTACAGTATTTGATTTTCATGCTGTTGGGCATTAGACCTCTAACTCCTTCTGCATCTGTCAATGAGTTATCGTCTGGAAACATCTTCTTGCACTGGATTCCAAGTCTGTGCTGTGTTTAACCTTTCCAAACACTAGCTATCACCTTAATCCCCACCCCCACCTTATGGCCTGAAATTGAAGGATATTCTCCAGCTCAGAGAGACAAATCCAGAGGGACAATAGAAAGGTGTTTTCATTTATTACTTTTCTTATTGCGGATGCTATTGAGCATAGTTGGAAAGGCTGTTTGAATGACACTCACAAATCGCCCAGTGTAGAGTTGGTCACCTTTCCAATAGGCTGTGGGAAGGTACACTGACATAACAATGGACATCATTCACCCAATGATGGGAGTGTGGGCATTTCAGGCAAGACATCATGGCCAAAACGACGTCCAGCCTTGACACCTTGAGCAGAATCATGACGACAATTATGCCTTCGGTGCCAGTGAGGCATAACCCAAGGAGCTAGAGAAGGCAAAGCATGGTGTGTGGCGGAATGTATGGACTGGAAGCAGGATGAGGCCATTTGGCCCCTTGAGCTCTTGCCACCAAAGTAGAACATGGCTGATCCACTTGAACATCATTCTCCCCCATTATCGCCAAATCTCTTCATACCGAGGAATCAATCACAATCTTGAAAATACTCAATGAAAGAGCCTCCATAAACCTCTGAAAAGAAATTCCTTCTCATCTCACTCTTTAATGGTCCACTCTTTGTGAAGGCATTGGGCCTCCCTGGTTATAGAGACCCCGGTCAGAGAAAACATCCTCCCTCCATGAACCCTGCTGAGCTCTGAAGACATCTGTGCACTTGAAATGAGATTATCTTGCACTCTTCTTGAAAACAGAGGCCCAATTTCCCTGATCGCTCCTCAAAAGGACAATTTTGACATCCTAGGAATCATTCATTGCTGGACTCTAATCTACATTCTCTCTAACCTTCGCCGTTGTTGTGCAGATGTCAGAGGTCCATGCACATTAGTAATCCACAGACCTGAACTCAATGGGGCCACACATCAATTGACATGCACAGACCCACCATGGCCACAAAACATACAGGGAACACTGTTTTTAGTTGGCGGAGCTGTCAGTGTTGGATATTTTCTATCTCTAGTTTGAACTGATTGCTGACCACAGTCTGCCAGTCTGTTCCAACATTGCCACCTCAGTAGAGATTTCTAATGCCATTGGGAGAATCTGCAGCAAGGAACTTCAAGTCTTTACTCCGACATTTAAATAAGCACGCGTGCGAGCCTATACACCCAAGCAAGCTATTGGAATGCCAGCCTGCAAAAGTTAAACGTGTTATATCCCAAGAACCAGCAGCTCGTGTCAACAGCTCACAAGTACAGATAGGGTCTTAGTAACAAAGCTCGACTTTATTCAAGCCTTTCATGGGGTCACGAGTCCCTCGAGACCACAGGAAGAGAAAACAACATTGAAATCAGTCTCTCTTCTGAAAACAAATGGGGCTGAGATCAGACTTCCTTCTCAAGGCATCTCTGGAATTTCATCGAGCTTTCTAATCTGCCCAGACAGAAGGAACTCAAAACCCAGGACAACGTCAGGGCCCCAGTGCAACAGACCTGTAGTATCTACTTACCTTGGCACTGATTAATGGTGTTATACATGCGAAACAACACTGATCTGACCAGAATCACAGGTAACTTTAACAAACAGGGAATCAGTGCAAAATCTATCATAAAAAACTGAATAGTTCAAACAATGCATAATTTATTGGACTTCAGTAAAACTAAACTAAAGCTTTAGAGTCTAAACATGTAAAGTTTGATAACAAATTCTACTTCAGTCACAAAAAGAAAACTAACTAATTTCAATATGATATGTTACAAGTATATTTGGTTTCTATAAAAGGGGATATCCCATTTCGTGCAAGTAATACTAAAAGCACACCTGCCAAATGTTCCACTTGGATTAATCACCACACAGTCCCGCCAGAATTGCGAGTCCAAATATCTTCATGTTCATTTGAAAATTTAAAAATAAACTGAATTTATTAAAAACAAAACTGGTCATCAGTAAAAAGTGGCCATGATGCCAATCAGGCTATTGTTAAAACCTACTTGTTTCAGCGACGACTTTTTGGGAAGGAGACTTTCCATTCTTTACCTAGTCAGGATTTATATGCACCTGCAGCCTCATGCAGGTCATTCTGCTATAATGAGCATTTCATCATCGCAAATTCACTGTAACGCAATTCTAAAGTGTGATCTTTTAAAACGTTTGCTGGCTGTAACGCCAACACTAAACGCGGTTTCTAAAATGTGATTTTTTTTTTCTATAATACGGGTTTACACAAGAACACAACCATCACGTTATCGAGGTACTGACTGGACCATCTCATTTGGACTTCAAGATGGCGGCAGGATAGGACCCTCCAGCTGGAGCTCCTCTGCTCCGCCCGTTCTTCTTCTCCTTTTTCTTCCCAAACTTTTAACTTGCTTGGAAAGGGGATGGAGAAGGCAATTCCTGGGCCGGAGACGGGTGAAGGAAAATCCCAGACTGAGCCTGCGCAGGAGATGAGGACCTTGTGGACTGGAGGTGAGGCCTCAGGTTTTGAAGATCTAGAGACTTGGCCAGGTGCAGTCTGAAGGAAAGGTGCTGGCATGAACTTGGCTGGAAAGGACTGTAATTTTTCCTTTTGTTCTCATGCTTGACTTTTATTTCTTATTCTCTCAATTTTGTACCAAATACTTAAGTGGCTATGCCTAAGATGGCACCATAAGTGGCCACCTTGCAAACTTTTCACTTCATTCATTCGAATGCACGTGACAATAAAGGTAAACCCAATTCCACTTCTTAACGGTCTTCTAAAAATCACACAACACAAGGTCATAATACAACAGGTTTATTTGGAAGCACTAGCTTTCGGAGTGCTGCTCCTTCATCAGGTGGTTGGAAGGAGCGGCCCTCTGAAAGCTAGTGCTTCCAAATAAACCTGTTGGACTATAACCTGGTATCGTGTAATTTTGAACCTTGTATACCCCCTCCAACACCCAAATCTCCAAATCATTGCTATAGCCAAATTTAGTGCACTACAACATGAAGACATTGGAAAACTGTTCAATTCTGGCCTCCTTGCTGTTGGAAAGATGCTGTAAAACCTGAAAGGGTTCAAAATGACTTACGAAGATGTTGTCAGGGTTGGAAAGTTTGAGCTAGAAGGAGAGACTGAATAGGCTGGGGCTGTTTTCCCTGGAGCATCAGAGGCTGAGGGGTGATCTTCTAGAGGTTTAAAACATCATGAGGGACATGGATACAGTGAATAGCCGAGATCGTTTCCCCAGGGTAGGGAAATCCAAAACTAGAGGGCATAGGTTTAAAGTGAGCGCAAAAATATTCGCAAGGGACCTAAGAGGAAACCTTTTCATGCAGAAGGGTGATGCCTGTATAGAAATGAGGTGCCAGAGCAAGTGGTGGAGGCAGGTAACATTACAACATTTAATTAGGTTAGGATATCTGGTCAGCGGGAACGAGTTGGACCGAGGGGTCTGTTTCCGTGCTGTGCAATTCTATGACTACGCTTCAGAAGAACATCAGAGGTTGTGAAATGTCTTTTGGATACTTGGGAGGAATGAAATGTGCTTTATGATGTGCAAGCCTTTTCATTCTGCCCTTTTTAGCCTAGCTGGAGTCCTCCTCTTATTCCCATTTGTTATTTGTAGACAATTATTGGTGCTGCCTCACAACCAGTAATAAACTGAAACTGTTAGAAGACTGATATCCCCTTACATTTCCTCAAGTCATACAGCTAAGCCTCACATGTTTAGCAAGCACGGCGTCAAATTACTGATCGTACATCATCTGCTACCTATTTGCATCGAAAGTACCAATAAAATCTTGACAGATGCATGATTAGTTTGCAATGAGAATGCAGACATGGATCAGAACTTCAATATAATGGCAGTGAATGGATATCAGGGTCAGAATGATGCTTAGATTAGGCAGGCTTTTATGTAGAGCTGGCCCAAGTGACACATAACAAAGCCCTCCTGTAAGTCTGTTGATCTAGCATCTGGGCTGGCTAAGGGAGGCTTGGGTTACAGTACTTCCTTGTCTCAGCCCAATAACATCTTAACTCAGCTCCTGGTTCATCCACTTGGATGTTTCCAATTTGCACATCAGAAATCAAAGCAATCGGAAAAAGTTCAGGATGGAGTGTTGAAGCACAGTTTATTTATATCAGTCGGGGATCTGAAGGTGCAGTATGGTTTGCATTGTCCACCTCAGACTCAGGAGAGAGATGTGTGTGCGTCTGTGTGCATTGTTACAGCATACCAAAGCACGTCTTACTTGAGGCTACAACTTTAAAATATATTGAGCGATGATATACAGAAATCTCAACCTGAGCTACAAACCTTGCGATATACAGAAAGTCACCTGTAGCTCAGTTTGAGTGGTTTCAGAAGATTTCGCTTTTATAGAGAAGTCCTTTCATAGAGGCACAATCGCATCCGAAATAGTGACAAACTCCAACAGGATATGGCTGCTTCTCTCAACTATTCCACCACCAGCATGGGTGGCTCTCCACCTTGGCATCAGGGCCCACTTCGAGTGACCCCACATGGGAAGCAACAAGTTGCTTGCTGTATGACTTTGCATCCTTAAAACATGCAGTGTTTTTACCATCAACTTGCAAACAACCATAACATTCTCACTGCCCTTTGGCCCCTCATCAGTAAAATATTTCAATAAAGCTGGTAGCTTTCTGATTCTCTCAAATGGACGTACAATTTGAGAGAGTCAGAAAGCTGCCAGCTTTATTGAAAATGTAACAAATGAACATTCATAGAATTCATAGAATGATGTAACACAGAGTTCATTTACCTCTGCTGGCTCATTAGAAAAAAACTCAACTTATCCCTTGCCCTTTCCCCATAGCCCAAAACATTTACCACTCGAATTCCCTTTTGAAAGCTACAATTGAATTTGTCCTTTCAAACAGCATTTTCCATATCATGCAACTCACTGCTTTTAAAAGTGTAATGTAGATCTGGCTTCAGTTACAGTGAATGTACACTAATATGAGATGGGTGGTTTATACTGATGATTTAATCCAGTGATTTCAAGCAAATAAACAGATAGCTGAGGTACAGTACTCTGAAACTTTGACAGTATCAGGTAACAAACACATTTTAACGTTGGATAAACTCTTTAATGCTTCAACATAATTCTCAAAGCAAGAATTCCCAGTAACTTCATCCAGAATCACTAGTGAATCAATGTTTGATAAATAAAATACATTTTGAGGAAGTACAAAATGGGGTCATAGTAGGGCCAAAAATGTTACTCATTATTTATAAATAAATAGTTCAAGACAAACTTCCATACCCATATGGCGATGAATACGTGGCCTTTGTTGGGGAAGGAGCGACTGGGGAAATGTCATTGGTGCATTTAAAGGACACCTGAATAAACATGATCAAGGGAAGAGAAGAATACGGTGATAGGGTGATATGAGCCAAGGAGAAAGCTCACCTTGAGCAAAAAGGCCCCAGAACAGATTTGTTGGGCTGAATGGTCTTTGTCTATGTAGTAACCACCGTGCAAGCCCAAAAGAATACTCCAGTTGATGTTAATCAGAACTGCACAGAGGTTTGATTTGTTTTAAATAAGAAAGGGGCAAAATACAGTCTTTAAACACAATTTTTTAATAGATTCCATTACAGCAATATGCAGGCACAAAAATGGAAATAGTGACTGGTAAAAATATTATAGTACTGCACAACAGCAGACTTAAGTAAAGGTCTCAACATATGAATTTGTTCGCAAACTCAATTCTATACTCACTTTGGACAATTATGATGCTCATTAAACACAGGACTTTACTCCCAACTGATGCCTTGACAATAGATATTCCCAACTCTGGAACATTTTAACATTGTCTATTTGGTGCAGCCTCTGATAGAGATCAACTTTATGATCCACTGCATTGATTATTTTATGTTGGTCTCATGACTCCAGCTGGACCATTTTCACCTGAAAATGCAGAAATTGATGGGTAACACCTTACCAGGCGTGCTCAGTGGGTTACATTATGTAGTAGTCCTTGATTGTTTCGCTTTAAGGAGCATTAGGGGGTTTCAATAACACTAGCAGCTGTTTCAGAGACTTATTTTTGTTTGTCCTCTCTCCCAAAGCCCTAATTTTTCACACAACCTTTCTGAGAACACCGGGGTTTGGGTTCAGTTCAAATTGCCTATGCCTTTTCTCAGTAGATCTAGATTCAAGATTTTTCTCCCCCTCCTCACCCCAATGCTTGGCAGGTGATGGTGTGGCCAAGACCAGGAACTTGCGATGTGGAAGTGTGATGCTTTATTCCACTCTGCACCACCAGATGGTGCTGCAGAATGGGTCATCTGAGATAGAGCATCGAAGCGAGCGAGTCCTTGGGCGAGACTCCGAAGTTTCCAAAATGCATCCCCTCATGAGCAAACACCCACTCGATAAGAAATCACTCCACCTCTGGCTGATTAACTTAGCTATTCAGCTCAGAATCATGGGGTTCTGCCGTGCAAGAAATTATTTGCCAACCTAACAGTCACTGGAGTCCAAGGCACTTGATTGAAAAAGGCCTTGTGCACCAATATTTGTAAGCGATAGAGTCATAGAGATGTACAGCATGGAAACAGACCCTTCGGTCCAACCCGTCCATGCCTACCAGATATCCCAACCCAATCTAGTCCCACCTGCCAGCACCCGGCCCATATCCCTCCAAACCCTATGGTAAGGTATTAAGTGACTGCAGTCCAAGGGTAGGGCTTGGGCTGGGGGCAGTGGGTGTAGGGTGCTGTAAATTACTCATCGACTAGGCAAATTCTTTAACTGTTCCCCCTCTTCCTCCAGCCCAGTCACACCCTGGCGCACAAAACCAGGGCCCTCACCTGTTGCTTCCTTTCGTTCTCTTCAGCATTCAAAATTAGTAGAAGAGCCCGATGCTATTTAATCCAAACCTTGGGTTACCTCAAAAGAAAGCCTGGCATTTTTATAGTGACTTCAGTATGTTCCAAAGTGTTTCCCAGCCAATGAAATCCCTCCGAAAGGAGGTCAGAGCAGCCATGTTCATGAAGTTCCCACTAACACCAATGAGGACGTTGGTCAGATCATCTACTTCAGTGATGGCGGTTGATGGATAAATATCGACTGGGAGATCTCCCTGCAGTTGTGATGGTGCCCTGGGATACCTAAGACAGCAGACTGGATTGAGGAGCTCATGCTTAAAGCCAACATCTCTCACCATGCAGCACTCCTTCAGAACACAGTGGAGAGAGTCAGCATGGCTCAAGTCTCATGGTGAAATAGCGAGTACTCTAGTACCCAGGTATAAGAGCAGTGCTCAATCCTACCTCGTCATTAAGCGAATACAGGCACAAGACTTTTGCACAGGTCAGTAGTGCAGCCTCAGGGTCATTTTAAGACAAGTTTGCACTCGAGTCAGATGAAAGCATATGGTTTATTTGGGCCAATAGACTAGCGGACACAATAAGTTAAGACTAAAAGATGTAGGAGACGCTAACTTTCAGTGTAAGAGTCTCCAGTTCACTGACATTCCCATCCTTCCCTCCCATCAAAAAATCTGAAGCATCATAGGGCAAAGTTTTAATTTCCCCTTAGAGCTCTTCCAAACCTTGGGCG
This sequence comes from Hemiscyllium ocellatum, assembly GCF_020745735.1. Taxonomy (NCBI): domain Eukaryota; kingdom Metazoa; phylum Chordata; class Chondrichthyes; order Orectolobiformes; family Hemiscylliidae; genus Hemiscyllium; species Hemiscyllium ocellatum. Next base: position 49,730,826 of record NC_083429.1, read on the forward strand.
ATTTTCTGAGCAGTTGTAAATGTTGGAGGAAAGCTCAGCAATAGGCAGAAGGCAGACAATGAGCTTTCCACCGCTACCTTAGATTGCAGCTAAGGATGTGTTTTCCAGAAATTTCGACAATTCACACTGTGAATCAAAATGAATTCAAAGAGTAGAACCGAAACATTTACATCTCAACCAGTAAGTCAACAGGAGAAACAACATCAAAAATTGCTGGGGAAACTCAGCAGCACTTGGAGAGACAAAGCAGAGTTAATGCATCAGATCCAGTGACCCTTCCTCATGAGTTGTGCTGCAAATAGAGCATAAGTCTGTTCAAAAGCAGTCGTTGAAGTCCAGGCATTTAAGATTGCGTTATAGCTGAACCATGGATATGGATGTAGGTCCAGTTCAGGGGGGAAATCAGTATGAGACTAAGGTTGGGCAAGACAGGCTGAGGAGAGGGACAGGGCTGTTCAGTCAGGTCAATAGAGTTGGAAACCACCATAATTTAAACAAATCGACGTTATGTTACATTGGACTTGCACTGTGTAGGATGGTCACCAATAAATCCAAATTGGGAAATCAAGAAACATGGTAACCCAGGGGGTGATTGACAATTTGCGAGTGGGGGAAGGAGAGAGGGGGAGGGAAAACGAGAGGGAGGGAGGGAGAGAGGAAGAAACAGAAAGAAAGGAGGAGGAGGAGCGAGAGAGGGAGAGAAGTGGGGGACAAGAGAAAGAGGAATAAAAGGGAGGGAGAGAAGGAGAGAGAGAAAGAAAGGGGGGGAGACAGAGTGAGAAAAACAGAGAGAGAAAGAAGCAGAGGGGGAAGAGAGGGAGGAGGCATTTGTAGACCATAAAGACTAGCATAGATCGGATGAAAATGAAAACAGAAAGTGCTGGAGAAACCCAGCAGGTCTGGGAGAATCCGTGCAGAAAGAGAGAGTTAATGTTTAGGGTCCAATGGCTCATCATCAGAAGAGAGATGGTTAGAGACCGGAAATTCTACTTAACCCTGTAAAGAGACACAGCATTGCTGGTCAGAGAGGAATGGGGAGAAGGGAAGACCGGGTGGAGGAATTAATCCGAGCTCCAGCTCCCTACCGCTCAAGGCAGCTTTCTGGTGGAAGTCTCACAATTCAAAGTGTTGGGGCTCTACTGTGAAGACCCCAGTGTTGAATAGCCTAACTTATTCACCACCCAGACCCTCACTGATGGACACATGGGTGAGGTTGGGGGAGTGACACTTCCTGAAATATGCACCAGCCATAGTCATTACCACCACCACCAGGAGGGGAGTGCTGCTGGGCAGTTGTGGGGTTGGGAGGGGAATCGCTATGTTTCCCTCCATCTTCATCAAAACCATGACCAAAATTACAAAAGCTGAGCACCTTGGCAAAACACAATCACTTGCACTGCATGTTCTAACTGTGCACCAATAAAGCTCCCATCTTTTATTTAGTGAGGGTGGGAATTAGTGTGAACATTTAACAAATGGATTACAGAAACCCCGAGAAAAGGTTGGCCCCTTCTCAAAGAGTGTTCATGAAATACTGAGTGATATTATGTTCATCTACAGCTCGCAGACAAACAGCCCTCTTTGAGATTCTCAGAGTAAGATATGCAAATCCCTACAATAGCACCCACCCTCCACTCTCCTTCAACCCCTGTCAAACGAGCGCGAGTGTGCTTCTGCACCACTCTACAGCAGTTCTACAGATCTTCAGGAAATGAAAACATAGGGACACAGCATTCAAGCCCTCAGGTTAGGCTGAGCCTCACAAAGTGCATCATAAATTGCAACATCTGGTAGCGTACCTTGCGGTCATTGTGTCAATTACTTACCAAGATACAGCTCCCCCCACGCCCCACCACCCAACCCCGGTTTCAATTAAATCAGGGCAAATGACAGCTGTCACTCTTTGATTTCCATATTTACAGATGAACTTCAATAACACCAGCAGCCGCAGGCTCGCAACCAGCTAATGCTTTCATTAATGTGGAGGCTAGATTGGAGTGCAGGCAGGCACACCCAGGTACCCCCGCCCAAACGACACACACATATACACACACACACACACACACACACATACAGAGAGACCTGTGCACTTTGTACACAACACACACACCCTGATCTGGGCACTTTGTACACACACACACACACAGACCTGGGCACTTTGTGTACACACACACACACACACACACACACACACACACACACACACACACACACACACACAGGTAGAGAGAAACCTGGGCAGGCACACTAGACATCTCTACCCCGATCAGAAAAATTATCCCCCAGTCACAATTTAGCAAGTTAAATTTCCCTTCTTGTTTTTAAACCGAGGAGTCAGTCAGTAACAAGGTTACACAGACAGATAATTTGGCCAAATAAGCAAAATTGAGATGAAGAGAATTTCTTTATGCAGAACAGCCTGCCAGTGGAAGTAGATTTGATAACCTCCAATCTAATTTTCCATTCATTCATTGGATAGAGGTCCCATTCGTTAGGCCAATATTTATTATCCATCCCTAATTGCCCCTTCAGAAGGTGGCAATGAGCTTCCTTGATGAGCTATTGCAAGAGGGCTAGGCGCCATGTGGTGCAAATGCCAATATAGAGTTAATTCCAGGATCTTGATCCAGCAACAAGGAATGGTGATACATTTCCAAGTCAGGAATGGTGAGTGGCTTGGCGGGTGAACTTGCATAAATTGGTTAGACACTTGAACATGAAAAAATGTTTTGGGGCAAGGGGAAAGAGGAATGGAGGAGGGGCACTTGGACAGTTCTTTCCAAGAGCCAGCTCAAGCACAGGGGACCAAATGGCCAGAGGACCATGATTGAAGAATGAGTGTGAACATTTAGACCACAATTCTCACCAGTAACTTTGCTTTCACTGATAGATGCAGCAAATGGTGTTGGAGAGTGGACGAGAGAGCATGATATTAGTGGAGGGTAGGTTGAAAGAAATTGCTTTTTGCTGATGATTATTAAAAGGTGGAATCCGTCACCACGACTGCTGCTGAAACTGTTTCCGTGAAAACATTTCGCTCGGAGGAAAATATTGGATCAATCAAGAAAAGATATAATTCAACTACAGAGGAACCTCTATTATCCAGCATTCAATTGTCCAAATATCAGATTATCCAACAAGATTGCAAGGTCCTGATGTTTGGCTAAACTATATTACCTGGCATTCGATTTTCCAGAATGCAATTAACTGAATAAAATACTGCTTACCCCATCCTTCGGATAATTGAGGTTCCTCTCTATATCAATAAGGAGCATACATTGGAACTGGGACAAAATGTACTGTTCATTGTTAAAATTCCTAGGATTTTACACATCTCATGGCGCCAGTATTTGAACGCCAGTTAAACTTCTAATAAATTCAGATCTCTGCAAATATGCAGAAACTCAATCCTGGACAATTATGAAGTCCAAAGACAGACCAAACAGCCCACCAAACACACAGGCATGGCCCAATGTGTCTCATGCATACCCAGGGGAGTTTGGGCCCCAAGTGATACTCAACAATTGGCACCAATGTGAAGAGAACATAGCCTAGCAGCAGCTCAAATCCCACAGTCAACAAGAATGAGCTGAAATTTAAAAGTCAAGTCTTGGTCACTATTTTCTTTACCATAACTTATTTCCTACCTTGCATCTCCTTACTTTTCCTGCTTAGTTGGAAATTAATCAGAGGTACTATTAACGTAGAATTGAAAGCACAGGCTATTCAGCCCATCCAATCCATTTATGGTCCAATTAAGCCATCCTTTCTTTCTAATTGGCAGCTCAGAAGCAGTTTTGTTTCTCACGGCTTTGCAGAAGCTATGTTTTAAACCTTTGGTCAATGTAAGAGATTACAGAGAAATTTTGAGAGAGACTTGAAGACTTCCTTAAATGGGACAACATTACAGGCCCAGCGTGATGAGGTAAACACAGCTCACCACTGTTCAAAATGAAAAGAACTCAACATTAAAGAACATTCCGTCAAAAAGGATTAAATTGACACCACACCTCCCCCCATCCCACCTCACTCTCTTTTTCCCAAGGAAGAAAAAAAGCTGTTTTTGTTCACTCAAGTCTTCAATGTACAAAAGGAAACGGATTTGCAGCAAGACACACAAGATGACCCCTTGACCTTAAGCTGCCGAAATGTCCTCAATGGCATAAATACCACATAATCAATCACATACCAGGAGGCCTAAGCCCTCTGCCCTTGGCTCAGTGGTTGCCTGTACAAGATGCACTGTAAATGGACACCAAATTCCCAAAGAGGCCCCCAGCATTCCAGAGTCTGACAATCCTCAGGACTCTTTTCAAAAACTACAAACTAGCCTATGTCAAGCCAGTTTGGTCTGACTATCAAGTTACAGTTCCATCTAGCTCTTTTCTGGTTTTAAATTGCTTACAGCAGAAATCCAGTAAAGAAACAATTAATGAACATAGGAATCTTCCTCGTTTCCCTCCCTCCCGCATTCAAATAGCTTTTGAAGATTTACCCACATGCAACCCCGCTAGTGAGAACAGTAACGAGACCCATCCTACAAAGATGGCTTTCCATTCCTGTAATATCCTACTCTACAAAATATGAGAGCGCTTTAAAAAATGTTGCTTGTTCAGCCAAATCTGTGTGTTTCACTGTTTTGATCACATGCTGTTGTACCTCTTTTCAGTCACTGGTATTGCTGGATGTAACTGAGCAGATGATTCAATTCTTCTCAAGCACAGAGCTTGGTATTAAAGCAGCAACAGAAACAAAAGCAAAATGTCCCTCAATGTTGACGAGGGGGGGTGGTTTGGTTTTTGACGGGGTAAGGAAGCGAGGATGTGAGGAGTCTGCTAAAAGAACACACAATCAAATGTGCAGCTTTGCTACCCAGAGTGACAAAAGGAAACCTCAGAAAGGGGCTGGCCTCTGCTTTCTCAGAAACACGGAAAGCAAACACGTTCCTGGATTCTCTCAAACCGAGCAACTGCAACTCAAGAACACTTGCTGTTTTGGCGATTGCCCCACTTTAGATCTTTCAAAGCTCAGACTAAGACCGGCTGCAGATATCTCCCATTAAAATCAGATAGGAAGTAGCGGACGCACTTGTGGAGGAGCGTAGCACCACATTTACGCCTTAACGTCCTAAACCACAATCCTGGTGTCGGTTTGTCTGGGGAAAAATAAAATTTACCAATGCACCCCTCCCTCCCGACCACGTCAGGTCCTCTGGTGCTGACTCTCTCCTGTTTCTTCTAAAACTTCGTGTGGATCCAGTGTCATTATTTTTCTCCAGGAGCAGACAGTGAATGGGCAGAACAATCATAGAATCACTACAATGTGGATGCAGGCCATTGAGCCCATCAGGTCCACAATGACCCTTTGGAGAGCACTCCACCCACACCCATCAACCTACCCTATAACCCTACATTTCCCATGACTAATGCACCTCGCCTACATTGCCCAGGACACTATGGGCAATTTAGTATAGCCTATCCACCCTAACCTGTGCGTCTTTGGACTGTGGGAGGAAACTGGAGCACCCGGAAGAAACCCACACAGACACATGAAGAATGTGCAAACTTCACACAGACAGTCAGCCGAGGTTGGAATTGTGAGGCAGCAGTACTAACCACTGAGCCAACGCGCTGCCCTTTGGTTAGAAGCTCTTCGACGTTGGGTGCTTTAGAGGATAGCCACAATCCAAACGAATTAGTTTCAGCCTTCACTATCTGAGAAGGCTGAAGTCTAGAGGCCACATCACTGCCACTCCTTTGTGTTCTCCCCAATTTTATTGTGGGTGCCACTTATTGCTCAGAGGGCAATTAGGAGCGAATCTTGTTGCTGTGGGACTGGAGTCACATGTAGAACCAGACTAGGGAAGGTCACGGAAGTGAACCAAATATATTTCTTCGTTCACATAGTTGTCATCGATTAGTTTTTAATTCCAGATTAGTATTGATTTCAAATTTCACACTCTGCCACAAGGAATTCAAACCCATATCCGTTAACATGGCCTCCTGGATTATTAGTGCCCCCAACTACTGAGCACCTGATATATATACATCTCTTCTGCTTTGATTATGCCAACACAGAGGAGCATCCACATTCTGTCAACATTTACTTTTATTTAACATGTGGTTAACGACGTGATAACAGCCAGATAATCTGTCTCTCTCCACAGATGCTGCTAGACATGCTAAACCTCCCCAGCAATTTCTGTTTTTAATTCAGATCTCCCAGCATCTGCGGTATTTTGCTTCTGTCTGATTTTGTCTGATGTTGACTGAAGAATAATCAGGATGCCAGGGATAATTTCCCTTCTCTTCAAGATCTTGGGATCTTGAACATTTCAGTGAGCGGTTAGATGGAAGCTTAGTTTGACATCTCATCCAAAACAATGCACCTCCAACACTGCAGTGTTCCCTCAGCACCACACTGGAAAGTTAGCCTTGGGATTTTGTGTTCAAGCTCTGGGGTGGAACTTCAAGCTGGTCAGAAAGGAAACTGATCCCCACTGAACTACAGCTGACTCCTTGCACCAGTGTTCATTCCTCAATCAACATTAAAAATCTCAGATTGCTGTTTGCTAATGACTGTTGCTTGCAAGTTAGCTGCCGCCTCTCCTACAATGGAACAGTGACTACACTCCAAAGGTTACTCATTAGCTGCAAAGCACTATGACGTCCTAGGATTGAGCAAATCGCTACACAGAGGCAAGTTCTACCTTATCTGTCAATGGCTGCAGCTTTTGAAAACATGGGAACATTTCTCTTCATAACCAGATAATGTTTTATTTTCTTTGTTTCCCTAGTGGGATCTAAACGTGGCTGTTACGTCATGGTCAGGAGGAACTCGAAGCTTCTTTGACTGCATCTTCCAAACCAGCAGCCTCCAATCCCTCAAAGGAGGGCAAGGGCAGCAAATGCATGGGTACTTACAAAATCCCTTCTGAGACACGCACTGTCCTAATTTGGAAATATTACTATTTCTTCACAGAATCCCGGACAGCCCTTCTCCAAGGTCCACCTACAACCCACAGACTGCAGCGATTCAAAGCAGCAGCTCACCACCTTCTCAATGGCATTCGCGAAAGTGCAATAAATCCCAGCCTACCCACCAGAGACCACTGGATCCCATGAAGAAATAAATATTTTAAAAAAGGACATAAGCAACCAACTGCAACAAGAAATATGCAGTGATGATGCATCTCATTCAGACAGGTGTCACAGTCTCAATACTCACCTAATGGTAAATTGGTTTCCTCGTGTACAAAAGGAGAAAATTCAGCCCTTTGACAGTACAAAAGACTGCTTCACACAGTGATGCTGTGCCAGTGCTCTTACCTCTGGGCTAGTAGATCCAGGTTCAAATCCCACCTGCCTGAAAAGATACTGCCTCAGAGGCCAGTGGATCGTGGAGCATTACCTGTTTGCACACTGATACCAGACCCCTTTCCCATTTTATTAGCCCTTAATCTTGCAATAAAACATTAAACCTGCTGATGCCTTGGTTATTTGAAGCTTGTAAAATGTCAGAAAACAAACAATAAGAATAAAATACCTTAAGAGGCTAAAAATATAAGCAGATAACCAGCTCTGTACAAATAGTTTAGCTCACTTGTGAAAGAATGAAGCCAAGCTAGATCATAAACAAACAATGCAATCATTTATTATCTGCTATAGATTCTGCGCAGTGGCAATTCAAGATAAGGAGAACCAGTTATACAAACAGCTGTTTGCACATTGTGAAATGCTTAATGTTAACTTCATAAATCTTTTTTTTCTATCCCCCTTTTCTCCTCTGAGTAACACCACTCAACCTTGCTGCAGGCCGTAATATATTTCACCAGCTGCCACACTTCCAGCAGGAAATGGTTTAGACTGCCACAAGGGATTGTACTCTGCATATTGGAGAGATAGCCATCCTTTTGTAGTTTGTGGTTGCAATGTTTTGAGTCATGATGTGGAGGTGCTGATGTTGAACTGGAGTGAACAAAGTCAGAGGTCACACAACATCAGGTTATAGTCCAACAGGTTTATTTGCAATCACAACTTTCAGAGCACTGCTCCTTCATCACCTGAGAGACTGCTGGTGGTTTTAGTGCAAATTCTTACTTAAACTATTTTACATAACATTGCTCACTGTCTAAGTACTTGCACAGACTCTTCCATCCTTTCCTTTGCGTCTTTTCAATGACTGATGTCACAGATACCTCATGACACCGAGCACCATCATCTTTGAGTCATAGAGATGTACAGCATGGAAAGAGACCCTTCGGTCCAACCCGCCCATGCCGACCAGATATCCCAACCCAATCTAGTCCCACCTGCCAGCACCAGGCCCATATCCTTTCCTATTCATATACCCATCCAAATGCCTCTTAAATATTGCAATTGTACCAGCCTCCACCACTTCCTCTGGTAGCTCATTCCATACACGTACCACCCTTTGCGTGAAAAAGTTGCCCCTTAGGTCTCTTTTACATCTTTCCCCTCTCACCCTAAACTTATGCCCTCTAGTTCTGGACTCCCCAACCCCAGGGAAAAGACTTTGCCTATTTATCCTATCCATGTCCCTCATAATTTTGTAAAACTCTATAAGGTCACCCCTCAGCCTCCAACGCTCTAGGGAAAATAGCATCGGCCTGTTCAGCCTCTCCCTGTAGCTCAGATCCTCCGACACTGGCAACATCCTTGTAAGTCTTTTCTGAACCCTTTCAAATTTCACAACATCTTTCCAATAGGAAGGAGACCAGAATTGCACGGAATATTCCAACAGTGGCCGAACCAATGTCCTGTACAGCCACAACATGACCTCCCAACTCCTGTATTCAATACTCTGACCAATAAAGGAAAGCATTCCAAATGCCTTCTTCACTATCCTATCTACCTGTGACTCCACTTTCAAGGAACTATGAACCTGCACTCCAAGGTCTCTTTGTTCAGCAACACTTCCTAGGACCTTACCATTAAGTGCATAAGTCCTGCTAAGATTTGCTTTCCCAAAATACAACACCTCGCATTTATCTGAATTAAACTCCATCTGCCACTTCTCAGCCCATTGGCCCATCTGGTCAAGATCCTGTTGTAATTTAAGGTAACCCTCATCGCTGTGCACTACACCTAAAACAATGACAATTTTGGTGTCATCTGCAAACTTACTTACTGTACCTCTTATGCTCGCATCCAAATCATTTATGTAAATGACAAAACGTAGAGGGCCCAGCACCGATCCTTGTGGCACTCCACTGGTCACAGACCTCCAGTCTGAAAAAACCCTCCACCACCACCCTCTGTCTTCTTTGAGCCAGTTCTGTATACAAATGGCTAGTTCTCCCTGTGTTCCGTGAGATCTAACCATTGCTAATCAGTCTCCCATGGGGAACTTTGTTGAATGCCTTACTGAAGTCCATATAGATCACATCAACTGCTCTGCCCTCATCAATCTTCTTTGTTACTTCATCAAAAAACTCAATCTTGTTGCTCCTCTTCACATTCTCCGAGATGTGGAGGTACCAGTGTTGGACTGGGGTGGGTGATGGAGTAGCGCTACAAAAGCTTGTATTTCCAAATAAACCTGTTGAACATTATCCTAAAGGAGACCCTTTAGCATTCAGGAGTTCATTAACGTTCTCTCACTGGTGGTCAAAACGATGCAGAAAGGATCTCTGTTACTGGAAGTTGAGCAGTTAGAATCATAGAATCAACTAGGCAAAAGTGAGGACTGCAGATGCTGGAAACCAGAGTTTAGATTAGAGTGGTGTTGGAAAAGCACAGCAGGTCAGGCAGCATCCGAGGAGCAGGAAAATTGAAGTTTCGGGCAAAAGTCCTTCATCAGGAATGGAGGCAGGGAAGTTCCAGGGTGGAGAGATAAATGGGGCTGGGGGATACTCTAGAATCATAGAATGCCTAGTGTGGGAGCAGGCTGTTCAGCCCATCGAGTCTACACCAATCCGCCAAAGAGCATTCTCCCCTCTGGAGCCGCCACCACCAACCGCCACCCTATCCCCATAACTCTGCATTTCCCATGGTTAACCCATCTAGCCCACGCATCCCTGGATGCTATGGGCAATTTAGCATAGCCAATGCATCTAACCTGGACTGCGGGAGGAAACTGGAGCACCTGGAGGAAACTCTCACAGAAACAGGGAGAATCTGCAAACTCTACACAGACAGTCACCAGAGGGTGTAATTAAACTCCAATCGCTGGCACTGTGAGACTGCAGTACTAACCACTGAGAAAGTGTGCAGCCCAGAGTGGCTGCTTTTGATTCAGACTTTGACTCAATGAAACATGATCCTTTTGAACAGCAATGGGAACGGCACGTGAGGTTAAAACAATCCAACAAGGTGTGGTGGAACAAGTTTCATATATTTCGTGATAACCCAACTGACCGTGTGACTGATATCAATTGAGGGAACACACCAGTCTGGAATGAACATGTGGAGAGTGATAGGTGTCATGGACACTATATTGGAGGGCTGAATTCTCTAGGTCAGTATTTATTCCCCAGCCCTACATACTCCGAGGGCAGGTAAGAATTAACCACATAGCTGGGGGTCCAGAGGCACATGTAGGTCAGAACAAATAAGGGCAGCAAATTCGCCTCCCTAAAGAGCACTGGGAAACCAGATGGTTTTACAGCAATACATTTACAGAAACAAATAAAGGAGAGTTGCAGTCCATAAAGAGTTGAAGAGCTTTGCTTAGGGAGATAAGAAGAAAACAAGCCTTGAATGCTACAGCCAACCATAGTCCAAGCTTCTTCAGGCCAGTATCTCAACACAGTGTGACCAAGTATTTACTTAAAACATAAGATCATTTAGATTCTTACAGTGAGGATGGGGAAGGGGGAACAGGGCTGTAAGGAATATTTGGATAACACCTTTGTATATGTTGCCACTTGTTTATCCCTCCTCATGCTCCGGAAAGCACAAGCACTTTCTGCGAGTGGTCCCGTGGATACTGAACATATTCTGGTCGATCTCCCAATACGCAGAGCCGAGAGAAATGGAATTCTGAAATGGCCAAGAGGTGATTAAAGAACCCATGGACTGGGTTTGGGTGAGACAGCGTGTTGGATCTATTCCACCAATGATCATGGCTGATTCAACAAAAGCTCAAATTCAGGAGGAGGCATTATCACACAGTAGATAGTGAGAGATTCGTTCTTTGGTGTGAAAAGCTGCAACCAGAGATTTATGGTAACTGGTAACTCACAGGAAGACAGAATAATTTAAGGCAGAAATCATGACAGTGTGCCCGTGTGAGAGCTGGCACTGAGTCCTGATTGCCAGTCACTCTGTTATACCCACTGATTCCAATAGGGCTTTGTCCCTCCCACATAACTTCTGACTGTGCCACACACCCTCGGGGATATCTGTACACATCTAATTCTAGCATTTTAGAGCTTCTCCAAACTTTCATGCATATCACATTGGCCACTTCATCAGTTGTCTGGCCCCCTTTACCTCCCCCTATAAGGCACTGATTAAAACAGACCCCTTTAGATTACTTACAGTGTGGAAACAGGCCCTTCGGCCCAACAAGTCCACACCGACCCGCCGAAGCGCAACCCACCCATACCCCTACATTTACCCCTTACCTAACACTACAGGCAATTTAGCATGGCCAATTCACCTGACCCGCATATCTTTGGACTGTGGGAGGAAACCCTTCGCCCATGCTTTTGGTTAAATGCCTGAATAGCTCTTCACGTGGCTCAGTCTCAAATTTTGTTGAGTAACCCTCCTGTGAAGCACCTGGTACATTTTGCTATGATAAAAGGCTCCACACTAGGATATCTGGTCAGCATAGATGAGTTAGATCGAAGAGTCTGCTTCCATGCTGCACATCTCTATGACAGAACTCAAGTTGTTGCTTGGAATGAGTTCCCTAAAAGCAGGAGTGGAGGGAAGTTCAAAAGAGAATACAAGCAATTTATAAACAATTTCTTATTTCGATGTATCCCATCCAGCTGCTTCAAATGTAAAACAATCATAACCTCTCCCAGCCTTCACCTCAATGACATTTTAACTTTCCCTCAACCGCAGCACCCTCTGTAAGCAGTTAGCCTTTAGCTCACTGCCACCTCTCTGGAGATGTAATCTCATTAAAGATCACAAAGCTCACTATGTGGGGGTGGGGGAAGAGTACACAAGGGGTGAATGAGAAAGAGAGGAGTAGAGAGGGTTGAGGGAGTGGGAGGGAGACAGAGGGGAGGAGACTCCTGAAGGTGTCAGAGCAGGTAGACTGTGGTGAAGGAAGCATATGGGATACTTGTTTTCATTAGCCCAGGGCACAGAATATTGAAATATGTCTTGCTACAATTTTATAATGTGGAGGTGCCAGTGCTGGGGTGGGCAAAAGTTAAAAATCACAATGCCAGGTTAAAGTCAAACACGTTTATTCGAAAACACAAGCTTTCAGAGCACTGTTCCTTCATCACCTGACGAAGGGACAGCACTCAAAGCTTGTCATTCAAAATAAACATGTTGGACTAAAACCTTACGTTGTGTGACTTCTGACTTTCTCCTCTGCGACACTGCTGGTGTTTAGTGCAAACTCAATTATTTTACATAACATTGCCCACTATCTGTTGTGACTTTTTTTAAGCCATTTTATAAAACACTGGCGAGGTCACATTGGAATATTGTGTGCAGTTCTGGTCTCCACACTATGAGAGTGGGCGCAGAGGAGATTCACCAAGATATTGCCTGGGATGGAATGTCTCAGTCATGACGAGAGAGCGTTATGAGCTGGGTTCGTTTTCCTTGGAACAGAGGTGGTCAAGGAGGGCAGGGGGATCGGGGTGGGGTTGATGGGGAATGGTGGGACAGATGAATGTACACAAAATTATAAGAGGGAGATTGGGTAGATCATGGGAACGCGTTCCCCTTGGCACTTCTGTCTACGATCACAAAGTATACCTTCAAGGTGATAACTAAGTGGTTTAAAAGGAGATCTGAGGGGAAGTTCTTTATCCCCCCACCTCCCCCTCCCCCAAGAGGGTGATAACTGCTTGAGAAGGTGGTGGAGGCATGTACTCTTGCAATATCTATGCAACGTCAGGATGAGCAATTAAAATGTCAGGACATTGTAGACTGTGGACCAAGTGCCGATAAATGGGATTAATGTGGTTTGCTGTTTGTTGATTGTCATAGACACGGTGGGTGGAAGGGGCTGTTTTTACGTTGTATGACAATGACTCTCATTCTTCTAAGCCTGAACAAGCACAGGCCCAACTTACTCAATCTCTCCTCATAAGACAGTCCTTCCGTATAGAGTATCAGCTTACGGAACCTTCTCTGGACTGCCTCCAATGCAGGTATACCTTTCCTTAGATAAAGTGACTTAAAAGTGTTCACAGTATTCCAGCTGTACTCTGACAAGTGTCTTGTATAGATTTAGCAAAACCTCCCTACTTTTGTACTCTATTCCATTGTAAATAAAGGCCTAATTCATATGTACAAAGATCGCCGTGGAAACACTTAAAAACCAAAAGGTCCTTATTCTCCAGAAGACACTCACTAATTCCAGAGACAGACAGAATGCATCAGGAAAGATGATATATTGATCTGACTGACTTCCTTTCTGAAGCAGGTGATGTGGCACAACAGGCCACACTACACATCTCATGCAAAGGCTCGGTCTAATATTGACAATCCTATTGTAACCATTAACAAATGGTTGGTAAGCAACACAGAGGGACAGAGGTAATGAGTTACAAACTTTCCTTGCTATTGAACCACTGATGGGATCAGGGATTGGGAAACCCAGCAACAAGATCTGATAAGGCCTTTGTTCAGATGGAAGGGTCAGACCTGTTCAAGCCTTGCACAGAGACGTTACAGCGAAGGTTTGCTGTAACTTAGCAAAAAAAGTTTGTGGTCATTATTTAAACAGGGTATTTATCTTTCCAATAACTAAATTAAAAAGTGCTTTAGAAAAGCATTAGGCAAAAATTGATGGAATACCAATTCAGTCACAGACAATTATTTGCAAGAATCCACTGCTAAAGTAATTATTGTAACAGGTTACTATGCACAAGACAATTGTGTTTTTTTAAATGGAGGGAGAAAGATTCCTTTTTAAATACTGAGGAGGTATTTTAAATAATCGGATTAAGACTTTAACCCTTGTTAGCACAGGCACTTTTTTCTGGACAAAACTAAAATTTTCATTGGAATTTTAACACAGAGCAAGGCCATTTGGCCCTAGTACCACCACGAATGCTGTGTTTGAAGAGTAAAGCTACCCCTCTCTGACCTCATTTCAGTGTCATTGGCTATTTCCAAGTAGTGACGCCAAAGACAAGGCCCAGACAAGACTTCAAGTGTTTGACACTGCCCTGCATCTTAGCCCCAGCATCTGATGGTTTCAAAACCATCGAAATTGTTTATCTTGGAGTGCGTGTATTTAGCATCATCAGATAAAACCAAAATTGTTAAAATATCTAAAGGTGCTGGTTACCATGCCAAATAATGCAATTCAAGGCACATTTTCTCGTAAATTAAGTGCGTGGTTCACATATCTCTTCACAAAATCATAACCCAACATTAGTACCAAAACTCAGATTGAGTTTTGGAGCTGTTCATATGAATTCAGCCAGCCATGAAATATAAATAAATGCCCTCTTCAGTGGTATGATTGGCTTGACTTTCATAGACATTTGATATCATGGCTGATACTTGGATTGTATTTTTGCCTCTGAATGCCAAGGATGTGGGTTTTTAAAAATTAGTTCATGGACTGTGGCCATCACTGGTTAGGCCTGGAATTATTGTCCATCCCTTGATGCCCAGAGTACAGTTAAGAATCAATCATATTACGTGGCTAGTCACAGTGACCAGAGGACATGAGTGAATTGGATGGGTTTTTACAATAATTGACGACGATTACTTGGTCACCACTAGGCTGGTTATAATTCCAGATTTTTATTGAATTCAAGCTGCCATCTGCCATGGTGGCGTAAAAATGGAGGCTTTCTTTTGTGTCTTCCTGTGGACTACAATGTAAAAAAAATGGTTTCAAAAACAAGATTTACCAGGATGGCTGCACAATTTCATAGCAAGGAATTGAATACCTATTACGGATTCTGGTTCTCAGCTAACTGAGCCATTTGGAACTGGGAATAAGTGACAGAAACACAGGAATGACAAAAGGGTGTATGACCATTCTCCCCTGCCTTTCTTGTGCAATTGGAAGAAAAATCAGTTTAAGGTTGAAGAAAACCAGCTGCCTTTTTGACAGCAGTTTTTGAGAATGGAAATTGCGAAATGATAAGTTAGTGACACTTTACAAGGGAGCCATGAATACCAAGGACCTGGCTAGCAAAGATGGATCACCTCAGTTCTGAAACCAGCAAAGCAAATCTACTTCCCAGTTTTGTCTACATAGAGTCATAGAGATGTACAGCATGGAAACAGACCCTTTGATCCAACCTGTCCATGTTAGATATCCCAACCCAATCTAGTCCCACCTGCCAGCAACCGGTCCATATCCCTCCAAACTCTTCCTATTCATATACCCATCCAAATGACTCTTAAATATTGTAATTGTACCAGCCTCCACCACTTCCTCTGGCAGCTCATTCCATCCACCCTCTGTGTGAAAAAGTTGCCCCTTAGGTCTCTTTTATATATTTTCCCTCTCACTACCTCCCTGTTTGTCTGTGCACATAAGGAGGAGCTCAGAAGGAGACTATTAGATTAGATTACTTACAGTGTGGAAACAGGCCCTTCGGCCCAACAAGTCCACACCGATCCGCCGAAGCGCAACCCACCCATACCCCTTTACCTAACATACAGTCAATTTAGCATGGCCAATTCACCTGACCTGCACATCTTTGGACTGTGGGAGGAAACCGGAGCACCGGAGGAAACCCACACAGACACGGGGAGAATGTGCAAACTCCACACAGTCAGTCGTCTGAGTCGGGAATTGAACCCGGGTCTCTGGCACTGTGAGGCAGCAGTGCTAACCACTGTGCCACCGTGCCGCCCAAGTTACTAAAACAAAAATAAAATGGTGGAGATTACAGTGGGTGAGGCAGCACCCATGGAGAGAAAGCAAGCTAACATTTTGAGTCTAGTTAGTAGTATTGTATATCAATGATTTTTACTTATAACTAGAGTCTAATTACTCATAATAAATAATAATTCTTGGTTAGCATAGAAACCTGGCCCACACTTTCTCTCAGCCTGACAGTCAGGTAAATCAGGATATGAATGAATTAATAGAATTTATTTATTGTCACATATACTGGGGCACAGTGAAAAGTTTTTTCTTGCAAGCAATACAGACAGATGGCATAGCTAAGTAGCAAAGACAGTAACCAATCGGTTACAGTGCCTTAAAGAAAACGAACACTTAGTATTACATCGGGACTAGCATTAATGAAGCAGATTGTAACACTGGGAATCAAACCCACATCTCCAAAACATTAGCTTGGGATTCTGGATTACCAAATCTAAAATCACTTCCACTATACCACTGCCTCCCTTAATTCCTACATCTCACTCAAGAAACAAGTGAATAAATCTGGGCTAACACTCTAGCAGCACTCTGCAGTAAGATAGGTGCAATTCCTGAGCTCCATCGCTTAACTGAGACATTTAACCATCTGCCTTTTGGTGGATGTTAAAGATCTCACGGTGTTACAGTGAAGAGGAGCAGGGGAGCTCCCCTTGTTATCCTGGTCAATACTGACCCTTCAATCAACTTCACAAGAACAACTACCCCCTGTCCACCACCACATTGCTGGTTTTGGGAACATTCTGCACGCAAGACGGCAGAGTGGTTAGCACCAGGGTCCCAGGTTCGATTCCAGCCTCAGGTGACCGTCTGTGTGGAGTTTGCATATTTTCCCTGTGTCTGCATGGGTTTCCTCCGGGTGCTCCAGTTTCCTCCCACAGTCCAAAGATGTGCAGGTTAGGTGAATTGGCCAAGCTAAATTGCCCATAGTGTTAGGCGCATTAGTCAGAGGGAAATGGGTTTGGGTGGATTACTCTTTGAAGGGTCGGTGTGGACTGGTTGGGCCGAAGGGCCTTTTTTCCCCACACATTGAGAATCTAATCTAAGCTAATCTAATTTGGTGGCCACATTTAGCTACATCGCAAGTTTCTCCACTTCAAGAATACTTTACTGGCTAGAAATGTCAGCTTAGCAACATGAAAGATGCTATGTAAATGCGAGGTCTTCATTTTATTTCTTTCAAGCACTCGCAGTAGTAGCAAGTTCCACATCTGCACCAGTCTCTGGGTAAAGAGGTTTCTTCCTGGTTTTATTCTGTATCAACAAGAGGGTATTGCATACAAGCCCTAGTTCTAGTCTCCCTGACAAGTGGGATTATCCCTTTGTTGACCTAGATTCCACTCCCATCCCCATCAAGGTTGCAAGTGCACAGTTGAAACCAAATTCCCAATTCAACTGGGGATGGGATAAACATGTGCATTCTCCAGTTCATGTTAATGGGAACATTGACCTCCACAGCTGAAATATTCCAAATATTCCACTATCTTGTCCATTTGCTGCCTCCAAAGTGTTTTAACAAGGGTCAATTTCAAAGCCAATTGAAGAGGCCACCTGTTAACATTCATCTCTTGGAATATGCTCCATACTCCTCCTCACTTCCCCATCACTCAAAGAGTGCAGCACATGCACAAAGTCAAAACAGCTGCAGGACATACCCAGATATTACATTAGAGTCTATGCCTGCTCTAGCAACTCTCTCTCAAAGACCAAAGGCCCAAACTTAGGCTTTCTTCATCTAAAGACCAATGCCGAGCAAGATCAGCATCCCTCCAACATGACACATGGACAACATATACCATTGTTAATAGAGAAAACAGATACCAACTTTTTGGTATTAGCCTGGAATCTCCAGGAATTGAACATCAATCTCCAGGGTTCTATCCTGTGAAGCCCTGGATAAAAAGAGAGACTATTTGGTATCAATTTCGTTGAACATTCTTCTTTGCTAAATATAAGAAAATCGGAAATGGGGGAGCAGGGACTTGGACAAGAATTGGTCAGAGTCTAGTTGCCCCCTACCCCCCCCAATGAAGTCAGGAAGGCAGTACATCATGGATAATAATTAAAATTTAATCGGGGGACTTTTGTGGTACAGTGGTAGAGTCTCCACCTTTGAGTCAGGAGTCCTTGGTTCAGATTTCACCTGCTCCAGAGGTGCGTCATAACATCTCTGAACCGGTTGATTAGAAAATATCATCTAAAGTGAATTGTTTTGGGTGGAATATGACCAGCACACTAATTACAATTTGCACAAATTGACATGGTCATTTGATTAAGACTGAAGGTGAGATGCTGCGATACAAGTGATTGCATTTTCTTGTACAACATTGCAGTAAATAGCTAACAGAAGTACACTGGAGAGCCTGAAAAAAATTCAAAATTGATACCAGGACAGTGACATAGTAATTGAATAGCCCAAGGCTCCACTCCAGAAAAGAGAAAGTCGAGGGGTGATCTGATAGAGATCATAAAATTATGGATCTGTCAACATACTGATGATGTTACTGACTGCAAGGGAAGATCAAACCAATGGCTGTAATTATCTTATAAACCTGAATTAATTCATTTGGGGTTTACAATGTGAAACTTGCTACCACAAGGAGTAAACATGAAGCAGAAAGTAAGGCTTGCATTTATCTTGTGCTTTCCAAGACCATTGGATATCTCAAGATGTTCTACAGCCAATAAAGTACATTTGAAGTGCAGTGAGGTAGCAGATGCAGCAATTGATAGACACACAATAAGATTCCACAAACAGCAACGTACTAACGATCAGAAAGTTGCTCTCTGACATGTCGATGAATAATCCTCTCTCAGGAGAATCCTAGAATCCTTAGAGTGTGGAAACTGACCATTCAGCCCAACGAGTCCACATCAACCGTCCAAAGAGCGTTCTACCACTGAGCCATCGTGCCACAGGGATCGCTCCCCTGCCTGTCTCTGAAATAGTGGCGTGGGATCTTTCACAACCAGCCAAGAAGCTGGAGGGGTGTCACAGCTCAACGTCTTATCTGAAAGATGATGCTCTATTACAGACTATAACTGGAGTGCCAGCCTTGAGCTTTGCACTCAAGTTCTGGAATCTGACTGAAAACCTTTTGATTCAGAAATAAAGCTGCTACCCTCTGAGTCATAACTCTCTTTCAACAACACAACACATATTAGTTAATGAAGAAGCTAGACAAACACAAGGAAAGGATTGAGTAATATCATATGTTGACCGGGTTAGATGAGAGATGGGAGAAGTTTCCCATGCAGAACAAACACTAGCATTCTCTGGCAGAATGTCCTCGTTTCTGCACTCGAAATTCTACCTTACAACTTTCTAGATTAAAATATTTCAATTTGAAAATACAGAAGGATAAACACCCAAAAGTTAGCTCTTTACTTCTGGTTAGTAACTGTCTGAAAGATGCATGCAGTCAACTTTCACAAATGGGACTCAGAATTATTCCTTGCTCAGGTGAGTCCACTACCCACTGTTTACAATAATTTGTCAAATGACAAATCCAACAATGAACACAAAATATGAAAAAGTCGGCATCATTTGTAAAACCTGTGCTTTCGCTGCTTTTAAAAACGATTGTGCACCTACAGAGTGCAATCTGAATTGTGGTCGAGACAGAGGACAACATCATCCCTTTCACGTTAATGAAATAATGTTATTGATGACTGTATAGATATTGGAACTAAACTCATTACATGCCAGCATCTGGCACAGTCTGTTAATAACACTTTCACACCAAACAGTTTTAAACAGGACTGCATGATGCGTGTTTCAGTTTTGAAGGTGCTGATTTTGAATGTTTGGACGGAGGTAATATTTTTGATGATACAAGTTATGATGCAAGGAAGTATACCTCAGCGCTCAGTCCCTGATTGACCTGAACCACATTGAGTTGAGATGCAAAATGACTGAAGATTTCAGATTTAATTCCAGGCTGTTGATCACAGTTGGAATAGCGCCTCTGGGCTATGGGGAGGGGGAAAGAGTTGAAATGATTCATTCGAAATGTGGTATATTAACAGCTGATTCACTGAAAGGGAAAGAATGTAGAGACATAACTGCTTGTCGTTCATGCAATACCCTAAGCTTAGGGAAGGAAATAATGGTTTAAATGTTTAAGAGATTCGATTAAGTTCAATTCTTACATCAAATCTTTTTGCATCAAAAGCTTTTTTTTGCCTCTTAAGAGTTTCAAATAGGTCATTTCTAAAATCTAACTTAATCCATCTTCTGTTGAGACAGAATGTATTTCACCTCCAATAATATTAAAACACAAACTTTCACTTACAAGGAATTTAATGCTAACATTTACCATCCTAATGCATTTCATTAAAAGTAAATGGTAGTTACCCTTTGATTAGCTGTAACTATCTCAGAATACATTAGTGTTTGATAGCCCTGACCTTTACTATAAAAGAAATACATGTCATAATTAAAATCACTTGAATGTTTTCAGCCAGATCCTAAGAGACCTGTGGTAATTATTATTCTAATTTGCAGCAGTAATTCTTGTTCCATTGATCTAATCTCTGCTCTTTCCCTCCCAGGTTGCAACAGCTACCATTTTGAAACTAGTTTTTTTTTGAAACACAAGCATAAAAATGAAATGCCAATTAATTTTTTGCCTTTCTCCATGATCAACTTGTTCTGTTAGATCATTCATTCAGGACCTAACTCTGCACTCCTTTCCAAGAAAGCACTCAATTTGCAGCACACATGTAGACAATAAAACGCAATTGCTTTATGTACAATTGAACTCCACGAAAGCCTCCTCTCACCCCACTTCAACATACCACAATATATGTATATTCTTTTTCTTTCAATCTTGCATGTTTATCAACCTTTTTCTTAAATAGTCTCTGCTATTAACTTCAACTGCTCTGCTGTACCAAGTTTCACATTCGATGGATGAAGGAATTTCACCTGATGTCTTCACTGGGTCTATTAGTGGCTCTCTTATGCTTATGGGCCGGCTTCTGCTCTGTCGCCCCACAATTGGCAACAGCATCTCAATATCTATCCTATCAAACTCTCCGCAAATCGTAAAGAGCTCTATCAGCAATGACCAGAGTCAAACATCTTACACCCACTTGGTAAAGCGAGAGAACAGAAGTCAATCTTTACTTCAGTTTTGGATTCATTTGCAAAGTCGAAAATTTATAAATGTCTATCTCCTAACTCTACAAATCATCACCAGTGTTAATAAGTGTCCCAAAAGAGTCTTTGAGTAAACACTAAGCATAAAAATGCGACCGTATGTGTGCTCAAATAATTATTTAATGGCTGCCTTGTGCCTGTATATCCTTCATTTATTCAATTATCACCCTCAGCCTTCGCTTTTCTGGAGAACAGAACCCCCAGCCTGTTCGGCTATTCCCTAAAGGTGTGATTTCTGTTTTTTTGTTAAATCTGCCTTTCGGTGCTTCCTATCACCTTGATCACTTAAGGGAGGGGGGAAGAGTTAATGTCGCAAACCTGTTCTAATGCCCCCTCTGACACCAGAAGGGAGTCAGCCCTGTTGTGATTGCTCATCTCTCACTTACAATCGTTTGCCTTTTCACTACCGTTTGAACAAATTTGAATTCAAACACCCTTAAAGCAATTGAACGCACTGTTTGGTAAGAGAGCAGATAACACAGTCTGCAGTCTGTATAAAGTCAAGGAAATTAGTCAGAACAACAGTAGGGCCACTACAACTGGCCAAAGCACCCCTGGGCTATAAAATGAAACACGCTCCTGAGTTAACTCCTGATTGCAACCGCGCTACCCCTATTGGGAGTGTGTGGGTAACAAATGAGGTTGAGAATTCTTCACACTAGCACAACACACACACACACACACACACACACACACACACACACGACAGGAAAGCTGCCACTTGGAGTAGATGAACGAAATTAAGATAAAATTATAGAAATACCAAAAACAAATGCTGACTGTTGCACGGAGATTACATGATATTTGCTGCCAAATCTACAGAAATAGGAGATAATAATTGCACTCGAAAATATCTAAAGCAACATTTTCAACAGAAGCACCAGTAAAGAATATTTTCTGGATTAGATCCGGTTGATTACAATTCTTGGGCAAGAACCATTTTGAACATTTGTTCATTTTAATATTTCTTCCTCCTCAAGCCCAGTGTCATTGCTGCAATTTTATTACATTCCCAAATATAGACATCAACCTTTCTCAGCTATCAAAATCCAAAGTTTCCTATTGTATGAACGCTCTTTGCAAACAAGTCCATGACCACATTTTAAATTGCCTGGAAACCTGTCAATCACATTCCACTCAAATGAAGAAAAACAGAAACATCCGGGTTTTTTTTCTAAAGCCAAAAAGAAAAGCAAATTCCCTCTTCCTCTACCATTTTGAATGAAAGCTACAACATCCTATTTGTCAGATTTTGGCTGTAAGAGGTGACAGTCGAATGCATCAACTGATCCTTTGACAGAAGCCTATAATTTGCAGTTGCAACAGTGCTCCTGGGTATACATTGGAAGGAAGCAAAAGGCCATTAAGGGTTTCGATGTCTACTTCTCCACAAGGATGACATCTGAAAACTTGCCAGAGTGAAGTGAAAGGATTAAAGAAAGGGGCACTTTTTCAGAAATTGTACTGTATCCATTTTGAGAAAGTCAGCAGAATGTGTAAGTGGTAATAAAATCTCAAGAAAAGGGCACCACAGAGATGGATATGAATCAGATACAGGTATTACAACAGTCATTATTGAACAAAATTCATTTACACCTTCCCAACAGACATGGCAGTAACTATATAAATGCATTGGACAGGTTTCAGACTGTTACCTGGAATTTGGAGACGGAGGAGAATTGGCACAATTCTTTGGAGGAAAAGTTGAACAGGTCAGATCTGTATCCATTGGAGTTCAGAAGAATACAGGGGAATCCTTAGTGAAACATCAGATCATGATTAGACTTCAGAGGGTGGATACAGAGACGGTGTTTCGTCTTGTTGGACAGACTAGAACTAGAGATCTTTCATTGTTAGGTTTGATACCACACTATGGGTTTGGGTTCAGAACATACTGGTCACAGAAAAGTTTAAGGCAAGAAATGTTTTATTATAAATTAATACATGCTATTCTAGATGGTACTCTGGATGCATGGCAGATGCGGTTTAACGTGGATAAATGTGTGGTTATCCACTTTGGTGGCAAGAACAGGAAAGCAGATTACTATTTAAATGGAGCTGAAAAATGTGTTGCTGGAAAAGCGCAGCAGGTCAGGCAGCATCCAAGGATCAGGAGAATCGACGTTTCGGGCATGAGCCCTTCTAGGAGAAAGTGAGGACTGCAGATGTTGGAGATCAGAGCTGAAAATGTGTTGCTGGAAAAGCGCAGCAAGTCAGGCAGCATCCAAGGAACAGGAGAATCGACGTTTCAGGCATGAGCCCTTCAGGCACGTCCTCGCTTTCTCCTAGAAGGGCTCAAGCCCAAAACGTCGATTCTCCTGCTCCTTGGATGCTGCCTGACCTGGTGCGCTTTTCCAGAAACACATTTTCTTATCTCCATTTGCAGTCCTCACTTTCTCCTACTATCTAAATGGAGCCAAGTTAGGTAAAGGGGAAGTACAACGAGATCTAGGTGTTCTTGTACATCAGTCAATGAAAGCAAGCATGCAGATACAGCAGGCAGTGAAGAAAGCTAATGGCATTCTAGCCTTCATAACAAAAAGAATTGAGTATAGGAGCAAAGTCGTCCTTCTGCAGCTGTACAGGGCCCTGGTGAGACCGCATCTGGAGTATTGTGTGCAGTTTCGGTGTCCACATTTGAGGAAGGACATTCTGGCTATTGAGGGAGTGCAGCACAGGTTCACAAGGTCAATTCCTGGAATGGCGGTACTATCATATGTTGAAAGATTGGAGCAACTGGGCTTATATACCCTTGAGTTTGGAAGGATGAGAGAGGATCTGATTGAGACGTATTAAAGGACTGGACACTTTGGAGGCAGGAAGCATGTTTCCGCTGATAGGTGAGTCCAGAACCAGAGGACACTGTTTAAAAATAAGGAGTAAACCATTTAGAACAGAGTTGAGGAGAAACTTCTTCACCCAGAAAGTGGAGGGTGTATGGAAAGCTCTGCTCCAGAAGGCAGTGGAGGCCAAGTCTTCGGATTCTTTCAAGAAAGAGATGGATAGAGCTCTTAGAGATAGTGGAATCAAGGGTTATGGGGATAAGGCAGGAACAGGATAGTGATTGTGGATGATCAGCCATGATCATATTGAATGGTGGTGCTGGCTCGAACGGCCAAATGACCTACTCCTGCACCTATTGTCTGGTGTCTATTATAATTCTTGATATAGCAGGTTCTGGCTATAGTTACATTAAAGGAGGATGAATCTATATATTTCATATACCCATGCCCTCATGACAGTTTTCTTGAGAGTGGCTCCACTCCCCCCACATGGTGCTATTTATATTCAGTAAGTATACCTTCATAACATTACCGTAAGGTAGCTCCAAAGTTCTAAAGTGCTTACACAACAGTGGGCTAAGTTTAAAAACAAGGGGTCTTCCTTTTAAGATGCAATAGTAATGGCATAATCATTGATGATTTGCAACTATCACACTGTAATACTTTTGTTCGCTCCCATAACACAAACATGAATTAAACACTGACCACATTGTACTGAAGAATTGAATGAACTGCTATTATAGTCCCCGATATCTACATGTGTATCCCCCAAATCATAGGCATGTATGTGGGGAGCTCAAGCCAAGCAATGTGAATGTACTGTACCCTCGGAATGTTATGTTCCAAGTGGACAGAACTCAGTAAGTTGGAGACGGTGAGCTTTATTCCATTAGATCATATGCTATAATATGGTAATGACAACATGAACATGCCCTTGAAAGGTGCAAGGTGCATCACCCATCTGCTGCAAGACTAAACAATAAATGAGAATTCCTTTGCTCTTAGATAGTCATGTGTCTTTGGATTTTTCGTTCACAGAGTGTGGAATATTTTTAATGCAAAAGGTGGATCAACTCTCTTGTTTGTGCAGGATCTAAGGTTATTGGGATGGGCTGGAATGTGGAATTGAGGTGACAGTCAGCTCAGCTTTGATCTTATTGAATGCTGAAGTTCCACACATCAAACGGCTTACTGATTTGTCCATGTACATACACAACTGACTGGACGTCTGGTTAGGGACAGAGTGATGGAGTGATCAGAATTCCTGCACCAGCTGAGGTTGTCATCAAGAATTCTCCTTCTCAACCTCTCCCACCATCTGTGGCATGGTGACTCTTAGGTTAAACCATCACCAGTCATCTCTTTCTAATGATAGTCTTACCAGACCATAGGGCTGCACTATGACAACATTACCTTCCCTTTACAATATACGACACCTGGAGCTGATTTTGCTGCCTCTCTAACCCAGTCAACACCAGTAAACTGCTATGCTGATCTGGCAGAGTTCGGACGGGTCACCAAACCCAGAAACGTTCTGTCTCAAAGTTAAAATATATTTTCAAGCAGAGCTATTAGGGAGTTTTCAAATTAGATTTTGAAATTTCCAAATTGCCAAACTTTATTTGGCATATATGAATTCTGAGGTCATTCCCAACCCTATTTATTACACTAACGTTGGCAAAAAGTCAATAACATTTTTATATTAAATACAAAGCGTTATCACACCAAAGTGTTATCAAAGCTGGAAATAGAATTATAACTTGTTCATAAATAATTCAAAACACTCCCTAATTTTGCTTTATTTATTTTATTACAACCTGTGTTTATTTAGCATCTTGAATGCAGTAAAACGTCTCACGATGATTCACAAGAGCACAATCAAACAGAGGCTTGATTCAGGAGGAGACAATGACAGGTTAGTTGCAGTTGGTCAAAGTGAGACATGTTCAGGAGCGTCATAACAAGGATGGAGGGAGGACGGAGGGAGAAAAGAGAGAGGGAGAGAGAGGGAGAGAGAAAAGAGAGAGAGGGAGAGACAGATAGAGGGGGATGAGGGAAAGAGAGAGATGGAGGTGGTTAAGATGAGAACTTCAGAGTTTAGAATCTAGGCTGCGCTAAAATCGCACTGAATACATCTTATTCCAGATGGATTTTCATGCAAATCTGCTAATTAAAAATGGAGAATTTGCAATTACAGTGAGGCAAGGTTTAGTGCAGTCAGTTCCCAATTCTAAATGTGGCTATCACAATTCATAACCAAAAAATGTGACAGGACACCCAGATGCAAAGTATTGAATATGTGATTGTCTTTCTCTCACACCCGAGAAAGATAATGCTAATGCCTTAAAGACAGAAAATACGCAATGGGTTTCTGTCAGTGTTCCACTTGACATTAAAGTGAATTGCTGCTAGTCTCCAGTTCTTTCCCAGTAAAATGCCTGGCACAATCACAGAAACATTATCCAAATCCCCTTTGATATTTGAAGGCACATGCTTGGACATTCTGTATCCATTTGCAAGTAAACATTGCAGCGTACATTTTGTCCATGCAATGTGTTGTCCCAAAGGAGCAAAACATTAAGTGCACATTTTCATTATTTTCACAAAACAAAAAGAGAACGGCATACCAGCAAACAAGACATCAATGTTTGTCAGGAACTGTGCTTAAATTTTAACAAGAATGGGACACTTGTAGTTCCAACAGTTAAAGAACTAGAATTAACTAAACTAGAACTAACTAAGGACGGGCCATGGCCCAGTGGTATTATTCCTGGACTGTTAATCCGGAGACCCAGATAACATTCTGGAGACCCAGGTTCAAATCCTGGCACAGCAGATGATTGAATTTGAATTCAATAAAATATAATTCTGAAATTAGGGGTCTAATGAGGACCATGACTCCATTGTCAATTGTCAGAAAAGCCCATCTGGTTCACTAATGTCCTTCAGAAAAGGAAACTGTCATCCTTACCTGGTCTGGTCTACATGTGACTCCAAACACACAGCAATGTTATTTTGTTATTTTTGTTATTTGGTGAGGATTTTGTTAACTGATGTGACTGTGTCAGTATGATTAGATTACTTACAGTGTGGAAACAGGCCCTTCGGCCCAACAAGTCCACACCGACCCGCCGAAGCGCAACCCACCCATACCCCTACATTTACCCCTTACCTAACACTATGGGCAATTTAGCATGGCCAATTCACCTGACCCGCACATCTTTGGACTGTGGGAGGAAACCGGAGCACCCGGAGGAAACCCACGCAGACACGGGGAGAATGTGCAAACTCCACACAGACAGTCGCCTGAATCGGGAATTGAACCCAGGTCTCAGGCGCTGTGAGACAGCAGTGCTAACCACTGTGCCACCGTGCCGCCCACAATGTGACTGACTCTTACCTGCTCTCTGGTCAATTTAGGGATGGGTAATAAATGTCACCTAGCCAGCAACACCCACAGCCCACGAATGCATAAAGAACAAAATTACTATTAGTGCATTGCAAAAGAGCTCACAATCTTTGGCTTTTTACACTACTTGAGGGCACCGTTGGAAAAGGCTATCACTTGCTTTTGGTTGAAATGTGTATCAAAAAGATTAGTGACCTGGTTACAGTTATGACCTCCTCAATTTGACCATCTCCCCAAAGCAACTGGGATTAGGGGACCAGACAAGGGAAGGATTTCTTCTGCAAAGAACCCATCGGGTTTTTAATCACCATCTGGCATTTTCACTGTCAACTGTACAGATGCAGCTTTTCATTTCTGAATTTTGTTTGCTTGAGGATGGTGTTCCTCATAGGAAATCATTAACTCAGAGCTAAAATTTATGCAAGTGCTTATGGTGGCTGTCTGGGGCTGGCTACACATTAACCAAGACTACAGCTTCACAACGTTTGAGGTTTTGTAGACTGTAGCAAAAGGAATAACAAATGTGAATCAAGAAAATGCTCTCAATCCCCTGAATAGTTGGAATGTAGAACGCATGGCCTGGAGCGTGGCAAAGACAGGTTCAACTGAACATCAGATGATTATTCAAATGGAGACAATATTCAGGGCGATAGGAAAACAACAGGAGATGGCACCAAGTCATAAAGCGCGTTGAGAGAAGCTAGAAGAACGATGGGCCAAAGAGCCTCTTGTGTGGCAACTGAATTCCACTGCCCTGAAGGGGGGAGGAGGTGTGGACAGAGTCAGTTGAAATTGGCAAGTTTCACATTCTATGTGTTGGAAGTTATTGCGCTCAAACCTTCCCGAGTGACTCATGTACAAACGGTGAGGTGGCAGCCCAGTGCTGATACTGAAGGACACTGCTGTAGGTGCTTTCCTTTGGATGAGGCATCAAACTAATGCTCCGGCCTGCTTTCTCAGGGGGACATAAACAATTCCACTGCATTCTATCGCTGTGATTTTTTTTAAAAAAAGATTTGTTTCCCTACAGTGTGGAAACAGGCCCTTCGGCCCAACAAGCCCACACCGACCCTCCAAAGAGTAACTCACCCAGACCCATTTCTCTCTGAACAATGCATCTAAAACTATGGGCAAGTTAGCATGACCAATTCACCTGACCTGCACATCTTTTGGACTGAGGGAGGAAACCAGAGCATCCGGAGGAAACCCAGGCAAGCACAGGGAGAATGCGCAAACTCCACACAGACAGTCGCCTGAGGAGGGAATTGAACCCGGGTCCCTGGTACTGTGGGGCAGCAGTGCTAACCACTGAGCCACCACGTCACCCATTGCCTGTAGTCCTGACTTAGACTGTCCTTTTTACTGCTGCTCTTGGCCAATGAAAAATGCGACACAAGAATTCAAAGCTTTTTATCGATCAGTTTGACATCAATTCTTAACACACAAAACTAGTCAAGCCAAGCGTGCACTATCAAAGTGCTGATCCTGATCTCCATTAATGTCCATACACCTGTTCTCTAAACTCAAGTTTCTGAATGAGGAGGATGGACATTCAATGATCTTCTCCCTTCTCTTTAAGTCAGTGGCGACAAGTTAATGAATCACTACCACCACTAACTGTACCCATGCTAGGGGTTAAATGTGGGTCAATCCTAATTTCTCAGCACCGTGCCTGGCATTTTTGCATAAAGATACATCTGGCACAATCACATCATCTAGGCAGCCCCCAAAACCATTCCAATCCTAGACAGGGCTCCGACAGAGACTTGTAAAGAGCTCACTGCCTTTTGTTTGGCTGGCTGACCATTCAGTGTTCTTGTATTTGCTCGGTGAACTGCAACAGATGCTGTACAGGTTAGCAGTACCCTTCCAGTACTGGCATCTCATCGCCTGGCACCAGGAGCTGACGTCACATCAACACAAAACAGATCAGTCTCGAGGAACGAGAGCTCCTATCGAGTTGCAGGAGTGGAATTATTTTGGACAAGCTACTGACTCATCACGGCCCAAGAATAGCAACTGGACAGTCAGTCAAAGAGTTCAAAACTAGAGCAAAGAGTTCTCGATCACTAAAATACGCTCAGAGGTTGAGGGGAGAGAATAAAAACGGTCGAGCAGATTTGTTTTCCCTGCAAGCTTTGCTGCAACTCAAATTACGCAAATCATGACAGAACGTTTATAAATAAACTGAGGAGATCACCACAAATCAGTAACCCAAACCGTTTTTGGAAGTGCAGTGGCTCTGATTCTGCTACTAGAAACATTTCTAACACTGTCACATTTCGGTCACTTATTCAACCCTTTGAGTAGTAAAATGCTCATCAGCGGCCACAAAGAATTCTCTACAAAATTGCCACAGTCACAGGTAATTATTCTTGTACATTATGCTCATCAAGATTAAGAACTTAACTTCAATTATTAGATCCCACTTCAACATAGAAAATAGGAGTCGGTGTAGGCCATTCGGCACCTCAAGCTAACTCCACTATTTAGTATGGTCACAGCTGATCACCCATCTCAGCCCTCTTTTCCCACTTCCTCCCAAGACCCTTTGATCCCTTTAGCCCTAAAGAACTATATCTTTTCTTGGAAACCTTCAATGTTTTGGCCTCAACAGTTTCATGTAGCAGAGAATTTTACAGCCTCACCATTCTCTAGGTGAAGAGATTGCTCATCTCGGTTCTAAAAGACCTACCCTTTATTGTTAGACTGTGACCCTGGTTCTGGGTTCCCTGGCTGTTGAGAATATCTTTCCTGTATCTACCCTGTCTAGTGGTTCCAGGAGATCCACCATCACTCTTCTAAAGTCTATTGTACATGGTTCTAACCAATTCAGTCTCTTGCCACATGTCAGATCAGACGTCCCAGCAATCAGTTTGGTAAATGTTCTTTTCACTCCGTCCATTATCTGAACATCCTTCCTCATAAGAAGACCAACACTGAAGATGTCACCATTTCTCAAGCTGTGTAGTTCAGCACAATCAAAGCTGTTCCAACACGACCGCAGTGCTCAGTCTGAACTGTGAGCTTGAATTGAGGCTTCAGTCCAAATTCCAGGCTCCCTCAGCCTGGGGAGTGTTGCAATCATTTCAAAGTGGTGTTAAACCAGAGGCTCATTGGCCCTCTCAGGTGAAAGCTAAAGAGCTAAGGATGCCATTGGCAGAAAGGGCAGGTCCCATTATCTGCAACATCCAACAAACCTCAGCAAATCCAATTACTTCGCCATTATCACTTGCTGCTTTGGGTTGGGGGGGGGGGGGGGGGGGGGCGGGGGTGCTTGCTGTCTGCAATTCAGTTTCTGAATTTCCTATGTTAGCAGAGTGGATACATTTGAAAGTGCTTAAAATGATCAGTAGGTTCTTTAGGAGCTTGGAGGTGGTGTGGGGGGGGCGGAATAGATGGGGTCAGAGTTTTTTTTTAAAAAAAGGACTACGTAAATAAGGGAGGTACTGTTTAATATGTAAACAACAAAACTCACTGACAGCAAGACAGAATTTTGTTGCATTTGCTTTCCTGTGGTGTGTGACATAAGAGAGGAGATGTGGACTGAAGGAAATTGCATCGTTACTCTGGATATAATAACTTATCAGGTGCAAAAGCTGCTACATCATGACATCAGATCACTTGGACTGGCGCCATGTAAAATGCACTAATATCTCTCCACCCTGGAGGCTCCATGCCTTGTTCCTGATGAAGGGCTTTTGCCCGCAACATTGACTTTCCTGCTTCTCGGATGCTGCCTGACCTGCTGCGCTTTCCTAGCACCACTCTAATCTAGACTCTGCTCTCCAGCATCTGCAGTCCTCACTTTCGCCTCCATGTAAAATGCCTCTCCTCTTTATATAGTTATCTTCAATAAAGCATGTTTGCTGCTCACTCTCAAATATGTAGATCTCCTAATTACAACTGAAAGCTCATCTCAATAATGGAGAATATCAAAAGCAGAATCTCTTGACATACTTGAGAAAAGGTTAACAAAACTCATCAAAAACCATGCAAGCACACTTGCCTATGTTTTGATTGAGCAACTAACCTCAAATTGGGTGGCAGGCAGGGCGGTTATGCTTAAATTAAAGAACTTAAAAATTTTCTCTCCAAACCCATTGAGAAAATTTCAACTAATGTTACAACTAAATTTCAGTGCTTGCGTGTTACAAAGCATCAATCAAGGAACCAAAACTGATACCAGACAAGAAGCCTATTTATAGGTTAGTAATGTGGTTACTATATATATTGAAACTCATCAGGGACTGTCAAAGATTGGAGCGCGTCATGGAAGAATTTCTACAAAGCCTCACTGACAGCAATAAAGTGGGAAACCTAAATCATCACTTAGTCATTCTTCCCATAATCGCTGTGCTTTAATATAAATGGAAGTCATCCCCTATCAAACTGGAACACAGCTCTGAGTGAATGTAGCAATGCTTTCCTCTTTCCTACCTACTGTAACACCAATCGTTTCACACTCTCTCATTATCCACCATCAATCTTGCCTTCTGTCCACCTCCAGAGACACACACACACTTCCATTAGGAACAGCAGAATTAAATAAATACAAAGAAAGACTAACATCCATCCAAGTCCACCCTCTACCATACCAATAGTTGCAGGATTCAATGACAGTGGAGTTAGACCATAAGACATAGGAGTGGACATAAGGCCATTCAGCCCATCGAGTTCACTCCGCCATTCAATCATGGCTGATGGGCATTTCAACTCCACTTACCAGCATTCTCCCCATAGCCCTTAATTCCTTGAGACATCAAGAATCTATCAATCTCAGCCTTGAAGACATCAG
The DNA here is from genome assembly GCF_020745735.1 of Hemiscyllium ocellatum. Taxonomy (NCBI): domain Eukaryota; kingdom Metazoa; phylum Chordata; class Chondrichthyes; order Orectolobiformes; family Hemiscylliidae; genus Hemiscyllium; species Hemiscyllium ocellatum. The sequence goes on from NC_083429.1 coordinate 49,763,000, forward strand.
CATCCCAATCTCCACTGCACTCTGTGGCAATGAATTCCACAGGCCCACCACTCTCTGGCTGAAGAAATGTCTCCGCATATCTGTTCTGAGTTGACCCCCTCTAATTCTAAGGCTGTGTCCACGGGTCCTAGTCTCCTCGCCTAACGGAAACAATTTCCTAGCGTCCACCCTTCCCAAGCCAGGTATTATCTTGTAAGTTTCTATTAAGTCTCCCCTTAATCTTCTAAACTCCAATGAATACAATCCCAGGATCCTCAGCTGTTCCTCATATGTTAGACCAACCATTCCAGGGATCATCCGTGTGAATCTCCGCTGGACACGTTCCAGTATGTCCTTCCTAAGGTGTGGGGACCAAAACTGGACACAGTACTCCAAATGGGGCCTAACCAGAGCTTTATAAAGTTGTTGGCTAATCACAATGATTGATTATTTAGTCTATTACAGACCCAGATACAAGGTGACAAAAACATCCAAGGATGAAGAGCTTTCAGACCATGGGTGCAAATTCATCTGCTTCTCCCCAAACCATGCTAAAGTCACCACATGTCAAATCTCAAATTGTTCACAAACTGGATCCCAAGATTTTATTTCCTGAGAGAAGACCGAGGTATATTTGAATTAATCAACACAAACTCCTTCCACCATATCGCCCAGGAGCCTATTCCATTCATTAACCACTACTCACTGAAATATTGCTTCCACACATTAGTTTTGAATTAATCCTCTCTTCAAATGCAGTCCGTCTCCTCTGCTTAAGCTATACTAGGTTCAAAAGTACTACAGAAGAGGAACAGGTATTTAGATCCTCTGGGCTGTTTCACAGTCTACAAATTTTTAGATCCAAACCTGATCCCATCTGGCCATATCCTACACCTTCTCTCACTTCTCACCTTCATTCAAATCATAAACCTCAACAGAAGCTCACTTTCAATTCAGTGCTGACTAAAATCTGACATACTGCACCATACTGTTCAGATGAGGATAGGTTTATGAAGTTAGTTAAGTTATGCTGTCACTGATAAAGCTACAACCTGATTTCCGTTTGTCAAATCTTTCTATAGCCTTGCCACCTCCTTGCGTCTCCTCCTGCCCTACAGTCCTCCAAGATCAGTGCTTCGCTATTTTGGCCTCTTGCACATCTTTGGCATTCATTGGTAGCCATGCCTTCAGCTGTTTGGGTCCAGAGCCCTTGAATTCCTTCCATAACACACACGACCACTGTCTTTCTGTAAAGGTGTGCCTTAGAATATACCTCTTGACCGAGCTTTGTCACCTATCCTACATATCTTCTTATATGGAGCTCAGTGTCAAATACTGTTTGACAGTTGCCACTTTCACAAGCTTAACGGCATTGGAAGGTACTATAGAAATGCAAGTTGTTCGAGCAACACAGCAATCGAAAAGACAGATGGCAAAGTTCACCACACTGCAGCTGCAAGAAAACAGAGTGAAACTTCATTGACCAGCAGTAGCCGGAGGTGCTGGAACTATACATCAAATATGTAACTCATCGTTATTAGTTTGTATGTCTTTGTATGAACTTGACACTGATTAGCAAATAACCGCTGGCTCCCAATAACCTGCACAAGTGTATTTCCATTCTGGAACATTAACAGGAGAGTACAACCATTCCAGAACATTGACATAAAAACAACATTTCTATCACTGGCCTATTAATCAGATTCCCATGGCTTTAGTTTTGACATTTTAAAAGAGTCACTTGCCCAAGGAGCAGTCAATTTATAAGGAGAAGGAAATGTTAATGCCTCAGAAGTGCCAGTGACCTTTATGGAACCACTTATCAACCCTTTGACCACATTCCTGGTGCGCGAGGGAGGGATGGTCAGTTAGTGATGCCAACAGCATGAGTTCAACTCCTACACTGGCTAAGGCATAAAGGAGTCTCATTCTCAATCTCTCCACTTGCTCACAGTGTGGAGATTCTTGGGTTAAATCACCACCAGTCATCCCTAGTGACAGCAACCCAATGTCTGGGGCAACAGTGCAACTTTGCTTTTACTTAGTCAAGTTGCTTAGTCGATTGGAGTTAAACAAGCCCCTTGTAACACAAAATATTTATGCTTTTATTTAGAACGGAAATTGGAGATGTTGGCTGTCCAAGTAATGTTTTCAGTACAATCAAAACTAGGTTTGTGAATTGTCTGTTGTGCGAACATCTTGAATCAGGCTATTTATGAGAATGGATTGCAAGTACAGCATATTTTACAAAAGCTATTATTCTAAGAATAATAGCAATGGAAGAGGTAATTCTTAAACCCATGGCTAAATACAAATATATTTATTGTTGCATTAATAGGCCATTGTCCCAGTCTTCTCTCTGATACTTCTCAACTACTGCCATCAATTGAAACACCATCTCCCTGTTCAAATCAAAATTTTCCTCAAATTTAAGGTGCCATTGATCACTACTTATTGCAATCCTATGGAATGTGGGTTAGGAGATGTGAAAGTTACTCTGCATCAGATCGCCTGTGTCCATTGTGCATGGTAGACCAGCTTTTGACACTGCAGAACATTTTTGATAACACATTTAATTTGCAGCAAATGAACAGAGAACTATCCAATTGTTAAACAAACATTGCATTGAAAACATACTGTAGGGCAGATTAGAACATCCAGTGATAACGCCAGATATTAAATAACTAAAGACAAAGCTCCAGTAGAAATCTTGTACCCCATCCTTTAATAAACTAGGAATTCAAATCCTGAACAATGCTGTGAATCAGGAAATAATCTGTCCCCAAAAGCAAATCTGTAGCAATTGAACAGCAATAACGGGCTCATGCTGCACAGCAGAACTATGATGATTAAGCTCAGTGTTGATTTTACACTTCGCCAACCACCCTCAATTAAAATAGCAAAAGCGTAGCCAAAACTTGCAATTAAGCACAGACTAAAATCCATCCTCTAGAGCTTTATAGGAGATTTCCTTCGAGTCAATAGATATTTACATATTTTCAGTGTACATTGTCCAGTAATCTCTCAATTTTAAAACTTCCATCCTTATCATGGAATCCCTAAATGACCTTACCACTTCCTTCCATGTTATTTTTGATGGCACCTCCAGCTCTATGATCAAGCGGTGTTTTTGCTAGACTTTTAATTCAGAGAGGAGAAAGTGAGGACTGCAGATGCTGGAGATCAGAGCTGAAAATGTGTTGCTGGAAAAGCGCAGCAGGTCAGGCAGCATCCAAGAAACAGGAGATTCGACGTTTCAGGCATAAGCCCTTCTTCCTGAAGAAGGGCTTATGCCCGAAACGTCAAATCTCCTGTTCCTTGGATGCTGCCTGACCTGCTGTGCTTTTCCAGCAACACATTTTCAGCTTTTAATTCAGAGACCCAGGTAATGTTCTGGGGACCTGGTAGACAGTGGACCCTGAATTCATTTAAATAAAAATCTAAAATTTAGAGTCCAATGATAACCATGAGAGAGTTGTCAATTGTTGGTTTAAAATAAACTATCTGGTTCAGGAATGCACTTTTGGGAGGAAATTCTACCATCCGTACCTGGTCTGGCCTACACATGACCCGCTGCAACATGGTTGACTCTGAACTGCCGTCTGGGCAATTAGGGATGGCAACATATGCTGCTCCAACCAGCAATCCCCACTTCATGTGAATAACTTAAAAACCTGTTAAGGACATCTGCAAGCAGCCAGCTCAGGCCTCTTGCAATTTTCACTGTCCCACCAACATCGACAGTACCTTCTGCTGCCTAGATCTTAACCTACGGAATTTGTTCCAAAAAGCCCTTGTTCCTCCTTAGCTTTTGATCATGACTCCAGTCATGGCTGCAGAATGACCTCAGTTTAAGCTCTCCAATTGTCCGCTGCCTTTGATTCCATCAATAAAACTTGGGAGTTAGCAACAAAAACCAAATCAGATACTCTATTCTCAGCAAAACTTGAAAGTTTTGTAAAACATACCGGTGTGGGTCTGACGATGGCTTTCCAGGGCATCTTCCTTTGAGAACTGTGCTCCACATTGATCACAAACAAAGGCCTTTGCACCTGCTGTAACAAAGAAAACAGAACAGTTTAAGACAAAAAGGTTTGCAAGATAACACACACACACACACAACTGGATCTCTGCACACATCTGTCAAAGAGAAAGGTATTAGATAAATTGGCTGTCAGCTGCAAGGCAGACAGATTGAGTTACGCATTGAAGTTTCTTGACAAAGTGCATGCACCCAAAAATCAAGTGTTAACACAGTGCTTCTGGGGCACATTTTATTTCTGAAATGTTCGCGCCTTTCTGGCCCCTCAAACTGTTTATCTGCCGTCAAGTTTGACAGGTGCTCAACATGACAGGTTAACATCAATCGAGCACTGGGTCATGACAAATTAAATGGTTTCACTTTGAAACTCAACAACTGGCCAAGAGACAGAGGGGACAGGAGGAAAGAGGAAGCTAGTCTACCTATAACTCCAGACAAGGCCATTCAGCCCAATGAGCCTTCTCCACCATTCATTGTGGTCATGGCTAATCTAACATTCTTCATGCCAAATTTCCTGTATTGTCCTCATAACCTTTAACTCCCTGACTAATCAAGAATCTATCACTGCCTTAGGTATACACAATGACTCTTCTGTGACAAGGAGTTCCAAAGACACTCAACCTTCAGGAGAAGAAATTAACCATCTCAGTCATAAATTGGCACCCCTTAATTCTGAGATTATGCCCTAGGGATTCATTATGAATTCAGTCATGAGAGGAGGTTACAGTATTAATGCTGAGAGAGAGGAAGAGTTTGCAATCACAAAGCATCTTTCAGATCCTCCTGATGATCCAAAGTGCTTTCCAGTTGAAGCCCCTTTTGTAACTGTATTGCTACAATGTATGAAATCCAAGAGTTAACCTGCGCACAGGAAGCTCCCACAAACAAATAAACGATACATTCAAAATCTTTGCAATTGTTAGGGGATAAATAGTGGACTGGAAGCTGGAGTGAACATACCTTGTTCTTCTAAATAACAGCAAGGCATGTTTTCCGTCCATCCGAGGAGGAGGACGGAGCCATGGTTCAATGTTTTGTCTAGGAGTTGGTATGTCTGTCATTGCAGCACGCCTTTAGTACTACACTGCTGCAATTACACTGAATTCAGGCTTGAACCCACACAGCTTTCTGACAAAGAAGCGATTATGTTGACGACTGAGCCATGGCTGATAATACTGATTACCAAACACTTAACCAACTAAGAGCCCAGTAAAAATGAATCCAACTTCTAGTGCAGTATTCTTGGTCTGAAAATGCATCCTAAATATTCTTTTAAAAATTACCTGGACACAGCAATGTATTGGATAATATATCATTCAAACGCATTCACATTTACTCCAACCCTTACCAGACCAGAATTTGTGAAGTTACCAACACCTATATCCCATAAACAAAATTTTTTTTAAAAAAAACAAAAAAAGTCAAAATGAGAAATTTGGAAGAATCTCCTTCACTGAGAAAGCGGTGAGAATGTGGAACTCAATACAACACCAAGAATGATTAAGATGAATAGCATTAATGCAGTTATGGTGAAGTTGGATAGTTACAGTCAGGAGAGAAGAATACAAAGAAATTTGGTGGTAGGCTGCAATGAAGACAAGGCATGGAAGAAAATTACATGAAGCTTGAAAACCGCCACAGTCTGGTTCGGCTGAATGGCCTGTTTCTGTGTCAGCAAATTCCATTTGAGTTGATACAATTAGGATGTAAACTGAACCAGGCATCTGTCCATAGACGGGAAACACCAGGACAGGCCCAGAGGTGGTCAGACCTCCTCAGTAAAAGGAAGACGGTGTTAGACAGAATGCTAACACTGAACTGCTCACTCTCTGTAGCAATGCCTAGCCAGAACAGCACAGAAATGTTCTCAAAATAACTTAGACTTCTTTTTGAAAAGGTAAACGCCAGTACAGAATTAAAGCTAAGTGTTACACAATTCTTATACAAACCACATTGACAAATGTTAATTTTGAAAAAGGTGTGGTGTCTGTAGGTGTGATTATCAAAAGAACTTTAAGTGCAATCAAGTCTTTGTTGCTAAACGTGACTGTGGCTGAAATGAGCAAAACAGGAAACTGCTTATCTGATCAACAAGCCAAATCTTTCACTGAAAATGAGACTACAAAGTACTAGAATGGCAATGTGATAGAAAATAGTCACCAAGTGAGACCATATCAAAAAAAAACCGTTATTGTAGAATGTAAAGTTAAAAGAATTTATGTGTTTCAAGTACACTTTCTATGGAACGTTTAGGACAGGGAAAGTTAGATCACCAATGATCCATTTTCTTTATCAGAATTAACCCCTGTTTCTCACTATTTTGGAGTGATATTAAAACTGAAACAGAAAACTAAAGCTGTGTTGCTCTCTTTTTGCCTTTGTAAGGATCCATACCATCTAATCCTCACGGCACCAGAGACCCGGGTTCGATTCCCGTCTCATTGGTGTCGCCAGTGGCTCATCAAGCATCACACGCGCAAATCCCACTCCAGAGACTTGACTAGAAAAATCTCAGCCCATCCCTCCCAGTACCATCACGGAGCAACTAACAGGCTCAATGCACGAAACTGAGATGGATATGAAATGATCCTTCCATGAATATCACCACACCACATTAACCCAACTGCTGCTTGAGACCTTGAAATACACAAATTAGGTTGTTATTTCCGAATTTCCACCTCAAAAACACTTTACAAATGCAAAGAACCTTTTTGGTACATTCTGTGGTCACAAAGGTACTATCAAAATGCATTTTTTTTCTTATTCTGGTTTGCTAATCTTGGATAGGCTGCAACAAGCCATTCACACATGGATGGAGGGAAGGACAATGGAACTGTCAAGGTACTGTTCATTAATGGTTGTTTCGGTCAAGGAATAGATGGATCAATTCACCACAATCCCAATGTGCATCTTATCTAGAGTAAAAGACAATTGTAGAAGGATAGCATGGTGAATGAGGAGGGCAATCATCATATTACATTCCCCAAAGTTATATTCAATTTATTGCAAATTGCCTCAGACAGGCAAAAAGACCATGAGTCATGAAAAGGTCCACAACTTCAAATTGTTTGAAATAAAATGCAGGCACTAATGGTGGCACTTCAATAAAGATAGACAATCTCTTTTGCACCTTGTGTTCTCAGGATAGACAATGGGATCAGCAATCATCTCGAGCTTCATCCGATTCTTAATCTCTTATCTTCCAGGACTCTTCAAAAGGAACAGAGCCAAGAGAATTGAATGCCACACACTAGACTAGCACCTCACTGGGCAGCAGGGTGGCACAGTGGTTAGCACTGCTGCCTCACGGCACCAGAGACCCGGGTTCGATTCCCCTCTCAGGCAATGGTCTGTGGAGAGTTTGTACATTCTCCCAGTGTCTGCGTGGGTTTCCTCCCACAGTCCAAAAATGTGCAGGTTAAGTGATTTGGCAATACTAAATTGCTCGCAGTGTTAGGTGAAAGGAATGAGTCTGGGTGGGTTGCCCTTCGGAGGGTTGGTGTGGACTTGTTGGGCTGAAGGGCCTGTTTCCACACTGTGATTAAACTAATCTAATCAAGATCCAGGATTTTCCCTTGATATTCATCCAACTCGTGCTCAATTTTCCAGAGGACCATGGAAAAATTCAGGAAAGGAGGAGGTCATTTAGCTCAAAATGCCAGCGCTGGCTCTTTGAAACAGCAATCCAATTAGTCACTCTTTTCTCTTCTTTCCCACAGCCTTTCAATTTTCCCTTTCACCTACCTTCCCTTTTGATAGCTGCCACCCTCCTGTCAGATCATAACTTGCTGTTATAAAGAAACGGATCTCACTGGTGCCTCTTTCTATTGGAAATCTCTCTCTTCTGGTTAGCAAAAGGCAAATGGAAACAAATTCTTTTTACTCATGTTCTCAAAAAAACCTTACATGATTATGAATCTCCCTACCAACTCTCCCCTTAATCCCCCAATTGTATGGTTACTGATTTTTTTTCAAATAAGTTCTATATAAGTTCTCATACCTCCCAAGGTCTAAGTGCATAATCCATCACATTCTTCCTGTCATAGAAATGAAACCCTGCTTCTTTACTCCAAACCCAAAATCCTGATCACCCACAATCTAACCTTTCTCTTGCAACTTTCAATTTTCTAAAATTAAAGCTCTATATTTCCCATTAACTGGAAACGGATGGATCTCATCAGCACATTCAGCCTTGGTGATGTTCCACATTATGAGTCAGAGTCAGACAGCATGGAAACAGACCCTTCAGTCCAACCAGTCCATGATGACCATAATCCCAAACTAAACTAGGCCCACCTGTCTGCACTTAGCCTATATCCCTTTCATATTCATGTACTTATCCAAACGTCTTTTAAACATTGTAACTGCACCCGCAACCGTCACTTCTTCTGGAAGTTTGTTCCACACATGAACCACTGTCTAAAAATAAAGACTCAAAAAAGAAAACAAAACTAGAAGAGTAATATCAGAGCCAAGTTGTTCCATCTATCTTTGACAAAAAAAAGTGGACAAGCTGTTGTTTTTCTCAAGGTCAGAAACAGGCCCCCTAACTCAAAGGTTGGCCCTAATTCAATGAAGAACTAACAAGAAACCTATTTACCTGTAGAGTGGTTCAAATCAGGAACTCATAAGGAGCAGTGGAGGGGAATAGCATAGATACATTCCAGGGAAGGACACAATGAGAAAGGAATTGGAGGTTATTGTGACAAGGTTCAATGACATAGGGCAGACAAAAAATGGTGGAGCATCATTCTTTTCAGCCGAATGGCCATTCCTGTACAATAAATGTTATATGATTCTATATGGGCATACCTATGGCTGCTTTACTAAATTAGAACAGTGCAAAACAAGATGAGGAACCAAATATTCAGAGACACTTTGTTGAAAGTAATTCCATTTGCAAAGGGAAGCAGGAGGTTCAATCACGAGTTTGGATTGCCATTTGGTTGTTTTCCTCAAATGTTTGGCAGTCTACATAAAGTCTAAAACAGCCTGAACAGATTTCTGAACTCATTCCCTGGATAACACAAACCAATTAATTTTATTTAAACAGTTTGATGAAAATAAAAAAAATCCAATAGCTTTTGCTCCCCCCACCCCCCAGTTAGGAATCTGAACATCGCTAACAAGAGAGACCAGTTGCCAAAGGTTTTTCAACTCTACTCTTCAGGATACAAACACAAGAATGCCAAATTTTGAACTAACACAACAATTTAGACGACAGGAGAAAAAAGGTGCTAACTGCTCGACAGTCAATGGATTCATTCAGGCATTGGCATGGGGTAAGTCACAGTGAACTACAGGCTCCCCAAGCTCTCAGGTTAAAAAATGCAAGGCTTGAACTTATCCTTTTTGTTTTCTGAAAACTGGATCCCACGTATGAACACATGTTGCTTTACATGAAATAAATCAAACTTGTAATTTTATGAAAGGTTCGACATCCAATACAATTGTGACAAAGAGGACCAGGGTATAAAATCTATTCGTACATCACCAGCCCCAATGAGATTCACCATCCCCAAATCCACTAATTTAGGACTTGCCACCTTGCTTAAGACATTACCCTTATGTTGGTGGAACAGTCAAGAACCAGAGGACACAGCTTAAAAATGATAGACAAAAGAACAAGAGATTAAGCAGGGAGTGGTCACAAACTGGAATGCCTTGCCTGAATGTTGAGTAATCAGATCAGCCATAATCTGACTTAATGGTGGAGGGGGCCTGAGGGTCCGCCTTCTGCGTATTTGTATGTAGCAAAGATAGGATTCACTTGTTTGATTAGATTACTTACAGTGTGGAAACAGGCCCTTTGGCCCAACAAGTCCACACCGACCCGCCGAAGCGCAACCCACCCATACCCCTACATTTACCCCTTACCTAACACTACGGGCAATTTAGCATGGCCAATTCACCTGACCTGCACATCTTTGGACTGAGAGGGGAAACCGGAGCACCCGGAGGAAACCCACGCAGACACAGGGAGAACGTGCAAACTCCACACAGTCAGTCACCTGAGTCGGGAATTGAACCCGGGTCTCTGGCGCTGTGAGGCAGCAGTGCTAACCACTGTGCCACTGTGCCGCCAACTTGTTCTTTAAGAACTTGAATAAGTAATTGAAAGGAAAATAACAAGACTGCAGGTAAATTGAGAAAGGCTAAACTGCTCCTGCAGAGAGCTAGCACCGGTGCGATTAAATGAATGGCCTCCTTCAGTGCTTTAATTGCTGTATTCAAATGATCCAAGCAGCTGTAAGAATGAGCCAGCTTGCATTTTGTTTTATTCATTCACAGGATGTGGACATCATTGGCTAGGCCAGCATTTGCTTCCCATCCCTAATTACCCAGAGGGAAGTCAAGAGTCAACCACATTGCTGTGGGTCTGGAGTCACATATGGGACAGATCAGGTAAGGATAGTATCATCAATAAAGTCACCTCTCCATGTCTCCCAGGCACAAAACACACTTGTAACTATTCTCCAGTTTTCTGATTCCGTGTGAGGAATACTTGATGTTGGCATGGACTCCACATCCCAGCTCCCTTCTTTCAACTCAGGTGCAATGTTGTACTTAAAAAGTGAAGGATTTATCAATTAGTTTCATTCTTAGTGCCATCACCACATGGCACTTAAATCAACCATCTGTGCTTTGCATTAATTCCATCCTTCAATACAGTTGCAGGAATGTCTGTTTCCTGTGCCAACCTCAATGACGTAGATAGAAGCACAGAGCTTACTATCATAGCGTGTTCATGGCTCCAAATCTATACTGAACCTTAAAGGGTGGTTAGATTATCAAACAAGTATTAAACATCCCCTCAAAGTTGAGCACAGTCATTGCTTGCATGACTGACCTGACCCTTTTACCTCATTCAGATTATCTTGTTACTTCTAGAGCAGAAAGGAAAAATAGTTGAAGTGTTAGAAGACTTTTCACAGCTTCCAATCATCCCAATGTAAGATACACAGCTGTCAATTTGCACCAGGAAGTTCCCACCAACAGCAAGTGACAATGGGCAGAAAGTCTGGGGCAATGCTGGTGATTGAGGAATATCAAGCAGGACTCAGAAGAAAGATCCCCTGCTCAGTTTCAAAATCATAGCATCTCACATGGCCATCTGAGATGGGACGTCATTTCAATATCTCACCTAACGGGCAGCACATTTGACAATGCAGTACTTCCTCGGTACTGCACTGGAGTGCCAGCCGAGACTACCTACTGACAACAGCAGACCCACAGAGGCACAGAATCACATGAGAAAGATGCTTTCCTTGGGTTCCTTTGGGGATGATTGTGTTGCCCTCCGCAACAGACACTTGTCAACCAAACTGACCGACCAGCAAAGCAATTTTCCACTTCAAGTAAAAAGTGAGGTCTGCAGATGCTGGAGATCAGAGCTGAAAATGTGTTGCTGGTTAAAACGCAGCAGGTCAGGCAGCATCCAAGGAGCAGGAAATTCGACATTTCGGGCACATTCCTGATGAAGGGCTTATGCCCGAAACGTCGAATTTCCTGCTCCTTGGATGCTGCCTGACCTGCTGCGCTTTAACCAGCAACACATTTTCAGCTCAATTTTTCACTTCAGGTTTGTTTACTAACTCTAGCTAGATGGAAAGCTCTGTCAGGAAAGAACATTTTATTTTCTACCCTATAATATGGCAACACTAAGTCAGACATGCCCCATTGACTTTGCTGCATTTGGTGGCATTAGCAGCTCCGATTCTAAAGGAGGCAAATTTACGAAGTTAACATGTAATTTTGGGGTCTTATACACAACCTCCTCTTTCAATGCTCTAAGGGAAACCCATTACATTCCAGATTTACCCTTTACAGAGGTAGCCGGAGGATAAATTGTGACGTTACCTTTAATAGCTCGTTTAAATGCGACTGCAACCTTCTCTTCAAAACATTAGGTATTAAACATGCCAGTTTGCTTACAGACTAAAGAGTGGTGCAAAGTACAAAATAATTGTTCCATTAAGTACAATATGTGAGAACACATTGTACAAGAAAGTCCATAATCGGCCAATTACCCTTTGGAGTGAACATAAAAACTTCATTAATTTTTTTTTTAAAAAAAGGTCCAGTCTTTGAAGCTCGTTTTCATCCACTCCTGCAAAGCCATGACATTTTTTTGAAGAAAGTTAAACTCAAATACTTTTCAGATTCCTGCTTTCATTCTATTGGAATCAAACTCAGCTCTACAATTCTTCAGATGCAAAGCATTATAGATTAGATGTCTATTGACAGCAAGGTGATAAGAACACAGAATAATGATGCTTGCAAAACCCTGAAGTTAATATTCAACATGGCCAATTAGATAATCGAATAATCCTATTAGCTTCCCATTAGAAGCTACTGCTGTTAACTCTAATAAAGGAATTGGAGTATTTCGGCTAATAAAAAGGAGACAACTGATCCCATGTGTAAATAAAGTAAAATACAGTAACATTATTGAGATTATTATTAAAATGCATGTTGGTGAATAAAGGGGACAGGTCTGAACAAATATTGATCTCTTGAAAAACAACCCCATTATAAGTCACAGTCACATTTCTGTTTGTGGGAGATAGCTGTGCACAAGTCATGTCCCATCTCTCCTACAGCAGGGACTGCATTTCAGAAGTCCTTCAATGGCTTCATGATAATTAATCTTCCATATTTTCTGAAGATAAATTCAGTTGCTGTGGAAACCCAGCTTCTCCAAACAATTTCTGGTCCAATTCCTTAGATTGCCAGAACTTGCCCCAACTAGCAATGGGAGAGAAATTAGATTACTTACAGTGTGGAAACAGGCCCTTCGGCCCAACAAGTCCACACCGACCCGCCGAAGCGCAACCCACCCATACCCCTACCCCTACATATACCCTTTACCTAACACTATGGGCAATTTAGCATGGCCAATTCACCTGACCCGCACATCTTTGGACTGTGGGAGGAAACCGGAGCACCCGGAGGAAACCCACGCAGACACGGGGAGAACGTGCAAACTCCACACAGTCAGTCGCCTGAGGTGGGAATTGAACCCAGGTCCCTGGCGCTGTGAGGCAGCAGTGCTAACCACTGTGCCACCGTGCCACCCGTCAAAGGTTTTTTTTTATTTTTCTTGCATCCATTTTCACATCAAGGTATAGTTTGAGTTGTTAACAGACCCAAGTGAAAAGAGGAAGTAGTGCAGATGTTATTATGAATTCATTAATTTCATTTTAGTTATGTTTGTTGGTAAAGCAAATATTGCCTATTTAAAACATTTCAGAACAAACATCAATCACATTTCAGGTATTTTCAATCATTTGGTTTATAAATGACAGAATCGAAATTAGCATAATTACCATCATTCTATTAGAAATAAGAAATGCCATTATTTGTCATTTTAAAAAGCTGGTTAACCAACATAATGATACAGTCAGTTCTGCTATAATGTGGTAGTTCTGCTCTCGTGCAATCCCGTGCTAAGAAAATGATGTAATATCAGCACCATTTGAACTAATGGGGTTGGATTTGCATTATAACCAATACATTCTTTAAAACTTCATGCTTTAGAAACAGTGCCCCCAATTCATCAATCGTGTGATAGTGAATTTATGTTAACAAAATGCACGTTACAGCAGAATGTAGTCACCTGGTTATCTCCACAGCATTGTTTCCATTTTATTGACTCACTGTTTCCAAGGGTATAAGTTAATCACCTGTGAAATTCTCCATGCAGAAACATAATAGGTTGCCCTGTGTATATCATGTAAGAAAGCTGACTTGTACTGATTAATCCGAGTGAGCTGAACATAACTTTCATGCTCACTTTCAAATCCCTCCCTTAATCATCTCTCAGGTGATATCCACTAGTTTTGTATCCCTTGAAGTATCATATTACCTTTCTCCATGACTTGTCTATTATCTGTTGTCTGAAAGTGTGTTGCTGGAAAAGAGCAGCCCGAAGGGTTCATGCCCGAAACGTCGATTCTCCTGCTCTTTGGATGCTGCCTGATCTGCTGCGCTTTTCCAGCAACACATTTTCAGCTCTGATCTCCAGCATCTGCAGTCCTCACTTTCTCCTTATTATCTGTGGTCAACAGGCTTCTTCATTATACTCTTCATTTTGCCTCCAACTCCAGCTTACAGCAAGATTCTGGCAATCCTTCTGGCCAGCCAGGTTGATGGTTTCCACCTCCCACCCCCCACCTTTCTCTATTTCCCTCATCATCTCCCCATCTATGTCTTGTTTCTCTCAATGCTAAAAGCATGCAGCCAACTTGGAGTTGAAGAGCAGGATCAACCTGAAAGCTGCTGTTGGTCATAAACAAGCAGTCCAGAAAGTGCAGTCTTGCAGTTCACTCTGTTCATGGAAATGACGAGCTGATTTGTTATTCCTTAAGCCCCCAATGTGTAGATTACATTGTAACAGTTACCACAGAGGACTCTTCTCAACCAGAGACATGGTGATCCTGAGATTAAACCATCACCAGTCGTCTCTCTCCAATGAGAGAGTAGCCTTCTGTTCCAATAGGACGATGGCAATTTATTGTATGACAATGATTCATGGCCAATGGTATGTTTTGATTATCCGTAAAACTAAAGCTAACCACACAGCTCCTTTTTTATGTGTGAGGGAACAATTTCAAAAGAAACCAACTTGAGTGCAATAAATTTAGATTGCTAAATGGACACAAGGGGGCTTTGAGTTTGATTTGATTGTTTTATTGCCACGTGTACCTAAGTACAGTGAAAACCTTTGTGAGCAGAACAAGTGGATCTTGATAAGGAAGGACATACAGATCATAGGATTAAAAAAATACAAAAATCAACATTATTTAAAGTTAGGAGAAAAGTGAGGACTGCAGAGGCTGGAGATCAGAGTCAAAACGTCTGGCGTTGATGAAGGGTTTATGCTCAAAATGTTGACTCTCCTGCTCCTCGGATGCTTCCTGACCTTTTCCAGCACCACACTTTTTGACTCATTATTTGAAGTGAGACACTTCATTCATCAATCTAACAACGGTTGTTCTTGAACCTGTTGGTGAGTATGTTCAAGCTTCTGTATCTTCTGCCTGGCCATGGTTGATCTAAACATTCAGTGATCATGCTGATCTCCGCGTATACCATTTTATAATATTACCCGTTGAAATCTCTTTGATTCTACTAAGCTAATAGTGTTCATTGCAATTTATACTAAGTAGATACAGCAACTTCAAGCAAGAGGCCATTATATGGTCAAATGCCAATATTCCAAAACTGCAGCTTAGCTCGTACCAGCACAGGAATAGCATCTCACTATTAAAATCTACTGATTGACATCATGTAATTATGATTGTACTGTTGCTATGGCCGGAACTCACCACAATGGAGCTTTATCTTGTCCATTCCAGTCCAAATACCCTTTAGACAAAGTCATAAATGTTTATGACAATCTACAATTCCTTCTCAATCCTTACATAGTAAATTTCACAAGCTGCCAGTTTGATTGGTTAAGCAGATAAATAGGTCAAAAGTAGTCCAAAGTCCCAATTCCCCTTCACTGCTACATTATAATCTCCTGCCATTAGCAAAATACCACAAAAGTAATTAAAAACTCAAAACATTCATGGGAAAATCTAACTCGGGGAAATATTGCTAAATGTCTAACTGCAGTCAATTTTGGTCCATTTTCTACAAGCAGCTCAATATCATAGAATCATAGTTCATATAATATCATAGTTCTAGATCTCCCTCCTCATTCTCTTTTCCTTAGAGAACCTAGAATGGTCTTCAAACTCAATTCTTGGCATCTTTCAAAGAAATGTCACCTTTTACTTGTACCTTAAAGTTGGGACGATTTTGAACTAAGAGATCTTGGCCTTTTACCTCAGAAGGAATCAGAAATTGTTCACTAATCCACCTTTCTCCATTGCAGATCTGAGGTGATAATTGCTCTGATCAGCTGAAAAATGGCATCATACCTCTCTCTGGAAAGACTTCTGATAGTTTGCAGTGTTGTCAAATAAAAAGATTAATCTGCGAGGAAGCTGTTCCATTAGAACTCACTTCCTTTCCCTGTCTCATCCACCATAATTTCACATGATTTTATTCCAGTGGAGGAGACTGGAAAAGGAGAATGGATTTATTCAGACCCCTCAGCACCCACCCAACATATTAAAAACAAGGCACATTTCATGCCATCTGTGATCAGGCAGAGGTACCTGCATTGGAGCACACTCAGTTGACATCATCCTTAGTCCAAGATGCCAGTTCTTTATTGGAAATAAAGTGCCCAATAAAACTGAGCATTCTGCTTGGTACAAAATACATGACTTTTAGCAACTTGACAAGAAAAAGAGAGAGTTGGATTTATTTTAGCACTTTTCCTGACCCTTCCAGTCACCTCAAAGTACTTTACAGCCAATGAACTTAATTGAAGTATAGTCACAGTTGTAAATATAGGAAAAACGGCAGCAAATATGCTTGGTGCATCTCCCCAAAAACACCAGCATGATAATGACCAGATAAACAGCATGTGTGGTGTAGGGAAAAATATTAGGCCAGGACACGGCAGGTGACTCCACTCTCAGTTTTCTAAAGAATGTCACAGGTTCCTTTAATCCAGTAAAGATGACAAGGTGTCGGTTTAACATCACATCTGAGAGATAGCACCTCTGACAAGTCAGCACTTCATTTGTGCTGCACTACAGCTCCAGCCTTGGCTTTCATGCTCAAGTTCTGAAGTGGGGCTTGAACCAAGGCCTTTAGTGACTGAGGTGAGACTACTACGTACTGAGGCCCAGCTGGCCCAGTGTGATGCCCAGTTTGGACTGTTTGAAGCACTCAACAGGACTCCCATTCAGATGGCCTCCGACCATTCAGTTGTCACAGGAGATGCTGTGCAGTGATGTGGGCAATAATTTATTTCTCAAATACCATGAGTTACACATGAAAGAGATGTAGGTTTGTAAATGCGATCTCTCTCTTCAAATACAATAGTCCTTCCCTCTGTACCCGTTGGGGATACATTGTTAAACCTACCACAGAAGTCTGAAACCACAGATAGAGGCGAACTCATTCATTTCAATGGGAAATTTACCTTCCCTGCAGGCCCCCCACCCCACCCCGGTCCCGGAAGGTTCCCTATAATATATTGCAGCCATGATAAACCGAGAGTAAGTAAAACCACGGAAAACAATTTTGCAGATACGGGGGTCGCTCTGTAAGTTCTGTAAGAACTGACTGTATCATTATGTTGGTTAACCAGCTTTTTAAAATGACAAATGGGCGGCACGGTGGCACAGTGGTTAGCACTGCTGTCTCACAACGCCTGAGACCCGGGTTCAATTCCCGACTCAGGCGACTGACTGTGTGGAGTTTGCACGTTCTCCCTGTGTCTGCGTGGGTTTCCTCCGGGTGCTCCGGTTTCCTCCCACAGTCCAAAGATGTGCGGGTCAGGTGAATTGGCCATGCTAAATTGCCCGTAGTGCTAGGTAAGGCGTAAATGTAGGGGTATGGGTGGGTTGCGCTTCGGCGGGTCGGTGTGGACTTGTTGGGCCGAAGGGCCTGTTTCCACACTAAGTAATCTAATCTAATCTTTTCTTAAAATATATTCTATGATGCAGCAGCCTCTCACCTGAGAAAAATCTGGACAAATTAAACTTCACAAAATGATGTTAATGGCACCATCTGGACATGACAAAAGTTTAGCAAAATCTAGATCTGTGCTGCCATGCCATACCAATTAATTGCTGAATACAACAGCAGTAAACCCAGCCCCACAAAACCTCTCACCATGGTAGTAATCAGTCCCTGTTTCACAACAGCACAGACCATTTTATTGATGAGCGTGCATTACACAAGACTCACCCAGCAAGTTCAGTTGGACTGGAAAGAATTATATATTATCAACAATAATTTAAACAGAAACTCTTTTAGGGATGCATAAAAAGGCAATAAATACAAAATGCATGAAGATGTGCACAGATGGTACTTCACAATGTGCTGCCCGATCAGTTGAATGACATAGTGGTAGAATTTAATCAAACTATAAAGCATGAATGGCAGTTAGATTGGCCTTGATTGCACTTAGCAATTTGTTTATTAGATTAACCTTTGTATATCTGTTACAAATTATTTAATTTGCTGAATTATAATTTGTCTCAAAACTAAACTTTTTTTTAACCACACCATTTTTAATGGCTAAGAAACAAACAGGATTGAAGGGACGAATCCAAACTGGCTGAACATGGACTCATGTTACAGAATCAGCACCAATGTCTCATTGACAATCTTCATCTTGACGCTGATCTCCTGTGCTCCTAGCTCTTCACCAGCCCTTGTGCACTCCACACTCCACCCCCCCCCCTCACCCCTCAGCAGTATTGCTGAGCTGTGCCCCAAAATGTAATTTTGTTTATAAAATGATAAAGTACAAAAGGAGGCCATTCAGCATATCTTTCCTATGCCAGCCCGTGGAAGGAGTTTTCTGCAGTTATCTACATTCCCCGTACTGCCCCATGCCACAATTTTCTTTGCTTTAAAATAATCACATGCAAATTTGGCCTCAGTCTTGCTCACACTACCCTTTCAGATCACAACTCACTCTCAGAAGAAACCTGCAATTGCCTCTGGTTCTATTGCTGATTACCATAAATCCAAATCTTCAGGTTACCAACACTCCTATTACTGAAAACAGTTTCTCCTCATTTATCACTTGCACAAGAGCAGAGAACATGAGGGCACAAATTGAACGTAACTTGCAATAGAAGCCAAAGTAAGATGCAAGAACGAGTTGGGCTAGGGTCTGATAGGCTCCACCGAAAGTGTGACAGAGGTACACTTAATTAAAGCATTCAAGAGAGCATCAACTGATTGTTTAAATAGGAACAACATGCAGTGTTAGAGACAGAAAGCTAGAACCTTGGCACCAGGTTAAAATGCTTGGGCTGAATGACTCTGTGCAGAAACAGACCAACCCAGATTTCGAACGCTAACGCATTTCGTTTTAACCTTCTCTATTCCATGGAGAACAACCCTCTAAACATACATGAAGCTTATCAACCCACTCCAGTAAAATTGCTCCAACACAAAGATGACCTTTCAAAAAAGCTGGGGTTTCCTTTCCACATGCACTTGGTCTGCCAGACCGCATGCATTTCCTGCTCCAACACCAGTGTTTTGAAACTAAGGCCATCATACCATCTCAAGTGGAAGGCAGCTCATTGACCTGTGCCAAACATACCGAAAACCAAAACCTGTAATGCAATTGTCAAAGACCTGAGGTGTTACCTGTTTCTTGCATTCTTAATGCAGACGTTGTATCTAACCAAAAGTTCCTCCCCCTACCCCACAGCAGCTTCTATTTTCAATCTTCAGAAGTTGCAGGAAGCAAATGGGAACAAGCATAGACCTGACATTGCCATGCACAGAGAAACTGATGCATCATCTCTATATTGCTCCAGGATTTCAAATATATAACGGTTAGGATGATTGCAAATTTTGCTCTGTGCATTATGTGAATACTTTGACAGATTTGATTTTGCTATTTCTAACCCACAATGGGAATTGGTCGCATTCCCTGTCGTATCACGCCTTAATGTTTGTAATTGAAACTTTCACTGGAATCCCCATGTAAAACATAAAAAGTGCCACCTGTGGCTCAGTGAGTAGCAGTCTTACTCGTCAGTCACAAGACTGAGTTCAATTCTAATGGCACAAGGACAAAATCTTCCAATATAATAATCGAGAGGATGCTGTACAGTCAGAAGTACTTTCTTTCAGATGAGATGAGGACCTTACTTCATGTCATAGGTTTGTAGAAAAGATCGTATGACATGATTTTCAGCAAGTGTATTGGGGTCATGCACAATGTCTGGCCAATATTTACCCTTCAATGAACTCCACTAAAAAATAATGATCATACTGCTTTTCTGAAAAGTTATGCCAAACTCGAAACGTTAACTTGGCATTTCGCTCCACAGATGCTGCAAGACCTATTGAATCTCTCCAGCACTTTCTAAACATTTATTTCAGATACTTGCATCGAGACTAGAAGAGATTGAGGTTCACAAGGAAAAGGTATTAGAAATACTGTAGAGTGTGAAAATAGACAAGTCCCCTAGGCCGGATGGGACCTATCCTCGGATCCTCTGGGAAGCAAAGGAAGAGAATGCCAAGCATTAGGCATTGATCTTCAAATCATCATCGTCTACAGGAATAGTGCCTGAGGACTGGAGGATAGCAAATGTGGTTCCCTTGTTCAAAAAGGGTAGTAGAGACAACGCTGGTAATTACAGACCAGTGAGTCTCCCTTCAGTTGTTGGTAAAGTGTTGGAAAAGATTATAAGAGATAGGATTTATAACCATCTAGAAAAGAATAATCTGATCAGGGACAGTCAGCACTGTTTTGTGAAGGGTAGGTCGTGCCTAACGAATCTTATTGAGTTTTTTGACAAAATGACCAAACAGGTAGATGTGGTGTATATGGATTTCAGCAAGGCATTCGATAAGGTTCCCTGCAGTAGGCTATTATACAAAATGCAGAGGAATGGGATTGTGGGAGACATAGCAGTTTGAATCAGTAATTGGCTTGCTGAAAGAAAACAGAGGGTTGATGGAACATGTTCATCTTGGTGTCCAGTTAGTAGCAGCGTACTGCAAGGTTCGGTATTGGGTCCACTGCTGTTCGTCATTTTTATAAATGACCTGGATGAGGGCTTAGAAGGGTGGGTTAGTTAGTAAATTTGTGGACAACACTAAGGTTGGTGGAGTTGTGGATAGTGACGAAGAATGCAATAGGTTGCATAGATAGGATGCAGAGATGGGCTGAGAGGTGGCAAATGGAGTTTAATGTGGACAAGTGTGAGGTGATACACTTTGGCTGGAGTAATCGGAATGCAAAGTACTGGGCTAATGGTAGGATTCTTGGGAGTGCAGATGAGCAGAAAGATCTCGGTGTCCATGTACACAGATCGCTGAAAGTTGCCACCCAGATTGACAGGGTTAAGAAGGCATACAGTGTTTTGGCCTTTATTAATAGAGGGATTGAGTTCCGGAACCAGGAGGTTATGCTACAGCTGTACAAAGCTCTGGTACGGCCGCACTTGGATTATTGTGTACAGTTCTGGTCAACGTATTATGAGGAGGATGTGGAAGCTTAGGAAAGGGTGCAGAGGAGATTTACGAGGATGTTGCCTGGTATGGAAGGAATGTCTTACGAGGAAAGGCTGAGGGCCTTGAGGCTGTTCTCGTTAGAGAGAAGTTTGAGAGGTGACTTAATAGAGACATATAAGATAATCAGAGGGTTAGATAGGGTGGACAGGGAGAGCTTTTTTCCAAATATGGGGATGACAAACACGAGGGGACACAACTTTAAAGTGAGGGGAGATAGGGATAAGACAGATGTCAGAGGTAGTTTCTTTACTCAGAGTAGTAAGGGTGTGGAATGCTTTGCCTGCATCAGTGATAGATTCACCAAGTTTAAGTGCATTTAAGTCGTCATTGGACAGGCAAATGGACGTACATGGAATACTGTAGGTGGGATGGGCTTCAGATTAGTATGACAGGGCGGTGCAACATCGAGGGCCGAAGGATCTGTATTGCGCTGTAATGTACTATGTTCAGATTTCTGGCATCAGCAGTATTTTGTTTTCATTATACTGCTGCTTGCGGAGAGCATTCTATGAGTAAATTGGGTGCTGCTCT
This sequence comes from Hemiscyllium ocellatum, assembly GCF_020745735.1. NCBI lineage: Eukaryota > Metazoa > Chordata > Chondrichthyes > Orectolobiformes > Hemiscylliidae > Hemiscyllium > Hemiscyllium ocellatum. The sequence continues at coordinate 49,784,676 of NC_083429.1, forward strand.
TCCTCAGAGTCAAAAAGGGTGGGGCTGGAAAGGCACAGCCAGTCAGGCAGCATCTGAGGAGCAGGGGAGTCTACGTTTCAAACATAAGCCCTTCATCAGGAATGCTGCTTTGCCTACAAGCTAATAGTAATGACACACAAAGTATGCCATTGGCTGTACCCTTAGTTATCTGACGTGTACTGTCAGTTTGCATTTCATATTTCCTCTTTACCCACAGATGTTGTGTAAAAACTCTGCACTACTAAATTGGAATTTGCCATTGCTATTTTAAAATCAATAGCACAGCATTAGCATAGAAACCAGTCAAACCAGTCAATGGTGGTGGTTAATCTCCATACAAACATACTCCCAACTTACTTCATCTTACCCACGTCAACAGAAATCCTTTTTTCTCTCATGATACATTTACCCAGCTTCCCCTGAAACGCATCTTTACTTTTCAATTTGAATAGACTCTATGACAGCAAGTGCCACATCCACAGCACTCTGCATGCACAGAAAAAAAAAGTCCTAAGTTGCATCAGTAAATAGGCACAAAGTAACCATCAATGACTGGCTCATGTGTAGGGGCCAAGTGACACTAAACAAATGTTGCCATCATTTGTAGGAAGAGAATCAAATAAATTACCACAAAAAGGCAAGGGTTTGAAAACATGAACCAGAATTATCTGAGCGTGTAAACTATATTTTATAAGAAATAATTGTTTAGTTGAGGCATAATCTTGGCAGAACTATACATGGAAAATTGGAAAATTCGAGATAATGTTTGTGCAAGATACTTCAAAATTTTAATTGTAAGAAAAACAGCACTCCACCTGTATGATGTTGTGCAATATTTGCCTTTTATGAGGAAGTACATTCCGTACTATGACACTGCACCAAAAAAAGCATGGTGCGAGTACAGTGAGTACAGACACTGGGCACTTCATGCTGTGTTCCACTGTTTATTTACATTCTCTCTTATCAGACTTGAAATTGGTTCAATGAGCCAATTGCAAAAGGCCAGGACTGAGTGTTCTCCCTCTCTCTCTCTCTCTCTCTCTCTCAAGTGTCAGCAGTGAATTTCGTCCAGGCTAAATCAAAACATGGGTCAGAATGCCAACGTTCCTGACAAAGTCCAGAGGTTGACAATGCAATTGTTCTTCCAAGTGTTTTATAGGTTAAAATACCAGACGCAATGCCCATACATAACTGAAGAATGCCCACATTAAAATAGAGATATAATCCTTTTGTTCATTTCTTCTCCAGAGTGAAAAGTTTCTAGGTCATTTGCGTGAGAAACCGGATTTCATTCCTTTAAAAACAGCAAGCACTATTTCGTTGCTCAGCAGGTCCACTTCTAGAAAAATACTTCATGAAAAAAAATATACTTCTTTTTCAAATCATCTTTGAAAATCTTTGTCAGCGCCTCTTGCTGCCTCCTGAACAAGAGCCAAAAAGCCATGTTGCCTGATCTGAATCATTCTCTCACCTCCAGTTTCCTATTCTCATTTCTTTTCTTGGCTATCACAAATTTAATTGGCATTGTGGTGTTCAATACTACTTTGAAATATCCTCAATTCCTTCTGACCTCGAAATACACATCACTGTGGCTATACATCTTTCTTCTGCTCAAATTCTTCTGCTCAATTTCAATGATTCCCAGAATTATGGAATTCCTTTATTTCGACTCTCCACTGTCATTCCATCTATCGGCTTTTAAAACTCATACCAGGGTGACATTAACTTACATTGCTTAAAAAAAGAAACATTGTTGTCAAAACGTTTCTTCTTGCATTCATCAGGACAATTTGCAAGAAATACCAAAGTTCACAATCCACAACTCATTTTATTTCACGTGTCTTCCCTTTCTGGTGATTGTTGAATTACAGGTTTTAAGCAAATTTTAGACAATAAAGACAATATGGTCACAGCAACATGGACATGGATTCAAATGGACCGAATGGCCTCCGCGTCGTAGTGTAGCGTCACTGACACTGATCCATGGATGTTAATTTCTTCTCCAGTACCTTCAGCAAGCAACTTAGTAGGTAACACTCTCACCTTTGAGTCTGAAGGTAAAGCAATTCCACTCCAAAGACCTGAGCACCAAAACTTAAGCTGTGTACTGAGCGCAGAACTGAGTTAGCTCAACTTGAGCATGAGCAAGTTGGACCATTCTAGATTGTTGAGAGTGTGTTGAAGGTGCCATCTTTCAATTGAGGCCCCAGTTGCCCCCTCAATGGGCACAGAAGTCCCATTCCATTCCTTTGAAGACCAGGGGAATTTTGCTTGCTCCCTGGTCAATATTTGTCTTTCAACTAAAATCAGATTATTTGATTTCACGTCATCGTCTTTGTAAACTTACTGTGCTTAAACTGTCAGTGACATTTCGTACAGGACTACACCTAAAGTACTTTACTGAGAGTAAAATAAACATGCATTCTGTGAGATGCTCGATAAATGCAAGTTATTTCTTTCTTTAAAGCATTGTGACTGGCAGCCGAATACGTAATTCCAGGAATAAATAGATAAGCTCACTCAAACATCAAACAAAGAATCATACTCTTCCTTCCTGTACACACATGGGCCAAGCCACTTGACAGGGATGACATGTTGGTGACAATGTCCCTTTCTTAATGCAGCAGCCAATGGCCACGTGTCCGTCCAGAGAGATCTGTTTAAGTACAGTCTCCTACTGGAAACTTTATCTAATTCATGAGGTCATTTCTGTTGATCTCATTTCTGTTGATCCATCCAGTATGAAAGTCACTTTCAGTGAACTTCTTTCAAAACAAAAGAGGACACAGTATGCCTCATTAACTTCATGGCAAACAGATTTTGCAATGTTCTGAAAAATGCCCACAACCAGCAGTTCTGTTCTTATTTTGGATCTAGGCCTGGCAATCCGTTAGACCATAAGATGCAGTAGGCCATTCAGCCCATCAAGTTTGTTCTGCCATTCAATGAGATCTTGGCTGATCAGAGAATCTTCAACTCTATTTTCCTGCCTCTTCTCCAGAAACAACAATTCCCTTAATGATCAAAAATATGACACAGCCGCTGAAGAATTCCACAGATTCACTACATTCAGAAAGAACTCTTCCTCATTTCCTCTTACTGAGATTATGCCTTCTAGTCCTAGACAATTCCACAAGGGGAAATCCACCTCTGAACACCTACCCCTAAAAATCCTACATGTTTCAGTAAAGTCTTCTCTCATTCTTCTAAACTTTTTTGAGTTCCGGGCCAATGGTGTATGTGAGAGAACACATTTACTTTTCCTAAAATGAAAAGAGGAAGTGCTGGAGAAGCTCAGCAGGTCTGACAGCATCTGTGGAGAGAGAGAGAGAGAGAGAGAGAGAGAGAGAGAGCTAATGTTTTGAGCCCTTAAATGCAGAGCTGCCCTGAACAGCAGTCATATTGGATTCAAAACGTTAACTTTATTTCTCTCTCCACAGAGACTGCCAGACCTGAGTTTCACTGTTTTCATTTCAGATTTACAGATCCGCAGCATTTTTGCTTTTAAGTAATTTTGGATTACACTACCCTTTATTCCTTACATTCTCCCAGAAACTCAAGTTCAAACATCAAAGTCCATTGCAAGAGAAACCTAGAATGAAAAGGAGAAGAAACGAAAATGTGTTAAGTCAGAATTCACTTAACACTCTGGTTGAGTTTGCTAATCAGAGGAGGAAGGAATGACTTAAAACAGGAAGTTGCACAATGTTGAGGTCTCAGGAAAGAATGTTTTAAGAGATAGGAGACTCCAAGTTTTGAGATTGCTACATTGCAGAAGGAGGCTTCAATTTGAAATGGTTATCCCAAGTTTAACAATGAAAGTGCCTGAAGGGAAACCATACTTCTAACCAGTAAGACAATTTGTGAGTCTATTAGACAGTCCACATTACAAACTTCAGACATGCGATAACAGCAGCTCCACTTTACAAACAGAAGCACCAAATACCTCCTGAAATTCACTGGGGATCTTTCCACTTAATACTGTGTATCAAACCACCTTCTCGGCAGCTTAAAAAAAACAACTGAACCAGAAGCAAAATAAGACCGAATTTACCAGACACACAAATCAATAATAACTTAGATTTAACCTTAAGATGTCCCAACATGTCTGACAAAAACATGAATAAAATGTGACACAGCACAATCTAAGTTAGGGCACATGAGCAAAAGCTTAGTCAAATTAGTATCTTCTAATATGAACAGAAAGTGGAGAAACTCAGTAGGTCTGGCAGCACCTGGAGAAACGAAGTTAATACTGATTCAGATCAGAAGAGGAGTCATCAGACTTAAACTGTTTCTCTCTCCACAGTTGCTCCCAGACCTGTTACGTTTCTCCAGCCCTGAGTTCTTGCTTCAGATTTCCAGCATCCTCAGTTGAGAGAGGGGTAGAAAATGATTTCAGGAGGGAATGGCGGAGCTTGAAACTGCAAGTCAAAAACATAGCTACCAAAAGGTGGAACAATTAAAAATCATGACTTCCTCTGAAAGGAAACGGGCAAAGATACATTAAACAGGAAGCTGGGGGTATGAGTGAAAACAACTAGGAGGATATGTTCATATGAGCTGAAGGAATTGAAGATGGATGTTGAACACACGTACAAGCATAAACTAGTGGGGCCAAATGGCCTATTCCTGTAAAAGCTGAGAGGCATTTCTTTATCATTGGCCAAGATTTGGTGAACTTCTCGAACATTCCTTTATGACTGAATGCTAAGTTTGATACAACGTTGCTCCTGTGGAGCACTTTGTAATCTTCCACCACATTAAAAGGCACTATAGAAATTAAGGCAGTTGTTACTCTTTCATATCTCCAAGTGGCACAGGGGGATTTTCCAAAAGGAATTTTTTAAAAAGTGTTTCTCCTGATTCTAACTTAGTAAACCAGTGTGTGTTAATGTTGCAGGGTAGAACAAAATGAGATTTCAGTTAAAGGAAATTGTGTAATGCACTAGTGTAACCCATCACCAACTACTGCACACAAGTGCTTTTTGATCTCAAAGACCCAGTACACATCCGAACATTATGCATGCAATATCCCTAAAGAGATAATTACAGTTAATGTGCCTACAATTTTCCAATAAACGCCCATTTCAGCCCTTGCGAAATATAAACTATAGTTTTCAGATAATTGCAATCCGCATGTATTTACTTCAATGTGACTACAATCACATTTTCCCCTAACCAATAAAACCCACAAGCTAGCAGCTGACCATTAGGGGGAGTTAATCACATTTTCTTCACACCTCAGCATCAGGGTCTTGTATCAAGGCCAGACTGAAGCAATTGAAATTTAAAAAGAAATTTCTCCACGCTTCTCTGAGTTAACAATGAAAGAACCTTTGCAAAAATGAATTTGTCACATTCTCACCCCAGTTTGGTGTGGTTCTGAAAACTACCCTTGGACAGGTAGGTGCTGGCATTTCCCATGGATGAGAGAGAAATGGAAAGAAGCAAAATAACGACAGGAGACTTCTCCTGCAGTTTTGACTGAAGTGCATTGCCAGGGAAAGAAATGAGTTTTCATCTGTAGTTGACCAGACCTGATTTGAGAACATTTATTATTATCACGTGTGCCTAAACAGAGTCAAAAGTTTTGTTTTCTGTGTAGTACAGGCAGATCATAACATACAAAGTGCAGTAGGGTAATAGAACAGAGCAAAAGAATACAATGTCAGGCTGCAGGGGGAGGTGCACAGAGAGTGAGATCAACATTAAATTTAAAATTTGAGAGGTCCATTCTCAAAACAGCAGGGAAGCTGTTCTTTAATCTATTCACAGGTGTATACAAACTTGATCTTCTGCCCAAAATAAGAGGGTGAAAGAAAGTATAACAAGGGTGAGAAAGGTTTTGGTTATGCTGGCTGCTTTCCTGAGGTAGTGGGAAGTATAGATGGAGTCAATGGAAGGAAGGCTGGTTTTGGTGATGGACTGGGCTGCATTTGCAACTCTTGACAGTTCCTTGCGGTCTTGGGCAGAGCAGTGGTCAAACCAAGCTGAAATGCATCCGGATAGGATATTTTCTATGGTGCATCTATAAAAATTGATAGGGTCTTTGTGGACATGCTGAATTTCCTTGGCCTCCTGAGGAGGTAGAGATGTTGGTATGCTTTCTTGACCATTGTGTCAACATGGACTATTCTCAGGATCCTTCAGGAGTAGAAGCCACTAATTCGATAAAGGGAGTGGTTTGTGTATACCTCCTATGATAGAAGTATGTTCCTTCGATGCTACATCTTTATTGGTTTCCTTTATTATTTGGTAGATTAGCAATGGTGTAAACCCTCCTGTCTACCATCTACAAGGCACAAGTCAGGAGTGTGGAGGAATACTGTCTGCTCTCCAGATTTGGGTGTTAATACAGGAAATCATGACCATTCCATGATCCAGGAATCTACACATCACAACACACTTGATTGGCACCTCATCCCATAATTCTTTCTGTCTGCCACCAATGCACAATGACCATATCAATGGGCCATATACACTACAGCAACTCACCAAAGGTTCCCTTGGCAGCATTTTCCAAAGTGGTGACTCTCGTCTAAAAGGACAAGGACATCTGGAAACACCACTGGCTGAGATTTCACCAAGCCGCATGTCACTCTTTCTTGGAACAATATCATCATTTCTTCAGTGAGACTGGGACTCCATATCAAACAGCATTGTCAGTGTAGTTACACTAAATGGGCTGCTGCAGTTCAACGTGATAGCTCACCACCACCTTTTCCAGAGTAATTAAGAATGGGCAACAAATCCTGACCTAGCCACCAATGCCCAATCCTCTGAATGAATGTTAATGTATGTCTTTCACCTGGTACAGTTTGGAAACACCTTTTATTTCCTCTCGTGTTTACCCTCAACAAATGGTGACAGGCCACCAGGCATAGACTTCAGTGAAGACTACACTGAGTGCAGTCAAAAGGTATCAAACATTTAAAATAACCACCTGGATGGGAAGAATTAGCAACTGCATGTAACAATTCAGTTCAAGATCTGATCAGAAGCTGGGATCTCTCTGATCTCCACAGCATGGAGCTTTAACCATCTTGGGCATGACCAACATCAAGCTTAAAAGGGTGGATGCATCAGAAATGGGACAAAGTTCATACATCATACAGCTAAGCAAAACTGGTTTGTTATTGTAACTGGCTGTACCAGCCTCAAGTTGTGAAACTTGCCAATGGAGTTAACCATTGGCACGCTTGAGACTGGAACTACTCGGAAAAGAAAGCGCTCTTTAACAAGAGTAGCTGCTCTCTGTACCTTCAGATTACCGACATGGGTCAAAGGCTACATCTCTGCCTCAGTAGCTCCTTAGCTGGTGACACAGTGCTACTGAAAATGGGATCACTGAAGATCACCAGACACCAGACAGGCTGGGGTTACTTTCCTTCCGGCGGTGGGGTGGGGGTTTCAGATCTATTCAAAGTTCAGAGACACACAGGGAGGTTAGATGACTAGAACTCTTTCCCTTTAGTAGAGAGATCAATAACTGGGAGGGGGGGGGGGGGGGGGGGGGGGAAGACAGTTCTAAGGGAACGAGCGGGAGGTTGAGGGCCTTTGTTTTCATCTAGAGGGTGTTGGTATCTGGAACGCACTGTCTGAAAGGGTGGTAGAGGCAGGATTCCTTGAGGCAGTTAAGAACAATTTAGTTGCACACTTGAAATGCTATAGTGTCCAAGACTGTGGGCCAAGCACTGGATGACAATAGATAGGTGTTTAATAACCAGCACACAGACACGATGGACCACCGAGCCTCTTTCTGTGCTGTACAAACCCCATGACTCCATGGCAAGGTTAGCAATGTTTTCTAAATTGCCTGTTAGTCAAAGACTAAATGGGACAGATCACTCAAACTGCAAACGCAGCCAGAGAAAACTGACAGGAGCGGTTCAATACTCAAAACAGGGAACAAAACCCTGTGAATTTGGACAATTTTGTCCTGACAATTGGATGAAATAAAGTACCAATGTGCTCTCCCCAATGCGTCTGCACTTTGATAAATAATGCACGATGTGAAAATGCCACATCTGAGACAGAAGAAACAATGATTCTTGGAGTTTATAAGGCTATTGGGGAAAATCTCTACCCGCAAAAAATGCAACCTGAGAAACAATCCCATTTACTGGAGGAGGACAAGGAAGTGGTTTGCATTAATCAGCCAACTGTAAATAAAAATGGATTGAGCCCCGTTCCTATATTTATACCGTTTCAATTTATTTTCAAATGGCTTACAGTCACCACTCTCAGCCTGTAAAACAAAAGCTTCTCTCCTTGAGACGCGTCAATTTGTCATGTTGATGAGGAAAAGGTTGTCATCCTAAAGCACAAATTTTCCCCACCGTCTTCCTCGGAGAAACAAGCAGCCCAGGGAGAGTGAAGAAACAGCAGGGCTGCCTATGCACAGCTTCCTGGCCACAGAAATGAGATATTGTCAAAAGAAACATACAAATCCACTCTAGCCCGAGGCAGGTTCTCTCAATCTATTTTCTGCTCAGCTAGTTTTAACTGAAGTTATTATGAGTCATTAAAACACTCACTAGTCTGTGGAAGTTAGCCAATTACACTTTTTAAATTTAGCCTTCTCTCCCAAACCTACACCCCCGCCCCATCTCACCACACCCCATGATTACTTGGCTTGCCCACCACATACTATAGAGTTTCTTAGTTTAGTTGCTGTTAACGCAGTTTAGTAGTGAGGGAGAAATTTTGAGTCACAAAACCCTTTGGACGAAAGGAATTTTCTGACCAGGCTAATTATATCAGCTGTACCCAAGGCTCTCCATCCAGCAAACCTTTTTGACATGCTGCAGTCTGTCAAATAAATAAATTGCAAAACAGTGAGATGTTTATTACCAATTTTCCCTCAACCCCACCCACCCTTCCCAATTTAAGGAGAAGTTTTACTTCTCTGGCAAGGTCCACTCAAATCACAAAAAGACTCTTTCCATCATCACCCCCACCCCACTTTAAAGATACAACAAGCTATTTGCCAACCTCCCAGGCATCTGGGTAAATGACTTGCAGAAAACGTATCTACTTTAATTGTAACAATGAGATGATGGTATTGGATTTAATATACCCCCATCCGGACAGTCTGAAATCAGTTTTAGAAAATTTCTACACATAAAACGATGGCATAAGTGACCACGAGGTAGTCAATGGTCATTAAAGATCAAAGTTCCTTTGGAGAAGGCAACTTGGAAGGAAGTCTGGGTGCAGCCTAACCCAGCTGCAGCTTCAGTTGTACACCAACTCTATGAACTCAACCCTGGCTCCAAGATGCTAAACCCACTACAACCTTCCCAAAGATAATTCAGGATTGGAAACTAATGACAACTTTGCTAAGGAGCCCTACAGTCTATTAATTAATATCGGTGGGAACACAATGAATGTTTCAGGGCAATGTCAAAACAAATCATTGCCCTGAAATGTGGGTTAGAATTGTTCTCAGCCCCTGGACGGTGGAGGCGATGGTGAGGAAGTTGGGAGATTTGTGCGAAATGGTCACAGAGGAGATTCCCAAGGTCAAAACCAAAATATCCCATTTTCCAACCAAGTGTTAAATAGGTTCTCCCTGGCAAGTGACAAGATCCCTATTTGCATGTTCGCATATATTAGCATCCTCACTATAATTTTGTTTCATTGATATTCAATTTCCCATTCTCCCCACACCACACCCTCCCCCCACAAAGAAACCAGACAGTGACAATTCCCTACATGACATTCCAGTGGGTACCTGGTGACTCCGGCTCACTGCCTGCTCCTCCAGACCTCAGTCACTGACATCTCAGGGCCCTCACCATGGGCAGCGTCCACCCCTCCCCTACCACACCCCCCCCCCCTCCCCCACTCACAATTCACTTGGAGCTTTAGGTTCTGTCGGCAAAGCTGATACCAAATGTCCCTAGCCCAGTATACTCGAGGCAATTAAGAGGCACCGTGCAGAACAGCTATGGACTTCCATCTCTTGACTGGTACTTGGTTGGGTTTTAAGGATGGTGCCAGCCCAGAAGATCCAGGGCCAATACTTCCCCCTGGAGGAAGTGAAAGAATGGGATGAATGGGGAACCTCCCAGGGTGTGAAGCGTAGATAATGAGGTCAGTTTGGGAAGACAGTACGAGAAGCCCCACCAGGATCTGCAGAGCGAGAGCCTCTATGAAATGCATGAAAATTCACATGAATGCCAATTGAGACCACATGGAACAGGAGGAGACCAATCAGCCCCTCAAAGCCCCTCCACCATTCAATAGGATCACGGCTGACCCAACATTCCTCACGTCTACTTTCCTTCCCTTTCCCCTTAACATTTGATTCCCCTACGTGTAAGAATCTATCTCAGCCTTAAATATGCACAAGGATTGTGCCTCACCGCGATAAGAAGTTCCAAAGATTCACAGCCCCAGAGAAGTAGTTCCTTCCTATCTCAGTCTTAAATTGGCACCCCTTAATTTGGGGCTATTTCTGTAAAAATTCAATCCGTTTACTCTACTTTCTCCACAGGTGCTGCCAAGCCTGAGTAATTCCAGTACTTTGTATTTATTTCGGATTTCCAACATCTACAGAAGCCAATCTCTGGTGTTTGTGGGGAACTTAGAGCTAAAGGAGAGGAAGACACTGAATTCATCCACTCCGTCTCCTGCCATGTGAGAAAGGCTGCTACCTATTATTAGATTTTCATCTATTCTTGAGACATGGGCATCACAAGCAAACTCGATGTTTGATGAGCAGACCTTATTGCACTCAAAAAGGTGGTAGCAAGCTGTCTGTTCAAACTACAGCAGTCCATGTGGTGCACGAACACTGCTGTTAGGGAATTCCAGGATTGTGTTCCAATGACAGGATGAACATTGTTCCAAATCAGGATGGTGTGTTTCTTGGAGAGAGTCTTTTAGATGATGGTTTTTGAACCTATCTCCCAGTGTTTATTTTTCTGAATGCTAACGATCACAAGTTTGGAAGGTGCTGAAGGAACATTGGCAAGTTTGCTGTCAATGATTCACACTGCTACCACTATGTCTCAGTGATATAGGAAGTAATGTTGAAGATGGCGGATGGGTCGTTGCATAACCCTGTGCTGTTACCAGCCCAGTGAGACTGAACATAGATATGAAAAATTAGAGAACTGTTCACTTTAACAAAGGAGTGTTTCAGACAAGACTGACTGATACATAGCACAGCTTGGTTATTCAGTACAGTGTTAGCTTCTGACTTTGAGCTAAGAGACACCAAACATTATTGCAAGAACAAATATCATCGATCTCAATGCTTTCCACCAAATATTTTCTTCTCTTTTGCAAACATACTCTAGTACTTATTTGCCAATCTAGAGGGCAGCAGGCATTTTTGAAAGCATTATTCATACTATGCTGATACCAGCTGTGGGATCAGTGGTGTCCCTACAATGGAAATACACAGCCGCTTAATGATCCTTTTAATGACCCAACTGAGACTACAAGAAAATGGCATGCTTGGTAAATGGATAATGCTGCATCCATTTTTATATTGCAAGAACAAAAGGATAAAATGGCTGCAGAGAGGAACAGAAAATTGTGTAGAATTTAGCAAGTTTTAATACAAGCATGAAGTTAAATCAAATTGCCAAACTACCATGGAGAGAAATTATAGTTAATGTTCCCGGTCCAGCAACCCTTCTTCAGAACTCCATCTGAAACATTAACTCTGATTTCTCTCCATGGTAGAATTGAGGAAGGGTCACTTGACCTGAAACATTAACTCGGATTTCTCTCCACAGATGCTGCGTAACCTGCTGAGCTTTTCCAACAATTTTGGTTTTCATTTATGATTTACAGGATCCACAGTTCTTTCAGTTTTCATTTTGTCAAACTACCACAGCTGAATTTGCACCTGTGTGCCTTGGATTATAAGCCCATTAGGAGTGGTGCAGTCACATGAACGTAACAGTTCCACACTCTCTCGACCACAAGGCAGGAGACATGTAAAAACAAAGTGCAGATGCTGGAGAAATGAACAAAGACAGAAATTGCGGCGCTGTTCTCAAACAGCCTGTCAACATTCACCCCGTGTAATCATTCATTCGCCGACTGTCAAGTTTCAGCGAGGGACACTTTCACCACTGAGTCAAAAGATTGTGGGTCCAAGACTCGCTCAAGATATCCAAGGACAAACTCTCGGGTGACCCTGCTTGGGTAAAGGTGAGGTCACTATAGTCCCGGGGCGGGGGAGTGGGAGGGGTGGGGGGAAGGGATTGGCGGCGGCTGTGGGGGAAGTGTGGAGAGACACGGAGAGAGAAACAGAGACAGAAAACTGCATGTTGGAGGTGCCATTGAATCCCTACAGTGTGGAAACTGGCCATTCGGCCCTTGAGTCCACAATGACCCTCTGAAGAGCATTACACCCAGCTGGACCCTACCTCTATAACCTTGCATTTCACATGGCTAAACACACCTAACATATACATTTCTGGACTCCATGGGGCAATTTAGCATGGCCAATCCACCTAACCTACACATCTTTGGACTGTGGGAGGAAATCGGAGCACCCGGAGGAAACCCACGCAGACACGGGGAGAATGTGCAAACTTCACACAGACAGTCACCAGAGGGTGGAATCGAACCCAGGTCCCTGGCGCTGTGAGGCAGCAGTGCTAACCACTGAGCCACCAACTTTTAAATTAGATGTTCAAACTGAGACTGTCTGCTCAGGTGGATGTAAAAGATTTCAGTATTTCAACATTGGGCAAACTGCTGTCCCAACATCACTATTAAGAAAAATTACCTGGTAATTGCTGTTTCGGACAGTTTATAGGCTGCTACCATTGCTGAGTTCGATCAGTAACTCCATTTCACATGTATGCTTTAGGATATTTGGGACAGCACGGTGGCTCAGTGGTTAGCACTGCTGCCTCACAGCGCTAGGGACCCGGGTTCAATTCCTCCCTCAGGCAACTGACTGTGTGGAGTTTGCACATTCTCCCAGTGTCTGCGTGGATTTCCTCCGGGTGCTCCGGTTTCCTTCCAAAAGATGTGCAAGTTATGTGAATTTACCATGCTAAATTACGCACAGTGTTAGGTGCATTAGTCAGAGGGAAAAGGATCTGGGTGGATCAGTCTTCAGAGGGTCGGTGGGGACTTGTTGGGCCGAAGGGCCTGTTTCCACACTGTAAGGAATTTAATCTAATTTAATCAAATCATACAAGGTCTTTAATAACAGTACACACAAAAGTGCAAATTCTCTCTTTCACACTCTTGGAATGGCCACTGGAGTGAGATGATGATTGCTTGCAGATGACGATTGCTTGCAGATGGCCAAGTGGCTATTGTCTTGAGGAGAGGGATGAAGGTTAAACAGGGGTAGAGAACTTCCTGAAAGTCCTTTCGAATTGGTCCAGTCTCAGCAATGCAATAGTGAGTGAAGAGCAGACTAAAGTGCTGATTTATACTAGACCCATGCTATTGTCAGGGAGAATGTGCTGGTTGGAGATCGTGAGGACTGCAGATGCTGGAGAGTCAGATTGGATAAAGTGTGGAGCTGGAAAAAGCACAGCAGGTCAAGCAGCATTAGGGAAGGAGGGTCATGTTTCAGGTCAGAACTTTTCATCAGGATTGGGAGGGGGCGGGGAGAAGAGGGGCAAGGGAGCTGAGAAATAAATGGGGGTGGGATGGTGATAGGTGGATGCAGGTAGGTGGTGATCGTGATTGATCAGTGGGAAGGGTGGCGTGGCTAGGGGGAAGGAAGATGGACAGGTAGGGTCAAATTAAGGAGGTGAGGTTGAGAGGGAGGGCTGGTCCTGGGAGGGGGGTGGGGTGTGGTTTGGGAAGCTGGTGAATTCTACGTGAAGGCCGAACTGGTTGGTTGCCAGGGCCTAACTTAAAGGTTTTACTGTGCTCGCAGACACAGATCATTGAAACAAGAGAAAGGTTAGTGCAACTACAAAGGAAAATAGAGAAAACCACAAGCAATGCTATCTTATATAATTAGTGAAAATATTTACAAAACAGTGCTAAATATGGCATGGAAAACTCAAAGTGAGTCAAGATAAGGAAGCGGAACAGAAGGAAGCAAAGCTGGTTGGGAAGTTCTTGCTTTTTGTTTGACTGTGCTTAGATTATCAATGTCCTATTGCAGTTAGAGTATTGGCACTTACACTTGGAACCAGATTATCAGTTCACAGAAGGCAGCCAATCCAATTTCCTTTGAAGAAACAATCCAATTTTCTCAAGCCACCCAGTCCTGAAAGCATTTATCCATTCTCTTTCAAAACTCCTGATAGTCAATTAAAGTGTTTATTCCTATGAGGCTGCTCTTTGAAATACAATTTGAGATTAATTCAACATTTTCTGAAAGGTCCAATTCTGCAAAAATGTTGGCTACTCTTCCCTCACTGAGGGAAGCCATTTCTGGACCCTCTTGGGCATCAAGTAGACAAGCCCTTGTTGTTTCATACAATGTTCCTCCTTCAATTCGCTCATTCTTCCTCATTCTGTCCATTTAATCCATACTATTACACTTATTGATCCTTTTATATTTCATCCCTCATCTCTCAATCTCATGGAAGAGCAGACGATAAGAGCAGGTATAGGCTATTTGACCTTTTCAGCCTGCTCTGATATTCCTTTACACCATGGCGGATCATCAAACTCAATTCCCTAATCCCGCTCTCCAACCATATCCCTTGACCTCATTTGCCACAAGAGCTTCCACCTTCAAAACACAATGTTTTGACCTCAATCACTTTCTGTGGTAGTTAATCCCACAGAGTAACCATTCCCTGGGTGAAGAAATTTCTCATCACTATTCTAAAAGGTTCACCCCTTTTCCTTAAATTATGACCCTGGTTCTGGATCTGCCCCACCATAGGGAACATCCTTCTTTTATCTACCCTGTTCGAACTTTCTTAAGTTTCTATGAGACACCCCTATTTTCCTAAACTCCAGCACATGCATTCCTAACCAACACTCAAATGTCAGTACTGACATACCAGCAATCAAAAAGTGTGGCGCTGGAAAAGCACAGCCAGTCAGGCAGCATCCGAGGAGCTGGGGAAATCGACGTTTCAGACATAAGCTCTTCATCAGGAATGTGGAGAGTGGGCCCCCTTGGTCAACCCCCACACATTCCTAATAAAGGGCTCATGTTCAAAACGTCGAGTCTCCTGCTCCTCGGATGCTGCCTGACTAGCTAGGTTTTCACAGCTCCACACATTTTGACTCGGATCTCCAGCATCTGCAGTCCTCACTTTCTCCAGACCATCAATCAAACACATTTGTGACACCGAGGACACCCAGCAACAAGGTTTTTAAAAAAACAAAACAGTTGCCTGTTCCAACTTGTCGCTAGTTAGTGCCTTTCCTCCTTCGTATGTGTTCTCTCCACAGCCCTATATATGATTCTGCAAACTTAATGCCACTCAATTCCATGATCACTTTTCAACTTGTTTCTCTTGATCTTCAATCTTACAGTGCACTGCAACATGAACATTGGCTCACCATCCAAAGTAATTCAAGCAAGAGGGTGTTCTTGGAGAACATCATGCAACATTGAATCCCCAGTGCTTCAGATTCCAACACTAAGTGTCACAACAGACATTCAATGTTGACTTATCTGTCCAAAGCCTGGCTGAATTCCAAGAGTTTAAAAACAGAATACCTTCCCTGGTCTTCAAGCTCTTAAGCTTGAGAACACAAATCAAGATAAATTTATAAATGAACTGGAGTCTCAAACACGAGAATTTTATTTGACTTGGATATGTATTGTGATTTTTTTTGCATTTGGAAGAGCGCAGGTCAGGCAGCATCCAAGGAGCAGGAGAGTAGACTTTTCGGGCAAAAGCCCTTCATCAGGAATGATGCCTGATTCCTGATGAAGAGCTCTTGCCCGAAACGTCGACTCTCCTGCTCCTTGGATGCTGCCTGACCTGCTGTGCTTTTCCAGCACCACACTCTCGACTCTGACCTCCAGCACCTGCAGTCCTCACCTTCTCCCATCCACAGGTGTGGCTTGGACTATAATATTTTTTCACCAAGTCCTCTGGACCAGGAGACCCGGCTTCAAGTCCGACTTGCTATGTAACAACAATTCTGAACAGGTTGATTAGAAAATGACATGACTTGTGTGGTATCCTGCTAATTAAGGGTTAATATGGTGCAGAGACTAGACACATAATTCACTTGGCTCATTCCTCATGAATTCGTTCCCATGAACGAATGAGTGCCAATGGAACTTTCGATCAGGACAACTCAGGATTCCAGTGAAAAGGAGAACTGATCAAGCGTATTGGATCAAGTCACAATCCGAGTCACGGTGACCTGCTCTTGGATCAGCGAGGCTCTTTGTGGGGAATCTGGACACATGGGTTCCAAAAACAACTCCATCGCTTCAAAACTGGCCTAAGGACCGATATCGTTCCGAGTTCTCACTATTGCAGGTCTCACAATCACAAAATTGTTCGAGGCCATTTGGCCCATCAAGCCTGCACTGACTTTTCAAATGAAAGTCGCCACTCAATTCTAGTCCCCTGCTTTTCTTCATTTTACACACTATTATGGCCAAAATAGTCATCCAATGGATGCCTCAAATGAACGTCTGTCACATTTCCAGACAGTGCATTCCAGACCCTTAACATTCAACAAACGAAAAACATTTTTACTCACTCCCTTTTGCACATCATTTTAAATCTATGCTCTCTAGTCCTTGATCTTTTCACAAGTGGGAACTACCTACCTACACTATCCAGACTCAATTTTGAAAATCTCCATCAGATCCCCTCTATGCCTCCTTCCTTCCACAGAGAACAGCCCCAACGTCTTCAATTGATGGTCACTGACGTTTCCTGCTGGAACCATTCTTGCAAACCACTTCTGTACTCTTTCCAATGAGTTCACACCCTTCCTATAATATGGCCCCCACAACAATGCACAGTACTCCAGCTGAAGTCTGACAGCAGTCTCAATGGAGGCACGGTGACCCTGCTTGGGGCCACCAACCACTCTCCAGCGCTGCAGAATATTTTCAAACAGTATAAGGAGCGGAGGCCTAAAGGTAAGGGAAGGTACTGATAATACTTACACAAGTGCAAATTACTCCTGAAAGTTGCATTTAGCTCCCAGGTAATATCTATTGTCACTGTCATGTGGATTAAAATCCAGGAAAAGGAAGACAAATTATAGCTCTCAAAAGGGTCATCAAACCTCATTAAACAGCAATCATCGCAATACAACTATTAGAAAAGGGACACTGACAGAAATATAGTAGGAAGCTGGTAATAGCAAGACAGGCTGCCGGGAGAGGACAAGCTGGAATGGGAGGTAGTGAGAGAGACTCTAGCCTGGACTGGTTTGACATCATTGTATAAACATGCCTTGGTGCAGTGTGGATTGTGCAAAGAATAATTGATAAATGACTGTCTTGAAGGAAAGACAGCTAGGTGAGATTTGTTCTTAATATAACAGTAAATATTTAAAGCAGTGTAATAATGTTACAAGATTTTGTAAGTATTTCACTTAATATTGCATTCTGTTGTGTATACTCAATCTAGACAGCAGCACATTCTGTCATATAATTGTAAATCATTTTACCATACACGATTTAAACCAATATAAACTGCCATAAAGACAGACATACTTGTATTTAACAAACGGCCTAACATCCTCAGCAAAATGCTTTACAGTCCAGGAGGGTGTTGTAGTGTAAGAGATCAAACAGCTAATTTTCACACAGCAAGCTCTCATAAACAAATGAAATTTTTTTTAAATGTGGCAATCATCAGATAATCCACTTCCATCAAAAAAAATGCTTTAATTGAGGGATAATTATTGGCCAGGACTCAGTGGGGAGCGGGGCGTGGCGGTGGGAAGAGCGGGGTGGAGATCCCCGACTCTTCGTTGAAATAGTGCCGGTCTTTTACATTCACCCGAGGGGAAGATGTGGCCTCAGTTTAAACATTGCATTCAAAAGATGCATCGCCAACAGTGTTACACTCCCTCTGCACTGCACTGAAGTCTCAGTGTCAATCTGCACCATCTGCTCCAGTTATAAAAGGTATGTAGCATGAACATATCCACACTGCTGCAAAGTCTGTACTTTCTACATTTTATAGGAATGTTTTGAATTTCTATTTGAAACTCCACTTCTACTTCCGTTTTCATATAGGAGGGACAGGCCACGTGTGGCAAAGTGATTGCAGTTTTTGCTGCCAATAGCTTTCATAATAAGGCACTAATTCACCAGCTGTCTAATCAAACTATGTTCACTTGCCAAAAATATACTTTATTCATCGATTGTGTAGAAGTGAGCAAAGTTGACACTACATAAAAGGTGCAAAACAAATTGGTTTCTTCCACCAGGGAATGTTGGTCATTGATCATTTTTAATTAGGTACAGTTAACATTTACAATAAATATTTACAAAGGTTCAGTAAATGTCAAACATACCGTTCAAAGGGTTGCCCAGATTCTAGCTATGAAACTGACAGTTGTCTTTCCCCATTGTGCCTCAACAATGGGGCGGCACAGGTTTTAAAGCAGAACTCCATAAATATTTCTGCCCCTTGGAACATGCCTGTCAGCACTCACAATGCTGTGCACTGGAAGAGGAAACTATACCGAAAGGAAAAGAGTGCCATACTTTGGAACTTTAATCCTCTCTGCCACGGAGAGGTAGAATTCAGGATTCCTTCAATACCCAACAGGGTCAGCTCTGTGATCATTGAAATGGGGCCGTGTTAATAGTAAAATAAATAATAGCTCATTTCTTCTCCTCAGCATACTGTCTGAGTGTCCATTAAACCACATGCATACAATAAACAGCATACACTGGCGAAATTCTGAGAATGTAAAGTTGGATGCAGATATTGGAGGTCACTTGAGGCAAGTGTCGAACCTGAAGTGCATACTGCCAATGTTTACTCCCAGGACAGCAGCTTTTCATAAACAAATGTTCCAGCTTTTCAAAACTCCATGAATTGCAGAGCCTTGACCCTAGTGTTCAGTAATCCCATCAACAATTGTTAACAGGCCCGCTCCGCTGACAAATAGCAAAAATCCTTCCTGACACAAACTCAGAGTGAAATTGGAGTGCTCAGGGCAATTTACCTCTTGGGCAAAATGTACAACTGTCCTGCTTTGCACACTCATTGGAGGATGTAGTTTAATCAGGCTCTCCTCACACCCACATCGTCAAGGGTCACAATCTCCATCATTCCACAGTTCAGTCATTGCTTAGTGTGTGACATTCTTATCTGAGTCAGAGATTGTAGGTTCAAGTGTAACTCCAACATGTCGTCCCGGGCCTTGGAATGCGCCGGTCTTCAATAAGTCAGGAACTTGAGCTCTTGAAACTTGCAGCTAAAGATGTGGCGCGCCTCCAGAAATGCTGCCTTTAAATATTAAGCTCAGACACCTTTAAATTGGACAAAAGGAGCTCAAACTACCTGAAGAATAGCAAAGGAACGCTCCAGGTGCCCTGGCCAATAGTTACCTCTCAGTATTACCTGATGACCTGGTTGTCGTCACATTCCTTTTTTGGGAGCTTCCTATGTGCAAGTTGGTGGCTGCACTTTTTACATGGCAATAATGGCAACACTTCAGAAAGTACTTCGCTGGTACTCAAAGGCTTTTAAACACCCTGAGGTTGTGTAAATCACCGAAAGCAGGGAAAGAACCAAATCAAAACTGAGCATCAGTTTGTGTTAAAAGCACGAGGGCTCTGTTTACAATCCTCATGTCTTCAATCCCATGAGTCAAAAGAACCAAAAAGCTAAGACAGCCAGGCGTTTCCTGCTGAAATTCCGAGCTGGTTACACAGTGCCCTGGATAACAGCAGCAACCAGGAATTTACTGGACAGCTGACTGCATGCCTCAACCACTAGCCCTCCCAGAGTGGCCTCAATGCGCCAACTTGCATTGCTCCCCGACACAGGAGCAATCTCTATCTGAAAAGGTAAATGACCTTCCACCTCAAATGTAATCCATATAATACTAGTGATCAATGTCACAAGAAATCAGATTGGTCTAAAATATTCTGGGTATAAATTATTCGAGACATTACTAATGTTCAAGAGAAACTGATCATGGATCATCAAATCAGAGTGTCTGCTCCACAGAAGAACATTCTTAGCTGCACTACAACCAGAAGAATCCCAACCTGTTTAACTTTTGAGCAAAGACCAGTCCTCCATACCAAAGATCATCCTCGCGAACTTTCTCTCAGCTGCCTCCATGAAATGATATCGTTCCTTCAGTATTAGAGCCAAGACTGCTCACAGTTGGTTATAAAAAAATAAACTCAGAGAGCAAAGAAAGGCCAGTTGGTGAGATGAAGCAGGGGATCTTTCGGAGATCAGTCCAAACTTCATTCGTAACCTTCGGTCAAACAGGCAGGGAGTAACCACTTCCAGGAGCGGATTACCAGAATGACAGATTCAAAACAATTGGCAAGTGAATCAGAAGTGACATGAGGAGTAAAGAAATTACACAAGTCACAACAATCTGCAATGTACAGTCTGAAAGAATTGTGCAAGCAGACTTGAAACTAACTTGCAAAAAGCAAACTCGACCAGACCTTGCCTGGGAAAAAGTTGCAGGGCAGTGGGCGAGGCAACATTTAGATAGTTCATTCTAAAACTTGGCACAGCCACAGAAGACAAAACTATCTGCTTCTGTGCTGCATCCTCCTCCAATTGTAGGTATAAGAGAAACAGCAGGAGAGAGGCAGAGAATGAGAAGAAAAGAAACCACAGGTAAGAAGATCATATGTCAAATGAGGAGTTATTTTGCATCAGCTCGTGATAATATGACTGGTTGAGGTCATTGAGAAAAAAAACACTGGAGATGAGGGGGTTGTAGGTGGAAGGTTGGCATGAAAAGTTGTAAATAAAAGGAATTGAAAGCCGCCATCAGAGATGCATTGCAACCACATGGATTGGAAAATGGCGCAAAAATGCTTTGTAATTGTCCACAAGCTGGGGGGATGGGGTGCACATGATATTTTGCATATTATATGTTGACCAGAACCTGGTGCCAACTGATGTGCCACCTCCTCCTCTGCTCTGAACATCTGTGCAATCTGTCGAACGATTACTCATTAAAGGCGCTGTTATCAAATCATTATTTAATGGGACCCTATACTGTGCATTCTAACTCTATTCATGCATTATGCAAGGAAAACAATTAGGCACAGAAACAAACACTTATAGTTCATATCTTCATGTGAAATCTTCAGTGCCAGTTAACATGGTGCATAGGCAAAATAGGAAGGGCAAGAGGCGGAATATTCCCAATCCCAGCCAGTGATCCAGTTGGGCAGCAATAGCATTAGACATGGCCCATGTGTCCTCAGCTTTTGGTATCCTGCCAGTGTTGTGTCACCGTTGGCAGAATGGCCACTTGGGTAGCAGCAGCCCGTGCCCAAGCAAGCATTCCCTGTTCAAACCCTTCAGGAAGAGAGAGAGAAATGAGTCATTGGCATGGGTGGGGTTTGAGGGGGCCAGTGCAGGGAGGGAACAAAAGAGGGAAAACAAAATCACAAACCGTTTACACATGTAGGAGCAAGAAGGTGAAGCTCCCAATGTTATTGAATTGGTTGCATGCACACCAAAAACTCGCTGACAGCTCAGCAAACTTAAACAAAAAGAAAATGTATCGAGTCCAGGAAGGAATGGGCTTATGGCTGCATCAGGGCACACAGTGCAGTGCACTGTCCCATAGAGCTTACAGCAGCTAAAAGGCACTGCCGCAGCCATTCAGCAGCTCAACAATGTCCTCTGTACTGCATGTAAAAATCAGAGAGAGAGAGAGAGAGAGAAAAAGAGAGAGACACAGAGAGAAAGAGAGGCACACACGAGTGTCGAGCTGAATATCAAATCACCACATTACATGCAAAACCCTCGCTTCTTAGCAACAATCGGATTTAAATTATCATCACTGCTCCCAACAGCAGCCAAAACAGAAGCTGCAGGTTGGGACGATGAAGAGGGGGGGGGGCGGTGTTAAGGGCTGATCTGTTTTATTTTGCCTTCAAAGCTGCCACTTCAGGCCATGTCCAGGTTTGTTTTGTGTGATGTATAATTTATAAAAGGAGGGCAGAGGACTCGAGTGTCACTAATTCTATTCCTCCATTTCCCTCCCCCTCTCCTCTTTTTCCAGTAGTCCTGCTTTGGATCTCTTGAAGCTGATTAATTTCGGCTTGGTACACCATGTTCCTGTGCACAGCTGTGAGCTGTCATAAACTCCACTGAATGCTGGCTGAACATTCAGATCCACCAGCAGCCTATGACATCATTCCAAGGATATGGCTGAATCAGAGCCAAATTGAAAAGGAGCCTTTGGTTTATTCCAAGCACACACTCCCATTAAAAGAAAATATGAAGGAGCAAGGCAATATTTACATTACTTCTGAAGGGAATGTTTAAAAGGAAGGATAAAAAGCGGATGTAAACATTTAATGCTATAATGAAAATGGGTCCCACTTGCTTGCATTCACAGAATGCTCTGGCACAGTTCAGTGGCAGAGAGGAAGAGGTGTGTGGTGGACATGTTGAAGCATTGAATCTAGTACGGCCCTCCTCACCGGGCTGCAGACACAGGAAAAAGGGAAAATTAACCAAAAATTTGCATTACGTAGCACCCTTCAGAACCACCACAAGACACAAGGTGATTCGCAGGCCAAGGGTTGACTTCTGAAGTGCGGTGACTGTGGTAACATGTGGTAACCAATTTGCACACAGCAAACTCTCACCAACAGCAAAGTGGGCAATAATCAGGTCACCTATGTTCGGCTATGAGAAAGTGAGGACTGCAGATACTAGAGATCAGAGTCGAGAGTGTGGTGCTAGAAAAGCACAGCAAGTCAGGCAGCTTCCGAGGAGCAGGAGAATCAACATTTCGGGCATAAGCCCTTCATCAGGGCATGTTGACTGAAGGAGAAAAGTTGTCCAGACAAGGGGATAACATACCCCCTTCACCTTGGATATTGTGCCAAGGGATCTTCCATCCACCTACTTGAGGTACTGGGCAGTTTGTAACAGTACATTTGAAAGACAGCATCTCAGGAATTCCATCCCACTCTCGGTATTCCACCGAAGGGTCAGCTTGGATTTTTGTGCTCAGGTCTCTGACCTGGGACTTTGTGCCCACAAATTTTCTGACTCAGACCAATGTGTGTGTTTCGCACTGAGCCACGCAGATACAAAGAAAATAGAATGCAAAGCTCTTGCTCTACATCAACAACTGTCGCTGGAAAGACCAGTGTGGCCCCAAAATGAGGACAAGATTAATGCTCTTCCAAAGCTCTTCACGGTCAATTCGCCTGGAATATTCATTCATGGGGTGTGCTCATCAAGTTGGAGGGACATGAGAGAAGAAATTGGCTGAGGCAAAGATGAGAGAAGGAGAAAGAATTCTTGTAGCAAAGATAAATGGTTCAGTGGACAGGAAGAAATTATTTGACTTAAAAGTCAATGCATTTCAACTTAAGCTGATTCGCCTCCAAAACGTTGTGACGTTATGATTAAACTTCATGGCGAGTTACTAGCCTGATGTTTCCTGTCTATTTGAAGAGCCCCACGGTTCCCCGAGTAATTACCTTCTCTGTAGGAAATATAGCTAACTCCCCATTTTGTGGTGGCACCCAAGGCTACAGCAGCAGTTAACAGGGCAGTGAAGAGATCACTCCACAAGTCAACCAACGTTCCCTAGATATTGAAATGGCAAAAGGCTCGGAAACCTAGCAACCAGGGAAATTAGAAACAAATTCTCCCTGCATCTTAGTCCCAATCTAAACCCAAATCAAGGAGAGATTTCCAACAATGTAAGAAATGGGTTTAGCCCTTGAACCCAGTTCATAATAGGAATGAATCCCCAAAGCATATGCTCCGTACAAACTGATAATCAATTCAGAATCCAAATCAGTAAAATGCTGAAGAAATCTACGTAAGAACAGTGTGTCACAATGAAGTAGTAACACAGTTGGCATTCACGTTAGTGTCAAGACTGGTGGAGGCAAGGCTCAATTCTAGCTTTTAGATGGGATGGGGGCAAAGGAGGTGTAAACGTGACAAATTTTTGGCCTGATTAGAATACTAATCAACAGGAGATAGGAAGAGGGCATACGTAATAATCAATAACCTGAGATTACCAGAAACGGAACTGGATCAGTTATGAATTATTGTGGTTACGGGGGGAGTCAGTAGCTAGGAATTCAGCAGCAATTAATTCAGCTCCTGACTCCCCAAAGCTTGTCTACCATCTACAAACCACGGGTCAGGAGTGTGATGGAATACTCCCCACTTGCCTGGATGGGTGCAGCTCCAACAACACTCAAGGAACTCCACCCCATACAGGAGCAGCCCAGTTGATCAGCACCATTCCCACTACCTTCAGCACTCCCTCCATCACAGCACAATAGCAGCAGTGTGCATCATCCACAACATACACTGGAACCATTCACCAAGGTTCCTTCAATGGATTCTTCAAACATACAACCATTACCACCCACAAGGACAAGGGCAGCTAATACATGGGAACACCACCATCTCCAAGCCACTCATGATCCTGACTTGGAAATACAGTGCCATTCCTTCAGTGTCAATGGATCAAATCCAGGAACTCCTTCCCTAACGTAGTTGTGGTCCTGTTGTATCAGGTACAGATACAAAATGTAACCAAAAAATGGTAGGTCAACATTTCCAATCTATGGACAGGAATAGAAGTCAAGTTCTTAGAATTATGTCTTAGTTCTACAGAAACCTGGTTAGACAGTCCCTGGCGTCACTCTGAACAATTCTGCACACTACACTGTAGGAAGAGTAGGTCCATCATGCTCGGAAGGAGTGTGGTACAGGTTTACTGGAACACCACCTGAACTCCAAAGCGCACACTTCGAGAGACTATGCCAACCAAGTTTGAATCCCTTAGAAGTTAGGAATGTGAAAAGGCTAAATTGATCAAAGTTGTTACGATACTAAAGGGACCAGATAGGGTAAGATTGAAAGTATTTCTGCTATTATGGGAAGAAAGATTTTGGACTGAGCAATGCATCTAAAACTTGGAACCAGACCTTTCAGGAAAGACGCCAGGAAACAAATCTACACTCAAGCAGTGGCAGGAAGTTTGAACTCTCTTCCACAAATGGCAATGCTAGATCAACTTTAATTTAAAATTGAAGATGGAGAGATTTTTGTTACCCACAGAGCTTTAAGTACACAGGGCAAGGACAGGTATACGGAGTTATTTTGCGATTAAGAGCTGACCCCAATGAACTGGGGAGGTTGGGTAACAGGCTTAAAGATTCTCCTGTTCTGAAATTTATAAAGCATCTCAGCTGTGTTGGATGAGCTAGACTGTGAAAAAGATCTTGTCCCACATGTCATCTTCACATGTCCTCCATAACCTCCAAGCAATACTTGATGTGGATACTGGGTACTTAAAGTTAAGTGTTCCATCCTATTCAATTCAACTGCATTTACACCAATCCTTGATCTGTGTGAAACACCCAATGCTACAAGTTTCATCCTTTTAGACTGGGAATGTGTAAGAACATTTTTAAAAAGACAATAATAAAGGCCCATGAGCCTGCTCTGCCACTTGATAAGTTCAAGGGTGATGATCAAGATCCAGAGAACATACTTTGAGTTGTCCAACAGGGAGATGATACGCTGATGCAAACAGTGTTGGTTATGGAGACAATTAGCGTTGACAAGACAAAGAGAACATCATGTAGCGTGTTGGTTGGCACATAATTAAAAGTATGTTGACTTGAAGAGGATTTATTTTCTATATTTCGTCAATGAACTAAATAACCAATGACAGGACCTGCTCAGTGCAACAGTTAAGGAGTCAGGGCAGGGAAGAGAGTACACTTTGTACTTTTGTGAAGGGGATGACAATTATAGATAGCGCCTTGAGGGAAATAAATCATTCAAAAGACAAAATTCACTGCTGGTTTCATTTAAAATATAACACTCCAAGAGTCTGGCCAGTGCAACATCATTTCAATTGAAATTAGTCATAAGCTTAAGTTGGCGACAGGCATCATGCTTTCTACAGATGTGAAGATTAGTGTTACGCTATCCACTTGGAGACAGAATGTCACAAGTTGTTTAATAAGTGCCCAAGATCTGCAAAGACACAAATGAGCTGCCAATGAGCTATCAGTGTCTGTCTAATCAGAGTGCTGAAAGGTTCTGCAAAAGCCTTAATCACAGCAGGTTATGGTTCATAGGTATGGCATTGTTGCACTGGCAAAGTATTAAGCTCAGTCATCTGTTGATAGGTGACTAGTGGATTTCATGCATGAAAGTGTACTCTTGCAGAACTCTCATGGTCAATTGCAAGCTGTGTTCTAACTGCACCATTTGGCAGGCTGCTCCTTCATTGCAAGTGCCCCACACATCTCAGCCCCTTCCCCTCTCCAACCCTTGAAGCTATCTCACCTTTTTTTAAAACTTATTTTGTGGGATGTGGCTGTCACTGGCCAGCATTTATTACCTGTCCCTAGCTGCACTTTGAGAAGGTGATGGTGAGCTGCCTTTTTGAACTGTTGCAGTCCACCTGCCGTGAGATGACCTACAATGCTGTTAGGGAGGGAATTCCAGGAAACAAAAATCCATTTTCTTTACCTCACCTTTAGCTCTAAACATCCCAACCTCCACTTCCAGTCCCTAAAGACTTTGCTGAAAATCTAGCTTTTGGTCATACCTGATCCTAACCTCACTTTTCATCACTCAATCTCAAATCCTTGTTGATTGCACATCTGCGAACTATCTGGAGATGCTTTTGTGAAAATGTGCTATATCACTAAGTTGTTCAGGCCAGGTAGCTCTGAACGTTAGCTAGTATAAATGTAGTGAGCTCCTGCACCAAGCTGATAAGTGTGTATTAAGTTACACAATGTATCAAGAAAGCAGGGCTTGTGTGGCAGGGCCTCTTTTCTCCAGAACCAAACCAAGCTCCAGACAATTCACATTTCCAACATCTCAGGAACAGTGGGAGGCTATAATTACCATTAGCCATTCCATTGGGTCATAGCTGGTCTGGTTCTGTCAACTCTCAAATACCTGGCAGTTTTTGGGAATTTTCATTTGACCCACTGCTTCAGTCGCATTTTCTTGTGGCATGGAGAAAATGTGTTCTAGATCCTCACTATCCTTTATGTGAAGGAGTCCTACCTAATTAGCAGAGGGATTGAATTCAAGAGTCGTGAGATGATGTAGCATCATCTTGGTAAGGCCACATTTGGAATACTATGTGCAGTTCTGGTCGCTTCATTTTAGGAAAGATGAGGAAGCTTTGGAGAGGGTGCAGAGGAGATTTACCAGGATGTTGCCTGGAATGGAGAATAGGTCGTACGAGGATAGGTTGAAAGTGCTAGGCCTTTTCTCATTGGAACAGCGAAGGATGAGGGGTGACCTGATAGAGGTTTATAAGATGATCAGGGGAATAGATAGAGTAGATCGTCAGAGACATTTTCACCAGGTACAATAGGGTGTTACAAGGAGACATAAATTTAAAGGTGAAGGGTGGAAGGTATGGGGAGGATGTCGTGGGTAGGTTCTTTACCCAGAGAGTGGTGGGGGCATGGAATGTGCTGCCTGTGGGAATGGCAGAGTCAGAATCATTGGTGACCTTTAAGCGGCAATTGGATAGGTACATGGATAGGTGCTTAAGCTAGGACAAATGTTCGGCACAACATCGTGGGCTGAAGGGCCTGTTCTGTGCTGTATTGTTCTATATCTATGTCTATGTCTAAATATCTCAGCTCAAATTTTAAAGCTATACCCCATTGTTCTGCACCCCATTGCTCACTATATTGATATAAATTTAGAGAAAAAAAAACAAGCATTAAGCTGTTTGGAGCACCAACCCCATCCAACATCGGTGGCGCGGTGGCTCAGTGGTTAGCACTGCTGCCTCACAGCGCCAGAGCCACGGGTTCAATTCCAGCCTCAGGCGACTGACTGTGTGGAGTTTGAACATTCTCCCCGTGTCTGCGTGGGTTTCCTCCCACAGTCCAAAGATGTGCAGGTTAGGTGGATGGTCATGCTAAATTGCCTGTAGTGTTAGGTGAGGGGGCAAATGTAGGGGAATGGGTCTGGGTGGGTTGCTGTTTAGAGGGTTGGTATGGACTTGTTGGGCTGAAGGGCCTGTTTCCACACTAAGTAGTCTAATCTAGTCTCAACACCACACCACTGCTCATTTCCCAAATTGGTTTCTTTCTTAAATATATTCAGTGACCTGGCCTCCACAGCCTCCACCCAGTGAAGAAACCTGCTCGACTGTCTGACATGCTCTCAACAGATATCCTGAAGCACCAACTTCTTTTAATCCATTCATGGGATATGGCGAGGCCAGTATTTATTGCCCATCCCCAATTAAGAATCAACCACAATGGAATCACATGTAGGCCAGACATGGAAGGACATCAGATTCCTTTCTCTAAAAGGACATTAGTGAACCAGACCAGTGTTTACCACAATCGATAGTGGTCACATGGTTGCCATTAGGCCAGTTCTTTATTCCAGATTTGAGAGAATTCAAATTTCACTCTGTGCCACAATAGGATCTGAATCTATGCCTCCAGAACTTCGGACTTGAGCTCTAGAATACTAGTGACATTAACACCATGTCGCTGTCTCTCCTGACTCCTGCAGTTTAAATCGCCTATTGTTATCAATAGAATATATGAAATTAACATGGGAACCTCATTGTAACCACTGGCTGATAAATGGCCAAAAGGTAATCCCTTAGCTGACTTACTAGCTCTGTACATTACCGTGCATTAAAATATTGCAACTTGGTTAAAATGGGACCTAATACAAACTTCAACTCCAGCAAACAGGGCAGAATGAGCATTATCTAAAGGCAATACTTGAATATTCAACACCTACAGTATGATTCATTAACAACCTTCAGCTTCAGTTAACAGAAGCATAATTCATCCACCCACAGGGCATGAAGATTAAAAGGGGATAGAGACTCAATGATGGACGACATGACCTTTCTGATGTCACAAGCCACTAGAAATTTATGTTACAATAAGACAACACATGGGATGAACAGATACCAAGTCAAATCCAATCCGTAGATGAAAAACGAACTAAAATGTTAACAATGCATTCTTTAATCAATCACACGCACCTGCAAATCCTTAAAAAGAAAATTAAACTCACTTTTCTTAACGGATTCTAATCTTGCTCAATATTTGAGGCAGTTTGAGTGATGGGATTACCAACTATCACATCAAGATTACAACAAAATCAGGGCAGCACAGTGGCTTGCGGGCACCTGGGTTCAATTCTAGTCTCGGGCTACTGTGCGTGGAGTTTGCACATTCTCCCCATGTCTGCGTGGGTTTGCTCCGGTTTCCTCCCACAATCCGAAGATGTGCAGTTTAGGTGAATTGACCATGCTATATTGTCCATTGTGTTCAGGGATGTGTAGGTAAGGTGCTTGAATCAGGGATAAACATTGGGAAATGGGTCTGGGTGGGATACTCTTCAGAGAGTCAGTGTGAACTTGTTGGAATGAAGGGCCTGTTTCCATGCATTAGGGATTCTAATTCTAAAAAAAAACAAAGTATTTAGTGCTTTAATACAATCCAAAACTAGAAAATTTTCAACTGGCACCCAGTGTCTTCTGAGGGGATGCTGCACTGGTTGAAGTAGAGTTGTGTATTTCCAACCAACATTGATAATGATCTGGTTTGTCAAGACTTGTTGGATCTTGTTTTGTGCCAAATATTGAAAACATTTACATAATAACAGGGCTGCATCTGAGGGCAAACTGTGATATTTCCAAAAATCCTCAGGCACTACACCAATGTTAATCTCTCTGTCTAAACAGAGCAGGATTGGCATGCGTTGATAAGGACTTTGTTTTCCATATTGATTCAAATTTGAAGGACAACACAACACAAGTTACATTACAGCCAACATCAAGGCTACCTTATGCCAGTTCCTCTTCAAAACCTGCCCACAGACCAGAATCTGTGTTAGACAATAGGTACAGGAGTAGGTCATTCTGCCCTTCGAGCCTGCACCACCATTCAATATGATCATGGCTGATCATCCTTAATCAGTATCCTGTTCCTGCCTTATCTTCATAACCCTTGATTCCACAATCCTTGAGAGCTCTATCCAACACTTTCTTAAATGAATCCAGAGACTGCGCCTCCACTGCCCTCTGGGGCAGAGCATTCCACACAGCCACCACTCTCTGGGTGAAGTTTCTCCTCATCTCTGTCCTAAATGGTCTACCCCATATTTTTAAGCTGTGTCCTCTGGTTCGGCACTCACCCATCAGCGGAAACATGTTTCCTGCTGCGAGAGTGTCCAATCCTTTCATAATCTTATATGTCTCAATCAGATTCTCTCTCAGTCTTCTAAACTCAAGGGTATACAATCCCAATCGCTTCAGTCTTTCAGTGTAAGGTAATCCCGCCATTCCAGGAATTGACCTTGTGCACCTACGCTGCACTCCCTCAATAGCCAGAATGTCTTTCCTCAAATTTGGAGACCAGAACTGCACACAGTACTCCAGGTGTGGTCTCACCAGGGCCCCGTACAGCTGCAGAAGCACCTCTTTGCTTCTATACTCAATCCCTCTTGTTATGTTCTCTCTTCCTCATACACAGTGTTAGGGTTTGTTAAAAATCTATCCTTAATGCCTCCCAAGTACAACTCTCCAATCCAAGTCGTTTTTGAACATTCTTTCACTGATTAGCTTCACTGGACAAAGCCAATGTTTGTTGTTCATCCCCAATTGCCCTCAAATGGAATGGTTTGCTAAGCCATTAGAAGGCAACAATTTAATTGCTGTGGGTCTGGAATCTCTTCTAGGCCAGACTGGGCAAGGCCAAAATTCTTTATCGAGGAAGCAGAGGTCATCCAGAACATGGAGGAGAAAGTTCAGTCTGTGAAACCATTCAAAATTGATGTGACATTAGAAAACTTTCCAGTATTTTCTGTTGAAAATGCATCAGGATTAGATGAGGTGCATCTAAAGAAAATGAAGGAAGTGAGATTGGAAATTGGTGACACACTGGTCACAATTGTTCAGTCTTCCTGGTACTTAGGAGCAATGCCAGAGAACTGAAGAACTCCAAACGTTATCCCCTTTGTCAAAGTGTGCAAGAAACATCCAATCAAGTTAACTCTGGTGGTGGAGAAACTTCTAGAAATAATAATTTGGCATAGAGGACAAAGACAGCTTTAATTAGACAGCACCAGTATGGATTGCATAGGAAAACAATGGTTAACAAATTTATAAGTTTTTTTATATAAAGGAGGTGACAGTGTTGATTGCCTTAATGCTGGACATGAAAGGCACTTGATATAGTGCTACACAGACTTATGGTCAAAGTTAGAGCTCTCGGACTAAAAAGGAACAGCAATAATATGGTTTACAAGATTGGCTGATTCTCAAAAAAAAAACAAAAATGGTGAGTGGGTTTTTTTGGGTTGGACTAAGTTTTGTACAGAAATTTCTCTGGCGTCCATATTGGAACCTTTGCTTTACTCGATACATATTAACAATGATACCACGGTGACAAGAAACATTTCAAATTTTGCAGATAAACAAACCATGGAAGTATTATAAACTGTGAGAACAGTGTAGAACTTCAAAAAGACATTTAAAAATGAACAGACAGGTGGCAAATGGAATTCAATGCAGTGAATGTAATGGTATAGCTTTGGTCAAAAGATTACATACAGAGTACAAAGTAAAAGGTACTACTTGTAAAGGTGTGCATGCCCAGGAAGATCTGTGTACACACACTGATGTCATTAAAGGTGGGGAGACAGGTAAACAGAGCAGTTATTAAACACACACTATTGAAAGGCTTCATAAATAGCGCCACGGAGTACAGGAGCAAGGAGCTTATGGTGAATCGATAGAAAACACAAAATTAGATCTCAGCTAGAGTGTTGTGTAGAGTTCTGGGTCATACTTCAGTATGGATGTGAAACTGATGGAGAAAGTGCTGAAGAGAATGGCTCCTAAAACAAAAACATCAGTTCTGAGGATAGATTGGGGAATTTGGGACTGTTTTCCATGGAGAGGACAATTGATATAAGTTTTCAAAAGCCATGTTTTGTCTGGACAGTGTAGATGGGAAGAAACTATTCCTACTTGTCAAACTCAAGAACAAGCAAGCACAGATTCGAAGCAATTTGCAAATTTAAGAAGGAAAAACTGTTTTCAATCGAGGCATTCAAGAGGGTTTTACATAATTATGTGAATAGAAACAATGTGCAGGATTACAGGAGAAATAGCCAGATTAGAGTCAGAGTGTTCAGTCAGGGAGCATGATGGATTAAATAGTTCAAACTGTACTGAACAGTTCCTAAACTGTTTTGCCAAAAAGGCATGAGTGAACCAAATGGGAGTTTTAATCTTAACAACAGTACTGAGATTAGCTTACAATTCCAGGCTTATTAACGAAATTTCAATTCCACCAGCTGCCAGGGAAGAACTTGAATGCAAGCCCCTACAGCGTTACTCTGGGGTTCTCCTTTACTAGTCCAATGACATTACCATTACATCACCACCGTTCCCACTCTGCTCAATTTTCATAATCTCTTGTGCTGTAGCCTTCACTCAAACTTCTCAAAAATAACACACACACACACATATGAGGAGGATTCAGATGCCTTATATTTTGCAAAATAGTGGCAAAAGTTGGATCCTCTCCCAATTAAAGGCCAAAAGTTAATGACAGCAGCTCCACAGACACTTTGTGGAGTCACTCAGTTAAGGCAGTTCTGTTTCATTTCTGGACCAACGTCCCAAGCTGCGATCTTAACCCATTAAGTGAGAAACTTGAGTGAAGGGACAGACTGCAGGAACAGCTGTAGAAGGAAAAAAGGATAGGAGAAACAAGACAACCCAATAGCCTGAAGTACAGGATCTGTTCTGGGAACCATTGAGAGAGAGGGTTTTATTTTATTTTTAATCTAGCATTTCTTTTAATTTTGTAATTAACCATACATTAAACTTCAAGTTCGGAGAAGTTACCTTTGATTGTGCTTCTAGACAGGGTGTACCAGATCAGAGAGAAGCTGTAGCTAGTTACTTAATTTAATCTATGTTTTGTTTGAAAGAGCAAATCAATCGTTTTCAGAAAGTATAAATAGAGACTGTAAGAGATTGTGTGGTGAGGTGGTGGCTGGACCAATAAGCCTAGGTTCAAACCTCATCTGCCCCTGGAGGTTTGTTACAGCATGCCTTAACAGCTTCGTGAAAGAAATATCTAAATAAGTGCTGCCTTGGTCAGTGTGTTATGTGGGAGTTTCTTAACTACATAAGAGCTCAGGAGGGATGGGGGAGGTGAAGGAAATGTTCTTTTCTTCTTCCACCTTCAGTGTTCCACCATTGGCTCGCTCTTAACTCCAAGTGAAGGAGGAGGTTCTCAAATACTGGTCAGTTTTCAACTCTGCCAGTTGTAATAATTAGTTCTTAAAAGCTGCAAAATGGCAGGTCAGCTGGACCAAGTGGATTCCCGAAACGTCGAATTTCCTGTTCCTTGGATGCTGCCTGACCTGCTGCGCTTTAACCAGCAACACATTTTCAGCTCTGATCTCCAGCATCTGCAGACCTCACTTTTTAGTCGGAGCGTACATCCTGTCGTGCATGTGAAGTCACAGACACATGACACATCCAAGGTGCAGGTTCCAAAATTCAGCTGCGGTTGGAATCCACATATCCAGGAGCCAGAGGATGACATGGATCACTATAAGATCACAGCGTCTCTAGACAAATGGTCAAGCAATAATACTGCTAGGCCATTGGCTTCTTTCTGGTGCAGAGGTCAAATACCTGGGGAACACACTTAAGACGCTGGTAGAAGAATTAAAAGTTTCACCCAGAGGGTGACGAGTGTCTCGAGTTCATTGTCCAGTTTGACGGTTGAGACAAAACCCTCAGTTAATCTGAAAAGGAACCTGGCCCTGCCCCGAAGCGTTGGAACTAGCAAGGTGATGGACCAGGGACCAGAAACTGAGATGAAAATCAATGTCTACTTTATTCAGTCAGCACAGCCAGTGGTTGAATGGCCTCTTCTTGTGCTGTCACTTTTCAATCACACTATGGACACTTCTTAAGCTTGGTCCATCAAATCCACACTGGTCCACTGTATAGCAAGCCTGTCAATTAGATTCTCCCAGCATCTCCATAACCCTGGAAGATTATTTCTGCTCAATGTCTATGCAGGCAGTTCTTCTTTAACATGATGGCTGTATTCTTATGCAACCCCGCATTATAAAAAAAGTTGCACTTAGTGTTCATGATTTGGAGATGCCGGTGTTGGACTGGGGTATACAAAGTTAGTGTTCTCAATCGTCAGTTTGCGTTAACAAAATGCCTGTTATAGCAGAATAACTTGCACCAAACTGCCTTTTGAGTTCATTGCCTGTATCAACTTTCACCAACTTCAGAAGCAGAAATACTCCAGGTCATTAACGTCAATGTGACTCATTTGGATGAGAGTATCATTAGACAATACAATTGATGCTATAGACATCAATATGCTATTCTATTTGCTTGACACTTGTCAGAATTGATGAAAATCAAAACTTTCAAAGCTTGGCAACAATTCTGTACTTTCAAAACCTGAATTCAAACATTGATAGGAACTTACCCAAGTATGACCAGGTCATTTGAATGTTTCTCCCCTCACCAAATAAATGTGGTCATTGGTGGGCATAGGTACACATAGGATTTACAAAATTTGACCCAGCAATAGTGAAGGAACATTGACATAGTTCCAACTTTCCATCCATTGATTCCATCTACACTTCGATACCTCACATGGAAACCAACATCATCAAAGACCTCTCCGACCCTGGCTACCTCTTCCAACATCTTCTGTTTGGCAAAAGATAAAAAAGCTTAGACACACATACCAACAATTTCAAGAACAGCTTCTTTCCCGCTGTTATTAGACTTCCGAATGGACATCACAAATTTCAAATCTAATGTTGATCTTGCTTTCTGTGTACCTTCTTTGCAGCCATAACTCTGTATGCCTTGCCCTGTTCAACAACCCTATGATTTTGGTACGGCATGATCTCCCTGTACTGCACACAAACCAAAATGTTTCACTTTACTTGCGTACATGTGACAATAATAAATCTAATCAAAAGTCAGGATGGTGTGGGGTGCCTGGGAGGAAACTTAAGGGAGGGACATGGATCGGATAAATAGACAAAGTCCTTTCCTTGGGGTCAGGGAGTCCAGAACTAGAGGGCATAGTTTAGTTGGAGAGGGAAAAGATATGAAAGAGACCTAAGGGGCAACTTTTTTACGCAGAAGGTGGTACATGTATGGAATGAGCTGTCAGAGGAAGTGGTGGAGGCTGGTACAATTGCAACATTTAAGAGGCATTTGGATGGGTATATGAATAGGAAGGGTTTGGAGGGATATGGGCCGGGTGCTGGCAGGTGGGACTAGATTGGGTTGGGATATCTGGTCAGCATGGACAGGTTGGACCGAAGGGTCTGTTTCCATGCTGTACATCTCAATGACTCTATGATTACTGAAAGCAATAAGTGTAACTGGTGTGAAGAAAATTGAAATGGGTTTGGCCATCTGAAATTATATGGAGAAGGAAGGAGAAGGTAGGTTTTAATCAACTCTGTATTTGCCACTTGAGGAAAATGAGAGAAAGCAGGAGACATAACAAATCTTCATTTCCAGGTACCATGTGGAAGGTGTAGCCAGTAGCAAAGAGTACAGAAAAACTGCAGCCAGAACAATTCCCAAGAAGATAAAGAAATACTTTAGGGAGAAAACAGCTGCCTGATGCCCAAAAGGCAAATCAGAGAATCTTCCCTTCAAATGAAACACATGTAACAACCTCAAATGTGAACAAGAGGTAGCTAATCATTTCCAAAAGATTACTAAGCCTTCAGATTTTCAGAATTTCAAATGACATTGCCACAAGTAATCAAGCTGAAGGCATTTTTTTCCTCCCTTCTTAAAGGGATATGGAGTCTCTGCCAAGGTCTACCTTTGGTGCCCACCTCACATTACCCTTGAACCAAACAGCCTTCACAGCCATTTAACAGACCAGTGCCAAGTCAACCACATTGTTCTGGAGCCAAATGTAGGTCAGACCAGGTAAGGACAGCAAATTTCTGACACTAAAGGACAATAGTGAACTTGATGAGCATTTACGTCAATGGATGGTAGTTTTGTGAAATCTAATCTCCAAGAGCAGTTTTATTAGTAGAATTCAAATCACAACAGCTGCTTTTGCATCTTTTGAACCCATATTTCTAGAGCACTGGCCCGGCCAGTGAATCACCTGCCCAGCTAATGGATGATTGAGCCAGTGACACTCCGGTTATGCCACCACTTCCCACAGGAAATGCTATTGTAAAACTATATATCACTCTCAACAGGATTAGGCTCACAAGACACTAAACCTCTTGACAACAGGAACGGGGCAGACCATTCAGGCAGTCGGGCTTACCCCACTATTCAATACCTTTTACCCATTCCATGTCCATAGCCACCCAATAATGATGAGAAGTCTATCAATCTCTACCTTAAACATACTCAAATACTGAGTTTCTATAGTCATTGGTGGTCACAAATTCCAAGATTCACAACCCTCTTAGTAAAAACATTTCCCATCTCAGACCCATGTGGCATCTGCCTTATTTTTAAATTATGCCACCTAGTTCAAGATTCCCTAACAAGTTCAGTTTGCCAACTCTCTGTTCATAGGACAATCCCAACATCTCGGGAACAAGTCAGATGAATCTTTTTTGTACTCGCTCTATCGCGATAATGTGTTTCCCTGGGATAAGGAGACTAAAATTAGCACAGTGCTCCAAAGTGTAGTCTCACCAAGTTCGTATACATTTGAAGCAAGCCTTCACTACCCCAGTACTCAAATCCTCTTTCAAGAAAAAAATTGCTTTCCTAATAGCTCGCTGCACCTGCATGTTAGTCTTCAGTAATTTATTGAAGACCTTTTGTATATCTAAACATTCCAACCTCTCACCATTTAAGAATTACTCTGCACATCTGTTTCTCCTGAAGTGAATAACCTCATCTTTTCGCATTATATTCCATCTGCCAGGTTCTTACCCATTCACCAAGTGTCAAAATCCTCCTGAAACCATTTGCATGTCCCTCACACAACAGATATTCCCGACTAACTTGTATCAGCCACAAATTTGGAAATATTATATTTGGTGTTCACCTCCAAATGAATGTACTGTACTGTACTGTAAATAGCTGGGGCTGTGAGCAACAATTTTTGTCGTGCCCTGCTCGCTTCAGTCTGCCAACGTGACAATGATCCATTCATTCCTACTGCTTTCCATCAGTCAACAAGTTATTAATCCATGTCAACGCATTACCTCCTATCCCATGTGCTTTAACTGTCCAAACCCCACCAACTGTGGGCAACATTATCAAAAAACCCAAATAATAAGTTCACTGCATCCAGCAGCTGTCCTTTGTTAAATGCGTTCATAATATATTCACGGACTTCCAGGTTCATCAAACAACTCCCCATTCACAAATCTGTGTTGACTACACCCAGTCAGGTGCCCATGTACCCCATCCTTTATAACAGATTATACAATTTCCCAACTGGTGGAATGCTAATATGTCTGTGGTTGATGGGTTTCTCTCTCATTCCATTCTTGAACAGGGATATGTTTGCTACTTTCCAACCTGCAGGAACTATTCTCGAATCTAGAATCAATTATCTCTAATGCCACCTCCTGCAATTTCTGGGATACAGAGCATCAGATCCTAAGAATTTATCAACCTTCAGTTCCATTAACTTCTCTAGTTCAACCTTCTTGCGAATGCTAATTTCCTTCAATTCCTTTCTCCCCACTCAGTTGGATCTCTAGTTTTGGGAGATTTCTGGTATTGTCCTCAGCAAAAACAGGTGCAAAGTAAACATTTAGCTACTCTGCCATTTCTCTAGACCCATGATATATTCTCCAGACTCTGCCTGCAATGGACTTGTACTTCTCAAAGCCAAAATGTTTCCTTTTTATGTGCCTATGAGGTTTGTGCTGCGAGGTTGCATTGATATCCTACTCTCCTTCTCCCGATCTGTTGTTTGGTCCTCCTTCGTTGTATTCCATAAACCTCCCAAACCTCAGAATCACTAGTGAACTTTGAGAAGATTAGTAGCTCATGTTGGGATTCTGGATGTAAGTTTGCTCACTGAGCTGGAAGGTTCATTTTCAGACGTTTTGTCACCATACTAGTTAACATCATCAATGAGCCTCTGAATGAAGCACTGGTGTCATAATGACCCACTTTCTATTTATGTGTTTATGTTTCCTTCGGTTGGTGATGTCATTTCCTGTTGTGATGTCAGTTCTTGTGGCGGTGTCATTTCCTGTTCTTTTTCTCAAGGAATGGTAGATGGGGTCCAAGTCAATGTGTTTGTTGATAGAGTTCCAGTTGGAATGCCATGCTTCTAGGAATTCTCATGCATGTCTCTGTTTGGCTTGTCCTAGGATGGATGTGTTTTCCCAGTCAAAGTGGTGTCCTTCCTCATCCATATGACATGATACGCATGAGAGTGGGTCATGTCTTTTAGTGTCTAGTTGATGTTCATGTATGCTGGTGGCTAGTTTTCTGCCTGTTTGTCCAATGTAGTGTTTGTTATAGTTCTTACAAGTTATTTTGTAAATGACATTAGTTTTGCTTCTTGTCTGTATGGAGTCTTTCAAATTCATTAGCTGCAGTTTTAGTGTGTTGGTAGAAACCACCACACTAGGCTACCATGATGCCAAGGTGTCGGAGTGGTCTGGCAGTCATTTCTGAGATGCCTTTGACGAAGGGGAGAGTGCTTGGGTTTGTGTGTGCATTTTGTCTGTTTATTTGGGTTTGTTGCTGAGGAATCAGCAGACTGTGTTCATTGGGTACCTGTTCTTTTTGAATACACTGTATAGGTAGTTTTCCTCTGCTCCATGTAGTTCCTCTGTGCTGCAGTGTGTGGTGGCTCGTTGAAATAATGTTCTAATGCAGCTTCGTTTGTGGATGTTGGGATGATTGCCTCTGTAGTTCAATATCTGGTCAGGATGTGTTGTTTTCCTGTAGACGCTGGTTTGAAGTTCCCCATCTGGGAATGCATTTTGTTGTTGTTTTCCTCCTCTTAGTGAATTTTATGCTAATAAGGATATTATTGATGGTCCTGAAGGTTTCCTCGAGTTTGTTTCGTTTCGTTTTGTGATGACAAGGTGTCACCCACATAGTGGACCCAAAGTTAAGGTTGGATGGTTGTTCAAGTCCATGCATTACTGCCTCTGCTGATATCGGAGATCCCATGCGTGTTCCATTTGTTTAACAGTAGGTTTTGTTATTGACAGTGCCAAGACATTGGTCCACTAGTTAGATGATACACCAAACACTACCAACTTTATCAGCAAGGATAGTATGTGTCTTTGGTTCTTCCAACAATGTAGTCAGTGTTTCCTTGGCCAGGTTAATGTTGATGGATGTGAACAGGGCTGTTACGTCAAAGGAGACCATTATTTCATCCTCTTCTATCTTGGCGTCTTTGGTGTTCAGAAATTCTTGGGTGGAGTGGATGGAATGGTGACAGTCCTCGACCAAGTGGTTTAGTTTTTGGTGTAGCTCCTTGGCTAATCTGTACGTTGATGTTCCAGGTAGTGAGACTATAGGTCTGAGGAGGGTTACTGGTTTTGTGAATTTTGGGTAATCTGTAGAAGCGTGGTGTGTATGGTGAGGAAACGTCTGAAAATGAACCTTTCAGTTCAGCGAGCAAACATTCAGAACCTCAGAATCACTGCTATTGATGGCAACTTTATAGGCCTTCTTTTATGCTTATTCAATGCTGAATTTCCTTTGTTGGCCACAGTTGAATGACTTTTCATGGATTGTTTTCATCTTGAAGGAATGCATGGGAATACACAGAACATATGGAATGTGTGGTTGCTGTAAACCATTTAATAATTCTTGAATGTCTATCCATTGCCTATGTACAGTCACACCTTTTAATGCATTTTCCAAAACTACCTGAACTAATTTGTGCCTCATGTCTTTATAATTGCCCCATTCAAATTTAACATTCTTGTATCAGAGTGAACCATCTCCTTTGCAACAATGTCTAAATTCTATCATATTGTGATCACTCATCCCCAAGGTTCTTTTCCAAGAAAATGGTTAATTCGTCCTTCTACATTATACAATAATAGATCAAAAATAGCCTGTCCTCCAGTTGGCTCTACATACTACTCCAAGAAAAAAATCCAGCTCTAACACACATCAGAAACACACTGCTTTAGTGCTCAATTAGTTTACCCAGGCTGTTTACAGACCAAAGTCATTCATGACAACTGTGTTAGTCATGCTACATACTTCACTCATCTCCTGATTAATGCCAGGCCCAACCCTACCACAACTATTTGTGGCCTATTATGAACTCCAACCAATATCTCCTGAACCTTGCTGTTCGTAGTTCCACCCATTGTTCTTTTGATCTGAGAGCCTCACTTACTAATGTACTTATCCCATCCATTATTATCAGTGCAAATTTGCTTCCTGTTCATCACTCTTCCCCAAATGTTGACTATCCTTGAACATTCAGTACCCAATCCTGGTCACTGTGCAGCCATATTTCTGCACTAGCAATTAGATCACACCCATCTCTCTCTATTTGTGCCTTTAGATCACTTACCTTCATGTGAATGATGCAAGCTTTCAGGGAGTGTCTGTAACTGTGTCTCAATAACAGCATTCCACTTTCACAATGTACTCAATGCTCACCCTTATTACTCTGCCTTCTTGTCTCCCTCCAGCTTTTCAACTTCTTGTTACCAACTTGACTGTCATTCAATTTGGCTTACCCTGGAGGTTCCCACTCCCTGTTTAAACCCACCCTAAGTGCACCAACAAATTTCTAGCAAAACTCAACCCCAGTCCAGTTAAGAAATAATCTGTCCAACTTGTACAGTTCCACCTGCCCTGACCCAGAACCCATTCCCAACTCCTCACTAATCGATTCCCACATTCCTGTAGCAGCTCTCCAGTTGCACATTCAATCAATCCTCCTGGTCTCATGGATCACTAGCAATCCTGACGTTACTGTTGTTTTGAGGTCCTGCTTTTCAATTTCCTTTCTCAATCCCTGAAATCTGCTTTCAGGACCTCATCACTATTCCTGTGTGCCATTGGTACCAATGTGTGCCATAATTTCAGGCTGATTCTGTGCCCCCCACCCCACCCCCTCAGAAGAACATCTGGCGGACATTCCATGGCATCCTTCATTCTGGCACTAGGAAGGTAACACATCATTGAGAGTCATGTTTACAGCCAAATAAATGCCTTTTTGATTCCCTAGTCATTGAATCCCCTTTCATCACTACTCTTCCATTCTCTTCCCTCCTGCTGAATCACCGATGGTGCTCAGGGCTTGGCTGTGGATACACTCCTGAGAAACGATTATGCTCACTGATTTCCAAAATGGAATACTGATTAGCATACATGATGGACTCAGGGGATTCCTTATTTATCTGGTTTTCTTCAACTGCCTGGACATTGCCATTTTCCTCTCTGGCTGTACACTTATAAAATCAGAGGAGTGCCCACCTCCCTGTACATGCTATCAGTGCCATCCTTTACCTTTCTGATGTACAGCTGTTCAAGTTCAGAAACCTGGAACTCAAGCAGCTGGTGACACTTCCCTCAAACGTGTTCATCTGGGACATGTGGTATATCCACGACTTCACACATTCTAGTTCTGTACACTCCACTTGGCCTGTCTGACCCGCCATTCAATGCTAAAATGGCCTTAAAATAAGAATGGACTTATTATGAAAATCAAACAAACTCCTTAGAGAGGGAGAAAATAAAAGCTGAAGCTTAAATAATCCAAATACCTAACATGCACTTTACTGACCAGACAGACTAGCCAAACCTGATCACCAATCTACTTCCCCCGCACTTACAATGCCACACCTCCAAAGGTCTCAGTGCAGGTAGACTTCCTGATCCACACCTTGTTTCCTCTCCATGCACCTTTCACTGGGGATTTTAATTCTTCCAGTAAACTTTGATTATTGTGCCACTTTTCCCCTCAGACCCAAATTCTCAGGTCTCACTCAGGAGAGGTCTCCCTCAATCTGACCATACAGCTTACCCGTTTAAACTTCATGTGGGGTGGTTGAACTATAGGGGTGGGGAGGGGGAGCAGGAACGAGAAAGATAGACCAGTTGATGTTCCAGTTATTGTTTACTCTTCTTGCAACTGTGACAGCTTTTCTCAGAGATCTGTGACAGGAGGCACCAACATTGGTTTCAAAAACCAACATTAATGTTAAGCCTTTGATGAGACAGGTGTACAAAATCTAAAAAGGTATCTGGACACAAAAGAGATGTTTGAACGATGAAGTAGAGGAGAAAGGATCTAGCAAAGTTAGATTCAGATGCAAAGCTTTCCACCTGAACATAACAATAATGCGTTAATTATTTTTATATTATACGAAGTACGGATATCAGTAAGTGATTTCAAAAAGGGACTGACCACATAAGACCGGTCTGCACTTGAAAAACACAAAACAGTGTCCAATGTTAGATGTGATTTCATGATTCGAATATATCTGCAAAATAATCCCAACTGTATTAAGAATTACACTGGCAACCATCTTATGACTGATTATTGGGTTCACAGTATTGTTCACTTCCATGTATTGGAAATTACATCTATTAATGCACAGATCCCTCTTCTTTGCTGACAGAAATTGTGCCTGTTACAAATTAATAAAATGGCAACTGCCATTTTCTGGTTCACTTCTCGGGGCAATACCTGCCTAGTTGAAATTTAACCAAAGATTAACAGTTAACTGTCAGCTATCATGTAACGGGTGCATTCTCCACAGCAATGATTATACTAGCCAGAGTTGATATTCTGAAAAAACAACACCCTCCTTGTACAGTACAAGATTTTCCCTTCAACACTGGTATACTTACAAATGTTGTGATGATTACAAGACAAAATGTTTTGGCAAAAGTATTTTTAATCAGCAATATTCAATGCATACACTTTCGGTATGGAAGGGCTGGATTCCCCAGCATGAGCATCTCTCAAAGACATACTGGTCACTGTAAAACTGGAGCATGACACATTGTATTTTCCTGTACCAAACCCAACTCGTTGACATCAGGATTAATGCTCCGCACAAAACCCTTCGCAACTCATTTCATCACAGCCTAACAACATATCCTTTCTCCTCCTCTTCCTCCCCCTCATATCTGTAACAATTGCCTCTCATCCAATAACTGCTTTTTCTAATAAAAATTAAAACAAATTAGAGATCTTGTCAGCGTCATTTTGGGAGGTTGCTGCATATAAGCTATGGCACAACTGCAACCACATTTGTTTTTTTTAAAAAATTTTTAAAAGTGCGTCAGGATAAGCTGAGGTCGGGAGAAGTACTATTTGAGTGTAAATTCTTACTTCCTTCAATTACAAACATAACGTATTTGGCAAAATAAAAGGAGCAAAAAGCAGGAAAATTGCTTGTAACAGAGTTTTTGTTAATTTTTTTTGTCAAACTATTAAGTACAAGTTGGCTGCCAAAAAATCAAAACTGTTTTGTTTACAGTACAGGAAACCTGCTCGCTCGTTCCTCAGACTATGACAAATTTGGCACAAGACTAACTGTACATACTGTACCCACAGGGTTGGCTGTCAGCCCAGGTTGGCTAAGTGCCAAGTCCACAACAAGTGTTGTCAGCCAGAACAAGCCACAGGGCAGGGAGGAGAGGGGAGTAGAGCTGAAATAGACACCGCAATGTACTGAGCACACCACAGCTAGCTTGCTACACTTTTAAAAGAAATTGCAGGAATTCCTCTTTTATGTCGCAAAACAAGAGAGAGAGAGAGGGGGGCACGACGTGATCCTCTATTACCTGAATGCGAGAGCAGATGCATCCGTAGCCGTAAGCTGTCCAGGAATCTTTTACCACACAGTTCGCACCCATAGGTCCTCATACCACTGTGCAGCTTCCTGTAGAACAAGGCAGCAGGAGGAAGAGAAAATAAAAGAACATCAATAAAGTATGGTCGGAATTTGTGATTGAAGCCCATTTCATTAATCTCTCTGTAAGCACCTACAGCAGAAGCACAGCTGCTGTATGCGTTTCCTCTTGCATTTTGGAATATAGTTACTAGGCATTTTTTAGTACACTGTAGGGGAAATGTTTAAAAAAAAAGACGTCAACTAATACACTTCAAAGTTGAGCAACTCCTAATTCATCATCTGAAATGGCTCCCGGCAACACATCTCAGACCTCTGCAGCTTTGG
Organism: Hemiscyllium ocellatum; assembly: GCF_020745735.1. Classification (NCBI taxonomy): domain Eukaryota; kingdom Metazoa; phylum Chordata; class Chondrichthyes; order Orectolobiformes; family Hemiscylliidae; genus Hemiscyllium; species Hemiscyllium ocellatum. Next base: position 49,828,964 of record NC_083429.1, read on the forward strand.
GCTTTCAGTAATCATCAGCCATGATGATGTGCTGTTGGACTCAGGGTCCAATCTCTGCAGCGGCGTGGGTTCAAATCCCACCACCAGTCTTCCAATTAATTTACAGCCCTTGCAGTGCAGTGGTTGTGTCCCTACCTCTGAAACAGGAGGCCCAGCTTCAAGCCCCACCAGCTCCAGAGGGGTGTAACAGCCTCGCGGTCAAGAGGTTAATTTTCAGAAAAAAAGAACTAAAACAAGGAATAAAAGACCAGACTTAAGCAGCCAGATGTTCACCTGCATTTAGTGGCAAGGGTAACTGCATATTGATTGGGGAGGCGATTGGACTGTTATTCCAAAGACTCAGATAATGTTCTGGGTATCTGGGTTCAAATCTTGCCTCGACAGATGGTGGAATTTGAATTCAATTTAAAAAAAAACCTGGAGTTGTGTGACTGATGTTGAGAATGAATTGATTGCAGGAAAAAAACCCAACTAGTTCACCAATGCCCTGGAAATACCATCCTCGCCTGGTCTGGCCTACTTAACCAACCTCGAGGCAGCAACTCACTCATTCCTTCAATGAATTTTAAAAAGTTTATTCAAACATCTCAGATCCCCTCAGAGTCTTATAAAGGTAGCTGCCAGTGCTCAGGTGCTGGGATTAGGATACATCAAGCTCCAATAACTGCACCCTCTCCCATCAGATGCAGCAATGCCAAAAACCAACTGGTACCTAGATCCATGTTCCAGATGAGAAGAGGCCTGTGATTTCTGTCCCCTATTGGGACGGGGTTTCCTCTTGTGGGGCAAAGACATAAACTAAGGGAATCAATTTGCTTCTCACTCTTAAACCTCCTACAAATGGAGAGAAACAGATTTTTTTTTGCTCCCAAAAGCATTGTGGCAGAGACTCTCAAAGACGATGGGTGTTTAAACTTTACTCAAAATGGAGGCTGTTAGATTTTTGGTAGGTAAGGGGGTTGGTCAGAGATTAATTGGGTGAGAGGGGCAGCCAGGTAAAGTGAGACCACAGCCAGAGCAACCACAGTCTCATTGAATGGTGAAGGTGGCTCTGAGCAAAGGAGAAAGTGTGGTCTCCAGCATCTGCAGTCCTGAGTTGAAAAATGTGGTGCTGGAAAAACACAGCAGGCCAGGCTGCATCCGAGGGGCAGGAGAATCAGGCATAAGCCCGAAACATCGATTCTCCTGCTCCTCGGATGCCGCCTGGCCTGCTGTGTGTTTCCAGCACCACGTTTTTCAACTCTGAGCATCAAAGGCCTACAACCTGCACACAAGCCTCAAGTTGCTGTCTCTGCTCCTGCCATTCTTCCAGAACAGCTTTCCCAGAACCAGTCATGGTGGATAGCTGTTGTATTAAACCTGATTTCAGAGAGTGGCCCCGAAAATCAAACCATAATGGACCCAAGAGCACAGTTAGGAGTCACCCAAAAGGACACAGAAGATCCGCACCAGCAGCGGACACATAGTCAGAGGGATGCAAGGCTTAGGTTTTCTGTGCCCTGTGAGCTTCACAAAAGAAAAAAAAGGATGAGACAAAGAGGAAAAACTGAAGGAACTTACATTTGCCCAGACCTGGTCACACACCAGCACAGTACCCCAGAAGATTGACCAACAAACAAGGTACTGTCATTGTTTCCACAAACATCACTGCCACTATGATGTGCAAATCATGCCAGAAGCAAAGATATAAATAACCAATTCAGATTTAGTGGCTCCAATGGGGGAAATAGATGCTGGGAATCCATAATTAACCTTCACATTGACCTAACTCTCACACCCAAGTTTAACTGTTCTTGTGATACTGAAACTTCGTGTATTGTGCAACTTCCTTCCCAGTCTCAGATGGAGTGCAGTTCCTGGAGGCCACCAATTCCACTTTTGGGCCCATTTGGGGTCAGCATTTGCTGCCAGCAGCATCACTCCATTCGCCAATGATGCTTAGGGGCACGCATATCCTGGGACATAAACAGAGCTTAAGTTTGTTAAAGGTTTGAATTTTGTTGTCTCACCTCATGCTATTAACTCATCCATTCTCATGCAATCCAGAACATGTTTGGAAATTGTTTCAAAGGAATAGCAGCATCCACAAAGTGACGGGGTTAAAGGTGCAGTGTTGACTCTTCAATATAAGTCCAAAGTCTGCATTTAAAACATCAAACACTATCTGTTTAGGGCTATCAACTGTCTGGAGTGAGCCTGGTGCGCCCAGGGATTGAACAGTGACCTTTAGGAGTGTGGTGGTGGAAAAGCACAGTAGGTCAGGCAGCATCCGAGGAGCAGGAGAATTGATGTTTCGGGCAAAAGCCCTTCATCAGGGCTTCCTGATGAAGGGCTTTTGCCTGAAATGTCAGTTCTCCTGCTCTTCTGATGCTGCCTGACCTACTGTGCTTTTCCAGCAACACACTCTCAACTCTAATATTCAGCATCTGCAGTCCTCACTTTCATCTTCAGGATTCAATGGAGGAAGGAATCTTGAAAGAGAGAAAAAAAAAGAAATTGACAATAAAGACCACAATTAGAATGCCAGTGAAACGGGTTGAGTATTTCTGGCATCCTATGCTTTTTAATTTCAGCGTCAAAGCTTCTGCAGTATTTTATATTTGAGAAAGGGGAGATGATGGCCTAGTGGTATTATCGATGGATTATTAATCCAGAGATGCAGGTAATGTTCTGGGTTGACCCAGGTTCGAATCACACCACAGCAGACAGCGGAATTTGAATTCAATGAAAAATCTGGCATGAAGAGCTCAATGATGATCATGAATCCATTGTCAGTTGTTGGAAAACCCTATCTATCTGACTTACTACCTGCCATCCTTATCCAGTCTGGCCTACACGTGACTCCAGAGCAACAGCAATGTGGTTGACTCCTGGGATGGACAATAAATGTTGGCCTAGTCAAATACGCCCCTATCCAATAAATGATTTTTTTAATTTAAAAGTTATACAGCACTTTTCATGATCACAGAAACAACTCAAAGGACTTTACAAAATAATTCTGTAATGATACATGAAACACAGCACTAACAGCAATGTGATGGTGGACAAATAATCTATTCATTGGGATGTTAATTAAGAAACAAGTGAGGGACTCATTACTGTTACGGGAACTTCCAGATCCACCAAGTAGGCAGGAGTAGTCTTGGGTGAACATCCCATCTAAAAGATGGGCCTTCTGAGCACCCTCGCCGTATCACTCTCAAACTTCATTTGGTGGCTTTTGCACTCGAGTGCTGGAGTGGAATTGTTCCTGAAGTCTCAAGGCTCAAAAAAGCAGGAGTGTTACCTTATTGCGTCCAGTGTGGTTCAAATTAGAAATGGCAGCAAAAAGACAGTCTTACCAGTGAGGCAGTTCCAACCACATATTGGAGTCACCAATGCTACGCCCAGAATTGGTGATTCCAATAACCATGCTCATGAATGCCAACTGATCTGCTGCAGAAGCACCCAAAGATATCAAGATGCAATGTTATGCCAACAGAGGTGATCATTTACATAATCAGATATAGCACCCCTACCCACTGCAGCTCTCCCACCATACGTTTGTGAAATACTAAAAGCCTTCTAGAGAGGCAGTTGTGTGGTTAAGAAGGACATTGCAACACCTGCTCAAATTTAAAAGATTGCAGAAACAACCACAACTGTTACAAAGCCACCAGAAAACCAACCGCATTGCATTGTGATCAGTTACTCAAACTCAGTTATAGGGAATAGAGCTCACAGGATCTTCTTCAGGCGAAAGCAGCAAAGTAAACCATTAAAGTATTTCACAACTATCCGTTCTCCATTGTTGCATCACTTGTATCTAATGTCCAGGAAACGTGCTTGTAACCTCGGCTATTTAAGGCAGTTGTGCAAGTGGAATCGTTTGAGGTAGAGCTGTCCATATGCAGCAAGGTTTCAAACACATGCACATTTTTTTCCAATGTCATTGGCAAGGCTCAGTTAACATCTCCAATTCCAAAGGTTGAGATTTCAAGTTCCAAATGAAGGGTTAAGGTCAAAACTTGAGCCTGATGCTCCTGTGCAGTATTGAGGGAATGTTACATTGTTCAGGTTGTCTGATGAGATATTAAACTCAGAATTATAATGGTTCAGGAGGCGGCCATTTGGCTCATCATGTCTGTTCCAGTTCTATTCCCTAGTGCCAATCTCCTGCCTTTCCCCCACATCCCTGCTTGCCATTTTTATCCAGATCATCAAATGCCCTCCTGAATGTCTCAATTGAACCTGCCTCCATGACCTTATAGAGGTTTATAAAATCATGTGGGGCATGGATGAGATAAATGGACAAAATCTTTTCTCTGGGGTGAGGGAGTCCAGAACTAGAGAGGGCATAGGTTTAGGGTGAGAGGGGAAAGAGGGGAAAGAGATAAAAGAGACCTAAGGGGCAACTTTTTCATGCAGAGTATGCATGTGTGTGTGTATGTATAGTGGAGGCTGGTACAATTGCAACATTTAAAATGCATTTGGATGGGTATATGAATAGGAAGGGTTTGGAGGGACATGGCCGGATGCTGACAGGTGGGGCTAGGTTGGGTTGGGATTTCTGGTCAGCATAGACAGCTTGGAGGAAAGGGTTTGTTTTCATGCTGTACATCTCGATGACATTTAGTGCATTCCATACCCTAACTCCTCACAGTTTAAAAAAAACCCTTTGTATCACCTGACCAAAATCTCTGCCCTTTCACTCTCTTCTTTTACAAAGTTGAGGCCATCTCTCAACTGGGAGTAAAAAAAAAATCCCATTAGCATTATTTTAACGAGGAGCCAGGGAGTGGTCACTGGTCTTGACCAATATTTATCCTTCAATCAAAATCTCAAAATGAAGAAAATCTGGTTGCAACATACCATTTATTGGAACTCAATCAGCATCACAAATTGATTATCACATCATTACAACTTTCCTCTGTCCAAATATTACAGGACATTTTTGTACAATTTTACACTACATGTGTTTACATGACATTACTGGGAAAGGACTTTGGGGCATCCCTCAGCCATGATAGGCATTACATAAATGGCAGTCTTTCAACACCTTAAATGTGAGGCTAAGGGGAATAACCTCGAGATATGTTCAATTTGGCAGGAAGAGGATCAAGGTGAGGAGTGAGCGAATGCTAAGGTGATGTTACCAAAACACATCACACTCACTGATCAAACCTGGAACCTGAAAGTGGAGTGTGAGGGAGTGTCTGAGATGCCTTCCAAAGCCTCAATGCAATTTTAGGTTGATTATAATCTCTCCCGAAATCTTCCCCACTCCCCTTTCCCACCCAAATGAGGATGCCCTTTACTGAGATCCCTTTATTAATCTTCTCAAATTACTGCCATTGTCCTCAGTAGGATACCTGTGCTTCCTCTATTGTACCCACAGTCTTACACAAACCTCTCTCTTTCTCTCTCTCCAACCATTAGCAAAAGTTAGTAACTTAGATCTATTATAGCTCCTTGGCTTGAACTTCACAGTTCAAAGTGAATTTAGTATTTCGTTACAAACAAACCATCCCATCAGTCTGCTTTACAGCAATTCATTCTATAATCTCTGGGGGCAGCAATGCTGTAACCCAACAGATTGACGCTGGGTATCACAGACCGCATGGCCCAAAAACTGACCCTCACAGATTGGATGATCTTAACAAAGGAGCTGGGGTGGGGGACTCTGACCCTAACCCTAGGTCCTAAAGAGAACCTCAATAAATGGCAGGGAGAAAGGAATGGTGCTGAAAGTGTGGGATAGAGGAGGTTGGGAGGAGATATACTCAGACCATAAAGAGAGGCCTGAACCGACGAATCAAACAGACTTGTTTGTGGCTGTGGACTCAATGTAATCAGTTCAGTGACCCTTATTAGTGAGGGGTTGGGGTGGGTGTGAGGGGGGAATTGGGGGAGAGAGGGGGTGGGGGAGAAGCAGAATGAACACACAGTCATTGTTGATGGCTAAGCAATGACGATCCCCACCCAAACGCAGAGACCAAATCCCCTGCATGGATGCTAATTGGAAACCTGTATGTTTCATCAAAACAATTGAAATAGGAACAGGAGGCAGCAACAGGTCTTCCAAGCCTCATCTGCCATTCAACACAATCACAGGTGATCATCGAACTCTGTACCCAGCTCCTGATTTCACCCCATAACCTTAAAAATTTTAGCTCCAAGAACTCTCTCAACATGCAATGCTTGAACGCAGGCCTTCTGGCTCAGAGGTATGGATGCTACCACTGTGTCAAAAGAACCCCTCCACCTGCTTCATTTTGAAGTAACAGTCTGTTTTAGATATTTTCGAGTCAGTTGGTTCAGAGGCATTATCACACACCCCGGTGCAGGTGGGACTTGAACCCGGACTTCCTGGCTCAGATGTAGAGACACTACCCTGTGCCATTTGAACCCTTTTGCGCTCCCACCCCACACACAATGAAATATCGATGACTGAGCATCAATCTATTTGCAATCAGCTGTTCTGGTTGACTCTTGAAGGAATCTACAGTTTGAACAATGACAGTACAGACTAAACGATGATGGATTGCCCAGTCAAATAGTCTGCCGTTTGTCTATCCATTAATGCCACCAATTTCCAAACCAGAGACAGGTTAGGAGAGGGTAGGCATGAGTTAGCACATTCAGGACAGGAAAGAGAAAAATATCCTCCGACAAGCACAAGGACCCTCGTTACTCTCGATCATTTTCAGAAACGTTAAAGAGGAAGTGTTATTCTATGGACGGCCAATGTGGTTGTAAAAAACCTGCAAGGGTCGGTAAAGGGAAACTGATGCCTCAAAATGAAATCACTTCACTTCCTGAGATTTTCCCTCTTCTTTCCCTCGTTTTCCCCATCTTCAGGTTCGAGTGGTGATGGTGGCTACAAGGTCATTCACTACTTTAATTTAAAAAAAGAGACTCTTTTATTGGTCAGCAACTATTGGCATTAGTTCAAAATTATGTGCTCTCACATTTATCTTTAACCAGCAGCTTTATAGCTCAGGACGAAGCAACAAGGACTAAAGGTTACGGGTTAGCCTGCAGTCATCTCCTTTCATGACCAGCTGCAAACTGCGAGGTTTCAGTGAGATTCACTGCTTCTATCAATGATGCTCCATTAGCTGGACTGTCTTTGGACTTAAGGGAGGTGTTTGAAAAAAGCCAACTGGATTGCTATTCCCTGTTGAAGTCAGCACCATCAGGAGAAATGGAAACATTCTACTGATCCAACAAACCTAGTAAAGAGACCGGCTGATCAGGTCTCAGCCTTCCATAACCAACACTGCAACACAAGATCATTTGTGTCATCATCAGGTGGCTCCTTGTGGGAGATTGCCTGTTATGGATTGATGGCTGCTGTTTCCTTACAGCCATCCACAAGGCACAAGTCAGGTGTGTGCTCAACTATTTGCCACTTGCCTGGAGAAGAGCAGCTTCAGCAACACTAGAGCATTACCATTCCAGATAAAGCAGCCCGCTTGATCAGGTTGCTGTCCACTTCCTCCAACATTCACTCCTTCCATTAATGCACACTTTCAGCAGTGTGAACCATCTGCAAGACACACGGCAGCAAGTTCCTACAGCAGTACCTTCCAAACCCATGACCTCTACCATCTGGAAGGGAGAGTGGGGACAGCTGATGCAAATGCCCCTACAAATCTCACAGCTTCCTCATTTGGAGTGAGATCACCATTCCTTCACCATCACCTGAGCCAAGATCCTCAAACCTTCTTCCTAACAGCACGGAGTTTTGCTAAATCACTAATTTCAAACATACAAGGTTCCTCCTCAAGGAATTAGAGATGGGTAATAAATACTGTTCTTGTCAGTGATCCCTTATCCCATGAATGAATTTTTAAAAATTACAATGTCTCATATTGGAGATGGCCTTTCCCTTTGCAGCTAATCTAACCACCAACCCTGGTCACTAATGGTATTACCATCACTGAAAGCCCCCACCCCACCCCTAACAACAACCTGGGAGTTACCATTGACTAGAAACTCAACTGGATTCACCACACACACACACACACACACACACACACACACACAACGGTTACAAGAACAGGACAGAGATTAGGCATATTGCAGAAAGTAACTTTCAAACTTTGTACATCATCTATGAGGCACAAGTCAGGAGTGTGATGGAACACACCCCATTTGCCTGGGGGAGGGCAGACCCAAACACTCGAACTTAACACCTTCAAGGACAAAGCAGCCCATTTTATTGCCACCATAACCACAAGCATCCACTCCCTCAACCACCGATGTTCAGGAGCAGCAGTGTGTATTACCCACAAGATGCATTGCAGAAATTCACCGAAGATCCTCAGGCAGCACTTCCAAATCCATGACCACTTCCCTCTAGAAGGACGAGGACGGGAGATACACAGGAACACCTATCCCTGCAAGTTCCTCTCCAAGCCACTCACCATCCTGACTTGGAAATATATCTCCGTTGCTTCACTGTCACTGGGGTCAAAGTCCTAGAATTCCCTCCCTAATGGCATTGTGGGTCTATCTATAGCAGGTAGACTGCAGAGGTTAAAGGTGACAGCTCACCATCACTATCTCAAGGGCAACTAGGCACGAGCAATAAATGCTAGCCCAGCTAGCAATGTCAACATTTCACAAGCAAAGAAAATAAAATTGCAGCACTTTCTCTCATTTTCACACCTGCCTGCCCTGTTTTGATACAGTATTAAAAGCTCTCCAGAGGCATTCTGGGGCAGAGGGCCACCTTAGGGCAAAGCACATTTCCACGTGGAGGGCTAAATAGGTAATAACTGCTGCAAGCCATTCCATTCCATTCCCATGAATAATAATATTGACTGAAAATTCATAGATTTCTTTCAATGCTTTTTTTTCCCCCCAAATAGAATAGAAAGACTATGTTGCAGGAACGTTTGGCTTTTTACATTGTACTTTGGTCAGGTGCCAATCTGGAGCACACTGCAGGGGTTTGGTTCTGGGACATAATGTATTTTGGGTAATTTTTAAAAAACAAATATTGAGTGAATCCATATTATTTATATTCTGCAAGTAACTTTATTCCAACCCACATTAGTGAGACACACTTTATGTTACAAAAAATGAAACTCTGTTCAAATGCATGGAAATATAGCCAATCCGCAACTCTCACTCCTTAAAGCTGGACTAAACTCTCATGAGCAAAATGATCCAATTTGGTCCAAATGGTCATTTCTCTCTCTGGGTGTTTGTACCCAAGGGCAGCAAGCAATACCTTCAGTGGGACATATTCTCCCCTTGAATTCAAGTCCCAAGCCAGAGGGATATGCACAAATTTCAGCTAACATCTCAAGCTGCCAGAGGTGCCACTTGATAATGGAGGCCTTAAACATTCAGCTGGTTTGCTATCTATGCTACTTAACTCTGTGATCTGCCTGTATTGCTTGCAAGACAAAGCTTTTCACTTGCCTCGGTTCACATAACAATAAATTCAATTCAATTCAACTCAACTCAACTTAACCTTGGATAGGCATATGGATGAGAATGGAATAGTGTAAGTTAGATGGGCTTCAGATTGGTTATACAGGACAGTGCAACATCAAGGGCCTGTACTGCGCTGTAATGGTCTATGTAACTCTGGTTGCTAGTAGTTGGTTGAGCTGCTGCAGTCCACCTGCCTGGGTTGACTCATAACACCATTAGGAAGAGATTTGCAGGTTTTCGTCCAACGACAGTGAAGGAATAGTGACATATTTCCAAGTCAGAATGGCGAGTGATTTGGAGGGAAACTTGCAGGTTGTAGTGTTCCCATGTATCTGTTGCCATTGCCCTTCTATATGGAAGTAGTTGTGGGTTTCGAAGGTGCTGTCCGAGGCTGTTGTGCTCCCTCTGAGGAGTATGCTAAATACCTTGTGGCACTAATTTGACAAACAGGAGAAGAGTACTTCCCAGCATCCGGGCTAATAATTACCTTCCAATCAACATCTCCCAAACCAATTTGGCGGCACGGTGTCACAGTAGTTAGCACTGCTGCTTCACAGCACCAGAGACCCGGGTTCAATTCCCGCCTCAGGCGACTGTCTGTGTGGAGTTTGCACGTTCTCCCCATGTCTGCGCGGGTTTCCTCCGGGTGCTCCGGTTTCCTCCCACAGTCAAAAGATGTGCGGGTCAGGTGAATTGGCCATACTAAATTGCCCGTAGTGTTAGGTAAGGGGTAAATGTAGGGGTATGGGTGGGTTGCGCTTCAGGGGGTCGGTGTGGACTTGTTGGGCCGAAGGGCCTGTTTCCACACTGTATGTAATCTGATCAATTTAGCCATCATTATTATACTGTTATTTGAGGAAGTTATGCATGACAAACAATGGCATGAGAAAAGACTTCATTGGCTACAAATAATATTGCTGTGAATGAAGATCATGAAAGGTACTTGGTGGGTGAACTATAAGAGTGTTGAACATGGGAGCAACCATTTCCACTGTCATAGGAGTCATTAACCAGAGGACATAAATCTATTTAATAAGCAAGCTAAGCAGAAGGATGATGAGACAAGCATTTGTTTTGGCAGTAACGATGGTCTGAAATAAGAGGTCTCAAAAAAAAAACAGCATTAAACATAGGGTACACACTTTAAAGTCATTGGGAATGAGCAGGATGGAGGACTAATTGGATGTTTCTTTACAGAGGGCCAACACAGTTACAACAAGCTGAATAGCTTCTCTGCTGTATGATTCGGAGATTTGTTCTTGTAATAACAAAGTTGAAACTGTACTGAAGAATTGCTAAGTTAAAGTGCATTTATTCAGAAGACATCACACAGTCAACATTTCAGGAATAAAAAATGCCTGAAGAAAATATTGCCAGAGAGACAGAGAAAGCGAGTGTGTGTGAAAACATAGAACAATGCATTGCTACATTTCAACCATCCTTCGAAATAGCAAAATCAATACCATATTGACTGGGTTATATCATTTTAAATTGATCAGACAACTGCAGGTGATCGATATAAGTCATGATACGGAATGTGCTTGTGGTCGTAATTACAGTTGTTAACATGGTTAATTGTGTCGTCTGGTCAGTTTCTTGCTCATGCTCCTCAAATGCACTTTCCTCATTTCGCTGGTCTCCCTCACTGCAAACCCTCAGCAAATTATGACCCCTTGTATACAGAGCACTGCCATGCTTGACTTATTTCCCCTTTGGAGGAAACTACTGTTAATTGTACATCAATTCCATTTAATTACATACAGCTGGAGTAATAATTGGGATTTCACTTGATACATGAGATGACACTTCTTAAAACTTGTATAATTGAGTTAAGAGAGCTATGCTCGCAATATTTCAATCTGTCAAAAAAAATCAAAGGCCAAATAAAGATTGGCTTCTGTGTCATCCTCCACAAATAACTTTCTAAAATGTAGCTATTAAATCAAATAATGCAATGTCAACAGGCCAATGAGCCCAACTAATCTACGCTAGCATTTACGTTATGCACAATTTCTCTCAACTCATTTCACCCAGTCGTACCAGAATTTCCATCTACCTTAGGTTCTGGGTGAACCATCCTTAAAAATGGTCAAGTGAATGCCATATTGACTGAGTTATTTCATTTTAAATTGGTCAACTACAGGAAATTGATGCCTTTCTTATGCCTCATTTAAATGCCTGTTAATAGCCTCTCTGCTTCTGCATCAGAAAATACATCGTACGAGTTCAGAGGAGTAGGCCATTCAGCCCATCGAGCCGGCTCCAGCATCCAACCAGATCACAGCTGACCGGATTGTGGCCTCTACTCCACTTTTCCATTTACTCTCCAACAACCTTTGAGTCACTTGTTAAAGCAGCTGCCTTCCCCTATAGCCGAAAAGCCATCAATATCCACAACTCTTCCAATATCTGGCAAAGACCTAGTACTGTGGATTCCATGGTCTTCACTGGTGATCCCCAATTTCTCGTGGAAAGCATACGTCTATGGCAAGCATTGGTGACCAGGTCAGCATCTGCCTGCCAATACTCACATTTCATCATGATGCACAGTAAATCGCTGCTTGGTTGAGATACCAGGTGAGTCCTCGACTTTGTGCACAAAGCAGAATCTAAATCAGCATCTTCAGGAAAAATGAGGATGGAGTAAAAAAAAAATCAGTGGAGAAAATTAATTATTCATGCATTAGAAGGAGCTTGCAAAGCCAGCTCTGCAGAAATATGGAAAAAAAATAAGGGACTGAAATCAATGGCATGGGTCAAACAGAGAAAGGAGAAGATTAGGCAATAATGACTCAAACTATGGTGCAGCCAATGAAACAGGCACTGTTGTCATGCAGGAAACTTGGCAGCAAAGTTAGGCACAGCAAGATCCCACAAGCAACATCAATGATCATGGTCAGGTGGTGTTTTTGCAATATTGGTTGAAGGATAGATATTGTAGCAAGATCAGATCTCACTCCAATGAGTGAACATCAACAGATATCTGAAAGTATTTACAACGAGTGGAGAGACAGGGCATTTCTTGGAATCCTATAGACTCCAGTTCCCAAACAATGTGATCAGACATCTCAAAATGAAACGCAAAACACAGACTATGGATGCAGTGAATCTGAAACAAAAATAGAAATTGCTGGAAAAACTCAGCAGGTCTCTCCACAAATGGGAGAGAAACAGACTTAATGTTCTGGGTCAAGTAACCCTTCTTCCGGACTTCTATAACATAGTTCCTTTTGCACATGCTCAGTCCCTATTCTTAGAGTCAAGGCATAGTTAACCCTTTACTATGCAAATATCGACAAGCAAAGCAGGGGAACTCCCTTATTCTCCCTCCATCTAGCGCAATGAGATCATCTACAATCCACATAAGCCTCAGTTTACTGTAGTATTTATCTGTCATCTCTCAAAGTTCCAAATATTGCACAATATCCCAGACAAATGCTCAATTACTGTCATGATGTTGGCAATGTTAAAACATGGGAGGGCTGCAGGGGATTATGGAGGGGAGGTACAAATGAGGAAGTAAAAGCATTTCCCATCCCCTCATTGGCTGCAATGACAAAAATGGGCAAAGCTCATGTAAGGTTCTTTTTATTAAGGCGACATTGAATGTCATTCAATGAAACAAAATTGAGAAGATGTGCCTTTTTTTTGTTTCGGAGTGGAGCAACTTTTTCAAACCTATAATGAGAAAGAAAAATCAAATTAACTAATACCAAACCTCACGACCACTCCCTTGCCCCAACCTTGATCAGCATATCACTAGTGTTGTCAGTCTCTGCTCATGTTTCATTAACAAATGCCCAATGCACAAAATTCCATCTTTGAAAAAGAGTAGCATTTGTGGCCAGCCATGTCTGGGTCATTACTCCTGATCCATGTAACACGACCGGTGGGCAATGTACCTATGCAGAGAAAGATTGTGTACAAAAGGGAGGAAAGAATGGGAGGAGTGGAGTGAAATATTTTTCCTTAAATAATGACCAGGAAAAAAGAATGGCCACCAAAGAAATCTTTAAACCCACAGGGCAAACCTTCCCAAGAAGGGATTGCTCAGAACAAACAAACACCCGGGTCTCTGGCAAGCTGCAAGTAATTAAGTGGCCTGTAAAGAGCTAAGAGGAACACTTCAAAGGGGCAGCAACTGCTGTAATGGCCTCCTTTTCCCTTTTCCTGCTAAAGCCGTTCCCAATTCTCTCTCAAGCTATGTATACCACAGTGTACTGTTCTCATCAACATAGCTGTGTTAAAACGTGTTTAGAACTGACCATAAAGATGCCTGTCGGAACAAGGGACAGCAACATAATGCACACAAATCTTTAATTACTGGCAGTGAGGATGCATTCCCTCGTCACCCCATCTTCAGCTGAAGACAGCGAATCGTGCTGCCTTATGGAATAAGGATGGGACCTCCTGTTGGGCAGTAATGTCCCTACCCGAGACAGGAGGCCTGGGGTTCAAAGCCCACACCAGCGGTGTGCAGTGACATTTCAGCACAGACCGATTACAAAACATCCACAGAACAAGGACGTCAGTCTTCCAAAACTGCCCTAGAGTTTCGTGGAATTGAAATTCCATCTCTACAATGTTGGACAGTGAAAAGTCCAGGGCAAAAATAGACCACCAGGGGAATTAAGCAAAACTGCTCATTTTCCTCCTCCCATATTCTTTGCTGGTTGATAAAGGATTGGACATTGATGGGGGAGCAGGGTGGAGATCGAAAAAGGCTTCACATGCTGGATACATTCATTCAGAGTTGGGCAGCAAGCTCCCAGAGTTGGCAACCCAAATATTGAAAGTCAGCTGTTGTCCTCCATTTCATTTTTTTCTCCAATGGACATTCCTTAGAATCAGAATCCCCAGTGTGGAAGCAGGCCCTTCAGCCCATCAAATCCATACGATCCTCTGAACAGCATTCCACCCAGACCCACCTCCCTATCCCTATGACCCTGCATTTCCCATGGCTAACCCACCTATCGTGCACATCCCTGGACATTATGGGCAACTTAGCCTGGCCAATCCACCTAACCTGCACATCTTTGGATTGTGGGAGGAAACTGGAGCATCCAGAGGAAACCTATGCAGAGATGGGGAGAATGTACAAACTTCAAAGACAGTCACCTGACGGTGGAATCGAACCTGGGTCTTTGGCGCTGTGAAACAGCGGTGCTAACCACTGAGCCACCGTGTCAGTTTTCATTTGCTAAGCACAGAGATGGAAGGAAGGCTAGATAGATAGATAAACAGAGAAAGTGTTAACCCACTGTAGAATAAATGGCCCTATCCTTATATACTTGTTGCTGTGTGGGCCATTGACAGCAGAGTAAATTACAGTCCTCACAGCTAGGTTGGCAGCTAGAAATCTGATCTATTCAGTTGATAATTAATGTACAATAGCTGACAGCTTACCAGGCAAAGTTAATATTTGTTCAATATTGGGGAAATGCTGCAATACAAGGAATTTTCAACAGAAATGATCACCATAGTATAATATGAACACTGGCACCATTTTTAAATCTGACGAGTTACATCATTTATGTAAAAAATAAACCTGGAGGCACTCTCTCAAACTCATATCTAGACCCAGCGATGCTAAAAGGAACAGCAACGCATGTCCAAGTCAGAATGTGAAACAGATGACCATCCCATAGCATTAGCCTTCACAGTTTCTTTTTAAATGGTGGAGATCTCACATGTTGGGCTGCTGATAGAGTAACCGTGATGCTTTTGCAGTGCAAGTCTGAGGACAGGGACAGAATCAGGGAATAACTTTCCACTTGCCTGGACAAACACAGCTCCACCATAGAAAAGAAACTGATACCAGAGACAATTTGATTGGCACTCTACCCACCGCCTTAAAATCTTAGCGTCCTGTCACGTTGTGCGCTGTGGCTGCAACATGGACCATTCACAAGACGCACTGCAGCAACTCTCCAAAGCTTCTCCAACAAACCTGCAACCCACAACCAAACTGAAGGACAAGAGCAGAAGATACATGGATGTACTTCCTTTCTTAACTGGCACACCATCTCAACTTGTGATTACCATCGCTTCATTAAAATCCTGGAACTCCCTTACTAACAGCATGCTCTCTAGGGTGTTTCGGGATGTTAAGTAAATACAGCCCTTGCCAACAAATGTACAAAAGAAGCCATGTAGATTCTATGTGGAACCACACTGCGTTGGTAATAGAAGGTGGATATAATCCAGGGAAGAAAGCACCATCTGTTTCAACTGCTCTATCCCAGAGAACGCAATACTAATGTGTGGCAGCAAATTGGGAATATCTGTCAGAAGAGGGAGGAAAGATGGGAACAAAAGGGAGAATAATAAAAACACAGGCTCAGCCAAGACTTCACGTGATCTGTGGATGATATCGTCAGACAGTACATCCTGCAATGTTTGGGATGGCTAATATGTCTAAATCATTCAAGTGAGGGTGGAGGAGATGGCAGCATATTTCAGGGTAATGGAGTCCCAATCACCATTGGCCCAATGTCCCAACAAGGTCACAATTCCCAGGGGAGGTAGAGAAGATGTTCAGAAGCATAGTCTGAGCCAGAGGAGAAACAGTACCAGAGAGGAGTCACACCAATCAGCTTCTCTGTCGAGGCTTTGGGATGAACAAGTAGTCAGTGCAAGACCACCAAAGGGCCACAGTGATTAGAGTGGGGTATAACTGCAGTAGGTGGTGGGGGGTGGACCCTCAGATGAAAGAGGAGCAACACCGAAGCTAAAAAGTTAAATCTAGCAAATGCTGTCGTTACTGGCATCTGGTCACTTTGAAGTTTGGAGTGTGCTTTAGGTCATTAGATTTGCAAAGTAATTGGACAGTTGGGGGTGGGGGAGCTGGAGTTGTAAGAAAATCCAGAAAGGGCAAAGAGCAAGAATTCTGTTCCTTAGCAATTAAGCACAAGATAACAGATTTGCTGGAGGCAATTTAAACTGTAATTTAAGGATGATGCTGAGTTTGTCAACAACAGGACAATCTGTAGATTGAATTACAGCTTCAAATTCCCTGAACGGATATTAATTACTTCACAAAATATACAAAAATTTAATAACATCCTTTCTTCCAGTCTCTCAGTTTTACTAGAGTGGGGTGGGAAGAGACAATGCTTTGCTGATTGCTCATTAACTTTCAATAAAGTGATTCAGCATCCATTAGAATCCATTTCATCAATACTCTTGTGATCATGCTTCCTCTTAATAACCTTATAGCTTTATTCACCTCCCACAAAATCTACAAGAACGATTCTTACTCAAGCTCATTGAGACGCATTTCCTAGACTTACCGTACCCTCCAAGTACAACTTGAAACCTATTTAAATCTATGATGTGGACGTGCCAGTATTGGACTGGGGTGGACAAAGTTAAAAATCACATAACACCAGGTTATAGTCCAACGGGTTTAAATCCCTCTATTGCTTCATATTGGGTACTGTCCTGTACCACATGGGCTCAAATACACACGTCCAGCTCCCCCATGCGCCAGCCCCTACCATTTTGGTTTTCTCACTTACAAAACAAAACATAAGACAGCCAACAAGCAAGGTCGATTTACGAAGGCAATGGAGAGAGTTCAGCTAAACTGATCAACTACCAGAGAGTGATGTATATACATGAAGAGCTGATATTTAGATTAGGCCCAACAAGTCCACACCGATTCTCCGAAGAGCAACCCACCCAGACCCATTCCCCTACACTTATGGGCAATTTAGCATGGCCAACTCAACTAACCAGCACATTTTTGGACTATGGGAGGAAACCCATGCAGACATAGGGAAACTCCACACAGACAGTTGCCTGAGGTGGGAATTGAACCCGGGTCTCCGGCGCTGTGAGGCAGCAGTGCTAACCACCGTGCCGCCCATATTATTTGATCACGTCAGTGATGGGTTACGTAGAGTATGCTCACAAACCCAAATGAGTGAGAAGGTGGGTGTGGTGGGGGTTAGAATAACAACTTATGAAATGTGGGTTCCTTTTAACCAAAGTAGACAGGCAGAAGGCTGGAAGAACCAGACAGCATCAGGAGGTGTAGAAGTCAATGCTTCAGGTGTGACCCTTCTTCAGGGCTGGGGGTGGGTGTGGGGGAAGCTGCAGATAAAGGGATCCGTGGGAGCAGGATGGTGAAGACAGGCAGAGGGTACGACCTGGTTGGTCAATGGGAGGAATGAATGCGGTTGGTGGCTGGGAGCAGTGGAAGAGAGGGGGAGGAGCTGAGAAGGAAGTCAGGGGATGAGAAGGGAAGTTATTTGAAATTGGAGAACTCAATGTTGAGTCCTCCGGGCTGCAGGCTGCCCAGGTGGAAGATGAGTTGTTGTTTCTCCAATTTGCGGTGTGGTTCGTTGTGGCATGACCATCCTTGGCCTCCTCCATTGGATGAACCACACCGCAAACTGGAGGAACATCTCATCTTCCACCTGGGCAGTCTACAGCTCAGAGGACTCATCGACTTCTCCAATTTCAAATAACCTCCCTCCTTACCCTCCCCCCGACTTCCTTCCCAGCCCCTCCCCCTCCTTTCCACTCCTCCCTGCCACCTACCAGATTCATTGCTCCCATTGACTGACCAGATCTTTCCCTCTACCTGCCTTCACCTATCCCCACTTCACCACCCTGCCCCCGCCACTCCCTTTATCTTCAGCTTCCCCCACACCCACACCCAGTCCTGCAGAAGAGTTACACCCAAAACGTCCACTTCTCTGCCTCCCAATGTTGTCCGACTTGCTGTGTTCTTCCAGGAGAAAGTGAGGACTGCAGATGCTGGAGATCAGAGCTGAAAAATGTGCTGCTGGAAAAGCGCAGCAGGTCAGGCAGCATCAAAAGGAGGAGAATCTACGTTTCGGGCATAAGCCCTTCTTCAGGAATGAGGAGGGTGTGCCACGCAGGCTAAGATAAAAAGTAGGGAGGAGGGACTTGGGGGAGGGCCATTGGGAATAGGATAGGTGGAAGGAGGTTAAGGTGAGGGTGATAGGCCGGAGAGGGGGGTGGGGGCGGAGAGGCCGGGAAGAAGATTGCAGGTCAAGAAGGCAGTGCTGAGTCTGAGGGTTGGGACTGAGAAAAGGTGGGGGGAGCGGAAATGAGAAAGCTGGAGAAATCTGCATTCATCCCCTGTAGTTGGAGGGTTCCTAGGTAGAAGATGAGGCGTTCTTCCTCCAGGCGTCGTGTTGCCATGGTCTGGCGATGGAGGAGGCCGGGGGTGGGGGGGGGGCGGAGTTAAAGTGTTCAGCCATGGGGCGGTTGGGTTGGTTCGTCCGGGTGTCCCAGAGGTGTTCTCTGAAACGTTCCGCAAGTAGGCGGCCTGTCTCCCCAATATAGAGGAGGCTACATCGGGTGCAGCGGATGCGGTAAATGATGTGTGTGGAGATGCAGGTGAATTTGTCACGGCTATGGAAGGATCCCTTGGGCCCTTGGAGTGAAGTGAGGGGGGAGGTGTGGGCGCAAGTTTTGCATTTCTTGCAGTTGCAGGGGAAGGTGCCGGGAGTGGAGGTCGGGTTGGTGGGGGGTGTGGACGTTGGGTTGGTGGGGGGTGTGGACCTGACGAGGGAGTGGTGGAAGGAGTGGTCTTTCCAGAATGCTGATAGGGGAGGGGAGGGAAATATATCCCTGGTGGTGGGGTCTGTTTGGAAGTGGCGAAAATGATGAAGGATGATACGATGTATCTGGAGGCTGGAGAGGTGGTAGGTGAGGACCAGTGGGGTTCTGTCCTGGAGGGTCGTGGCTCAAGGGCGGAGGAGCGGGAAGTGGAGGAGATGTGGTGGAGAGCATCATCAATCACGTCTGAGGGGAAATTGCGGTCTTTGAAGGAGGAGGCCATCTGGGTTGTTCGGTATTGGAATTGTTCCTCCTGGGAGCAGATGCGGCGAAGGCGAAGCAATTGCGAATATGGGATGGCGTTTTTAGAGGGGGCAGGGTGGGAGGAGGTGTAGGCTAGGTAGCTGTGGGAGTCGGTCGGTTTATAGTAAATGTCCGTGTTGAGTCGGTCGTCTGAGATAGAAATGGAGAGGTCTAGGAAGGGGACAGAGGAGTCTGAGACGATCCAGGTAAATTTGAGGTCAAGGTGGAAGGTGTTAGTAAAGTAGATGAACTGTTCAACCTCCTCGTGGGAGCACAAAGTAACGCTGATACAGTCATCAATGTAGTGGAGGAAAAGGTGAGGGGCCAGTGTTCTTCCAGTCTCCTGCCTATCCCTCCTGATGCTGCCTGGCTTGCTGAGTTCTTCCAGCATTCCTCCTGTCCACTTTGGATTCCAGCATCAGCAGTTTTTTTTGTCCCTACCTTCGAACCAATGCACTGACTGGTGCGTCAGAAGCAAATTAAATTCTCCCTTAAAAGAGCTGAAAGCAATTCAATTTAAAGTGAAGTATCTGTATGTTGCAGCTCACATAGAATGAAGATGAAGAACAGAGCATAAGTGTTGTGTAACATAATAAATCTAAGGAATGGGATCAGTAAACAATAAATGGCTAAAGATGCTCCTCATATAACATACTGCAGGGTACTGATCATGACCTGTCAAAATATTATTTGTTAGTGAAGATACACTGGTAGTTTCAGGATTTTGTAGTGATATTTCATACACAGATATAACACTGACACATTTGAGAAAGAGAAAGAATAAGGGGAGTATGTTAATGGAGTTAGAAAAAGTAGGGTGGGCTGAGGCAAGGTGAATAAATACTTGCTGGCCTGAACAGTCTGCTTCTCTAAATACACGTCACTTTGGAAGTTGACCTGTGAAGGGGGGAGGCTGATTATAGGTGGATCAGACTTTGAGGTCATGTCGTGAATGGCACAGCCAATCAGAATCACCCCTTTACGCTCCATCGGTGCAAAGTCTTCAAGAAACAACCCCAACACAGCAAAGCATCCCACAATTCTTCAGAGTGTCATGGTTTAAGAATTGATAAAAGCAGGCAACAGTGGGACATTTCGGTGAGAAATTAGAGAAACATTCTTCAAATGGTTATGAGATTCTTTACTCCAGAGAGACATGGATGCTCCATCATTGAACACATTAAAGACTGTGACGGAGAGAGTTTTAGGTATTAAGGGAATCGAAGGGTATGGGGATAGGACAGGAAGATCAACTGCAAGGTAGAGAACCTACGTTGCCTCACAGTTACATGGCTGTACACATCGCTACTCCAGGGCCCACACACACAACTGGCTTCAGTGCACAATCTATAACACTGACTTCCAGTTCCAGAAATCACTCCCACACCTGAGGCCTGGGAGGCCCATGCAACCAATAAGCAAAGTAGAGGGAATGCTGTACAGGAGTGGACATAGGCTACTCAACCCATTGAGGTTACATCACCATTCAATGTGACCACAGCTGATCCATTTTCCTGCCTTTGCCTTAATACCCTCTATTCTCTTGCTAAGTAAAAATATGTCAGCTCTGAATATGCTTAACGACCCAGCCTCGACAGTGAAGAGTTCCACAGGTTCCCTTCTCAGGAAGGAATTCCTCATCTCCATCATAAGTGCGTGATCCTTTACCTTGGAGATTACACCCTCTGTTCCTAGACTCTCCCACAAGGGGAAACAACCTTTCTGCATCTACCCTGTCAAGTCATAGAGATGTACAGCATGGAAACAGACCCTTCGGTCCAACTCATCCATGCCGACCAGGTATCCCAACCCAATCTAGTCCCACCTGCCAGCACCCAGCCCATATCCCTCCAAACCCTTCCTATTCATATACCCATCCAGATGCTTCTTAAATGTTGCAATTGTACCAGCTTCCACCACTTCCTCTGGCAGTGCATTCCATACACGCACCACCCTCTGCATGAAAAAATTGCCCCTTAGGTCCCTTTTATATCTTTCCCCAAGTCCTTCGAGAATCTTGTACGTTTCAACACCGTAGCCTCACATTCTTCTAAATTCCAATAAGTACTGGCCCACCCTGCGCAACCTCTACTCATAAGACAGCTCCTCCAATGTTGGGATCAGCCATGATCTTGTTGGATACTGTAAACAGGTACAAGGAACTGATTGACCTACTCCTGTTCACTTGAATTTTGTTTTAATTAGATTAGATTAGACTTACAGTGTGGAAACAGGCCCTTTGGCCCAACAAGCCCACACCGACCCGCCGAAGCGCAACCCACCCATACCCCTACATTTACCCCTTACCTAACACTACGGGCAATTTAGTTTGACCAATTCACCTGACCCGCACATCTTTGTGACTGTGGGAGGAAACCGGAGCACCCGGAGGAAACCCACGCAGACACGGGGAGAACGTGCAAACTCCACACAGTCAGTCGCCTGAGTCGGGAATTGAACCCGGGTCTACAGGCGCTGTGAGGCAGCAGTGCTAACCACTGTGCCACCGTGCCGCCCACGATATGTGGCTAAAGCTTGGATAGAGAGATAAGTTTTGAAACATTCTTTAAAGGAGTGAAAGGAGCTGGAAAAGAAGAAGCTAGAGTGGCTGGAGCAAGTTACAGATACAGAGGTCAGAGAGAAAAAAACTCCGATTCCACTCAGAGCATGAGCCGATCAGAGAAACAAAGGGAAATGCAATAAATCATCGTTAAAAATACACATCTCTCTCTAGTTCTGCTCCAGATTTGCAGCTCAGAGGATTCAATAATGAAGTTCAAAAGAACAGCAGTAAACTCCATTATGACTGACGGGAAAACAGATCTAAGTTACAATTCGAGTCCCACTCCCGCAAAACTGCAATAATTCCCAAAAACTGAACAACAGGACTCCTGCATGCAATTTCAAATGTCACAAGCAGTAAATTTCAGTGTGAATTTCAGCAACTGGGTTGCCAACACCCACAAAATAAATCTCATTTAATAAAAAAAAACCTCCAATAAACTTAACAGTTTACTGTGTAAAACATTAACATTCTGGAGAGAAGTCGAGGCAGTTAACAAAACTCAAGTGGAGTTGCAGTTTTGAGAGTTCACTTTGCTAGAGCTTAGAGGCTAAATGTAGAGAGTAGCATTTCACTGTTAGAGGTGCCGTCCTTTTGGAGGGAAACACTGAACTGAAGTCACAACATTCTGCTCAGGGGGGTGAAGAAGATTCCATGTTACTCCTGTTAAGAGGAGTAGGGAGTCATCAATGTCTAAGCCAAAAAACTTGTCCCTCAATCCAGAGCAAAATGATCCAGCCATCATTATTACAGCTCTCATGCAGATTGATTGTGTTTCCTACATTATAACAGTGAACACATTTCAAAAGGTATTCAAAAGGCTGTAAAGAATATTCAGTGATCCATAACGGGCTAAATAAAATGTAGTTCATTTTCTTTCTTCAATTCTGGATTAGATTTAATTAGTAACTACTTTATAATACTAGTGTGGGACACTTTCACAACGAGAAACATCTTCAGTCTTCAATCTGAACCATTTTATAATTTTAAACATTCCTCCAACAATCGACTCTTAACCTGCAAATTTCTAAACTAAAAGAACCTAGTCTGTTCTATCTTTCCTGATAATTCTGGTGTCCTCATATATCTGAGAGTCACACAGCCCTCTGAAATAGTCCCAGAGTTAGACATGAGGGCCAGTACATTCACTGTCACAAGGCTTGGCTTAGTGACAACAATACACATTAGCAGATGTGCGATAATTTTGCTCCAATGTGTTCCTTTGTGACAATCCCAACTCATCGCCTCAGACAGCTGTGACCACTACTTCCACCATCAACGGACTGACTGATAAATAATTTGAGGTGTCTAATATAATGAAGGTAAACCAAAGCCTTCAGAGATCTAAATAAAGTTGCACCATCGGATATTTGAGCAGAGGATGAAAATTGCTCTTTGTCACTTGCTGATCACATCTGCGATCCTGAAACATGTCCCTGCAGCTTAAAAAAGCCTCAGTCCCATTCAGACAAGGGAATGTCCACCAGAATGCCCAAGTCTGCTAGAAATTGTGTCAAATGTAGAAATCCATAGTCTTCTCACCTCCAACCCCTCATACTTCCTTTGCCGCAGGTGACCAATTTCGAGCTACCAAAAATACTAGTTAGGGGACAATAGCGGGCAGAGGCTTGTACCTATGAAACCATATCACAGCAAGACCGAGAACAGAATGACAGAAAAAACCCAACCCCGACAGAAATACCACAGGCATTTTAACCTACAACTCAACAACTGAGGTTTTTAGTTGGGAAATGGGCGAGAGGTTTATTTATCCTCTGGCAGAGTCGATGCCCACCCAAGTCAGGAATACCAGCCAGGAAATAAAACCTTTCCCGTGATATTCAGGAGTTCTCGAGCTTCTCCATCCAGCAAGTCATGTTTGACACCAGCAGTAAATTTGAAATTTATGTCTTCAAAACATATGTTTGAACACCTCATTTCTAAATTTAAGAGGCACACATTCTCATAAATCACAGTTTCATTTCAAATGAAAGCAGATTACAGCCCTGTGTTATTGAGCAGTAATAGAGTTGGCCAGATAAATCAGTACTTCTTAAAGCCCACTCGGACTAAGCTGCCATACATCAATTCCTTCTGGGTACTCAGTGCTGTTCACTCAACTGCCTCGTGCCTTGTAGGGTACAGAAATAATAAAAAAATGTCAGGTAAAGGGGGCAACTTCTGTTTGTTTTTTATTATAGGCCATCACCCCAATGAAACATCTGCCCAGAATTGTAAATGAGACACAATTCTTCTCTGACGTGACATTGGTATGGGCTCAATTCAGATGTTAAGAAGAGCTTTTCACCCCACTCAACCAAAAAGCCCAGAACCAGACAACCTTATGTTTTTCACCATTGTTCAAAATGTTTTTGAAAACATTTTAAAACAACCAAAATCAAAACAACCTTTAGCAACAGTGTGTACTATTCACAGGCTTCACAGGAGGCTCCCAAGCACTGAAGATGTCACCTAGAAAGGGGACGAAACGTTTGCAAGAAAAACTCCCAGCTCGGCGAACAGAACCACAACAGTGTGTACTATCTACAAGAGAGTCTGCAGACATTCCATTGGAAGCACCTTGCAAACCTACAACCACTTCCATCTAAAAGGACAAGGGCAGCAGATATATGGGAACATCGCCCTTCAAGTCACACACCATTCTGACTTGGAAATATATCACCGTTCCTTCACTGTCAATAGATCGAAATCCTGGAACTCAATCCCTCAGGGTTAACCCACAGCACATGGTCTGCAGCAGTTCAAGAAGGCAGCTCACCACCAGCTTCTCAAGAAGAACTAGGGCCAGACAATAAATGCTGGCCCAGCCAGCAACACCCACATCCCACGAATGAATTTTTTAAAAAGTTGGTCCTTCTGGAATTCCGCCACTCCTGACATAACCCTGCTTGTAAATTGACAAATCACAACTATAATGCTGGTTGTTCCCAGCTCCACACTACCCCCATTGAACTGTGAATCTCTCAGGTTTAGGCTGCAGGATGACCTTATAGAGGTTTATAAAATAATGAAGGGGCATGGGCAGAGTGAATAGTCAAGGTCTTTCTCTGAAGGTGGGGGATTCCAACACTAGGTTTAAGGGGAAAGATTTATAAAGGACCTGAAGGGTAAATTTTTCCACACAGAGGGTGGTGCGTGTTTGGAATGAACTGCCAGAGGAAGTGGTGGAGGTGGGTACAATTACAACATTTGAAAGCCATCTGGATGGGTATATGAATAGAAAGGGTTTAGAGGGATATGGGCCCAATTGCTGGCAATTGGGACGTATGGTCGTCATGGATGAGTTAAACTGAAGAGTCTGTTTCTGTACTGTATAACACTGACTCTATAACAGGAAGGAAATGTACACACTATTATTTGTTAAAATCCTATTCATAGCATTGGGCTCCTTTGGGTAACTTCCCTGTCAATCAATGCAGTAGCAATGCAATGACTACGTTTGATTTTATACACATCATGCATATTGTGCAACTATCCTCCACACTGCATTTTGCTGGTGAAATAGTCCTGCCTTAATGGGAGACATTGCTATAGTTTCTGTTGCGAGCTCAGCTATTTGCGTAAATTAGAAGTTCTACATCCACCTACTTGGCTGAAAGGGTTAAAATATTCACTCCGCTCATATAGAATTCACCTCATGTCACCAGAGAGGCGCATTAGACGATGCTGACTTTAAGGCTATGATCCTTCAATTCTTCCCCTTTTCCACCCTTCTTCCCCAGGCAACTACATTGGCCATTACAACCTTTCGTTATCTTTCTGCCTTACTAGAGGCTAGTGGGATTGATTCTAAACTTTCTGTTCTTGACTGTATCTGGAACCCAGTGTTGGGTTTTGGACATCATACATTCAGCAAGGAGGGCTGCTGTCCAGGTTCATCAAAATGGTATTCTGAAGAGGGTTAAGTTACAAGAGGGATGTATGAACCAGGCTTGCATTCCTTTGAACATTGATGTAAATGTGTTGATTCAGACAGTTTAAGGACTTTGTAGCACATACAGACAGAAACCATTGCCTCTGGTGAGGAAAGTCCAGAACAAAAGACCACAGTAGGTGGAGGTGCCAATGTTGGACTGGGGTGGACAAAGTCACTGAAAGTGCTCCAAAAGCTTATGAATTCAAATAAACCTGTTGGACAATAACCTGCTGTCTTGTGATTTTTTACTTTGGATGGCCTCGTTAGAGGAGAGCTAAGATATTTGGAGATCCACACAAGGCACAGTGGAAACCGGGAAGGATATCCCAAAAGCGCTTTTCAAGTTAGACAAAATTTATCATTTCAGAGATCAACAAGAGTGTAAGACAAAGCAAGTGGAGAGCATCAAGACATTGATCAATCTTAATAATAATTTAAAAAATAAGAGTTTCAGAATAGACTTGAGGGACTCATTTCTTTACTATCATGTGGACCACAGGTATATGATTAGCTGATTTGTCCTTACTAAACTTCCTTTCATTGCTAAGGTCATACAAACACAATCATATCCTTCACTACTTCTGTTTTGTTACTAATTCCATGACCTTTCACCTACAATCATCTGGGAGAGAAAAACATTGGAGACATTACAAAGAACCTCCCCTACACAAACAGAGCCTGGCTTGTCTTAGCTCAACGTTGTCCTGTAGGCTGGCCATATGCAGCTAATTGAGAATCCAGATGTGAATAATTACATTTTCTTATTCATTCATGGGATGTGGGTGTCGCTGGCTAAGTCAGCATTTATTGCCCATCCCTAATTCCCTGGAGTGTGGTGGTGGTGAGCTGCCTTCTTGAATCAGTTCAATCCACGTGCAGCACGTCAACCCTAAGGAAGGAGTTCCAGAGTTCCAAACCAATGATAGCAAAGGAATATTGCCAATATACATTTCCAAGTCAGGATGGGAATTAGCTTGGAGGGGAACTTGCTGCTGCTGATGTTCCCACATATCTGCAGTCCTTGGCCTTCTAGATGGTAGAAGTCATAAGTTTGACTGGTGCTCTCTCAAGGAACCTTGGTAAAGATCTGCAGTGAATCTGATTATTGGAGCACGCTGCTACTGAGCATCATGATGAAGGAACTGAGTATTTGTGGATGTGACACCAGTAGAGCAGGCAGTGCCCTGGATGGTGTTGAGTTTCTTGAGTGCTTTTGGAGTTGCACCCATCCAGGCAAGTGAGGAGCATTCCATCATGCCCCGATTTGTCCATTTCAGATGGTGGTCAGGCTTTGAGGAGTCAGGACGTACGTTCCTCACCAAAGTACATGGCTAACCCAGTGCAGCTGCTGGTAAGCCCCGAAAGGTTGATAGTGGCGGATTCTGTGATAGTAAAGCTATTCAATGTCAAAAGGTGACGGTAAGATGCTTTGTCCCAGATGGCCAATACCTTGTACTTCTGTGACGGAGATGTTCCTGATCACTTGTCAGCTGGATCTCATCCAGGCCTTGCTGCATTTACATGTGGATAGCTTCAGTATCTGAGAAATTGCAATTGTGCTGAACATTGACTGCTGCTGATTGCACATCTCCCCTTCTGACCTTATTCGGGAGGGAAGACCATTGATAAAGCTGCTGAAAACTGTTAGTACTAGGACACTCACCTGGGGCTGCATGTAGGTCAGACTAGGTAAAGAAGTCAATAACTTCCTTTCCCTATTTTCATCCCTCCCCATAACAATTGTGTGTCATGGTCATCATGAGATTTTTAATTCTATGTTTTACAGAATTCAAATTCCACCATTTGCCATGTGACATTCGAATCCAAGTCCCCAAAGCATCGGGGTCTCTGGTCTTATTAGCATAACAATAAGACCACTTTGCCAATGTCTCCCACTATGTCAATGAATAAGATGCGCAATAGACAACACAGACATCAATATACATACTGCGGATGTATATGCAAATCGTTGGTAATATGCCAAGGCAGAAATCAGATGGGACATGTCGTTTAAATCCTCGAGTGCTTCGCTTTCCATGATTAATGAACGTATACTTGTGTAACATTTATAATAAAATGAAATACCGCAAGATGTTTGCAGGAAGTTTCAAAGAATATATCACACCAGGCCACAAGGAAGATACTTAGTCAAAGAGATTGAGTTTGAAGGGAGTCTTAAGGAATTACAAGAGAGGGATGGAGAAGTTTAGAAAGAAAATTGCTGAGCTTAGGGCCCAGACAGCTGGAGGCACGGTCACCGATGGAGGAGTGAAACAAATCAGGGATAGTCAAGACACCCGAACTGGAAGGTATACACTGTGTGGAGAAAGTAGAGATGAAAACAAAGATTTATCAAATAGCTATATGCATTTATAGTCTTGTCAAGAGATTTAGATAAGATAGGTAATTTTTTTTCTGGTGTCGTATGTAATTAAGTCAGCAATTTCTTTTGGCCATACCACATGATGATCGCAGCAAGAACAGCAGAGGACATTGAGCTCCAGTTGCACCATTCAAGTTATACCCCGTCAGAGTGGCACCTCAACACTATCTCTCTCAATAACCTGGACAAACAGAATTGATCTTAAAACTTTCAATTGACCCAGGGTCCAAGATGCTACATGACACAATGTACCTAAACGAGAATTCCCCACTTGCTTCATAACCAGCTGTGATGGGTGTACATGTTGAGAACAATAGGACTGGGTGCAGGACAGAATGGCCATTCTCAGACCCTTCCCCATCCTCAGTCACTATTTATGCTTACACATGAAAAATGGCTCCTTCTGTAAGCGTAGAGCACTCCTGAGTCAGAGTCTTCTATGGAATTACAATAAGGGAACATTGACACCATCAGGTCCCATCCATGGCTCTGTGCATAGCACCTACTTGGAAATTCTCTCACTAAACATCACCACCTCTCTTCCTTTTACTCAAGACTCTCATTAAAATCAACCTCTTTGATCCAATGTCTCCTTTGTAACCTGGGGTCACATTGTTTTCTAACACTCATATTGAGCATCTTGGGGTGTCAAGCCATGTCAAAAAGCTTAAAGCAAAACAAGTGAGAAATTGGTACATTATTCTATGGAAAAAAAATTCAGATAATGGTATTTTCTCCCTGTGGAACCTTAAAAAGGCTCAAGGGAGCATCTCCAATGTGTCCTAAATGCAAAATAGAGGTGGGTACTCTTGTACATTGTCTGTGGACTTGTCAGAAAATCCGCAGATACTGGACTAAAGTGGCAAATACCCTGACAGAAATTTTAGGAACGGAAATTAGGGTGGACCCTGTATCTCTCCTTTTGGGCTTTTCGAACCTCTCATCTCTGGGTATGCATGGGAAGAGACTATTTTCTATTCTCTCTTTCTGTGCAAGGAAAAATATTTTGGTGAACTGGGTGGCTGAGGGCCCCCCTGGACTTTCAAATTGGCACAGATTAATTATGGAATATATCCCCCTTGACTTCCTCACAAATATGGTGCACCGAAAGACTGAATTATTTTATAAAATATGGCAGCCCTTTTTGAATTATATAAATGCAGATATTTCGGCTATCCTAACAAGGGCTTTTATTTAGTGAAGATTTCAGACCGGGCTGCTCCGGGGCCCCTGGGGAGAGGAATCCTGCGCGAATACGGGTTTTATTATATTTGATGTTTATACATTCCGAGCATGTAAGAGACTTAGGTATACACTCTGGTTAGTTATAGGTTAGATTAGTAGAAAGTTGAGTTTTTTTTTCTTTCTTTTTTCGTTTCTTTTTTTTTCTTTTTTTGTTTTCTTTCTTTCTCTTTTCTTTGTTAAATTATGACTATTGTATATATGATTTAATTGTACATCAATGTTTGTATTTGAGAGTTTTGTTTATTTTTGTAAATTTGCAAAAATGTTAAATTTCAATAAAAATATCTACAAAAAAAAGGCTCAAGGGAAATTTATAAATGTTGCTTTGAACGCTAGAACAATTCAATTGTGAACAGAGGAAGACAGCTACTTCCGATGAGAGCTTATCAATTAAAAACAAAACAGAAATTTCTCTGCACTAGTCAGAATATGTTTTGCCAGAGGGAGTTATTGAACTAGAGTCCACTGAGCTAAGGGAAAAATAAACAAATATCTGAAGTAGAGAAAGTTGCAAAGCTGTATAGCATTAGCTAGCATGGCCACAATGAACCAAATAACCACATTCTGAGCTGTAGACCTCTTCCATTCTAAACACAAATTTGAGGTACTGCAGTGCATACGGAGGGAGTACTGCACAGTCTAGAGGTGCCATATGGTTGATGGAGCTTAACAAAGCTTGATCAGACCTCAACTGGACATAAGATGCCATAGCACTGTTTTGAAGAAAACCAGGAAATCTCCCCTGGGTGAATCAGCTAACATTTATCCCTCACTGAAACAATTTAATGCTCTATTAATATCCCCACTATTTGCGGAAGCTTCCTGTACACAAATTGACTGCCACATTTCCTGCAACACAGATCTTTAGCCAGTACCTTCCGAACCCATAACCACTCCCATCTAGAAGGGGAAGGGACAGCAGATACACAGGAACACCACCTCCAAGCTACTACTCATTCTGGCTTGGAAATATATCGCTATCCCTGGAATTCACTCCCTAACGGCATTGTGGGTGGCAGTGATTCAGGAAGACAGCTCAGCACCACCTTCCCAAGGGGCAACTAGAGATGTGCAATAAATGCTAGACCAACCAGCAAAGCCCACATCCTGTGAATGAATAAAATAAGCGACCATGCTTCAGAAGTATTCCAATGTCTAAGAAGCAGCTTGGGGTGCCCCAATGCTGCAAACGATGCTATACAAATGCATGTCCAATCTCCTTTTTTAAGAAAGTTGCTGCATTCAAAACCTTTACTTTAAATGCACAGAAAAACTGAACCACCACAAAAAAACCCCAACACTGACAAATACATTCCGAGGAAATCAAAGAGATTGGAACAGGTTCTGATATTATTCTTCATTATTGAAATACAACTCTTTCGCTCATCAAGCAGAGATCACTGCCACTTATTACAGAACATTTTCCACACACCAACTCTGCTGTTGTCAACAATTCTTATTAACATTGGAATTCTTTCAGGAATGAAAGTTGTTCAATGTTGCCGTGGCAACCAGATTTTCCATCATACTGAAAAATCCCTTCCCAAAATGACAAACAGATAGGATTCAGCATTCAATTTTAAAAATAATACAAATCACTAAGACTAACTTCCCATCACCCAAAAGCAAAAAGATTCAGAGAGCTCTCATCCACTTAAAACAGTGAGGTGCAATACAGTCTTTGAAAACAACATGGCGATATCAGTTTAAAGTTGAATGAGATGGAAAACAAATCTTAGCCCAGAACACGTAACGTTGCCTTCTCTGTTAAACCCTGCAGCATTGTGTTTAATATGGAATTCTAGCCACATTCTCAGAAGCTGCAAAGCTCATGTGGGGCATGTATGAGTGACTGTATCAGAGTGGCTGGATCTTTGCAGAATCTCAATAAACCCGCTTTTGCTCATTGATGAAACATCGAAATCAGCAGATGCCATCACAATTTCATCATCTTTTGCTGGAATACAAGTCCAGCGTACATCACTGGAAAACAGTGAAATCTTTGCACAGGCAGAAGTCAAAAGATCAAACAAGGTGCAGCTAGAATGTGGATTAAAGCGCACAAACATTTCTTAACTGACAGCACGGTTTTTACATCGACACCTCACCCCCGTAAAGCGATTGAGGTTAAGAGGACGGGGGTGTGGGGTGTCAACTGAAAATCTCAAAGTGGAGACGACTAGAACAGATCACGAAGGCATGTGGAACCAAAACAGTCAAATGTGGAACCAAATTAAAATATTTTAAAAACACCGTCAAGATTAGCAACTATATAAAAGCACACCAATGTTTTTTTAAAAAATTGTTAAAATTAAAACAAAAATCACCCCGATTGAACAAACTCAGGAGGAAGAGCTGATCCCTGGAGCCTCAATATGGACAGAAAGCTTTGGTTCTGTAACTGATTCCCAGAGAGTGTATGTTGGTCCTTCATGTAAGACGCAGACTGCTTGGTGTAGGAAGAAACATTGCAGATTTGTTCCGATCAGTCTACGTGAGATCCAAATAAGGCTGTTCCTGTTCCACTGGCATCGGAATCAGTGGTTGCTACGTTGGCGAGGAAGGCCTAGTAGTGAAAAATGGTGCTTGCGGATTGGTGACATCACCGTTGGTTGGGTCCGGCCCTGGCAGAAGGGTATAAAGTTAGCATTGCAGTAGGCCCAGCAGCAAGAAATGCGACTCCAACTTTGTTGGGTTCAGACGCAGAGGAGACTTGGCTAATGGGTAAAATATGGTACTTGAGGATAGGTGACTATGGTTGGATCTGCGGTGCAGACAGAGACAAAGCATTGGATGATGGGCTGATTCAGGATTGGTGGACTCACTTCAATCTATATTTTTCCATTTCTTTCCCCTTATTCTTAAGTTATTCAAAATTGCACAGGACTATGGCGACATTGGAAAAGCTTTTTTACTGTATTTTGCGGTTTTTCTCATCAAAATACACATGACAATAAGTCATTCAATTCACTGTGATGGTATACTCCCCACTTACCTGGATGGATGCTCCTCCAACAACACTCCAGAAGCTTGACACCATCCAGGACAAAGCAGCCTACTTGACTGGCACCACAGCTGCTCCCTCTACCGCCGATGCTCAGGAGCAGTGTGTACCATCTACAAGATGCACTGCAGAAATTCAAAAGATCCTCAGGCAGCATGTTCCAAACCCATGACTACTTTCACCTGGAAGGAATAGGGCAGCAGATACATGGAAATACTACCATCTACAAGATCCCCTCCAAGCCACTCATCATCCTGATTTGGGAATATAATTGCCATTCCTTCACTGTCTTTGGATCGAAATCTAAAATTTCCACCCTAATGGCATTGTGGCTCAACCCACAGCAGAGAGCCTCTACTGGTTCAATGAGGCAGTACACTATCACCTTCTCAAGGGCAACTAGGGATGGGCAAAAATGTCAACCCAACAGCAACACTCATTTACCATGAATAAATCACAAAATTGTTATGCACTTGGTCTAGAGAGGTTAAATCCTGATTGAAACAGGTTGGGTAAGACACCTTCAGGTGGCTCAGGAAATTTCACATGCCCAAAAAGACCCTCACCAACATTTACAGATGCACCATTGAAAGCACAATGTCCAGGTGCATAACAGCCTAGTATGGCAACTGCTCTGCCCAGGATCATAAGAAATTACAGAAGGTGGTGCGTACAGTACAGACCATCACGGAAGCCAACCTCCCATCCATCGACTCTAATACACATCTTGTTGCCATGGAAATACTGCAATCATCAAAGGCCCATCTCACTCGCTAATGATCTCAGAATCATAGAGATGTACAGCATGGAAACAGACCCTTCGGTCCAACTCGTCCACATCGACCAGATATCCCAACCCAATCTAGTCCCACCTGCCAGCACCCAGCCCATATCGCTCCAAACCTCTTATTCATACACCCATCCAAATGCCTCTTAAATGTTGCAATTGTACCAGCCTCCACCACTTCCTCTGGCAGCTCATTTCACACACGTACCACCCTCTGTGTGAAAAAGTTGCCCCTTAGGTCTCTTATGCCTTTCCCCTCTCACCCTAAACCTATGCTCTCTAGTTCTGGACTCCCCGACGCCAGGGAAAAGACTTTGCCTATTTATCCTATCCATGCCCCTCAATTTTATAAACCTCTATAAGGTCACTCCTCAGCCTCCGA
The DNA here is from genome assembly GCF_020745735.1 of Hemiscyllium ocellatum. Lineage (NCBI taxonomy): Eukaryota > Metazoa > Chordata > Chondrichthyes > Orectolobiformes > Hemiscylliidae > Hemiscyllium > Hemiscyllium ocellatum. The sequence goes on from NC_083429.1 coordinate 49,862,537, forward strand.
CGCTCCAGGGAAAACAGCCCCAGCCTGTTCAGCCTCTCCCTATCGCTCAAATCCTCCAACCCTGGCAACATCCTTGTAAACCTTTTCTGAGCCCTTTCAAGTTTCACAACATCTTTCCGATAGGAAGGAAACCAGAATTGCACGCAGTATTCTTTTAGTGGCCTACAACCTCTTCCATCAGGCAGAAGATATAGAAGCTTGAATACATGCACCAGCAGATTCAGGAACAGCTTCTTCCCTGCCATCATTAGACTGATGAATGACACCCCAACTTCAAATAAACAGTGCAGATCTTGTTAATGTTGATCTTGTCTAGCACACATCCTGTGTGGTGTAGCCTGTATTCCTTTCTCTGTCCAAGTATTTTTTCACCCTCTGATCTGTATTTCCTTGTTTAGTACGAGCTGCCTGTACTGCTCACAAACAGAGCTTGTCACTCTACTCAGGTACATATGACAATAAGTCAAATCAAATGAATAAACTAAATCTTGTTGACCCCACAAGACTTCTTGTGAGAACGAAGGTGGCAACTCTCATACAGTAAACTATGTGTGGGCTCTTTAGGGACATGCAGGGTATAGACTACATGCACACACTCATACACATTTCATTTCAGGCCTGCAACCGCCTATATCCAATTCCTCTCTCACTCTACGTCCCTCATTTTTATTCACATTGCAAATCCTTCATAAATCCACTTCCATTGATCAAGATTTTAATTAACATTGAAGAGGCTAATTGAAGAGAGAGGGTGGAGCAACAAAATTTTTAAAATGAAACAACAATACATCAATCAAGTGTCGAAGTACTACCCTACAGAACACAGTAGGAATTCTCACAAATTGATGCCAGCTCATTGCTGTTTTAAATCTTTTAAAACACACTCACGTTCACAGAACTGGGATCTGAAAAGGCTTTGAACAAATCAACACTGCAATACAGACAACCTCCAGTGTGTGCACCTGGGGTCTAAGGAATAATGAGTTGGCAGTGTTTATGTCGATTCAATTTCCACTCTCTCCCGTGCAATCCGTGTAAATTTCAACAGACCTCACACAACAAAAAAAAACATAATGAATGACAAGTGTCGAGCAAATATGCCCAATCACACAGGGAGCCCTGGCAGGCAGGAGCAGTGTGTTTTCTGTTTACCCATTGAACATTCTCAACCTAGCACTGTGTATAATCCACACTATACAGGCAGGCAGAATCAAAATATCCTGAAATCACAGGATGCCATTTCATAATAAAACTAATCGCTGAGATGTTGAGGTTGCCCAATGCAGAAAGTATTTAGCAGTTTGGGCCTTTATTCTCTGGAATTTAGAAGAGTCAGAAGTGATCGCGTTTCAAAAGAAACTCCTTAAAAAGGGATCAACCAGTAGACTCTAAGAATGAGAGACAAGCCATTTAAGATAGAGATATGGAGAAACATCACCACTCAACGGAGATGCATCTTTGCAAATCACTGTCCCACAGGGCTGTGGAAATTCAGTCATAGGATCATAGAGCTGTATAGCAAGGAAATAGACCCTTAAGGTAAGAGGGGAAAGATTCAAAAGGAACGTAGGGGCAACTTTTTCATGCAGAGGGTGGTGAGTATATGGAATGAGCTACCAGAGGAAGTGGCGAAGGCTGGTACAATTACAGTATTTAAAAGGCATCTGGGTGAGTTGATGAATAGGGGATATGGGCCAAGTGCTGGCAAATGGCACTAGATTAAATTTAGGATATCTGGTCAGCATGGACAGGTTGGACTGAAGGGTCTATTTCTGTGCTGTACAGCTCTACAACTCAATGAACGGCACACCAGAACCGGAGGGCTGAATAGACACCTCCTGGCTCTTGGAAATGAATTCCGCTTCTTTTGCTCTTTCCACACTGCCCTGTAAACAGGTTTCCCCTTCCAAGACGCTCTCCCCATCACACCTTCAAACAGTGAGGGGGGGGTGGTGGTGTGGGGGGGTTGGGAAGAGAAGAGGGAGGGGGGGAAGAGAAGAGGGAGGGGGGGAAGAGAAGAGGGAGGGGGGGAAGAGAAGAGGGAGGGGGGGAAGAGAAGAGGGAGGGGGGGAAGAGAAGAGGGAGGGGGGGAAGAGAAGAGGGAGGGGGGGAAGAGAAGAGGGAGGGGGGGAAGAGAAGAGGGAGGGGGGAAGAGAAGAGGGAGGGGGGGAAGAGAAGAGGGAGGGGGGAAGAGAAGAGGGAGGGGGGAAGAGAAGAGGGAGGGGGGAAGAGAAGAGGGGCAAGAGGGACGGGGAAGAGGGAAAGAAAGAAGGGAAAAAGAGAGGAGAAAAAGAAGAGAGAAAGAAAGAAAGAGAGAGAAAGAAAGAGAGAAAGAAAGAGACGCGCACACACAGAGAGGCGAAACACACAGATACACACAGAGAGGGGGAAGAGAGAGAGAGAGAGAAAGAAATAGGGAGAGGAAGAGGAGGATACGAGCGAGAGCATGCAAGAATGAGAAGAGAACGAGAGATGAAGACATGCGCATAATGTGTGTAATTATGCACCTAAGGTGGTGGTGGTCTTGGCTGTGATGTTGCCAAGGATAGCAGACTAACATGGTTCTCTCAATAAAAAAGGGCCTGTGAAAATACATACAAGAGCAATTACACGTAAACTAACCTGGTCATTATTGTTTTGCTGTTTAAGGGAGTGTGTACACCACTGCGGCCATATTTTCCATTTTGCAATAAAGTACACTTCAGCCATGTTTTGGAATGTTGTGAAAGGCATAACAAATTCTTGCACACCTTGGAGTTTTGTTTTCCTGATAGGAATGAGAAAAGTGAGACCCTAGGAGCAGTGAGGAGAAAATGAAGAAACAAGATTCCAAGCCCTTCAAGTGGACACAGCTCAACACCAGGTGGAGAACGATAATCACCATCCAATGTTGGAAGATGGAGCAAAGAATCATTGGTTCTTGTTGTACACTTAAGTAGATTTACAGAAGACAATAAATCCTGCCACTTCTTTTTTTTTAAGATTAGATTAGATTCCCTACAGTGTGGAAACAGGCCCTTCAGCCCAACAAGTCCATACTGACCCTCCGAAGAGTAACCCACCCAGACCCATTTCCCTCTGACTAATGCACCTAATAATATGGGCAATTTAGCATGGCCAATTCACCTGACCTGCACATCTTTGGACTATGGGAGGAAACAGGAGCACTTGGTGGAAATCCACGCAGACACGGGGAGAATGTGCAAACTCCACACAGAGAGTCGCCCGAGGCTGGAGTCAAACTGGGACCTGGTGCTGTGAGGCAGCAGTGCTAACCACTGAGATGGCGATGGATATTAACAATTACAAAAGATTCTAACTATTTTGAAGCAGTGAATACCAGCTGTTTACAAGAAACTAAATTAGAAGAGACTGAAATAATTAGTCCACAGAGGTTCTAACTCGTGGCATAGATCGCAGAAACTCTACTTAACAGGGAAAAGGCTCCCTGCATAGAAGCTGAATCTGAGAGCTGTCCATAAGAGACAGCCAGCCTGAATGGTTTCTGCAATGGAAAGTGGAGGTATCTGTAATGATTAGAACTGTGATGTAGACCGGTTAGACCACCTTCATATGGAAAGGGAGGCTGGGCAACAATTCTAAATTGTCCAGTTTGGGCTTATGCAGTGGAGGCGGGGTAAGAGAGAGGGGGGGCAGGGGTGGAGCACAAACGAGTGACACAACAAGAATTGAGATTGGGAGATGAGATACAAATGAGGAACATAAGAAAACAAAAACGAGAGAGAGAATTAAAAAGTCAGCAAGTTAGGTCAGGGAGGAAAAAAAAAGAGGTAAAAACAATGACTGCAGATGCTGGAAACCAGATTCTGGATCAGTGGTGCTGGAAGAGCACAGCAGTTCAGGCAGCATCCAAAGTGCAGCGATATCGACGTTTTGGGCAAAAGCCCTTCCTGATGAAGGGCTTTTGCCCAAAATGTCGATTTCTCTGCACTTTGGATGCTGCCTGAACTGCTGTGCTCTTCCAGCACCACTGATCCAGGGAGAAAAAAAACCCAGACTGAGTGAGTGAGTCTGGTGAAGGGATGGCACGATGGCCTGAAAGCTGTGCAATTCTTGGCTGAACAAAACATTCCGGATCCTGGGTACTGGAGGATGCTCAGAGCCTAACACAGCACCAATCAGCATCTTCGGAACAAGAGGAACACATCATTTCATAGAAATGGCAAAGGATTTAAAAGACAATTGCAGAATGGGAGTGCAGCCAATTTTAACAATCCTGGCCAGACACATCCAAAACTAGTTTGATCCTACGAGAAGGAAAGGAAATCATAGAAGCCTTACTGTTTGGAAGCAGATTATTCAGCCCATCATATCCATACTGACCCTCTGAAGAGCATCGCACCTAGACCCAATTCCTTACCCTATCCCTGTAACCCCGCATTTTACCTGGCTAATGTACCTAGCCTACACATTCTGGACACTATGGACAATTTAGCATGGCCAATCCTACCTGATCTGCAGACCTTAGCGCTGTGGAAGGAAACCGGAGCACCCAGAGGAAACCAACGCAGACACAAGGCTGGAACTGAACCTTGGTCCCTTGCACTTTGAAGCAACAGTGCTAACCACTGAGCCACCACGCCACTCATCGGGAGATTTTGTATTCTTAACCCGTGGCTTAGCTGCTCTCACTAAAACAAGTCAATCATTCTTGGGTATTCTCGAACAGTTTCCAGCTCCTACCAATCTGCTATTCCCAAGCACAAAGACCTCGCTGATCCTGCCCCTGAAGCTGAGCCTGCTATTTGTCTCATTGTCTTTTTTTTCCAAAACTATTTTGAACATGAAAACTGTTGGATTTAAGTCAGGGTCAGGAGTTAAAACAATTTGAATTGCACTTCCAGTCCTGTTGGCTAACTTCCGACAGAATTTCTAACCATCTGTCCATGGCTAAGAAGTAGGACCATTTGTTTTGACGGGTCAACTCATTACAACATTAACTAACCGAGAGTGGCTTTAAAGTAAACGCAACTTTCAGAACTTGCCACCAACACCACAACGGGACTTGAGCAGTTGTTTAACAAAAGCAACAACCGCATGTTTTTTTTTTAAAACATCTCCTTTTAATTAATTTAAAGAAACTAAACCACAAAACCTTGGTTTGCCTTTTTGTTTGGGAACACAGAATATAAAAAAAAAGTGCAGGTTTGCTAACAGCACATATCTGAATTTGTTCACCATTAACATCTTCATTCCAAACTGGGTCAAGCAGCACTATCTTCATGAGGAAAAAAATCTCAGGGTTAATAAAGAACATTCTCAGCAGGTCAACAGTCAAGAAAATTGGAAGGAAAATATTCCTGTCACCTATCAATGCCTACATTAATGCCTCCTTTAACAATCCAATTTTAACCTTCTCACTGTTCTGCCCAAACCCTTCCCCAACTCTAAATCCTTTCAGCTGTCCAATGCCCCCTCCAATTCTACCTTCAGGAAGCCTCGATTTCCTTTGATCCGTTATTGGTCACCATGCATTCAGGTGCTTCGACCCAAAACTCAAATTTTCTTCCCATATCTGTTTTCTTCTTTAAGATATTCCTCAAAACCTATTATATCAAGCTAACCAAATATTTTAATACATGATTTTACATCAAATTTTTTGGGCTAATATTTCTGTCAAGACCCGGAGGACAATCTGCTCCATTACTGACGCTATGCAAATTCAAACTGTACATCTTGTTTCTATTATAATTTAGAAATAAACATGGCACTATTAGGCTTAAATGCATTGGTAGCATCACATCATAAAACAATTTTCAAAAACTGCAAAGGGCAACATTGGGTGAGATTTTTCCAACATACCATAAGATTTCTAATGCTCCATTTAGCTGGCAGGTTTTAGAGTGATACTGACAGAGAGAGCACTAGATAGACAATTTCTCCACGCAGTTCACACTATCCAGCTCCAATCCATCAGGAACACTCATCTTTTCACCAAAGAGGGTGCTTGGTTCATACAATGTCAGTCAGGCCAATTATATGTTTAGATATAGCTTATGTGACACTACCCAATTGCAGTCTAGTTAACTGCAACTGGATTGAAGGAAAGTCAATACATCCAAAAAGATTTCTCTTATCTCTCACCCAATCATCCCCTCCCCAAAATCAAGCATTGTTCATTAAGAGGTCAAACTAAGATATCCACTACATTCAGAAACATCAGCTCTCATTGGAGATCCAAAGCTGTTAGCCTGTTAAGGGACAAGAGAAGTTAAGATGGGGTTGTAATCAAAGACCTTTACATTGTTCACAGTAAAATCCTCAATTAGTCCGATTACCGAGTACATCATCGAGATGCAGTGAAACTACGCCTTCAATTCATCATCTCCTATCGCTATCATTCCAAAATCTACCAGACCTTCCATCCAGAATTACACTACTCTAAGTCATTCTCAAAACACAAGTTTAAAAATGCTGCCTGGTACCACTGAGCTCAATATTTTGTGCAACAGATGGTACCTCTGGCGACGCAGCGCTCCTTCCTCAGCTGTGTGTTCAAACATCAGCCCAGGGCATCTGCAGAAATACTAATTGAGAGTTTGTGGCTCATAGGGAGTGAATGCTACCAACTAATGAGCAGACATATGGTGTGACAATTTTCATGCAGGCACTGTATACTCTGCAGATTAATCCATGTAAAAATACTTACACTGCCTTTTATGACCTCTGGACATCCCAGAAGCATTTTGCATTCAAAGAAGAATGTTCCTGCTGCTGTAATGTAGGATGTACCCGCAGCCAATTGGCACAGAGCAAGCTCTGACAAAGAGCAAAATGATAACGACTGAATCATCTGTTTCATTGAGATTGTTTGAAGGTGAAATACAACCAGGACATCAGGAAATATGGCCCCTGCTGCTTCGACAACAGGGTGAATTTAATTTGTGTCCACCCAAGAGCTGACAGGGTTGAACATCTCATCCATGAGACAGCAGCATCAACTGTGCAGCACTCCCTCAGTACTACACTCGAGTGTCAGCAGGATACGGTCCTAAAGGTTGTAAAAATGAAGGCACATGAGAGTGAAAGTACCCCTCATCGAACCACCACTCACTCCAACATACAGAGCAGTAACACAACATTAGCCAATTGGCTTGGCCTTAGAATTAGAGTTGAAGATACAGAACAAGAGGAGATTCTTCCAGACTTTATTTACTATACACACACTCATGCCTCACAAGCTAAAAGCTATAAAAAGCAACCTTGGGAGAGCAGATAACATTCACCAAACTGATCAGACTTCATGTTTGGAATTTTTAAGGGCATCTTCTAAACACTTTGATTCAATTTTGAACTTTATAATATAGAACAGCTGAATTACTGGAAGTAGTTAATATGATTAACTCCCACATTGCTTGGGCCAAAGCAGAAGGTCAACTTACTGAAGGAGAAAGATAAATTTTCAGTCGAACAATATTTAAATAGCTCTATTTTAATCAGCTTCTTCCATTTGCATGGATAAACTTGTTCTACTCAAGACACCCCTCTACTTCCTAGTGAATAAAGTTAAACCCAGCTCCACCACAGCTCAGTGCCAGGCAAAACCATGAGGAGAGACCTAGACACAGCAAGCGACACACAGTCCACCAACAGGAGGCTGCTTACTCCCTGTTCCAGTAAAATTAGATTTTAACTGAACCCAACATTATTTACCCATCTCCGCCCCTCCCCCATCCCACATATCCCCTCACACTTCCGGTTTCCAAAAAAAATCTCCGTCTAAAGTTTCAACATTATCCTCTTTTAAACAGGGATGTTCCAAATTTAAGCACCTTCTGTCCTTACAACAGTTTCTTAATATCACTGCAGAAAGTTTTGGATCTAATTTTCTACACAATGCACCCTGTCCCTAGCAATTAAAAAATATAGTTGCTCTATAACAACTGAGTGTTCAATTTCGTATTTTGAAAATTTTATCAAATAATTCCCTAAACTTCTAAATTTCAGGGAATTATAACCTCGCAGTGTGCCATTCCTGCTCATAGCTTAACTGTTAGAATCAAGGTATCATTCCAATAAGTCTATGCCAGCCTCCCTTGAAGATGAATATACCCCCCCATTGGAACAGACAAAATAGGAATAAGGACAGACCATTCAGCCCCTTGAGCCTGCTCCACCATTCTTACTGCGGCCCTAGGTCCAGTTATCCCAAGTGACCCCATAACCTGGAATCCCTAACCTGTGGGGCCCAGGGGTGACTATCTACTACTTCATTTGTATTCTCACCAAGATAAAGCATAGCATTCCATATACCTTTCATCTGCATTATTTTCTGTATTGGTTCACCACGAAGATATGAAAAGGTTAAAAAAAACCTCTCCCAGGTATAATTTGATTCTTACTATTTATTTTTAATGCAGGTTGCTCCTTGACCACTTGGTGATTTTCACATTCATTACTCCAATTCATTTTGATTAGAGGTTACTGTAGACTACAGCTGGTACAATGTGAGCACTGTGCACATTTTGTGGAGTTTTTAAATGATAAAAATACTTAGCCTATTACCAACGCAGTGGCTTGGTAGGCAAAGTTAAAAAGGATACATTACCTTTTTTCTAAGACAATTGTGCTGGCTCTATGAGTGCAACTTTTTGACTTTAAAAATCAGTCTCACCTTCAGATTTATGGGTTATTAGACCCATTTAATTATGGCAGGAAACATTTAAAGAAATTAGGTTGTGGTTTGCAATCCTGTTATCAAAGACCAAACATGCTATTAGCTGTTCAGTCAACTAAGCCTCATTTTGGCAAGCAACTTTACACACTTGAAGGAAAAAAAAAGTCACGCACAATTAAGCAGATAGACTCCAGTACTGATGTAGTAGGTTCCTTCATATAAGTCTGGTTAAGGCTTTATTTTTCAAAATGGTAATTAACCCTTCAATTGCTCAATGGGTAGTGAGACTGCTCAATGTAGAATGAAGCCCCAGAGGCAAAGTTCCTGCTCTTTCCTCATGCAAACTGGACAACTATGCTTTAGTGGTATAGACACTGTTAATGCCATAGTCCGAGTGGGCCTGATCATGAAAGCAAGCTGGTTAAGTAGTGCCCTGGTATGCTAGCCAAGTGAGGACAAATAAAAGTGAAAAGCTAAAGGCACGCCGTAGAAAATAGAGAAGGATTGCTGATAGAATTAGGTGAAAAGGGTTACTGGGATGCTCTTACGCAATATAAACTCATTGGGTTAAATTGCCTATCACTGCACTGTACCTTGGGTAACATTTGAACTAAGTTTAATCTTTGGTGTGCCCAAAATATCAGCCATTTTACGTTCATAACATAGGACCAAAACATCACTATGGGCAAGAACAAGAGACAAGTGCCTGTGTATGATAGCCTACCCAAAGATGGTGACTTTTTTTTGGGTGGGGCGCTGGGTGAGAAGAAGAGTTTGGAGCAAATGACTCCTCACAAGTCAAGATTCACTTGCATGGATGAATCAGAATGGTTCAGAGGTTTCCATTATGCAGCCCAAAGACAGTGATGTCGCTGGAAATCCAGATTTTGAAATCAAGGTAATTTGATCCTATTCGCACTGGCATCCCTTACAATCCCCAGCTCAAAGCTGAGGCCCGAGAATATAGGAACAGCAGAGCACTGAAGCCTGATTGGTAGATAAATCCAATTAGGAATACTCAGGTCAGTTATAATACCAACACACACACATGGACCCACACACTTCAGCTTATTGGTTGTCCTCTCTGTTCCACTGTAACCAGCCAATATAGACAGAGTGTTGCATCATGGAATCAACTTAGTGCTTTGGAGATTACAGGAACCATGCCATAGGGCAGGTTAATGGAGTTCAAGCAAATCAGGTTCAGATGGCCTATGACATAGTAACTTCAGCCCTTATGTTCTTGTGCCCAATACAAAGCACTGCATTAGAAAGCGAGGAGTATGCAAGCCCAAGGGAACGCAGGTTTAAAGTTTGTTTTGCTGAAATTTCTACAATGCCCACTTACATAACTGTGAATAAAGTGGTCTGTTTTTAACGAGAGGCCACTTTTAAATATATTGCTTCAAATCCTCTTGCTCGTTTTCTCTCTGAAGCTGCTGTCAGTAGCTGAGCTACAGCTCCGCAAGGATCAGGTGACCTGAGATAGCTAACTTTACAGACTTGGTCTGATGTATCCAAGACTTAAAGAATAAAGTCCTGTGTTAATTACATGGTACTTGAATATTGCACTGTGTTCAACTGGTGGACATTAACTGAGGATTCATTTTACTCCTATATGGGCCCTCTCATAGCACAGTGATAGTGTCCCTATCTCTGGACCAGGAGGACCGGGTTCAAGTCCTACCTGAACCAGAGATGTGTAATAATACTTCGGAATAGATAAATTCAGAAAAATAGTTTTACTCCTACACAGGGATCCTCTGGTGGCACAATGGTAATACCCTTACTCCTGGACCAGGAGGTCCTGGTTAAAGCTGCACCTACTCCAGAGGTGTGCAATAACATCTGTGCAGGAAGGTTAGAAAAAAAATACATTAAATAAAACCATTTGCTCCTGTGTGTAAAGCAAAGTGAGTGTTGCAACACCACACATTAGAGATTAAGGTGGTTCACTGACAGTCTGACTGCTCATCTTTTTTTGCAGCACCAAGGGGTCTGTGCTCCATCTGCATTCGAAATGTGAAGTCACAGGCTTTAGTTCACGTTTCCTTTAAAATAAAAAGGGGAATTGCTCATGCTTTGCCGACACATCAACCTCCCTCACGCTCCTGATCTTTGGCCACCTGATGCAGAGTTGGATAGAAAGATCAATCTGAGCACCTTTCGGTAAGTCTGCTCCTGGACCTAGCCAAGGTGGCCATGCACAAGTCCATGCAGAGGGCCATGGGACGGGTCATTAGACCAGATGGCCTGGCTCCCTTCCACCCGGGGAAATGGTTCAAACCAGATCACACCAAGGCCTAGGGTGGGCCAACATCCGCATACTGCCCCAGATTTACTCCCTTCTGAAAACAGGCCACTTTCCCCCGTGGGTGAGAGGTAGCTTGCTGGCGTGCCTGACCAGTGGGTACTGCACGGATTGGAATAAGTCATCAGCCCCCGAAGAAGAATTTTAATTCAGATTTTAAGTTTCCTTTGAGGATTTGGCTTTTAAGAGTGACACTTTTCAAGAGACAGCAACTCATTAATTTTGCTTCAGTATCAAAAAGTGTCAAGAGCGGCTGAAATAGTTGCCATTGGGTTTAGGAAGTCCATGCTTGTAACATGAATCTCCATAAATAAAGTAATTTAAACAGTTCATTCCTTGTCCACCTGACTCTCTGGATTAGAACATCCTCAGCACTGCTTAGAGTGTTATTAGAGATTATAACAAAATCAGAGGGACAGAAGAACTTAAACCAGGAGCAGGAGTAGGCCATCTAGCCCATCCAGCCTGCTCCGTCATTCATTAAGGTCATGGCTGATCTTTTCATGAACTCAGCTCCACTTACCCACCCGCTTACCATAACCCTTAATTCCTTTACTGTTCAAAGATCTATCTTTGCCTTAAAAACATTCAATGAGGTAGCCTCAGCTGCATCATTGGGCAGGGAGTTCTACTGATTCATAACCCTTTGGGTAAAGAAATTCCTCAACTCAGTCCTAAATCTGCTCCCCTTTATTTTGAGGCCAAACCCCCTAGTTCGAGTTTCACCCACCATTAAAAACAACCTCCCTGCTTTTCTCTTATCTATTCTCTTCATATTTTTATAGGTTTCAGTAATATCCTCCCTCATTCTTCTAAATTCCAATCTCTCCTCATAGGCTCAACCTCTCAACTCTGGGATCAATCTAGAGAGCCTGCTCTGCCAGAAAATAAATAACTTGTGTAAAGTAAAATAAATTCATTCCCCAAAACAGGTCATTAAAATTCATTCATGGGTAGTTAATGGTAGGTGCATGGAGCTTGGTGATTGTAAGCAGGAGGTTACAATGAAACGACAAAGACTACGGCCCTGAGTGGGCAAACCAACTCAGCTGAGCCAAATCAGATTTCCTTCCACACTCTGCCCTCAAGGACCTTACACATGCCCATCCCAACTGGGTATTGCCAGTGTATTAATGCCCAGAAACAAGAACCCAAGCTGTCTGGTCCAATAGCAGCTAGCTTAATTATGACAACCTAACTAGGGAAGGGAGCAGAGGCTAGGGGAGTCATTGTGACATTTTTAGTCTGAAAAGATTGCAAGGACACCAAAATAAACTCAATGGGAGGAATCCAAAGAGCCTCAATTAAATTATTAAGACACTTACAAAAAAAAAAGCACACACTTGCTAAAATCAAGCCAGCAGGGCTCTGGAGATACATGCGTCACATTTACACACAGGCTATACTTAGGTGCAAGAAACATTTCTTTTTCAGTTCCGTATTTTGCTTTGCACTTCAACATCCAACACCAGATCTCATCAAAACAAAGCACAAAGGATGTTTACTTTAGACCTAGAGCTTCCAGGCTGTAAAATTTTTCTCAAGGGAATCAGTTCTCCATCAGCACAGTCAAACACCGTCTACAAACCATCTGTTCCCATCATGATGGCAAAACAGAGGGGGGAGAAAAGAGAAACTTAAGGAATATATTAATTTTTCAAATTTGCAACTTCTCTCCCTGCCACCTAAACCACCCACTCGCGAACAGCACAAATGTTTTCACCAAAGGCTTACATCCCAACCATCTGCAGTTTCTTCATCATCACAAGCAGGTTGAATGAATTCACAAAAAAATGAATGAATGGAGTGTGAGTGAGTGAATGAATGAATGCGTGAAAGAAATGAATGAATGAATGAATATGATTAAGCGATATTCTCTTAGTCAACTACTCCCACACTAAAGCTTGTTTTAGTGAAAAAAACTCTTACTTACATTGAAAGTTTTCTAAGCTCCCTGAACTCTGAGGAAATTGTTTTCTTTAAAGTCCTTGACAATTTAATTTTAACTCCCACAGTTCCACCCACTGTCTTCAAGACAGCACCTCTGCCCCTGGTGATGTAACATGAGGCAGATCAAAAGAATGACCTTGTTTGAATATTTAATTCCGTGCTTGTCTAACTAATAATGCAACATTTATTTGCTTGATGTAAGCTTATTTGAGACATTTCACAAGAACACAAAACAACCCCCTACCTGACACCAGTTACTGACTGCACCTAATTCAGGTGGTTACATGCTAAAGTGTGCTTGGTTAGGGAGTGGGGGGAGTGGGGGGGGCGGGGCGTGTGCAGAGTGACAGCTAACAAAGGGAGATGCAAAACCTGGTGAAATGTTTTGGGTGAAAACATGCAATTAATATCCATCCCTGTAATCAGGTGTTTGCATTGCCCCATAAGCAGAGGCCATAGTTTAAAGTTTAGGGGAGGCAAATTTAAAAGAAAGGAGGAGGAAGAGGAGGAATTACTTCTCTCAAAGGTTTGTGAATTGTGGAACTCACCCCACCTCCCGCCCCAGGCAATGCGGTGGGATATTGAATAAACTTAAGGAGGACACAGATGGAGTTTTAGTGAGTAATGGGTTAAAGGGTTGTGGAGAGTGGGCAGGAAAGAGGAGTTGAGGCCGAGATGAGCTCAGCCAGGATGGTGTTGAATGGTGGAACAGGTTCGAGGGGCTGAATGGCCTATCCTGTTCCTAGTTTCTAAGTTCTTACATTCAAATCTCTAGCCATGATTGGCCTGTATTGCATTATAATGGCAGGTAAGCTTTTTGTATTCACTCCTCAGCGTCCATAGTTCAGGGAAACGTTCTTTTCTCTGATCCATTCCAACATCCTTCCAATCACATTTAGTTTACAACATCTGCAGTTTAGCCAGCTTGTGACAAAATGGATTCACCTTCAATGTTACTCTGGAGACAGCCTTCACACAAGTTGCCTCCATTTTGTACACAGTCAGTTGTAATGTTGCCAGCAGCACAATCAAAGCAAATAGATTAAAATGCTCCAAGGTGCTTCACTGGAGCATTATCCAACAACATAAGACCAAATAACATGACGAGCTCTCCATGCAGGTAAGCAAAAGCTTGGTCACGGAGATATATTGCCTTTTGGGAACTAGCAACGATGAACAGATTTCAACCCAATGTAAAACCAATCGCAAAATACAAACAAAAGCGAATCATTGGGGAGGAAGATAAGAATTTACTTTTATGCAGCAAATTACAATCTGGAATGCACTGCCTAAGAGCAGATTTAATCATCAACATTTTGGTTAAAGAAAAATTAGGCAACATGGTGGCTTAGTGGTTAGCGCTGCCGCCTCACAGCACCAGGATCCCAGGTTTGATTCTGGCCTCAGGTGACTATCTGCGTGGAGTTTGCACATTGTGTCTGTGCGAGTTTCCTCCGGGTGCTCTGGTTTCCTCCCACAGTCCAAAGCTGTGCAGGTGAATTGGCCGTGTTAAATTTCCAATACTGTTAGTCAGAGGGAAATGGGTCTGGGTGGGTTACTCTTCGGAGAGTCGGTGTGGACTTGTGAAGGGCCTGTTTCCACACTGTAGGGAATGTCATCTAATCTAATTTAAAAAGATTGAGATTTGGATACATGGAAAAGGAAATCATTGCAAGGCCTAAGGAGAGAGTGTGATTGACTGGATTTTCGATCAACCAACCAGCATGAATGGCATCCTTTCATGCAATGTGATTCTATCAAATGAAGCACGTCCTCCGTAGCTATAGAGGAAACCACGTGTTTGACGCTGGTGCTGTTCAGTCAGCATCAGTGATACCTGCGTAGTTCTTCCTCAGAGTCACGTGGACACAACTTTGGTTCGGCCACAGTTGGAGCACTGTGTGCAGCTCTGGTCACCTCACTATAGGAAGGAAGGGATTGCACTGGAGGAGATGTTGCCTGAGATAGACCAGTTTAGCTATAAAGAGAGGCTGGATAAGCTCAGGTTGTTTTCTTTTGAGCAAAGAAGGCTACGAGATGATATGTCAGAGGTGGAAGAGATTATAAGGGTCATGGGTAGAAAGCAGCTGCTCCCCATATTTGAAGGGTTAGTGTCTAAGGGATGTAAGGTAGGTGGTTTAGAGGGGTCTTGAGTAATGCTTTTTCACACAGAGGTGAGGAGAATCTGGAAAGTGCTGTCTCGGAGCATAGTTGAGGTAGGAATCCTCACAAACCTTTAAAACACACTTTGATGAGGATTTTAAATGTCATAACACTCAAGACTATGGGCCAAGTGCTGGAAAGTGGGACTCGAGTAGACAGTGTTTTTTGTTGGTGTAAACTCAATGGGCCAAAGAGCCTTTTCTGTACTATATGATTCCAGGACTGAATTGTAAATTAAATAACCACCTCAGCATCAAGACGTTCAGAAGCTGCTTCTAATAGTTATAGAGTCTAGAACAAGGGAACTAGGGGGCATAGACTTGAGACAAGAGGGCACCATTTAAGACTGAGACCAGCAGACATTTGTTCACACAGGAGGGGTATGAATCTTTGAAATTCTCTACCTTAGGTAGCTTTTTTTTAAAAATTCACTCACCGGAGTCACTACCTGCAACAGCATCTATCGCCCCTTTCAGAAGATAGCGGCGACCTGCCTTGTTCAATGTTGCAATCCATATGCTGTAGATTGACCTATAATGCCCACTATTTGATCCCAGTGGTAAAACAATGGTGATACATTTCCAAATCCGGATGGTGAGTGGCTTGGTGCTCCTATACACCTCTGTTCTTGCCCTTCTAGATGGAAGTGACTGCGAGTTTGGAAGTTGCTAACTAAGGATCTTTGGTGAATTTCTCAGTACGCACTAATGTTATTGAGCGTCGGTCGTGGAGGGTGTGGATGTCTGTGGAGGTGGTGCCAATCAAGCGAGCTGCTTTGTTCTACATGGTATCAAGCTTCTTAAGTGTTGTTGGAGTTGCACCCATCCAGGAACTGGGATCACACTCCTGACTTGTGCCTTATAGATGGTGGACAGACTTGAGTGTAGGATATGGAGTTACTCTCTACGATATTCCTAGCCTCTGACTTGCTCTTGCAGCCACTGTGTCTATATGGCCACTGGGCTGGTGATAATAGCAAGCCCTGGATGTTGATAGTGGGGGAAATCAGTGGTGGTAACACCATTGATGATCCAGGGACAATGGTTATACTGTCTCTTATCGGAGGTGGTCATTTCCTGGCATTTGTGTGACACGAACATAGTGCCTCACAGATGCCCAGTCTTGGGTTGCGAGATCTTTTGGAAGTCTATCCCATTTAGAAGTGATGGTGTCACACATGGAGGAGGTTATTCTCAATGTGAAGGCCTGTGCCTTTAAGGTCACTCTTACTGATGCTATCATGGACAGATGCACCTGCAGCTGGCAGATTGGTAAGGATGAGGTCAAGAATGTTTTCCCCTCTTCTTGGTTCTCTCAGCGCCTACACCAGACCCAGTCTACTTATGTCCTTTAGGACCTGACCAGCTTGATCAGTAGTGCTGTTGCAGAGCCCCTCCTGGTGGTGAAAATCCCCCACCCAGAGTCCATTTTGTATCCTTACCACCTCCAGTGCTTCCACCAAGTGTTGCTCAGTCATTGGAGGACATTCAAGGTAGAGTTTGATTTGAAGGCTCAGAGAATCAGGGAAAATGGAGATGGAGCAGAAAAATAGATTTGAAGTCAAGAATCAGACATGATTTACACGAAATGGTGAAGCAGACTGAGCATGCCACATGATCAACTTCTGCTCTTATTTGTTACAATTGGGGAGGGAGATATTCAGAATTTAGGGTCTGGACAGTTGTAGCTCACTCACCGATTATACGGCGATAAAGATTAGTTTTAATTTGCAGATATAGATCTGTACAGCAAGCTGACCAAAACCCCTCCTCCTCTCACTGCTGCAGCCTCATGTGAGGGAGTAACCAAGCAACAACAACAATTTTTTTTATACCATCTCTCTGCGCTGAATTTGAAAGCAGGTTCGAGAGACGAAGCACTTTTATGGTTGCTAGCCCTATTACTTCCACACATTACGCTGTATCAATCCAACCAAAGCAAAATTGGAAC
The DNA here is from genome assembly GCF_020745735.1 of Hemiscyllium ocellatum. Classification (NCBI taxonomy): domain Eukaryota; kingdom Metazoa; phylum Chordata; class Chondrichthyes; order Orectolobiformes; family Hemiscylliidae; genus Hemiscyllium; species Hemiscyllium ocellatum. The sequence continues at coordinate 49,879,549 of NC_083429.1, forward strand.
TAGGAGAGGTGTAATTCCAGAACATAAAAAGAACATCCTCAAACACACAGCCAGACAATGAAGATAGTGAAGAACAGTTGGACTTTGTCGCTGAGATGATATCATCCTCATCTTTCCATCTTTCAACAATTTACTCACTTCCTCCTTCCCAGAGAATTATTTACAACAACTCCCAATCTGTGAATGCTGCATTATTGTGGATCGAGCAACACAAGTAAAGTTTTATTGGACAGGATAGGGCACGATTATGTTACTGGATCAGTAACTCGGGAATAAATTTACATCCTAACATTGTCATTTGGGAATTGGAACGTAGGTTCTTTTACAAAAATAAAAACATCAGCCAGACCTAAAAACAAACCCAATTGGCTCATTAACATCGGTGAGGGGGAAAGAAGAAATCTGTGGTGCCCTTTCCCAAACAGATCTATACATGACTCCAGACCCATTCAAATGTAAGTGCTTCTTAACCACAAAGCTACGCAGTTGTGGTAGCTATTGGAACAGTGTTAGCCAGTGCAGCAAACTCATTAACTTTGGCTAAGTGGAGTTCCACAAATAGGCCCACAAATAGTTTTAGAATGTCCATTGGAGACTTCAGCATAGGAGTGCCATAACTTCAGATCAAACATGGGCAAGGAAACATCCTGCTGATTACCCTCACCTGTTGAGCACCAATTGGAAGATGCACTGAATGTGGCAGGGGAACAGAACATAAACTAGTGAGGAGACTAGATTAAATTAGATTAGATTCCCTATAGTGGGGAAACAGGCCCTTCAGCCCAACCATTCCACACCGACTCTCCAAAGAGTAACCCACCTAGACACATTCCCGCTAACTAACGCACCTAACTCTACGGGCAATTTAGAATGGCCAATTCACCTAACCTGCACATCTTTTGGACCTTGGGAGGAAACCAGAGCACCCGGAGGAAACCCACGCAGATACACGGAGAACGTTCAAACTCCACACAGACAGTCGCTCAAGGTGGGAATCGAACCCGGATCCCTGGCGCTGTGAGGCAGCAGTGCTAATCACTGCCAAGTCTTCAAAGGTTTTCACTACTAGGGTGCCTTGTGAACACCAGCATCGATCAAACCCTGAAGGATTTACTGGGCTTTACGACAGGTTGTGAGTATATGAGAGTAACCTAATTGCCCACTCTTCACTATTCCACCACCGTTGCTGGTTATGGTCATGAGAGGAGCTATCACCACATGGTAGGGATGAAAGGCAAGTCCATCTGGAGTTCTCCGTCATGTGGTGTTAGCAGAGCTGAATGGGAGAGATTAATAACACTATATTGGACAAACAAGCAGGAAACTTGCCACCAGGATACATGAACACCAACTGGCCACCAAATGTCAGGACCCACTATCACTAGTTTCTATACATACAGACAAAGAAAGACATCACTTTGACTGGAACAACACACATCCGAGGACAGGCAAAACAAAGTCACACACGAGAATTCATAGAGGCATGGCATTCTAACCGGAACTCCATCAGTAAACACGGATTTAGATCCCATCTACCTTCACTTGAAGGAAAAAGAACCAGAAATGACATCATTCACCTTAAGAAACCATAAAACCAAGAAACTTATAAAGAAAGAGGCGAGACATACCACCAGCACTTCACAAGAGACTCTCGATGATGTTACCTAGTCTTGGTGACGGAAAGTCTGAAAACAAACCTTCCAGCTCAGCGAGCTAACTTACCTAGTTATCAACCTGAGCTACAAATCTTCTCAAAAATCGCTAAGATTAATAACTGATCAAAGCTGGGAAACTATGAAGTCTATGAGCCATCAGTAGCAGCAGATTTGTATTTAGCCAACTCATTGAGAGACAAAAAGGGAAGGCTTTGGCCTAATGGTGGACTATTAATCCAGACACTCAGGTAATGATCTGGGGACCTGGATTCAGGTGGTAGAATTGGAGTCCAATTTTTAAAAATCTGGAATTACAAACCTAAACAGTGACCATGAAACCATTGTCCATTGATGGAAAAATTCATCTGCTTCACTAATGGCATTAGTGACATGTGACTCCAAACTCACAGCAATGCAATTTACTCTTGACTGCCCTCTGGACAATAAATGTTGATTCAGCTATCAACATCCACAAACAATAATCAAATATTGAGAGCAAGATTTTAGTTCTGAGGTATCACAGTAATGTGCAATTATGTAAGACCTTCACTATTCAGAAAAGGTTTAAGGCACTCAAGGGTCATCAATAAGATTTATCACCAAGCCATACAATACAATACAGATAATCAAAAACTTGATGAAAGGCACAAATTGAAAGGAGCATCTTAAAAGAGAGGTAAACAAGATGAGTCTAGAGAGCAAATTTCAAAGCTTACAAATGCAATGTTTTTTTAAAAAAAAAGCTTTGAACAATTTGAATTCAAGAACTGTCACTAAGTGTCTAATCTGTCACTTTCTCAATTATAATTCAGTTCGTGTTTGAGCAGGTGATGCAGAAGAGATTAACATTCAGCACATTCCTCAGCTCTTACTGTTTCTCAATCTCACATCTGTCAGGAACACACAAGGCAGAATACAACTGGTGGCTGAACACTCCTATACAAATCAGCTCTCCTCTTACCCACCTCCAGCTAAAACCACCCAGGATAGTACAGCACTCAGGTGGGCTTGCAGCATTTCACCTGACTGCCTGAATAAACAAATAATTAAATAAATTAACAAACAAGCAAACGGGAGACTTTCTGGTGCATGCAGTTACTTGAGGAAAAAGGCTTCCAGCAAATGACAACAGGTTGTGTATTAACTGGTTGAAAAGGTATGCACAGCTCCAGATACACAGTACTGTGTTTTCACAATTGAAAAAGTCACTTTTCAGCACATTAGCTCTAATACACAAGAGAAAACAGTATTTCCTTTTAATAAGCTATTTCAGAATCATCTTGCTACACAGCAAGTGTGGAATTCAACATGCATATAATCTTAATTATAAAATTAGTCAGTTGAAATCATGTGGTGCATTTAGCAACACAGGAACAGGAGTAGGCCGTTCAGCCCCTCTAGTCGGTTCCACCATTTAATGAGGTTATGGCTGATCTGCTGCCTAACTCCATATACCTGCCTTTGGCCCAAATTCCTGAACACCTTTGCTCAGCAAAAAATAATATACTATCGACTTAAAATTAACAACTGATGCAAGATCCGCTGCTGTTTGTGGAACAGAGCTCCGAACATCCACCACTACTTAATTCATCTCTTCAAATTATTCAAATTACAAAGCCACAGCCATTAGTACTTCAATTTAATGATATACTGAGATACAGGATAGCCACCAATAAACCCAACAGGGTATCAGGGAAACCTTCGCACTGTGGCAGCACAGTTAAAATGTGCTCTAACTCGGGTGAAAAGCATAGATATGTTGCTGGGAGAGCAGAAGGAAGAAAATGAATTGAAGGATCAGTTAGGTGAAGAGGGAGGGAAGGAGATTTATGCAGAGAATAAATGCCAGCAAACTGACTGCATCGACTGGCGTGTTTTTGACTATTTTCTACTGCACTGAAAATGCTCTGACAAAACTATGACAGAAGAACAGAATGTATAAATTTTACGAGTAATTTTCCCACAGTTTAAATGCATATAACATGAAAACATTCACGCGCACGTCATTACATTTTACTGATATGCTAATTGAGAACAGTTTAAGAACATTTTATTTGCACATCTTTTTGCTTTATAGAAATTCCAACTGCAGCCATATTAGTCATTATTGGCTACTGTTGGAATGTTGCATGCAATTCTGGTCTCCTTCCTATTGGAAAGATGTTGTGAAACTTGAAAGGGCTCAGAAAAGATTTACAAGGATGTTGCCAGGGTTGGAGGATTTGAGCTACAGGGAGAGGCTGAACAGGCTGGGGCTGTTTTCCCTGGAGCATTGGAGGCTGAGGGGTGACCTTATAGAGGTTTACAAAATTATGAGGGGCATGGATAGGATAAATAGGCAAAGTCTTTTCCCTGGGGTGGGGGAGTCCAGAACTAGAGGGCATAGGTTTAGGATGAGAGGGGAAAGAGATAAGAGACCTACGGGGCAACTTTTTCACACAGAGGATGGTACGTGTATGGAATGAGCTGCCAGAGGAAGTGATGGAGGTTTGTACGATTGCAACATTTAAAAGGCATCTGGACATGTATATGAATAGAAAGGGTTTGGAGGGATATGGGCCGGGTGCTGGCAAGTGGGACTAGATTGGGTTGGGCTATCTAGTCAGCATGGACGGGTTGGACCGAAGGATCTGTTACCATGCTGTACATCTCTATGACTCTAAGACACCTCCAGATTCCTGCAGTAGTTATCTACAGTTCAGATTTCATGAGACTACAATAAAAAGGATCTCCTTAACAGGAGCTTCACCAGGCAGCAGAATCTAGCTGAGAGATATAGGTTTGTCAGTAACATCCGATACAAATTCTCTCTCTGTTGGGTTGGTGTAAGGTAAAGAAATGCCCAAAAAGCTCCAGTCAACAAAGCTTTTCAAATTTTAGTTGAACAATTAAGTACTCAGACTGATTCATTCTCCTGCTCCACATTCAGCCCAACTGACAGAAGACAGTTATCACTTTGCTGTATCGTATCACTACAATCTTTAAACTGTTAAAACGCTCGTTAAGCATCACCTCATCCAACTACCTCAAGAAAAGGCCATTCAATCCTAAGAGTCAATGCCAGTGTTGACCCATCCACAATTGCTTCATCCCTTCATACGTCAGTTAAACATGATCAACGGAACTGTTAAATCTTTCCCTGACTCCAAGCATCTCCACCACTCTCTCTCTCCTCTCCCCTCTCCCCCCCCCCCCCCCCCCCCCACCCCCACCAAACCCCTGGCCCCACCCCCAAGCGTGCGCACACACACACACACATATAGCTTCTCCTTAAAATGTATCAAAACTATGCTTCTCAACAATTCCATGTCATAGCAAGTTGAACATGCCAAGCACTCTTGATGATGTTATGATACCAGCTGATGATAATACTGATCAACTGAGATCCCAGAGCAACACCTGGCTTGACAGATCACAGTTTTATTTTTCTTTGTTCTACTGTTGTGGACAATTATTGAACAAGGTCACAGAGGCTGCTAATGGAATTTTGACAAAACAACAAAATTATTTTTAAAAAGGAAAATACACAAATTGCTTTCAAAAGCTATTTTAATTTATTTGAATTGGTCTTATTGTTACATAAACAAACCAAATATATATTTAACGTTCTGATCCTCAACTACGACCTTAGAACTAGTCAAATCTCCATGAAGGGTCATTTTGTCAGAGCTTTGAAGTTTCTCATTTGGTTCACACCGCTGTAATTGGTAACTCCAACAATTTTTTGCATTCACTCAATGCTATTTCTTTCATTAATATCTCTTGGGGACTCAAATTGTTTGTATGGCTGATGTATTTGTCAACATGGGTTCCTTAAACTCCTCTTGCAGTCTTGCGTTTCTGCAGCTATTTGCATTCTGGCCCGGTTCTTTTCTGACTTCTGATTTCGATATAGCTAAAATCCTCTGCGGCTGCTCTCAGTGATCTGTACACTTTGCCTGACCTCCTGGATGGTTCAGTCTTTCAATATTCCAGAGTCATAGAACACTTACTGGGCAACAGCAGTATCTCTCTTCTTGGCTAGATTCTAATGCACTGAACTGTTCACCTCCAACTCTAGTGCAAGGCTGCAAGCCCTCAAAAGAAAGTGCATAACCAAACTTCTAATACCCCATCACCACTTAGAAAACAGATCTAAGATAATTTCAAGCTATCCTTCCTACATCTTAACACTAATCTTCAAAGTATACAGTTCTGATCAATTTACAATCCAATGAACTTTCATCACAGTGAGTAACATTCTTTAGGCAATATCAAACATCTATAAATGAGCTAATGTAGCATTTTGGTCATTTAAATGTCTACTTTTGATATTGCTTTAGATACAAAGACATTCCATCATTGATCAAAACCCAATAACATAATTTGGTTGGACCTATGTGTAAAAGGACAAAAGCACACAAAAGGTGGCATTTTAAGAGTTTGAATGGTTGTATAAGGTTTTGATTTAAATCATAATTGCTCTTCTAATTCAATCTTGGATTGCAATGGACCCTAAAAGTTCAAAGTAAACAAACTCTAACTCTGTACTTTCATTTCCCCTTATGCAATTCTGTAATATAGTCTGTGGAACTTTAGGCGATTGGAATGGAGGGAAATACTAATTCAGGGAAGACAGTGTAGACTAATTGGGCTAATCGTACTGAACGGTTACAATTCTGTGATGCAACTACATCAGTAACATCTGCACTTTGAGCCTTGGACTCTATAGAGTAGAAAGGTTCTTTGTACCGTGACATATAGTGAAGGAGTGATAATTTTATTGAAATGTATTAAATTTATTTTTAACTAGGTGAAATGTTGAGAGACTGGTTTCTCCTGACTAGAGAATCTGGAACTAAGAGTCAGTCTCAGGAAAGAGGGTTGGACATTTATGAATGGGAGCAGAAGCATCTTCATTCAGGGAGTGAGCATCTTTGGAATTTACTATCGCAGGTGCTGACTCATTAAATGTACATAAGATGGAAGTTCAGAGATCCTTGAGCAGCAAGAGTATTAAGGCAACAAAGAAACGATTACATTGACAATTTGCCATAATTTTATTGAATATTGGAACAGGCTCAACGGGCGACTCATATCTCTTTTATTCACCAATATATGAACATATATGGAAATGGAATTAACATTTACAAAAGATTAGAAGTCACGAGGCTTTCTGCTGTCCTCTTTTCTACATGTCCCGATTATAGTGACTACACCTTAAAAAGTTTGACAATTCAAAGGACTTTGGGGCTAGTGCACATAATAGTCTACACAGGCTTCCTTGAATTAGTATTTCCCTCAGTTCCGATCGCCTACGGTTCCACAGACCACTCTTACAGAAGGAGAAATGAAAATTTAGGTTTAGGGTGAGGGGGGAAATATTTTAAAGGGATCTAAGGGGCAACTTTTTCACAGAGGGTGGTGCATGTGTGCCATGAGCTGCCAGAGGAAGTCGTGGAGATGGGTACAATTGCAGCATTTAAAATGCATCTGGATGGGTACATGAATAGGAAGGGTTTAGAAGGATATGAGCCAACTTCCTGCAAGTGGGACTAGATTATGTTAGGGTATCTGGTCTGCATGGACAAGTTGGACCGAAGGGTCTGTTTCTGTGCTGTACATCTCTATGACTCTATTGTGCTATATAAATGCAGGTCTCTTTCTTGCTCGCAGGTTGGTAAATTTCTTCTGTTACTGCAGAATCCAGCACCTTCTGCATTTCTGAAGGGGCAAAACATGAATGTTCCCCCACAGAAAGCAAAAACTATCATTGCGGGAAATTAACATTCAACGAGCCTGTAGCATTCTGTTTGCGTATACACTGTTTGGGGGCTGTTGTTTATTTTTAAACATCCCCCTGCTGAGTGTTGTAGTGTTTGCCACTGCCACAATTGCATAAAATCAGCAGGGAAAGGATATAAAAATGAAATGAAAAGCTCCCCACGTAAAGCAGAATGATGCAAGAACATTATAGCAACTCATAGAGACGTGCCTTGGGGGAATAATCCCTGTATTGTAGTCTATTGCTGGAATTAAAATAAGACAGACTCCTGATGGCATCCTTTTTTGAAAATTAGTTTTCCCCAATTTCAGTTTTTTAATCCTCAATTTTCTTTGCCACATCTTTAATGGCTGCCAGGTTGCCAAAACTCTGGGATTTTCCCTTTCTATCCCGCTTTCCATCTTGAGCAGGCTTCCCAAAATCTCCCTCTCTGGCCAAGCTTTTACTCAGTTAACCAAATATCCCCTTTTGCAGCTTGCTGCTAAATGTTGCTCACAAACACACCTGTTTAAACTTTCGGGAATGGTTTCCTGCAGTGACAGTGCTAAATTCAAAGTGTTGACAAGCTTTCTTTTCTGATCTAGAAGTAAATATTCAGCTCCTTTACAGTAAAAGGACTGATTTTTGTCAGGAACCTTCCAACGGATCACAAGGTCAATGAATCTGTACCAAGCTGATGGAGTCAAAGGTGAAAATGTGGTGCTGGAAAAGCGCAGCAGGTCAGGCAGCATCCAAGAAACAGGAAATTCGACATTTCGGGCATAAGCCCTTTATCAGGAATGCTACTGCCTGACCTGCTGCGCTTTTCCAACAACACATTTTCAGCTCTGATCTCCAGCATCTGCAGACCTCACTTTCTCCTCGAAGATGGAGTCAAAGGCTCAAGCTAGACATCCAACCTCAGATCAGTGTGCTAACAGGACTCTTCCAGAATTGGGAAACTCCCAGAAGAGTCATAAGTTAACTCAAAAAGTTTGGTAAAGATACCATAGTCCCAGAGGACCATAGGACTGTTCCCTCATTAGAGAGGGATGATTGGTGGCTGTTTAACCCAAGGTCACCACACCTCAGGCAGGAGGAGAGTGCTTCATTGCAATCTCAACAGGTGAGAAAATTGAGCCTGAATTATTGGCATCAGTCCACATCACAAAGCAGCTATCCAGCTAACTGACCTCCAACTCAAAACACTCACTCAGTTTCTCTCTCCGCAGATGCTGCCAGACCTCCTGAGTTTCTGCAGCACTTTTTGTTTGTTTCACATCCCCAGTCTTTTGCTTTTACAGAATCATGTAATACAGGAAACACCTACACCACCGTACCCACACTAGTTCGTTGAAAGAGCAGCTACAATCCAAATTTAAAGTGAACCCCACCCTCTCCCCACACCCTTTAAAACCAGGATGGGGCGGGGGTCAGATAGAATATGTAGTATTTCATAATAATAGACATCCTGGAGAGACTTTGCGGTTTAACCCCGGGCTCAACTTAGTAAAAGGTTTTGCAGGAAAGGAAGAAGTTCAAGAACATGCACATTTCATGGATGTTCTTGAAAAAGCCAAAGATGGAAAAGAACAAAAGGATGGCACAGTGACTCAGAGGTTAGCGTTGCTGCCTCATAATGCCAGGGACCCAGATTCAACTCTGCCCTTAGGCAACAGGCTGTTTGAAGTTTGCACAGTGTCTACATAGGGGTTTCCTCCCACTGTCCAAAGATGTGCATGTTAGGTGAGTCAGCCATTCTAAATTGCCCATAGTGTCCAGAGATGTGTAGGTTGGCTCTGGGAAATGCAGAGAGATAGGGATGGATTTGGGTGGGATATTCTTCAGAGGGCCAGTGTGGACTTGTTGGGCCAAATGGCCTGTTTCCACACTGTAGAGATTCTATGATTCTATTCTACGAGAAGCAGAATCTTGCAGATGCTGGAAATCCGGAATAAAAACCGAAAGTGGAGAAATTTAAGTCTGACAGCATCTGAGGAGGAAGAAACAACTGCCATGAGTCAAGTATGACTTTATTTCAGAATAAGAAAGAAAAATCTCAATCTCTTTGCAAACTCAATGTTCTGCATAATTAGTGATTATTTGGCTTTTGCCCTGCATAAGTTGCTGAATTAGAAAGGAAACCACAAAATACAAAGTCAGTTGAGATTGGGTTTCATTTATACATTGCTTTAGTCAGATAACAGCTCAAATATTACACCAGGTTCAGATGGCTAAGGAATGACAGACATCTATGCATTGGAGACAATAGAGATAACAGCCAATGCTCCCATCCAGCCTTCCATAAATACCTGATATTTATTGATGTCAGCTCCCTTTCCCACTTTTGTCAATGTAATCCTGATAGTTAGTCATCAACCATCAGTTTAATAATTCAGTGGAATGATTTTAATTTATTGAAAGCTAAGTGAGAGGTGATCCCAAAATCCCACCCACCCAAAAAGGTTGAATTATTCAGCCACCACGACACGATGGGCTCCAGTCTATCATTGTTTTTAACCAGTCTCGTAGAAAGTAGGTCAAAGGTAATTTCAAAACATACATTTGTTTTCAAAAAACGTGCCACACCACAAAACAAGCATTTCAAATGTAGTCAATTAATAGATTCTGATTAATTCTTCAAAACAAAATCACTGATTTATATGTTTTGCTCTTCTCTTCCCTCAAATAGTATGTTAATTACCTTCCTCTATTGTGACTGCTTATCCCATCCAGCTAAATCATTTTAAATCAAGGAAGCCAGACTTGGGAGATAGATTTTTTACTCAGTTTGCCACTCAGCTGATCAGAAAGGCCCCCGTTTAAATCCTAGTCTGTGCAGCGTCAAATTTTGAGTTGTTGAGCACTAACAGCTCTAGAACTAGGAAAGGGACAAAGAACCAAAAATAAGGATTTACTTTCTATACATTACCTCTGGCTGCATATTTTAATACCAGGCCCAAAATCTGCATTTTCCTTCATTAACACACAAGTAGCTACTGGACTGCAATCTGTGGAACTTTACTTCAATAGTATTTCCCTCTTCTGTGATAACAAAGATAACACCACCAGCAATGAAGTTTCCATCCAAGTCTCTTTTGGTCTGCGGGTTCCTTATTGTAGCAGCATGGTAGAATGTCAAAACCTCGGAACTTTGGCAGTGTTGTGGGGCAAGAACAGGAAGATTGGGAAAAATTGGCTTGCTCAATAAGCCAATACCACCACAAATAGGCTGAGTGACCTCTCCTTTGTAGAATTCAAGAAGAAGATGGAAAAAATTGTTTATTATTTTTTAAAAAAAGGCACACAATTGGAAAAATGCTGAAATTCCACAGCAGATAATGTAGCAAAGTGAAAGCAAGAAGATTGATCAACAATTCACGTGTACCCCTTTCAGTAGCCCCTGCACATGAAGGCAGCATCCAAGAGGGAGGTGAGAATCTTTCCAACCACCGACTGACCTGTATTCCCAACTCTCATGTTTATGTCACACTTCCATTCTGCTTCCTTTCTGATGGAGACTATTTACGGTCAGGTCGGAAACCACTGCACATCCTCCCCATGCAACAACTCTAGAAGTTTACTCTCCTTCCCCCTCCAGAGATGAAGAATCACATCGTCCAGCAGCTGCCTACTGAGCTGACCCTCACTGTAAAGCATGAGCTTGGAGCTACATGACACACCATAACAAATAACTGGCCAGAAGATAGCTTCATCAAGAGATTATCAAATGAATGATCTTTTCAGCAGATCTGCATTGTCCAGCCGACATGCAGATGTTGCAAACAATGGCAAATGGCCAAAAAGCAGCATATTCATGACTAGGCTTCATCACCCAGCAACCAACCTTCAGTTGCTAGGCAGATTTTGTACATCATTTACAACCCAATAAAAAACAGTCTTATTAGAAATTGTTTAAAGCCAGTAAAACATTGAACTATCCTTTTCGCAAAATCTTGCCAAAGAGGTACTTTTAACTAACTGAAAACAGTTGCCAGATATTTGTCCATTTCACATTTTAATAAAGGAGGTGCATTGTCACACACTCTAAAACTGTGTTTAAGGGGTTCAAAGATGAAATTTGGACAGGAAAAGGCCCCTTGACTTGCTCTAACCATGATCTTACTAAATGGCAATCTTCGACATGAAATCCAACTTCATCATGATCTTTGCACATTCAAATATTATTTGATGGCAAGTAATTGCCAGTTGATTACAATATTGGAATAAATAGGAAGTACCTACGGCACCAGAAGGCTGATAACCTTGTGCCCAGGCACCCTCAGGATGAGTACAAATGATAATTCAGATTGAATCGAGGATTGAATGGAATCTTGAGGTCATTCATTCATCTCAGTGTCTCATGGCACAAACAGTTTATAAATGCTTGGCAATGGGGAATAAACATCATTAAAAGGAGACAAGGGGACAACATTTTTTTTTGTCTTGTGCTCATCGGGGCTAGAAGTCAAGAAATCAACTTAACAAAAACAAAAGGGATACCCTTGTACAGGATAAGGCGGCTGCTTTGGGTCATCATTGGTATGACGATGCGGCAGGAACAGTTAACTATCGTATTGGTCAGGTTAGACTGAATGGATTGGTCAGTGCCTACCCACAGAGATGTAGCCAAAATTGACAATCCACAGAAGCCATTTTTCTCCCCAAAGAAAATATACAATGTATGTACATGTCCCTTGCCTCCTAATACAGATCAAAATCCCCCAACGCAACTCTCCCCAATAGTTTGTTTTTTCTTCAGTGAAAGGGGAAATCAATACTATGGCACGCAGAGAGCTCAGAACCGCGGAGCAGTTGCGCGGTTAGACGGAATGTTGGTCCTGATGTGTATAGGACAAAACGTTTAGGTTCCTTGTCTCCTTTTAGCAATGCTTAAACAGTCAATTGTAACAAGTTTAAAATCTTGCTTTCAGTCAAATGTTGATTTGACAGTAACCAATTTATTTTTGATTTGCATGTCGCTTTGACATCAGGCATCCTGTGTTCTATTAAAGGGGTTGACTAGTTATGATCAATGAGATCCTCAGTTCTTGATAGACTCAGATCAAATGTCAACTCGCCATGACATTCCTTTTCTTCTACAGATCACAGGAATATTCTTCCATAACTTCGATGAAACCTCCCTCTTGGGATGCGAACAAGTACACTTAGATTCATGGAGTGCTTCAGAACTAGAGGGAGATATCTAGTGCTAGAAATTGCAAGAATAGTTTGGGGTCAATAACTGCAAAGTTGCTTCAATGGGGCATTTTATCCAGTACCACCTCACTGCATAAGAAAATCACACAGAGCTGTGAAAAAAAAAGCAGACAGGAACTAAGACTGTATTGAACTATTGTAAGCAAATAGACCTTGATCATTACTGTAGATGTTTAACAGCATTTGATGTTGGTGCTGTGGACAAAACGGTTGTGATACCGCATGGAACTCCTTTAATCTGCCATACCTTCTCGTATTAGGATGAAAACTGATCAATTTTGATCAAGCACATACACATGATCAAGACTGAACAGAGGCTGCTCAGACAGTGCAGAATTTATAGACAGAGAGATCAGTTCATCTACCAGGGGAATGGATGGAAACAAGCCTTGTGGCTGACTTGAAAGCAGTGAATGAAAAGGCACCTCTATTCAGGATAACAGACTGTACTACAATCACCCCCATTCCCAACTCAGGCGACTGACTGTGTGGAGTTTGCACGTTCTCCCCATGTCTGCGTGGGTTTCCTCCGGGTGCTCCGGTTTCCTCCCACAGTCCAAAGATGTGCGGGTCAGGTGAATTGGCCATGCTAAATTGCCCATAGTGTTAGGTAAGGGGTAAATGTAGGGGTATGGGTGGGTTGCGCTTCGGCGGGTCGGTGTGGACTTGTTGGGCCGAAGAGCCTGTTTCCACACTGTAAGTAATCTAATCTAATCTTGTAATGAGAAACCTCACACTCTCTGAAAGTCCATTGCCTGTATCCCATTCACCCATCTCCTGTATTCACTGATCTGTGTTAACTGGCAATGGCTTGATTTTAAGGTTCGGATCCTTATTTTCAAATCCCTCTATGAATATTGGCAGTCCAAAGGTACTCTCTCACAGCTTAAAATGGAGTTGACGGTAGAACCAGTGGTGAGCATTAATTATGGTCTCAGCCCTCTCCGTCTCTGTAATCTCCTCCACCACTGACAGACATTTCTGCTCTCCAGCAATTCTGACTCCTCGCACATGCCCAAGTTTGTTCTGAGTAACTGGATACAAGAACACAACCCCAGCAGCAAACACTTACAAACTAATGTCCCAAGATCACTGCTCAAAAGGTTTTTCTTTTCTCCCACATGATGAAATGACATTCCCCTACAGTGTGGAAGCAGGCCTTTTGGCCCAACCAGTCCACAACGACCCTCCAAAGAGTAACCCACCCAAACCCATTTCCCTCTGACTAATGCACCTAACACTATGAGCAATTTAGCATGGCCAATTCACCTGACCTGCACATCTTTGGGAGGAAACCAGAGCACCTGGGAGTAAACCCACACAGACATGGCGAGAATGTGCAAACTCCACACAGATAGTCGCCTGAGGCCGGAGTCGAATCTGGGTCCCTGGTGCTGTGAGGCAGCAGTGCTAACCACTGAGCCACCATGTCTCCCCAATCAATTATTGTTTCAATCATTTTAAAATCATATCACCATACCATAATAAAAAGCTACACATCCGAATGGTGACTTTTTAAAAAAAGTATGATACTGATTAGGAATAAATTCAGGGCCTGTGTTTACCTTAATAGACATCATCAGATAGTAGGACGGAGAGGAGACCAGTATGAGATGAAATCTCCAGTTGTGTCTGAGCTGAGTAACAAAGCAATCCTCTGTATAAAGGGCACAGCAGCATGCACAACTCTCTCATTCCTACCACATGGAATTGATGCAGATGGCACAAACAGATTAGATTAGATTAGATTACCTACAGTGTGGAAACAGGCCCTTCGGCCCAACAAGTCCACACCGACCCACCGAAGCGCAACCCACCCATACCCCTACATTTACCCCTTACCTAACACTATGGGCAATTTAGCATGGCCAATTCACCTGACCCGCACATCTTTGGACTGTGGGAGGAAACCGGAGCACCCGGAGGAAACCCACGCAGACACGGGGAAACTCCACACAGTCAGTCGCCTGAGTCGGGAATTGAACCCGGGTCTCAGGCGCTGTGAGGCAGCAGTGCTAACCACTGTGCCACCGTGATATAAACAAGTATGGTGCGATCACCAGAGAACCAGTTGCATGTTGATACATTGGGATCTGAACAGCACATGACATTCAGAAAGGACAGGAATCTGGGTAAAATGGGGACCAGTGACTCTGTTAATTAACAGTTTCAGCACAATTCCTAAATTCAGGAAATCTGGATATGGAAACAGATTAGGTATAGATGACAAATAAGGCAAGAAGTGGGAGTGGTGTACAGACCTTGAACAGAAATCACTTGGTAACGAGATATTAAGGAAGAAATAATTAGTCCTTGCCAGAAAGAATCAGTGATAAATTTAATTCGAGATTTTAAACTACCTACCTACTGGAAAAGACACAGAGAAGGATAACCTAGAGGAGGAGATGACAAAATAATTTTTTACATAGTTTCTTAGGACAGAACATTCTGGGGCCAAGCAGACACTGTCGTACAAGACCTGATAGTGCAACAAGATGAAATTAATGAATGATCTCATCATACAGGTGCCCGAAGATAGCGGTAAAAAAATGATTAAATTTTACATTCAATTTGTGGGAGAGAAAGGTGGGTCTGGAATTAATGTTAAAATAAGTGTACAGGCAGTTCTTCCAGAACACAACAGCTGAGTTCTTGGGTGACCCTGCGCTATACAAATAGCGCTCAAAGTGCTGGCAATGCAACCACGTTATAGGTAACACATTTTAAAAGTTTGCGCTTTAGAAACAGCATCCCCTATTCATCAATCGTGTTGCAGTGAACCCATGTTGACAAAATATGCATTATATCAGAACAACCTATAATTATGAAGATATGAAAGCAGAGCTCATTAAAGTGAAATGTCAAATTAGGCTAATGAATTGGTCAATAGAGATGCCGTGGCAGACTAACATTTAATAGGATATTTTAGAATAAATTCATTCCAACAAGAAACATTCACGGGGATTTCAGCACTAATGTTCTTACTCCTTTTTAATCACTTTAGATGTTTCACTAGCTGTCTCTCATCATTTAAATAGAAAACACTTACCAGTCAGTTTTTTTTTTAATTTGTAAAGTGAGAATTGGTCCTATTAAAAGTGAGTCTGGGGAAACTGAGTGGATGGCAGATGAAATGAAAAGGTAATTTGCATAGAAAGCATGAAAGTAACATCTCAGAAATAACTGAAGAGCTAGGAATGGAAAGGGAAGAACCTACAGAAAGTAAAACCATGAAGGAAGTGATACTGAACAGGTTTTTGGAGCTAACAGTCTCTGGGTCCTTTTGGGATCTTAAAAGAAATTGGCTAGCAAGATATTGAAGCATTGGTTTTAATTATCCAAAATTCCCTAGAGTTCAGAAAGGTTTTATTAGATTGGAAAAGACCAAACAGACCTCAAGGGGGTCAGAAAGCAGGAAGCTACAGGCCAACTAGCTTATTATCGGTTTTAGGAAAAATATTAGTATCTATTATTAAATACATGACAGCAGGGTGCGTAGAAAAATTCAAGTCAGGCAGAGTCAACATGGCTTTGAGAAAGTTTAATCATGTCAAATCAATCTATTGGAGCTCTGTGTTAGTACATCCAATTGATAAAGGGGAACCAGTAGATACACTGCACTTCAATTGGCGAAGATATTTAATAACGTGCCATAAAGGTTCTTGTAGAAATCAAAATGTCCTGGTGCTGGGGGTGACAGTGTTATGCAGTGAAGATTGGCTAACTGGAATGAGTAGGCATAAATGTGCCATTTTCTAGCTTGGCAAGATGTAACAAGTAGCATGCCACAGGGATCAGTGCTACGGCCTTAACGTTTTATAATTGAAGTACGTGATTGGAAAAGAACCGAAGGTATGCTCACAAAGTTTTCGGATGACACAAAAATAGATCGGGAACTAAGCTGTGAAGAGGATATCTATTAAGATTAAAGGAGTGAACAAAATTAAACATGTAGACAAACATTAAAAACAAAAAGCATTTTATCTAAATAGTGAGTGATTACAGAATTCTCAGCTGTGGAAGGATCTTGGCCTCCTAATGTTTGAATGGCAATAAATAAGTGTGCAAAATACAGCAAATAATTAGGAAATTTAATATTGTTATTTACATAAAAAGAATTGAAGATTAGGCAGTAATGCTTTAGTTATACTGGTGAGATTACAGCTGGAGTCCAATATCCAGTGGATACAAGCCTGGTCTGTCAAACCTTTTCTGAAAGACAACTAACCCATTCTGGGCATTAGTCCAGTAAACCCTTTCTGACTACTTCCAGTACGCACTCATCCTTCACTAAAATAAGGAGATCAATATTCAGAAAAGTATTGGTCTCCGTATTTTAATGAATGATGGGAGCGCACTGGAAGCAGTCAGAAAAGTTTTACTGGACTAACACTCAGAATGGGTTAGTTGTCTTTAACTGTTTGGGTGCACAGTTTCAGTTTGTATCCACTGGAGTTTACAAGGTCACTTGACTGAAACAGAAGATACTGAATCTGGACCAGGTTAATGTGAAAAGGACATCTCCTCTTGAGGGAGAACCTCGGGGGGGGGGGGGGGGGGGGGGGGGGGGGTTCACAAATAAGCTGCTGACCATTTAAGTCAAAGAAGAGGGATGGATTTTTCTGAGGACAATGAATCTTTTTAGAACTCTCTTCCTTAGATGGAATTAGAAGCAGAGTCCTGGAATACTTTAACAGAGATAGATCCATTCTTGCTAAGCAAAAGGAGACAAAAGGTTATCAGAATAGACAAGACTGGGAAGCAATCGGAGCAGCCATGATCTTACAGTGTGATGGAGCAAGTCAGAAGGGCTGAGTAGCCAACACTTGTCAATTCATATTATTATTCTGGAGTACAGAAATAGATTCTGTAAACACAGAATGAAAATACCCTGAGCCTCCACTATATATAATACATTCCAAATCATACAATATATGTTAATTACATAATTATGATGTATGGCATTCACACCTGGGCTACCAAATACAACTATTTAACCTAAAAAGTTAACAGTGTGACCTTTAACAATTTATCTTGAGATATTGAATATCTCCAGAATGTATCTTTCCCCTGGCATCAGGAACTGTGGCCTTTAACAGCTCCCTATCATAAATCTTCCATCTCTTAATCTTTCTAATTGTGAGCACACGACAATCCTGTCTTCCCAACCTTCCTGTTAAACCAGACATGACTTCCTCGCCTGCTTCACCCTGACCCAGAACTGTGCCTTGAAATGTGTGGCTCCTGTTAAGACCCAGTCCAACAGCTGAAGCAAGAGATTCCAACATAAACACAGGCGTACAAGCAACCAACAAAACGTTACACACGTCGCAGGTAAATATAATTACAGTGCTCAAAACTACTGAGAGAATAAGAGTGTTCAAGAATCCCAACTACATACAGCCTTTTACCACTCCAAACAGTTAAAACCTGTATGTGCCTAGCTCTCCCACTACAGTACAGTGCACACTTTATTCCATAATATTTATTAAAACAGTTGACTGTTCAAAATGTTGGCTTAGGTCAAAATAAGCAGAGTGTATGTATTTAGAAATAAAGAAGAGTACTGTACCAAAGGAGCCCATTTGGCCCTTTGAATTTGTGCCAGCACTTTCTAAGAGCACTCAGCTTCGCCCGACTCTCCTGCTCTTTCCTCAAATCACCGGAATATTTCCCAACTTCAAGTATTTATCTAATTCCCTTTTGAAGACTACTATTGAATCTAGATCCACTGCCCTCAGACAGTGCATTGCAAATCCTAACCGTGATGTGGAGGTGGTTCTGTTGGACTGGGGTGGACAAGGCCAGAAGTCACACAGCGCCAGGTTTCTCAGGAGCAGCACTCTGAACGCTTGTCATTTCCAATAATCCTATTGGACTAACTCCTAACCAGGCACTGCATGCTAAGTTTCTTCCACATCCTCTGATTCTTAGCCAATCACTCCAATCTGTGCCACTGGTGATCAAGTCTTTAGGTATTGGAAACATTTACACCATCTAAACCCTCCATTGATTAAACACCTCTACCATATCAGATCTGTTCATGGCATTCTCTGCTTGAAAAATGCCACCATCTTCTCTGATCTATCCACATAACTGTAACCCCTCATCCCTGGAATCCTCATAAATTGCTTTCTATCCTCTCCACAAGCCTTCATTTCCTCCCTAAACAGGGCTGCTCAGAATTGGACAGAACACTCCAACTTACTTATTTTTACTTTGACAAGTAAAAACATGAGACACATCAAGAAGTTTGAGGTAGGCAGCCATTCGGCCCATTGAGCCTGCTTTACCACTCAAACACGTGGATTATCACCTTATGTTTTGAATTCTGCATTCCCATATGCCCCCAGCAACCTTCAATTCCACTGACTGACAAGAATCTACCGACCCTTGGTCTTAACAATATTCAATGATCCCACCTGATGCAGTAGCTCAAATATTCCTCCTGTACAATATAGTGAGGATAACGAGTGTTTTCAGCAGTTCTGCTACACATTGTGCTGCTGGTAAAGCCTAATCATTATGGCATTTGAGTGACTTCCATGGGCAGTAATCAGGAGTCGGATTATTGCCTAATTTTCCCCTCATTGTCCCGGGGATACAGGCACTAAATGGAGGAAAACAATGGCAGAGTGGTAATTTCAGTGGACAGGCAATCTGAAGGCCGTGAACATGCTCTGGGAACAGTTTGAATCCCATCACCACCGCAATTAAATTTAGTTAACAAATCTGGTGTTTAGTATTGGAGATGCTAGTTAACATCAACAGTTGTAAAAACTCATCCTCCGGGAAGGATATTGTAAGCCTGGCCTCCAGATACCTAGCAATGAGGTTTACTCTTAGCTGCTCTCTGAAATGGTTGAGCAAGGCAAAGGCAACAAAGGATGGGCACCAAATTACTGACCTTGCCAGCAATATCCACATACCATGAAAGTATATGGAAAAAGACTCTGTACACTCCACACTGCCTACCATTTCAGAAACTTAGCAGCAGCATTACTTTGTGAGAGAGACAGAAACAGGATTGTGAATATTTTTTACTAGAAATTAATTGCAATTTGTTGTATTCCATTTATTTTTCTAAACCACACACACCATATTGGTGTATTTCAGAAATACTTGCTATAAAGTATTGTCAGAAATTGCAAGGTTGTGCCACATAAAATGACAAATTCTTTCAACCACTCTTCACACACCTCGCTCTGCCCACACCACAACTTACTGTAAAAGTATTTAAATGACCATAAAGGGAGAACAGAATTGGCATTAGTAATGATAATTTTTATTTTAAGATTAGATTAGATTACTTACAGTGTGGAAACAGGCCCTTTGGCCCAACTAGTCCACGCCGACCCTCCGAACAGCAACCTACCCAGACCCATTCCCCTACATTTACCCCTTCACCTAACACTACGGGCAATTTATCATGGCCAATTCACTTAACCGGCCCATTATTGGACTGTGGGAGGAAACCCACCCAGAGACGGGGAGAACGTGCAAACTCCACACAGTCTGAGGCGGGAACTGAACCCGGGTCTCTGGCGCTGTAAGGCAGCAGTGCTAACCACTGTGCCATCAAACACTCTCCCAATATTCAGTTCCTTGGTTTAGTCAAAAGAAAAGGTCTCTTAACTACCAATGCTCAGAATTAGCCTGGTTAGAGCCAATACCGTCAGGGGAAGAGAAAATTAAATGGTCAAAGTTGGCTGGTTACAGGCAAAGAGAGAAAAGTGATGGCAATTCCATTTCATTTCTAGACACACAAATAAAAACAAGCTGAAAATTTATTAATAATTAGAAACAGAACATAGACAGCACTTTTTAAAGATTAGAGTCACTAGCTTCAAACTTTTAGACCAAGGTTTCAACACGGAGTTCCTGAAGCCATTGAGATTGACAGAGACAAACAGTTTTAATTTTAGCAGTGGCTCTGTTGGATGATGTGCCTGTTGCTGACTCAGAAGGTGGAGGCTTTGTACAAAGGTCTAGGTGGACTCAAAATAACATGAAGGAGGAGAAAGTGAGGTCTGCAGATGCTGGAGATCAGAGTTGAGTGTGTGTTGCTGGAAAAGCACAGCAGGTCAGGCAGCATCAGTGGAGACGGAGTGCTAGACTAACACTGAGTACACATGACTCTGTGGTGCATTGCTGAAGGATGGGTGCACTGGCAGAGAGTTACAACAAGATCCTCCTTGCCCCCTCAGGTAAATGCAAAGATCCCATGACAGCAACTGCTTTATCTGGGAGTACTCGTTTCCTAGAATTATATAATGAGGTAGAAGGAAAGGAGAGTTCCAAACAGAGACCCTCCACACAGGCTAAAAAAAATCTTTTGTAAACTATTTTTGAAAACTACTGGAAGCATTTGCTACTTTATCAGTGCTGGAGGGTAAATGTACTTTTTAAGTAAAGATTCTATTCATGTCTGCAACAATATCCCAGAATCTTTGCTGTATTTCAGGACTTGAACATTCCCAACTCCCTTCGTGTCCAAGTTCCAGTTTTTGTTGGACTGAACAGACCACATTTTAATTTTAAATGTTAGCTTCTGTAATAGCTTATGGGTCAACTGAAATACAATACTTTGCCCTTTAAACAGCAAAAAAAAGGAGAAAATCATGACCCCTACCACTGCAATTGCCTTTTTAAAAAATAAATAAATACAAGCTAGCTAATTAAGAGTTTCCAGAATGATATAATTAAATCTTGCACTAATTTACTGACCGGACAATGACAGCATTCTGGAAGCTGTACAATTTTGACAAAAGGTGGTAGATATATTTTGGAGGGAATTTGACCCTTGCTCTTGCACAGATACTTGACACAGTCCCCCTCCC
Organism: Hemiscyllium ocellatum; assembly: GCF_020745735.1. Classification (NCBI taxonomy): domain Eukaryota; kingdom Metazoa; phylum Chordata; class Chondrichthyes; order Orectolobiformes; family Hemiscylliidae; genus Hemiscyllium; species Hemiscyllium ocellatum. The sequence goes on from NC_083429.1 coordinate 49,901,007, forward strand.
CCATCTCAGAGACCCATTGTCCTGTTCCAAAAGGAGTCCCACACCCTCGTCAGGCCTGACTGCCCTGTACAATGAGCTGTTTTGGTCCATTTTGGAGCTAGCCAACCGCCCAGCTACCCAACCCCCCACCTCAACCTTCCCCTATGCACTATGCTCCCAATCCCATAAAGGCCTGACTGAACAAACACAGTGCCCTTTCCACATGGCCTCCCAGGCTCCCATTTCAGTCTAGGAATGAAAAGGACTACTGTAAGTAAGAGAGGCCGCTTTGACCTGCTATTGTCTACTCTCAAACCCCTGCATCCACTCTACTGTAACACAGCCACACTCTCTACAATAGACTCTCTGATGCTGTGCTAACCTTTGCTGGAGAGGGGTAAACCCATAGTTTTAGGATTTAAAATGAGCACACTGCCTAATAGTCTCTGCCCACTGTGCACTCAAATTCTTAAACTGCAGGTATCCCCACTGATGTAGACTCTGTGATAATAAAGTCCCACTAAAAATGTTTTGTTTTTTTTTTAAGAAAGGTCTTCTACAATGTTTGTTTTTGCAACAAAGGTCTTTGCAAATTAAAGCTATGCCTATTTTAGCAGTCAAATTTAAAAACATGACTTAAGCAACATTTAAGATTTCAGTCAAAAGGAATCATGGATTAAAAGTGTTGAGTACTTTCATTCAAATTAAGTTTTCCTTTGTTGATAAAAAGTGGCAAAATACAACCATCCGTAGCACTCGAAATAAAGGCAAGGCATCCCAAAGGCTGCATTCGGAATTCTCCAATCCGAAACCACAACTGGACACTATGAAGTATTTCAGCTGCGCTGTTGGATTTAAGAAACTCTGCAAAGAATTTGCTATTCACTGAAATTCAGAAAGGTGAACTGTCCCTAACCCTTATGTAGTGTTTTTAACATCAGAAACAGTTCTATTTGTCAAAGTTGTGTTTTGTGCTCTGAACTCTGTCACGTTTTACACACAGAGTGTATTTCTTAGAATTGGCAGCAACGGCTAAACTCTTACTCAGACAAAGTTCTGTCAAAACTCTCGATTGCAATATCCATTCCCCCCAGCTGGACATGCGGACACAGAACTGAGCAAATGTGTCAAAACACTAATCTCCTCCTTGTATAACGAGAGGCAGGGAAGGCAACAGCAACACACACAAAAAAGAGATTGATGAGAACAATATCAAAATTGAGAAGTTGCAAATATCAGGAAAGATTGAAAGGATGTTTCTTGAAGACGAATTTACAAAGAGGCTCATCAGGGAAGAGACAATACAGCAATGACATTTCCAACAGCAATGAGTCAAAGCCTCAAAACACAAATAAGGGGCTATTAACAAATACTAAAAAAGGAATAGAGAAGAAATGTTTTTACCTAGTGTGCGCAGAACACAATAACAAGTTGGAGCGGTTGAGATGAACAGCATACATGTAAAGAAAGCTGCCTAGGTACATGAAGGAAGGAAGGAATAAAGGATAGAAATTAATTCACTCCATAGTAAACTCATTAACCCACAGGAACCCACCCAGGTTGGGAGGGGGAGGGGCTTTATTGGCCAAAGGCAATTAAGAACAAACCTAATTCATGAATATACACAAAAATTAAGGTATGTTAAAAACAGGATGGAGGGAGTGGTGATTGAACAAGAACTACTGGACAAAATTGGATGCTCAGATAGCACACTGTTTTAATTTCCCCTTGTGTAATAGACAAGCATTGCAGGCGATCACTTTATTTGGGGACTGTACAAGGTAGAAAGGAAGTTCTAAACCAGCAGGGGGAATCAATTTAATGTAGGAGAGGATTTTGCCTAACTTTCCAAATTACACCATTACTCATTAAGCACGAAGGCACATATAATCACACGCTCCAAATCAAAACCAGACTGAAGGCTATCGTAAAAAATGGCCAGAAAGAGTTTCCATTTTTAATCATTCAAAACCAATATTACAGCAAGAGCAGGTGGAACATGTGAATTTAGTGGAAAATTCTAACCTTTTATTATTATTTTCCTCTCCACAATAGCCAAAGTGCTAAGCTGGTTTTGAAGGGTAATCCCCTTTACAACTAATCAGATCCCTGCCCCCACAGCCCCAACTGCATACAGATCAGGTAACAATGTTTATCAATTTCGTTTACAAACTGGACGGAAGCTAGGTTTCAGGAGGGAAACTGGTTAGGAAAAGGAATAGGTGGGGGAGCAACTGGTCCTTGCCCCTGGCCCCAGTCATATGACCATTGTATTAGGGCGAACAAATGAAAGCTGGGTGACGGTGGGTTCTAATTCTGTCCAACAATGTTGCTGTGTGGCAATTGTCAGCTATTAGCCATCCCTCCCCCAGTACTGCCATGGTGAAAGCAGCAGGTTTCTATACAGTTGCCTCTTGGCTGTCTCACACACACTGACTCACTCAGCCATCCATAAGGAGCTATTGAGACAAAGATCTCCCATTTTGTGCCAGGGTTGCTGCCTCACAGCGCCTGAGACCCGGGTTCAATTCCCGACTCAGGCGACTGACTGTGTGGAGTTTGCACGTTCTCACCGTGTCAGTGTGGGTTTCCTCCAGGTGCTCTGGTTTCCTCCCACAGTCCAAAGATGTGCGGGTTAGGTGAATTGGCCATGCTAAATTGCCCGTAGTGTTAGGTAAGGGGTAAATGTAGGGGTATGGGTGGGTTTCGCTTCGGCGGGTCGGTGTGGACTTGTTGGGCCGAAGGGCCTGTTTCCACACTGCAAGTCTAATCTAAAAAAAATTGCGCTGATGTGTGCAGCACTACAACATATTTCTATAATGTGCTCCTATCACTGAATGTGAAAATAAAGCCAATCATGCCATGTATCAAGTACTATTTTGAACAATTAAAGTCATTTCTAACAAGGTCAGGTTGCAGGCCATGGAAGGCTTCATTAGACCTGACTGCCTTTCTCTCCTCTTGGAGTGGGGCTACATAGCTCTCACTGGTATGCTCAAGGCCTTCTGCAACTAATGGGCATAGCAGGGACTGGGGCCCATTCTCCCCTCCCTAAAATATTATTTGCCTTTAAGAGGGGTGGTTTAGCTCAGTTAGCTGGACGACTGGTTTACAATGCAGAGCAACACTAACAGCATGAGTTCAATTCCCACACTGGCTGAGGTTACCCTGAAGGGCTCTCTTTCTCAACCTCTCCCCTCGCCTGAGGCACGCTGACCCGCAGGTTAAAGACCAGTCATCCATCTCTCATGAGACAGCAGCCAGAGATCTTTTATTTTAATTTAAAATTACATGCCTTCTAAGTGTCTGTTTTTGTTACAATGTCCCTTGAATGGGGTTGTGCCAGTTAGTAAATTTAACGTATTTTAAAAATATTGCTCATAGCGTCTACATTCTCTTCTGCACGGATCAGTGGATGGCATGCTTGGCTAGACTTCCACCTTCAGTGTTGGCCCAAGAACATTAAAGCAGGAAAGCAGAGAAAACACTCAAATAAAAGCAAAGTACAGCCGAGACCAGAAATCTAAAACAACAAAATACTGGAGAAACACAGCTGGTCTGGCAAAGACACAGTTAGCACTTTGAGACTGATATGATTCCTCTTCCGAAGAGAAGAATTGTCATACTGGACTCAAAAAGTTCAGAGTCTCTCATTTATACAGTACCTATCATCATCCTGGACATCTCAAAGCACATTACACCCAATGAAATAGTTTTGAAATGTGGCCACTGTTGTAACAAACCAAGCACAAAACTCAATTTGCCACACGGCAAGGTCCCACAAACAGCAATGTGATCAAGACCGGGCAGCCCGTTTCAGATGTTGATTGAGGAAGAATCACAGGATATTGCAGGGAAATATTCCAATACTTGTCTTCAAAAATAGCACCATGGGATCTTTGTATTCAACCTGATAGGGTCTCAATTTATGGTTTCACCTAAAAGACAACTCTAAACTGTGCAGTGCTCTTCCATTTCTGCATTATTAGGGGAGGCATTGGTGTTGTGGTAATGGCATTAGACTATAATCCAGAACACCAGGGAAATAGGAGTTTGAATTCCACTATGACAGGTGGTGAAACCGGAATTCAACAAAAATCTGAAAGTTTATAAAAAAGATAGCCACTCAAGGTTTGTGCGAAGATTTGTAGCTCGGGTGCTCGTTGTTGTGGTTCTGTTCGCCGAGCTGGAAGTTTTTTGTTGCAAACGTTTCATCCCCTGGCTAGGAGACATCATCAGTGCTCTGGAGTGCTTCGCAGGAGCACTGATGATGTCTCCTAGCCAGGGGACGAAACGTTTGCAACAAAAACTTCCAGCTCGGCGAACAGAACCACAACAAAGATAGCCACTGATGGTGACCATGAAACCATTGGCGATTGATGTAAAAAAATCCACCTGGCTCACTAACATCCTTTAGGGAAGGACCATCCTTACCTGCTGGAGACTCCAGACCCACAGCAATGAGGTTGATGCTTAACTGCCCTCTGGGAAATTAGGGTGGGGCATAAACTGCTGGCCTAGCCAGAGACAGCCTCATCCTGTGAGTGGAATCTAACGAGAAAGCTCAGGAGAAACTATTTCACTCAGAGATTAGAATTTGGAATCACACAGGTGAGCTGAAGTAAATGGCAATTATTTAAAAGGTACTTGGATCAGCACATAAGGAAGAACAAAAGGGAGAGAAATGCTCCTTGGGGCAAATGAAGGTTGTTTGGAGGAGATGCAACTGAACGTAGAGAATGACATGTCCAGTTGGGCTGAATAGCCTGTGTTGTAAATATGAAGGAATTCTCTGTTGAAAAGCAAATTAGATAGCCAGCCTTCGTAGCTGAGGGCCATTGGCTCTGTCAGGCTGGAGGGGAGAAGCAACAAAAGGGTCCCTTCCATAGGTTCAGGAGTAGACTATTCAGCCCCATGAGTCTGCTCCATGCCTGATCTGTGGCCTAACTCCATATACCTGCCTTTGGCCCACATCCCTTCATACCCTTGCTCAACAAAAGTCTATTTACCTCAGGCTTAAAACAAACTGATCTAGAATCCACTGCCGTTTGTGGAAGAGAGTGGAAGAGATAGAAGTCTTCCTAACATCTCTCCTGAATGGTCTGTCCCCCATTTTCAAACTGTGTCCCCATGGAAAACGTACATCTTTCTTTCCCATCGTTTCCTGTTATATCTTGAAAACTTCAATCAGATCACTCCTTAACCATTTTAAAATTTTAGAGAAAACAAGCCTACTTTGTATAATCTCTCCTGCTAACTTAATCACTGAAGCCCAGATATCATTCTTGCAAACCTAAACTGTACTCCCTCCAAGGCCAATATATTCTTCCTAGGTGTTGCCACGTCAATGCAATACTTAACCTTTAAACCTGGCAATCATGGCATTATGGATAAATTATCATTGCACACATGGAGCCAGGTCATTTCACAATCACTTGGCCAAATCTGGCTGCGTCTGGATGACATGATGCTTAATCAAACATTAGATGCTCCAACTTCCAAGATGGCAGTACAGAGTTCAACGTGATAAACCAAATGCTAACAAACACAATGTCAGGAATGGTTATTGCAACAGACTTTGCTAGAAGTCACAGAGTACATTGCATTTATAACATTTTTTTATTTCAGTGTTCTCATCTAGGTACCTTGCATTTCGACTTTCACCCAGAAACAGAGTAACCAATTCTGTAGCCACTTCAGTCTCTCTCTTTCTCACAAACTATACGTCTTTCCACTGATGCATAGATGTACATAATCAGCTAATTTCTTGAATAATCTTGATGTCTAAGATATCTAAACAGAAGAAAACTACACAGCATCACTGTGATCCTTTAGATAAATTGTCCCAAAATAAACAATTTCAAAAAGGATGAATAAACTGGTAAATCAACACAAAATAGCTTGCTGATATTTAACAGCTTATGGCAAATAAGATTGGAATATTTCAAATGGAATAATTGACAGGCTTAATAAACAAAACTGTTACAGCTGTGATCCACCATTGCACCTAGCTCTAGCCAATTTGTTCCATTTCCCTGGTTTTAACTCAAACTTGTTTTGTTTTTGTTTTTGTTTCCTTCCTTCAAGTATTTATTCAATTCTGCTTTGAAAGTTATTGTTGAATCTGCTCCACTGTTTACTGACAATATGTGCCAAAAAATTTGCAACTATTAGCTGTTGAGCAATAAACCACATTTTGTGGTTCAAAACAATAATGGGTCAGCAAGCTTACACAAGTCTGTTTTCACTATGTCCAAAGGGTGCTGCGATACAATGTCAGAACATCTAGCAAGCCTCTGAACCGAGCAACTAATCACAATGATGTGAATCACCTTGGTCTACTGTAACCAGGCTAAGACTTCCTAGCTTATCGATCACAAGTAGTGACCCTAGATTACTTGGTTATCAATTGAGTATCCTATAGGTACTTGTTCCATGTCTAAATGCAGGCAAAGTGACAGCTTGAGGCGGAAGACGAGTGGTACATAGGATCCCCAGTGTGGAAGCAGGCTATTCAGCCCATCAAGTCCACACCGACCCTCTAAAGACCATCTCACCCAGGCCCAGCCCCCCCTCCATCCTATCCCTGTAACGCTGCATTTAGCATGGCCAATCCACCTATCCTGCACATCCCTGGACACCATGGGCAATTTAGCATGGCCAATCCACCTATCCTGCACATCCCTGGACACCATGGGCAATTTAGCATGGCCAATCCACCTATCCTGCACACCATGGGCAATTTAGCATGGCCAATCCACCTATCCTGCACATCCCTGGACACCATGGGCAATTTAGCATGGCCAATCCACCTAACCCATTTGGTGCATGAGGCACAAGACATGAGGAAGATTTTGGAAGAAGTTGGGATTGTTTCCCTGAGAGAAGAGAAGGCCAAAAAGGTAGACATTTTGAAAATCATGGAGTCTACCACAGCACAAATGGGAAGAACCAGTTCTTATTTGTAAATGGATTACAAACCAAAGGGCAGAGTTTTAAAAAATAAACTGTGAAAGAAACAAATGTGAGGAGAGAAAACAATTCTGTTTTCCTCACAGCGAGTAGTTTGGACACAGTGGAGGCATCTTCCATTGAAGCAAAAGACATTGCTACTATTGAAATAACCATCCAATGGGAAGGGGTAGGGGGCTATAAAGGCAGGAGAGGGGTACAGAGTTAAAATGCAAGAGCAGAAGTGATGGACTGAATGGCCACTTCCTGCTACAATTCTGTGGGAAAAAAAGACCGATGAGTAGAAATTAATGTGCTTGGAGGATTAAAAAGACAAGTATTTTGATTTTGGCTTTGCGTTTCCAATGCAAAAATCTCACCAAAAGACAAAATGCAGCCCTGGGTCAGTATTGGTTAAAAAATAGAAGCCAGGATAAAAACAAAAAAAAAACCTTATTACACTAACTAGATGGATAGCAAATTCAACTTACAGGTCATTCTGCTATAATACGTGCTTTGTCAACACAAATTGGCTATAACACGACTGACGAATTGTGGACGCTGTTTGGATAATGCAAATTTTCTACTGAACTGGCGTAGCGATTTTCTATTAGTGATCTTCAACAGTGCAGTTTTCTATAACGGTTTTCCACAATGGGGGGGGGGGGTGCAGAGAAACAACCTATACTTTGACTTTGTAAAGAAAAACTTTGAAAATTCTTGCTTTAAACACAAAGTTACTTGCGTGTGAATACTGATTCCTGATTAAAATTATAAATGCTCTGCAAGTACTTCCCCAACTTCCAAGTCCCAATTTTAGTTGAGAATGGTAAAGGCTGAATAGCATCTAAGATCCTCTGCTGTCTATTGGGGGCTTGTCTTTTGACCTGCGCTTGGGAGCTACGGCCTGTTGCAGCTCTTCATATGACAGGGGGTTGTGGGTGGCAGAGTAGGAGGGGGTACACACACAGGGTCCAGGACCAGTGCTTTATCCCACAAGGCAAGGTTACTGCCAGAGAACTGACTGGCATAGAGAGAGCCACTTCCTTACAAATTGTGAAATTTGAAAGGAGGAGTCAGGGAGGTGGTGACAAAAGAAGAAATCAAAATGGGCAAAGACAAAAAGATTTACAAAATAAAATTAAACTAGGCACAACACATATTGGCAAGTGTACCATTTTGGAAGAGCTACGACAGAGCTCATTGTTTCAACAAAAATCGGTGAAACACTACTCCAGCAGAGGTATAGAACATGCTGATACTGTTTCTTTATCTCTCAACTTCCCTAACTAACCACAAGCGCACGGGTTCGGTGCCATTTTGGCTGTTTCACAATGAGCACCCTCACTAGGAGGGGGCCTAAATCCCCATTGAGGTTTGCAGTAATCGGTTCACGCTGGAAAGAAACTAGCCTAGAATTAAAACTGTTATTGCACAACGACACCATTTTATCACTCCCTGCACCTCAAGTATCTGCACTATTTCAACAAACCACATTCTATAACCAGTCTGGGTTACCAGATTAAGCGTCACATTTCTAAACTTTAAACTGCACATGTGTAGCTGTCTGTTGGTCAATACATTGAGCTCTTATCTTGAAACTAGAAATTAAGAGATAACTACTTCGTCAGAGCTTTTTATTGTATCAAGCTGTTAATGGTGCAAACCCACATTTAAGTTCAGAGAAGATATTTTTCTAATGTCTGCATCTTTGGTCTCATCTTATACCAGCATTCCACTCCCATGCACCATTCTCTCTTCCTAACTTGACTAACCCTTACTGAGTTCTTCTCAGCCCATAATTCCATTTGTATAAGTTGTCAAATCTCGCTCAAATGCTACAATGAGAAAGGATGGACTGGCACTGGAGGCAGTGCAAGGGAGGTCCACTCGGTTCATTCTGGAGTTGACAAGATTGGCTTACGGAGAGAGATTGAGTAGACTGGGACTATACTCATTGGAATTTAGAAGAATGAGTGGGGGGCTTATGGAAATATAAAATTATGAAGGGAATAGACAAGAGAGAAGCAGGGAGGCTGTTTCCATTGGCGGGTGAAACTAGAACTAGGGGCCATAGCTTCAAAGTAAGAGGAAGCAGATTTAGGACTGAGGAGGAACTTCTTCAACCAAAGGATTGTGAATCTGTGGAATTCCTTGCTCAGTGAAGCAGTTGTGGCTTCCTTGTTGAATGCTTTTAAAGCAAAGGTAGATAGTTCTGTTACTGTTCAAAAATCTAAGGGTTAAAGTGAGCAGGCAGGTAAGTGGAATGGAATCCACGAGAAAATCAGCCATAATCTTATTGAATTGCGGAACAGGCTTGATGGGCCAAATGGCCTACTCTGGCTCCTATTTCTTATATTTTTATATTCAATAAAAAGCCCGCAGAGAGGATGCAGCTTTTGGACCATTGCTACTAGTGTTCAAGTTCAAATCCTGGCTTTCTAATGGAATTCTCACGAAAAATGGCTTGGAATATTTCACTGCATTAAAGGCACCATACAAATGCAATTTTTTCTCAAGAGACGAATGGGTCAGATACCCATCTGCTGCATTCAGCCCACAAGCAACACTTCATCCAATTGGATACAAAATCCTTGCTGGTCTATGATACATCCCCTCATGGCTGGACTGACTGCATAGCACACTGTGTATCTACGTATTGTTGTTCACACTCCTTTTTAGGTTAAGCTATCTTCAACGTTTTTGGGAAAGAGCTCACGTCAGTCTGCACTCTTCTTCGAGGGGGGAGATCTCGTCTGTCTTGCCGTCATTCAATTAAACCACAAACCAGTCTCCTACACAGTCTCTCCTCTCCCAATGCAGTCAGTTTTGCTTCACGACCAGCAGAGTGCGGGGAAAAGTGGAGAGGGGGGATCTCGGCAGCCTCGTACAAAGTCCAGGGAATCGTTAACTATTGTAGCACCAATAAAACAGACAAGTGTTACAACTGAATGAAAGGCAAGGAGTCGAGCAAAGCAACAGCTGTACAGGAAGTTTTTTTTTTACCCCGTGCCTTAATTCTTCCAACATTAAGCAACACTCCAGCACTTCAATGATTAATGGGTGTTTTTGCCAAGAGGTTTCTATTTAAAAAGACATGAAACGTATCCAGTTTTCTCCAATATTCCAAAGGCAATTTTGATAAATAATAAAAACACTTAGCAACGTGAAGGGGGGAATGATTGGCTGTTGATCAGAGAAAAAAATACTTTTTTTCTAAACACTGGGTGAGCTGTGGTCATCCACATGAAGAAAGGCATTAATTTAATGTTAATTTTGAACTCCATTTGAATCTCTGCTGCCATGCAGCCCAATGTTCACAAAACCCTGTTCATCCATCCCTGTGCTCACAAGAGGCCAGAATCATGAGAGATATGGGAGGATTGAAGTAGGATATTGAATTGGGGGCAGAGATTGTGGAAGAATTAACAAAGAAACACAAGAATTATAAAAAGCAAACCATTGCTGGTCCAGCAGTCAATGTGAATCAACAAACAAAGGGGTGTCACAACGTGACACGAGTTAGAAGAATCAGCTATGATCTCACTGAATAACAGAGCAGACTTGATGGGCTGAGTGGCCTACTTCTGTTCCTACATTGTACGAGGAGAGCTTTAAATAAGGTCAAAATCAATTGTTTAATGTGCCCAAAAGGGTGACCAAGTGCAATAATCCATAACGATCTTGTGAGGACTTAGTGGGAGAGCAGTGTAGGATCACAGAAGGAAACCGAGCTCAGTTGGACACAGTCAAAAGTCTGTGCGATCATGTCGAGTCTATTCTGATACCCTACAAATAGTTGCAGACTCCATTAAATAATTCCTTGTCTACTCTACAAGACTCTCATCAGACCTGAAGGTGGCTAGTCTCTCACAATAAACCAAATCCCTACATGTGGAAGAAATGGATGGCTGCTCACACAAACATATCAATCCTTTCCAAACCATATCAGTCACACTCCTCCATCTTGTCTTCCTTCAGTTGAGACTGGGATTGCAGTAGAAACTAACACTGAAGCCAGAAATCCTTCTTCACTCTCTACTCCAATGAGTCTCCATGACACAGAGTGAGAAGTTGTAGCAGCCAGAGTGCATCCAATTGGTGTCCACAGTTCATAAATATACTGAAAGCATGTCACAACAGTTCATTTCCTACACGTGGAGATTGGTAATTTTAAAAAAAGGAGAATCAGAAAGTCTAACAAGTTCAGATCAGTCCTTCGAAGCTTTCAAAAAATATCCTCTGCCCTCGGGATATCCAAAATGACCTTGCAATTCTACAATCTCCCTCATCCCCTGCTCCCCAAGAAAGAGAATTGAATTGAGCGTAGTAGATGGGACCCAGGCTACACTCTGCTATCGGTGTGTAACCATTTTCATAATCATTTCCCAAATGAATACATCCTTGACATCAACCAGATTGTGCTCCACAGCTTTGGAATCAGAAATTTTCAAGCAAAGTTTCAAACTGATTTGTCAAATCTCTTATTCCTGTCTTCAGTTATCTAGGTCTGTGCTCTGGAATTTCATCCTTGCACTTTTCTGTCTCTGTCTCCTTCTTTTGTTAACAGTGATCCTTAAAACTCATTTACCAAAGCAAGCTCAAACACCAATCCTAATATCTCATGTGGGTTGGTGTCACATTGCTATCCAATAATCATCCAAGTACATTTTGTGCATTCTGTATTAATTAGAGATAATACTCAGCTCAGGTTTTTTTCTGCATATTGGTGGATAGTTATTTGCCTTTTAGCAAGATTAGTCAATATTGGAGTTCACATCCGGAGGCTCAGGGACAATATAATTTATGGTCTAATATCAATGGTGACATTTTTACGGTCCTTGCTCATTCACAGAGTAGGGTGAAACAATCTCACCGATCTTCTGAAACTGGGCCAGGTGTAAAAGTCTTTTTGGAACTCTCTCTTTCCTGCTCATATGGACTACATTTTCCCCCATTAGCACCACCTTTTAGAATCCCAGGACTCTTCCCCATTTTATCAGCCTTCGCAAATTAAATCAAGATTACTATGTTTTTCTCTTAGTTATTCAAGAGTCACCAAACCACAACTAGTGCTATGATTTTATTATGGGGTAGGTCAAGGTGGTAGGTTCAAAGCCAGTTCTGCCAGAATGGAGATGGTCTAGTTGGTGTTACTCTGAACCACACACTGACCATCTTACCAATCGAGTTAACTGGCTCACCAACCCAACTTTTTCTTCCAAAATAAGGTCAATTTTTCTCATTTATCAGCAAATTACATGAATGCTGAACTCAACCCAGTTTTCAACACACTTCAAATTGGGCAAATTCCACAAAGTCACTTGGTTTTATAAAAATAATGCAAGCTGCCACAACCATTGTCTTCCTAGGTCTAAAACACATACATAACAGCACAAGTGAATCCTGAGGAAGAGGACGTATCTGAAACACAACATCTGTTTTCTTCAGGACTGCTGTCTGGGAATTATACTTGGAAGGCAGATTACTCGTGCAAATATTGTGAGGGCAATCTAGTTAAAGTCGCTGCACCTGCTCTCGAGTCACTTTCTCCAGCCAGCTGGTTTTAATAGTTTTACTAGCAAGTTATCCAACGTCACACACAAGCCTATTGCAAAATGGCTTGATGTCTAAACCCCTAAAAATGGCACTTTAGACAAAGTGTAACATCCCTGTGTAAATAACACCAACATACATATGTGTTCCACATCGATCGAGCTTTTGAAACACAAGAGAGAGAATTTGATGATATAGCATTTAGTATGCTGATCTTTCACCTCAATTGGGTTCCAAGAGATCTCAAATGGTAGGGTGGAAGTCTCATCTCCGCATGGACGATTAGAAAGGGCAGAGTCTGGAAGGGTGCCACCAAACTTTAATGCAGAGATGAAGGCCTTTTGGTCCACCAGCGCAGTGCTACCTCTCAAAGTCCTACCTGCTTGGACCATTCCCTCGCTGTCTCATTTAAAGAAAAAAGTTCCAATTTTATGAATTCTGACTGTCACTATTTCTGATATTTTGCAGGTTAACAGACCACTATGTTAAAAATATATTTCTAATGACCCACCATTTGTTCTTTTAATTATCTAATCTCTTCAAGTTACTATTTTGCTGAACAATGTGATTGGTGAGACCCTTTTAAAGTGCTCATGATGTAGTCTGGTTCAATCAGGTTTCCCCTATTGGAGTAAAAAGAGTTCCAGTTTCTTTAGCCCATCCTCATAATTAAAGAGTGTCAACCTAATTACCAATCCAGTGGAACTCTGCCACATATTGTCCATTGTGTATTGACCTCAAAAAAACTGGGCAGTATTCTAATTTCAGCATTACTGAGACCTAACATTAAAACTTTGTCTTGCATTCATTAGAACAGAATTGCAAGAATGTCCACTCTCAAATGAGGACTATTATAGCACAGTGTTCGCTGCCCTACTCTGTTTTAGAACATCTGGATTCAAGTCCCATTTGCCCATTATGTGCCATACAAGGTCTGACAGGTTGGGTAAAAAGATCTATCAAATCTCAAAAAGGGAACAACAATTTAAAATGCATGAGAAGAGGGCGCCAAATGATTGGTGAAGGCACTGCCATGGGAAACGCACCAAGATTTAGATAGCATCTGTCAAAATAATCCTGATCGTGTGCTAATAAGTACCTTAACAGTGCACTTAAGTTTGGACTGGAATTGTAGTGTGGCATTCTTACATATGTAGCTACATTCAAATGCAAGGTCCTAGCTTTCACACAGAGGAAGCAGCAGTACACATGTTGCATCTTTTTCAACTAAGCAAAAGCTTGGGAAGCAGTCAATTCCATGTTGCATTCCCCATGGCAACGTCTTTAAATTCAAACAAGTCATTTCTGATTGGTATTAGTTGCCAGTTAACTGTTGCCCAGTGTTTTTACGAAGGTAACTCCTCTACTGATCACAATCTATTCACACATCATACAAATTGATATTCCCTCTCAAGAAGTGGCGTTCATAGAATCCCTACATTGTGGAAACAAGCCATTCAGCCCAAGTTCCACACCGACCCTCCAAAAGAAACTAACACAGACCAATCCCGACCCTGTTATCCTACATTTACCTTTGACCAAATGCACCCAACCTACACATCTCTGAATGCAACTGCAGTTTGGCATGGCTAGTTCACCTGGCCTGTACATCTTTGGATTGTGGGAGGAAACTGGAGCACCTGGAGGAAACTCACACAGACGAGGAGAATGTCGACACACAGTCGCCTGAGGTTGGAGGTCCCTGGCACCGTGAGGCAGCAGTGCTAACCATTCTATCCTTAATGCATGCTGAAAGGTTTTGACAGCAATTCAGCAGTACTTTTGTCCTGTACAGCCTAGGGACTACTTAATCTAAATGTTAATCCAAAATTAGAATAAATTTGGTTTAACACCGTTTTATTTCACTCAGTGCCTCCACTGGAAAGGTCCATAATTCACCCTGAATTGTATCATTATTTTTAATCATCCTCTCCTGAGATGCTATGACACAGATCCAAGGAAGGTGGCATATAAACCCAAGCCTTCTGATTCAGTGGTAGGGACACTACCACTGTGCCATAAGAGCCTTCCTCAAAGACGTATAAACTAGCTCCAATCCCCTGACATGAACCCCACAACACCAGTTAACGTCAATGAGTCAATATTGCCTAATCTGACAGACCTGATCAGGTAGAGCCAAAACCCAGAAGAAGTGGAGGCTTTTTGTCAAAAAGACCTCCACAGGTTGTGATGTCACTAGGTTGGCCAACATTTATTGCCCATCCCTAACTGCCTTAGATGGTTTTGGTCAGCCTGCAGTCCATGAAAGTACCCGGCGCTCATTCCTGCCTGGGATTTTCCCAGTTTTGGGATGAGGTACATTACTGGATGTTTAGTTGCAGTTTCATGAGAATGGTATGGGGCTACTTGGCCAGCTGAGTCTGTTCTGCCACTCATTTATAATCATGGCTAAACTGTGAAGAACTTTCATGACTGCTTTGTTGCTGAAAGCTTGACATACATGGGCCACACAGAAGATCTATTTCAGTTTTCAATGTTTTTTAAATTGACTCCAATACACAACTACTCTTTGCAGAAGGTTCTAGATTTTCACAAACCTCCATAGTTACGTGCGTGTGCAGTTGAAATGCAACATGGTGTAGTCCCTGGAATGAATCATTCTCACCTGGTTTGGATTTATCTTATTAATCCTGTGCTTTCAGTTAAGAGATAAGCAATGTAATCAAGGCTGCATACAGTGAAACATAAAATGATCGCTTGCCAATTAATTAAAAGAAAACCACAGTGGAAGCACGCAGCTGTGGTAGAGAGCAATGTCTATTATTCAGTTCCCAAGTTATGAAGTTTGAGGTCTCTACAAAAGGGAATCATTATATTTGCAGTTCACCATTTAACAATGGCGCACATGCCTTTATCAGAGAAGCAGCTCTCCATATATTGTATAACAGACCACAAGGTTATCAGTTAGATTGATAATACGTCTGTGGAGAACCTGTTACTCAAATATATGCACAGACAAAACTGGGGCACACACCAAATGAAGTACCAGTTATAAGCTATTCCTGTCCAGCTCTCTTCAGCATGCTCAATTCTGCAGGGTACTTCCACAGTCTGCAGGAATTAAAGATTAATTTCCAAGGTGTTTCATCACTGGAATACTTTAAAATTGTATTTCTGCACCTCCATACACACAACCCAATTTTATTTGAACCAATGGATGTCTTACAAAATTTTGGAGGAGATGAAGCCAAATTGTTGGGAATGGCAGGGTTGTGTTGGAAGGAAAGGTTGAGACTTTTTCTTCCCACTGGAGGTGGTTGAAGGGTGTCTTTACAGAGGTTTATAAAACCATGAGGGGCATAAATAAGGTAAATGGCAGGTATCTTTTCCCTCAGATTAGGCATTTCAAGACTAGGAGGCATATATTTAAGGTGAGAGAAGAGAGATTTAAAAAAAGACATGGACATTTTTTTAACACAGTGCTGCGTGTGTGGAAGGAACTTCCACAGGAAGTGGTGGTTAGGGGTACAGTTACAATGTTTAACAGACATTTAGATAGGGACATGAATAAGAAATGTTTGGAGGGATATGGGGCAAGTGCAGGCAGGTGTGACTAGTTTAGTTCGAGATAATGGTTGGCATGGACTGGTTGGACCAAAGGCTCTGTTTCCATGCTGTGTGACTAAATCAAAGTGTTTGCACATCAGATTTCCTAAATTGAAGGGGAAAGTAGGGGGATAACCCATGAAAGATTTACAAAGCACATGACCAATAATGAGAGGAGTGGGATGTGCCAAGTTAATATTCAGACTTGCCACACAAGAGACAGATTACAAACAAGCCTCACTATTTGGAACATAGAACATAGAAAAATACAGCGCAGTACAGGCCCTTCGGCCTTCGATGTTGCGCCGACCAAAGTCTACCTAACCTACACTAGCCCAATAACCTCCATATGCTTATCCAATGCCCGCTTAAATGACCATAAAGAGGGAGAGTTCACCACTGCTACTGGCAGGGCATTCCATGAACTCACAACCCGCTGTGTAAAGAATCTACCCCTAACATCTGTCCTATACCTACCACCCCTTAATTTAAAGCTGTGTCCCCTAGTAACAGCTGACTCCATTAACAGAAAAAGGTTCTCAGCGTCTACACTATCTAAACCCCTAATCATCTTGTACACCTCTATCAAATCTCCCCTAAACCTTCTTTTCTCCAATGAGAACAGCCCCAAGTGCCTCAGCCTTTCCCGATATGATCTTCCTACCATGCCAGGCAACATCCTGGTAAACCTCCTCTGCACTTGTTCCAATGCCTCCACATCCTTCCTATAGTATGGCGACCAAAACTGCACACAATACTCCAGATGAGGCCGCACCAGAGTCTTATACAAGTGCAACATGACCTCAGGACTCTGGAACTCAATTCCTCTACCAATAAAGCCCAGTACACCATATGCCTTTTTCACAGCACTATTTACCTGGGTGGCAACTTTCAGAGATCTGTGCACATGGACACCAAGATCCCTCTGCTCATCCACACTACCAAGTAGCCTACCATTAGCCCAGTAATCCATCTTCTTGTTACTCCTACCAAAGTGAATGACTTCACACTTAGCTACATTGAACTCCATTTGCCACCTTTCTGCCCAGCTCTGCAACTTATCTATATCCCGCTGTAACCTGCCACATCCTTCTTCGCTGTCCACAACTCCACCGACTTTCGTGTCATCCGCAAACTTGCTCACCCAGCTTTCAAGCCCCTCCTCTAGATCATTTATAAAGATGACAAACAGCAATGGTCCCAAAACAGAGCCTTGTGGAACACCGCTAGTAACTGCACTCCAAGATGAACCTATTCCATCAACTACTACCCTCTGTCTCCTTCCAGCCAGCCAATTCCTAATCCAAACCTCTAATGCACCCTCAATGCCATACCTCCGTAGTTTTTGCATTAGCCTACCATGGGGTACCTTATCGAACGCCTTGCTAAAATCCATATACACCACATCTACTGCTTTACCCTCATCCACCTCCTTAGTCACCTTCTCAAAGAACTCAATAAGGTTTGTGAGGCACGACCTGCCCTTCACAAAACCATGCTGACTATCCTTGATCACATTATTCCTATCCAGATGTTCATAAATCCTATCCCTTACAATTCTCTCTAAGACTTTGCCCACAACAGAAGTGAGACTCACTGGCCTATAGTTACTCGGGCTACCCCTACTCCCCTTCTTGAACAAGGGGACCACATTCGCTATCCTCCAGTCTTCTGGCACTATTCCCGTAGACAATGACGACATAAAAATCAAGGCCAATGGCTCTGCTATCTCCTCCCTAGCTTCCCAGAGGATCCTAGGATAAATGCCATCAGGCCCAGGGGACTTATCTATTTTCATCCTTTCCAGTATTCCCCAGACCTCTTCCCTACATACCTCAAGGCCATCCATTCTAATCACTTGTGACTCAATATCCACATCAGCAATAGTGTCCTGTTCCTGAGTGAATACTGACGAAAAGTGGAAATAAAAGCATTTAATGGAGAAGATGGTCACATAAACAGGTGGCTAGAATTTCGAATGATCTGTCTGATGGAGCACTGAAAGAAACAGGGTCAGTAAGAGGTTTCAGGAGAGTTCAAGAAATACATGGAGAAAAATATTGCCAGGAAGTGAACCTGACTGGGTGGCTCTTTGAAAAGCCAGTGCGGATCAATGGGTTGATTGGCCTCCTTATGGGTATATCATCCCAGCCTCTCTCTCATACAGGAGACAGTGAGGAACCCTCCAACAACAAGGGATGAACTCAGATTTCTCCACTTTCCTCATTTCCCCTCCCCCCACCTTGTCTCAGTCCCAACCCTCAAACCTCAGCACCACCAATCTTCTTCCTGACCTCTCCGCCCCCACCCCGGCCTATCACCCTCACCTTAACCTCCTCCCACCTATCGCATTTCTAACGTCCCTCCCCCAAGTCCCTCCTCCCTACCTTTTATCTTAGCCTGCTTGGCACACTTTCCTCATTCCTGAAGAAGGGCTCATGCCCGAAACGTCGATTCTCCTGCTCCTTGGATGCTGCTTGACCTGCTGTGTTTTTCATCTCTCATACAGGAGCCTAACTAATGAAATGTGGCTGGGCTATTGCATCATGGTCAGTATAACAGTTGGCAGCCAACAAAATGGTAGAGCCTTGTCATCTCGTTCACACCCAATATCTTCACTACACAATAATGTGCCAACCTAACTGTGCAGACCCAACAAAAATTAGTCAACTCAACAGGAATGGAACTTGGAGTCTGACTTGTCAATTCATCTTGGGTCACATAAGAGCATCGGAGAATCATGTTTTTGTTTGCGCTCTTGAACCATTTTAGTTGGCCCATGTTTCTATGTTAATTGCTGTTCAACACATTGAATAGGTTGGGTTAAGTTAAACGAGGCTACTGCAATCCACAAGTAACACAACTTTGAAACATGAAGAACATTCAGAAATAATTTCACATAAAAGAGAGAGAGAGAGAGAGAGAGAGAGAGAGAGAGAGAGAGAGAGAGAGAGAGAGAGAAAGAATTGTGGGAAATTAGGAGACGGAAGTAATTGGTCTCCAAATTATAGAAGGTTGAGCTCATAGATTGAAGACAGAACACTTCTAGTCACATAGAACAAACTGCTCCTTCTCAAGAATGACAACACACACTGCGTGCTCCACTCCAAGTAAACAAATCCAAATGAGCCAAAATAAACAGAGTGGGAACATTTCTGCTCTAAAAATGAGAGGTTAAGGTAGCTGCAAAAAGAAGTGAAAAGGCATGAACAGCAAAATAAATTGTTTTTACTTTATGCATTCTCTTCCTCGGTGATTTTCATGACTGCTTTGCATGGTTGTGGGTACACATATTCATAAGGAAAGGAAGCTTCAGGTTTTTTTTATTCCCCAGGTTACTGAGTAATGCATCATGTACTAGATTCCAAGCCACTACCAATTCCGCTCTTACACAATAGCATAATCTTTGCACTTTGAAATTTCCCTTCTTCTTTTCCCTCAGCTTCAGTTAGACAACGTCCCAACTCCTCTCCCTTTGCAGTTCACCCTCTTAGTGTTGAGAAGCAAGACTCAGTGCACTATTTTCTGAACTTCTCTTCCAAAATCTCAAGTGTTTAAATTTTGTGTGTTGGTCAGCATTCTTTTCCTCAATCCAGAGGAACAAAGCAGGTCTATTCATCCCTTCAAGCCTGCTTGCCCACTCATTTAATTAGATTCTGGCTGTTCTCACTCAATCGTTTATCTACCTTAGATTGTCAGCACCCAACGTCATAAACAGGCAAAAGTCTAGTAGCCTAAGTTTTGAAAGGGTTCAATTATTTGCCCTCCAAACTGGTCTGGTTCAAACGTTAAGGCTGTATCCACAGGAAAATAGTTTCTCCCCTCATACCAAATTCTATAACAGCCTCCATCAAATCATATTTCTACCTTCATATTCAATTGAAAACATTCAAGTGCAAAACTTTGCTGGTGCTTGAATAATGTACATTAAATTGGTCTGCTCTTTTACCTTCATGTTATCCATTGCATGACAATCAGGCATTTTATGAACAAATTCTTTCATTTCCCCGCATCCCCTATTCTGCACCTCCCATGTTCACATTCCATTCATTTTAATAATATATGTACTTGGGGAGACAAAATGAATCCAAGATAACTCCCATGCAAATTCCTTAGTGGACAAGATCGCTTGAAACAACCGAACCAGCAGCAAACATCTACCCTTCAAGAGGGTCATGAGCACAACCCTTCATTCAATAACTTGCATCTGGGAGCTCCGATCTGCACATGCATAACCACAAGTCTAGCAGTTCTTCAAACAAAAAAAAACGCACTATCACTCTGCCTGCCTTCAGGAGCTCTTACAGGGATTACAAGCTGCTGATAATTGCTGGCTTTCAGATCTTCGAGATGGTGCATACATCCAGGAGGAGATAGAAAGCCCAAGTGTGTGTATGGAAGAGAGAGGAATGTAAATATTGGGCCCATGCCAGAAAAACTAAAATTCAGCCACAGAAGCTGTAAAAAGCAGTGCTCTGACATACAAATGCTACAAGTGGCAATGATCTCAGCCGTTCAGGAAGGGTGCTGTAAGTGGGGCAAAGCACTCTACGGGGCTTAGCATAATAGGAAGTGAAAAAAAAATTGCTTGAATCTTTGAAAAGATAAACCATGCAGACTGTGCAGTCTTAACCCATTAGTTTCCAAATAATCACTTTTAATGTTTCACAACATTTATCCCCAATCTTTACAATGTTCAATTAAGTTGTGATTTTAAAAAGGAACAAATCCCTTTTGCTCCCTCAAGTCTATATTTTTATATCTATCAAATTGATAGAATGCTTTATGTATCCCATTTAACCCTTGGTTTCAATCAGTGTTAAGCATGCACCCACAGACAGGTTACTCATTGCATAGGAATATAAAATGAATGACCGACAAAATCATTTTTATATCCAGAACGCCGTTGGCAGATAAGACAATGTACACATCCTGCAATATGAAAAAAGCATGATACCAAACAGAAGATAAGTGAAATTCCATTCCCACACCTTGCAGTGGCCATTCCAACAACTATATAGCAACTTTAAAAGTAGCAAAATGTTCCACAACACCTTGTGGGCATCTTGTCAAAAGAAGGTTAACAATCCATGTAAGATGTTCAGACAGATGACAAAAAGTTTGGTCAAATCAGAAAAACTTTAAGAAGCATCTTAAGGAAGCAAGAGACATTCAGGAATTTAGGGAAGAAATCCCAGAGCTTTTGGTCTGGACATCTGGGCCACCAGTGACAGAGTGATAAATTGGCCATGTGCAGTGAGCCAGAAGGAGAAGGGTGCAGACGTGACTGACAGGATAGTTAGGGGCAACACCCTGGAGGGATCTGAAAACAAAGAGGGGAATGGTCACCTGTTTCCCTTCCCTCTCCAAAGATGTGCAGGCAGGGATCTGCGTGGGCTGCTCTTTGAAGGATCAGTGAGGACTCGATGGACCGAATGGCCTGCTTCCACGTTGTAGGGATTCTAGGATTCAGTGAACAGAGTGGAGCATTGCAAGCAACTCCACGGAAATATAGAGGGTTAAGAAAATAAAAGTCAACATTGAAAATGTAATGTACACATGCTGTTAAAAAGCACCTTTTAAGATTTTCTGCTGAAATTTCTGATTAGATTAATTATTTACAGTGTGGAAACAGGCCCTTCACCCAACAAGTCCACACTGACCCTCCGAAGAGCAACCCACCCAGACCCATTCCCCTACATTTACCCCTTCACCTAACACTACGGGCAATTCACCTAACCCGCACATTTTTGGACTGTGGAAGGAAACCGGAGCACCTGGCGGAAACCCACAAAGACACAGTGAGAATGAGAGGTAGCAGAGGACAGTAAACTTGCAGCTACTGCAATACAGAGGCAACAACATAGGAAAGCAAGATGAAAAAATGTGATTGACAAGTATCCTAAGAAGAAACAGCAACTTAAGGATTGAAGGCAAACAAAATTAGGATAAAATTGTTGAATTTTGACTCGAACTCTATAGTTTCTCTCTTCTGGAAAATCACAAAGTTATTTGAAATCTAGTCAAGTTATTAACTCAGTCTGAATTAATTTGTGCTCTAGCACTAACCTGGAAAACACTTTTGAAAAAGAATGACAGAGTCCAGGACTGCCCAGAATGAATAGAATAACCAAATTTACACAGGAAGCTAGCACTTACCAGACCCTTCATTCTAACACACATAACCCTGTGTTATATCTGGAAGCAATTACATAGAGTTGAACATGATATACCTTCAAGCTGCCATCCAATAAAATTAAGTCCAAAGAAATATTTTAAACATTTGTAAAAGGAGTTGGCGTGGTCCGTACAGACTGCCTGGTTACGTTTGCTAATTTGCCACTCAAAACAAATCGACAATGCAAGATTCCATCTGCATAACTACCTAAATTTTAACAGAAATTTTGCCAGGTCAATTGTGGAAGTAATTAATAGGATTCTGTTTTGCATGTTGTACAATGCAATTGATACATCCACCATTATATAAAAGTTACAACTTAAAGACAAATCAAAGACACTAAGAAATTAATGATTTTCTCACTTTCATTCTTTCTAATATTTTGATTATTTAAATTTTGAAGATCATTTGTCCTGGTCAAAATAATTCATTAGTCTGGTTATTGGAATGCTTAAATTCATTCAAATATATTTGAAACATAAAGTGCAATTTTATATTTTAAATTTACAGCTATTTTCAACAGTCCAGTCCTGATAATAATGGATGGAGTGCTGATTAAGACAAAATTTACTTTTGAGGTTCAGTAATTAAGTCATCATTAAATCTTATTTGTACAACAAACTTCCTTTCAAACAGCACTGAATTGACACTGAACCAAATAAACATCAGCATTTCAGCTAAAAATGTTTCAAATAAATAAGTTTGAGGTTTCAGTACCTTACTACCAGCCCGCACCATCATTTACACACTCTGAAATCCCTTTCAAGAAATGTTCAAAGAGAGACAAATTAGGGAAATGCGAGTCAACAGCAAAGAGCATTAAATTATACCATAACCCAGACTACAGGAACTGAGAAGCAAAGCTGCCTGAAAACTATTTATTTCCTGAACTGAACTAAACTAATGTGAGAGAGAAAACAGCTTTTAAATTTAACCTGTTCAAAACCTGTCAAGTACATCTAGGACTCAATTTTTCTATGGACTTTATTGAACGCTTTAATGCGCTGTTAAGTTGCTCTGTCGAGTGAAAAACTAAGAATGATCTACTTCTCACTCATCAGTCTGGTTTATTTCAGAAAATACCAGTTTGACCTTGTGATTCCCAGATTCTGTAGGTTGAGAGAAATTGTAAAAAAAAATTATCCTGCATTTGCAATTTTAAAATCTATCCAAAATCAACTCATTGTCCCCAAAATAAAGTTACCAAAACCAACCTAGTTGGAATTCCCAGCCCATCATTCTGAATGAGTAAATGCTTAATTCAGCAGCACTCCATGAAAAATAATGCAGTAGTTGTTTCATTATAAAATCACAACGATGCAGCACAGAAACAGGCCACAACTGGTCTATACTGAGGTTTATGCTCAACACAAGCCTCCCCACAACTTATTTCATCTCCTGCCCTTTTATTTATTCTTCCCTCAATTTTATCTAGCTTCCCCAAAATGAACAATAATGAATTGATGTGGAAATGAATTCCAAATTCTCAATATTTTACAGTCTCTATATTTCACATTTCCAATATTTTCGATGAGCATAAAAGGGACACAATCTGCACAGTCTGATCGATGGAAAATATAGAAAATGCTCAGATTGAACTTTCCCAGTGGATAATGCTGTGGATTTCAACAGATTAAGGATAGCGTCAATACAAAACCATAGTTTTAGAGGAAAGAACTAATCTCCAGACACAATGATTTATGAAGTAATGCCTTTTGGGTTAGAAGCATAAAAGCTAATTTTGAATGAGTTGATCTCCTTTACTAAATATTCCAGCCTGAATATATATATAAATATATGAGGTGAGATGGGCAAGTCAGTGCGTATCAATATCCTGGTAGATATCAGCATGAGGTGGTGAAGTTGGTGATGGTAGTGGTGGAAGTTGGGGCAAGAGTGTACTGGTGATAGTGGGGGATGGGGATGAGTTATGGAGGGAAGAGAATATTTGAAAAAAAAATTCAGTGGGACATGTTCTGCTCTACAGTTCTATTTTAACACTATTTGAAAATCTAAGTGGCTATATTACCATAGGTCTTAAATTATACATCAAGTTTCAAAAAAAAATAAACACCTCATGCTTCTCGTACAAAGAATAAATCAGAGGTCACAAGCTGATTTCTTTCCAAAGGAATGTCAATCTATAGACTTTTTGTTAACCTCAGGACTCCAGACGAGAACCAGAGAAACAGAAATCCCCAGTGTGTTGACAGAGGTCTTCCCAATGACCAGGGGTTACACGAGCAGGTCAGGATTTTGTGCCTAACTGCAGCACTCATTTCCTGAACAGCTCAGGATCTTCCAGCAATAAAGCTAATGGGACTTCCTAGCATTGCATGTTCGGACTGACAAAGCTGTCTGTCACCGGCCAGGCAGAAAGAAAGAGAATCCTGGTTTCGATTAGGAGGCTCCATTACCAGGTGCCACTAATAAGGCGAGCAGTGAATACACAGGGAAGGGACTGGTAACGGGAAGGGAGAAGATTAAGGGGTGGGGGGTGATTAAAGGGGTTTCTCGAAGCAATCTCATTCAAAATCCGGAAATCATCAACAGCAGAGGTTACACATGCCGAGCAGAGAGAATTCCCATAAAGCTGCATCTTCAAGCAAGTACCAATGCATTTTAATTTGCAGCTTTACAACAGCAAGTGACCCTGTATCCTAAGCTCCGAAACAACCGCAGAATCTTGCAGCACAGGAGATGGGCACTCCGTCTTGCATTGCTTTTTGAAAGAGCTATTCAATTAATCTCACATCCCTGTGTTTTCTCCATGTCCTTCAACAGTTCTTTGTTTAAACATATATTCACCTGTCCTGTTACTATTTTATCTAGTTCCAGGGTCTCTTCAGGGAGTGCAGCCCAGACTACTACCACGGACAGCTGAATAAAAAGTGGGTATGCTGCATTCTTCAAACAATAAATTCCGAGTTCCCTGATGAGATCACATGCCAATTGCTCTTAAAACGGTGATTTTTCTTCTCCAAAATTGTTACATTTTCCACTGATGCATTTGTTCAAGTTTCACATTAGTGTGAAACTCATGATACAACTCATATGCAAAGTCGCTCAGCCGAACGAGATGCTATCCTCAGAAGATACTGACACCATCAGAACTGCCCCCAGTGAAATTCGCAAGAATTGGAGCAAGATTTCAGTCTGTCATTATAGAGTCATAGAAATGTATAGTATGGAAATGGAACCTTCGGTCCATCTCGTCCATGCTGACCAGATAGCCTAAATTTATAGAGAATCCCAACAGTGCGGAAACAGGCCCTTCAGCAAACAAGTCCACACCAACCCTCCATCCAAACCCATTCCCCTATCCTGTATTTACTACTGACTAATGCATCTAACCTACACATCCCTGAACACTATCGGCAATTTAGCATGGCCAATTCACCTAACCTGCACATCTTTGGACTGTGGGAGGAAAACGGAGCACTCAGAGGAAATCTATGCAGACACCGAGGGAACATGCAAACTCCACATAGACATTTGCCTAAGGCTGGAATCGAACCTTGGTCTCTGGCTCTGTGAGGCAGCAGTGCTAATCACTGAGCCACCATGCTGCCCAATTTGCCAGCACTTGCTCCATATCCCTCTAAACCCTTTCTATTCAGGTACCCTTCCAAATGCCTTTTATATGTTGTAATTGTACCAGCCTCCACCACCTCCTCTGGCAGCTCATTCCATACATGCACCACCCTCTGCTCGAATACGTTGCCCCTTAGGCCTCTTTTAAATCTTTCCCCTCTCACCCTAAACCTATGCCCTCTAGTTCTGGACTCCCCGACCCCAGGGAAAAGACTTTGTCTATTTACCCTATTCATGTTTCTCATGATTTTATAAACCTCTGTAAGGTCACCCCTCAGCCTCCAACACTCCAGGGAAAACAGCCCCAGCCTGTTCAACCTCTCCCTATAGCTCAAACCCTCCAACCCTGGCAACATTCTCGTAAATCTTTTCTAAACCCTTTCAAGTTTCACAACATCCTTCCTATAGAAGGGAGACCAGAATTGCACGCAATATTCCAAAAGTAAAGATGATCTGATTGATCACATCTTATCATCTTGAGATGTACTGACACTAGTATATCTATGATGTGGAGGTACTGGTGTTGGACTGTGATGGGTGGACAAGGTCAGAAGTCATATGATAGCAGGTTATATGACAACTGTTTTGGTTGAAATCACAAGCTTACGGTGGATTGCTCTTTAGGGGCAGCACTCCAGAAGCTTGTGATTTGAAATAAAGGTAGTGAGCCTGAAGTGTGGAGAGATAAGCTAGAGGAGGGTGGGGGTGGGGAGAAAGTAGCATAGAGTACAATGGCTGAGTGGGGAAGGGATGAAGGTGATTGGACTATAACCTAGTTTCATGTGACTTCTGAACTAGTATAACCAGATTTTGCAAATACTATCTGCAATGGACACACAGACATGATGACGACGTACCCAGCAAGATATTATGGAGTTGACACTGTTACCCCACCATGGTCCTGACTATTACAAATTAGAGTTGAAAAGTGTGGCATTGGAAAAGCACAGCATGTCAGGCAGAACCAGAGGAGCAGGAGAGTCAACGTTTTGGGCATAAGACCTTCTTGAGGATTCTCCAGCTCCTGGGAAGCTGTCTGATCTGTTGTGCTTGTCCAGCGCCACACTTTTCGACTCTGACTCTCCAGTCCTCACTTTCGCCTATTGCAGCTCAGAGTCACCACAGTCCAATCCTTGGTAACTGGATTCCAAAATACAACACTGCTCATTGTAAACTGTGTTAATTAGACTAACTTACACCATCACCCTTGGCAGCAATATAGGAGGAGCGAATGAAACCAAGGCATTTGCTCAGGAACAAGAAGCAATCTGCACCTTCAGCAAGGCCTTAGCAACCAGATATCAGGGTTCCAGTGGCAAGCAAACCCAACCTGAAAGTGGACTTCTGCAAACTAGCTTTGGCTCTACTTGCTGACCAGCCCCAGATGAGTAGGTTGGGAATTAATTATGCCTTCATTTCAAACCCCCCAAAATCCCCAGCCTACACTCCCCACACTTATTTCTCAACTCCAATAGAGGAACATGCTGTCCTTTGCAAGTCAGTAAAGAAAGGTCTCACAACGTCTGCAGATGTGTTAAGAGGAGCCACATCGTTTGTGGGAGGGGAGGGGGGAGGGGAGGGCTGGAAACCCACATCCTCCCCATCTAGCGTATTTGTAACCATTCGCTGGGACGTGAGGCAGCCCAGCGTTGTAAACCTCCTGCCTGTGCGTGCTACGCATTTCACACCACACTCTTAGCTGTACGTTCAGCCACCTGTCACAGGTGAAGAGATTGGAGAAAACCTGGAGCTGACCTCCCTGAGGAGGTTTCAAAGAGTCAAACTTGAAAAGTTAACTCTTTCTCCGCTGCTTCTGCCAAACAAACCTACGGAACTTCTCCAGCACTGGGTTTGTATTTTTAACAATCACAGCATGCTGCTTCTATTGAAGCTGGTGGATTATACACAAATGTCTTTGACTCCAGGTGCAAAGTCTCCACGCCACCGCTCGCATCTGAACATGGTCAAATCAGAGTGGGCAGCACAGAATGTGGCTATTCAACCTCTCCCTCTGTGTTGCTCAGTATTAATGCTGCAAGAGAAAATATTTTCAACGTGGGTCACTTCATGGTCCACACTACATGGTCAGCAGGAGGAGTGTGCCAGGCTCCAGCTCAGAGTGGATGAACACTTGAGTTGGAAAAGGCACAGCAGGTCAAGCAGCAGAGGAGAAGGGGAGGCAACGTTTCAGGTCAGAATCTTTCATCAGGATTCAAAACTATTCTCTACTGCCCTAACAGAGATATGCCAGACTGGTGTTAGACTGTCTCAAAGCAAGAACATTTGGCGTTGGTCAAAATTAAGCTGAACCACACTCACCAGCAAAATAGACAACGCCTCTAGTCTCAACTCAGTCAATTAACAGGCTCCAAATCTCCGACAGGGAGATCTATTACTAGGCAAATCTGGTTGATGGTAGGAGACGTGCATTGCAAAATGCACAAGGGCCTCTTCGAAATTGGGGACAATGCCGACAGTAAGCGCTTTCTAGAACCATTAACTTGACAAACTGATCCAGAAAAATCAATTTTTGACCCCTTGTTCAGAGAAATCTGAACTCATTTGGTTCCTGTTTGAGTGACATTCTTGCTCACACCACAAACATATCCCAGTGTTGTACAACTGTAGATGTGTCCCAACAACACTGTGCCTCCATTCAGAGAGCACCCTGTTTTACTGGGACTGACTTATACCCATCAGTGCTGTCCCCCAGCTGGTACACTGCAACAGAGCTGAAGTCCTTGTCGGGACATTGTTCTATTATTGCCTCACATTAGAGAGAAATTTGATCAATGAGTGACTGAGAGAAACAGTGACACAACATTCTACTGCCTGCTGCATACAACCTGCATCCTTCAGAATGCACGCACTTTGTACTCGCTAAACCTTCCTTCAATAATGAAACCAACCAATACCAGTTTTTCACTGTGCACTCCTGGATCCTACGAGATAATATCCAGGAAAAGTTGAAGAACAGTTTGGTTTCAGGATTAAGCAATGGTTGACAGACTGTATTACCCTCACTCATCCCAAGGAATACCACTAACAGAAACAGATCTTAAGCTTAAGAAGTGTGGACAAGGAAAACCATCTATTTGGATGCCTGTACAATTTCTATGTTGTGCTACCTTTGGTTGGACCCATCCGTTCTCGAGCCAAGGAGCACTCCTACAGAATCTTCAACAAATCCTACGGCATTCATGGAGTACATACGCGGTTTCATTTTCCATCTTATACTTTACGTTTATCTATGTTAAACAGAATCTTTTACAAATCTTCTCCCACTCCAAGCTGAACTCTAAGGAGACCATAGGAATAGTAGACCATTTAGTCCCCTAAGCCTTCTATACCTAACCCATCTCAGTGGCTCCCATTAAAACAAAAACACCGGTCAGTTTTAGTTATATTTTAAAAAGATGTTTGTCTATCTACACTGTTGCTGGTTGGAGACAATCGGAGAGACAAATGGGGAGGTCAGAAAAAAAGAAAGAATGATTTTTGCACAGAAGCTGGTTAGAGCAGAGAGAGGTATGCTATAAAACATGTCATGGAGTTCATAAATTATTTAAAAGGGTATTAGATAGCTGCTTGTAAAACGGGAAACTTAAAAGGGCCTAGACTGTGAGCTGGCGGCCAGGATCAGAACTGACAGTTCATGGAGAAAGATACAGGAGCAAGATTGAAATTATGGCCTGTCCATCACTTCAAAGTAAAAGAAAAAAGCCTTTTAACATCTTATGACTCTGTAAAGATCCTTCTGATTTTTCTCGTAGCTTCCCACTTGTAACCTCTCATCAGCTCCCTTTGCCAGCACCCAATGATCAGAATAAGGACTGGGTGCATTGCCACTGGCTAAACAACCCTTCAAGGAGTGCCACAAGGCATGGTTGCAATGTCTTTACCTGTGTTGTTCAATGGCGTCATTATCTGATAGCTCCATGCCACAAACGTTACACCTCTCACTGGCAGATCTATTCTCGGTCTTCATGCCCACTGCAAGCTCGCCCAATTTGTTGAAAAGTTCCCTCTGAATGAAACCTTGAGGCAGAAGCCCCCCATAACCAGTAAAGTCCATAGCCACAGAGAGTGTAGGCTGCACGTGGAGAGCAGAGGATAAGGAAGTAGGCACCTCCAACAGACCGTCAGTTCTGCGGTTGAATTGGACAGGGTACAACGTGCCATGTTTCTCAGCCTGCATGTTGGGGTTACTCTCCAAGCTGCCTTGTATACCCAGCCCTGCCTCGTGAACTTGCTCTCCAGAGTTTTCCTCACGAACATAGTGCAGCTCACGGGCACTGGTGATTACACTGCTACGTGTTGGCGTGCCAGGGGCTTCTTTGTACCTATCTGTGTCAGATAACTTTTCACCCGCTGAAGAGCCTGATTCACCAGTCTTGGGGCTGGATCCCTCCTCTACCTGCATCATCTCGTGCTTGACTTCAGTTAGCATGGTATGCCTCTCCCCAGCAGTGAATGCTTTATCTGCGGAGGCTTGTTGTAAAGACCCTTGAATAATTGACTGTCCAATACTCATGAGACTATCTACAGCAGCTTTGGTGGGGCTCATTGCTGAAAGCCCAAACGATGTAGAGACAGAAGGGCTTTGTTCTTCCATCATCCTGACTGGTACAGCCTGATTACTCATATAGCCAACCTCTTCACCAGACAGTTGTTTTGTCACCAATATATTCTTGTTAAACTTGGTCTTGCCTCCATCCTCGTCTTCGGTGACTGTCATCTCTGCATCGTTATCATCTGTGGTCTGGATCGTCTCTAGAATCTTCAAACACTGTTCCTCCAGATACTCAATCTCCAAGATCTCAGCCGCATACAGTAGATCGTCCAAGTCTTCAACTTTCGCCTGGAGCGTGGCAGTGTATGCGTACTCAAGAATCTGTTGGAAGGTCTTTGGTGAAAGGAAGTCCAAGGTGTAATGCTGACTGTTGCGAAGAAACAAAATCTCGAACATCTTGCTCGTACAAGCTAAAACAGTCCGATGGGCATGAAATTCTTGACTATCTACCAAGATCACCACGTCACACAGAGTCCCCAAAAGTCGCATCTGGTTAGCCTTGTGAAGGAGCGCCGAGGGATGGCTGGGGTTCTGAAGCTTTATTAATCCCATTTTTAATCAAATCCACCACTCTGCTGTACGCTGGACCAACTCATGAGGATGTCTGTGGCAGTCAGTTACACGGCTTAGTGTACAGGTGTTCACTTATCTGCAGGAACAAGAAGTCAACAATTTTAGAACTGACTAATATTTTGACAGAAAGCAAGTTCCACTGTCAAGCAACTCCCTCTCACCTCCCCCATACCCCCGGTAGCCCACCCAGACTCCCTGAGGCAAATAGATTGAGATATTTGTCTCCAAGTCCTTTCGTGATCTCACCCCGTCCACTTCAGTGCGACTGCCCAATCCTATGAAATCCTCCACTCTGTTGCTCAGGATTCTCATACAATTCAATACCCCATTCCCTGATCTCAAATCACACCTTTAGAGGCAAAACCTTCATATAATGGTTCCTAAAAAAAAAACCTTCTCCTCTTGTCAGCTTCCCCACCTGTTTCAAAATTCTCTTCTTTGGCCATTCTTCTTAATTTCTCCTTTGCTGCTCAAGTGGTGATGATTGCCTTAGCCCATCTGTGATATGCCTGGGATTGGTTACAACATTACGGAAACTCTGCCACCCCATACCAGAGCATGAAACATCTCCCAATCACGCATCACCCCCTGCTGAGCAATATCGGCTCCTGGTCCAGCAACACTTCCATTTGAAACTTCTCCCTCTTATTTACGTTGCCTGACCTCTCTCCACCCTCTCACTCTCCGTAATCCCTCAAGTCCTTTAGTGAAGGAAATTTTTGTCCTTGCCTGGTCTGACTTACATGTGACTCCAGACCTACAGCTATGTAATTGACTCTAAACTGTCTCCTAAACAATTGGGGATCAGTAGTAAATGCTGCCCTCGCCACTGATGCTCGCATCCTGGAGATTGAATTTTTTTCAAAGTGAACAAGCACAAACTGTAGCCTTTTCTAGAAAATGAGAATTTTTAAATAGTTGTTTAAGATAGCCCTTTAATTTAAAGTACCAAAACTGTGCCATAGTTTTGTTTCCCCTTGCAGAATTCATTCTAAACCCTGGTTATTGTTTATCATGTGCTGCACTGTAGAACATTAAGTGCTTTAGTCATAAATCAATATAGCCACAAATATAGTATTTAATCCATGGTGACAAATGCTTTTCGTGAAGGTTATTTACTACCCTGCTTTATTCCCAGATGCAGCACTAGGCAAAACCTTCCATCTTCCTAAATTAATTACCAGCCAATACGATCACTATCCCTGATAAACTTTGATAGCCGAGATTAATTATTTGAAATTTCCACAGGACAAAGAAAGGTGGTAATTTGATTGAAGTATGGCATGAACAAAATGCAATTTAGTGAGTGCCCAGAGATATTATCGGGATCCAGCATAGGGACAATATCCACCTTTATTGACCATTGCAATCCAACTAAACCACGAGAAGAAGGTGAGCAGAATGCAAAGAACAAGGGCGTGAAAGAGAAGAAAGAGACAGCACGCGGCAGCAGCCACATTTACAGCAATTTTAAAAGATAATTGGCAAAAACAGTGTGTTTTTTGTGACCTGAACTGCACTGCCTGCAAGAGTGGGGGAAACAAATTTAATCATTAGTTTCAAAAAGACACACTTAACCCTGCATTTATTGTTCCTTTTTGAGAAAAGAGCAGAGAAACCGGATGAATTGATCGCTCTTTTAGACAGAGTGTTAGCAGTAAAGGGCTGAATGCCTTCCTTCTGTACCATAGAATTCTATCGTGTGAAAGACACAAACACAAGTGTTACATAAAACCTGAAACGAAGGAGTCAAGTATCCCCTGATGCTTCCCATTGGTACCTTCACTTTCAGTAATTTGATATGGCTCCATTCCAATTGGCTCCAAATTGGCTGCTAACATTTGGCTCATCAAAGCCAAATGTTCTTCGGTAGAACAACTAACTCATCTTGGCCTGTTGTATCCAGCTCCTGATTGTACTATCACCACACAGAGCAACCTACAACCTACGGAGCCATATTTCTATTAGAATTCAGGCGGTATTACATGGTCACTCGGTGGTGGGATCACATCAGAACAACGTGGATCACAATGTGGATCTTAACACCCCAGCAACAACAAAAACATACCAAAGGTCACTCAGCATTACTAATGGTTAAGTTCACAGCGAGAAACTTTAATTGCATAAAATGGAGGAAAGGTGTGGGAACAAGCAATATACAGCATTAGCAGAACAGGCCATTTGTCCCAACTGCTTTACATGAATGCCTCCCCCACTCCTATCAAGTTACCCGTCTAGCTCTTTCCCACAATCTTGTCTAGCTTTCCCTTAAATGCATTACCCAATTTGCTTCAACTATACCTTATAGCAACAAGTTCCATATTGTCTGGGTGAGAGGACTGTCTGTCCCATTGGATTTATAGCCATCATATAAATATGGTTCCAAGTTTCAAACTCATGAGTGGAAACACTTTTACAGTTTAAACATTGTAATAGGAATGATTTAGTGTGAATAGATTTCCATTTTGTCACCCCTTCATCTATCTCTCTTCTACAGGGGCTTCATTGGGGCTGTCGTCAACCTATCCAGATCTGATCATGTTATTCCACGTCATTGAAAAGGACAATCACCAATTCACACAACCATCTCCAGTTATCCACTGGCTGAAAGAACTGAGTGATTACATGTGAATGCATAATATAGATGGGTGCCTATGCTCTGACACTGGTTTCACACCATCTCTAAAGAGGTGAAAAAACATGACCGAACGGACATGACAGAAAGAATGGCAATAGCAAACATTGCTGAAAGTATGATGAGTGACAGTTTTGCACAGCACACAGTTATTGACGTCTTGTCAAGGTTTTCACTAAACTAGCCAAGTTCAACAGCAGAACCCCCAACTTGGTAACTTTGAATGGAGGTAGGGAAAAATGGTATCTTTGAATACCCTTCATCCAGGAAGAATTTACAAGGAGTTTGAGACTCCAGGGAAAGTGAGAATATTGCACAAGTAGATTACATCGGAAGAGTTTAATATGTAACACCCACACAACTCACTAGCAGCATTACCAAAGATTTTGCTACTCTCCAAACCTACAAACTCCACCACCTCCAAGGACAGGATGCAACAGGTACACGGAAATGCCACCACCCTCGAGAGACAAATCATCTAT
This sequence comes from Hemiscyllium ocellatum, assembly GCF_020745735.1. Taxonomy (NCBI): domain Eukaryota; kingdom Metazoa; phylum Chordata; class Chondrichthyes; order Orectolobiformes; family Hemiscylliidae; genus Hemiscyllium; species Hemiscyllium ocellatum. The sequence goes on from NC_083429.1 coordinate 49,935,095, forward strand.
GATCACCATTTCATCACAAATTTATAATTCTGAATCGCCTTCCCCAAAGACACTGTGGGTGTACCTTCACCATCTGATTTACAGCAGCTTAAAGGCAGCACCCACTGTCAGCTTTTTAAAGGCAATTAGAGATGGATGTGAACGACTGGCTTTGCCGACAACACTTAAATCCCATGAATAAATGTATTTTATTTTAAAATGTGGGATCTTGTGTCTTCATGGTGACACAGTAAATGTAGAACAAGATAAAATGCAAAGCAGTAGTATTTCATCAGGCTCTGTGAATTATTGGTTGATGAGCGGTTTCTGGATTGTGCAACACCGGTAGAGAATGGAGCGAGATTAATGTTCAGTGGGAGCATTTCTGCTGCAGAGTCCAAACAGTTCTATCAAGAGCTGACAATGGTCCCACTCAGAACTCAGAGTTGATATCCAGGATTCTTGGGCTCTGTGAGTTCAATCTCACTTCCCTGCTGCATACACTTCCCCCACTCCTACCCAACTGTATGGTATGGTACGTATACTACATACCCATCATATTAGCCTGCAAATTCCTCTCTGATCCACTGTCTCCAAAACAGAAGATTGAAAAAATATGAAAAGACAAACTATTAATATTGGGTGACGAAGTGAGAAATAGAAAAACTAACCTCAGTCAAAACGTACATGTCCCACCAACATCGGAAATGTATCATGTTAGTGGACTTGTACTAACTGAACCTAAATTGAAGTGACATTCAGCACACACAATTCCCTTACATCCAGTCATTATTACTGACATGACCTTGATTAGCAATATGCTTTGTAGACACTGAAGAAAACAAGCTTTCCAAGCAGCAGGTTTCATAGAATAGTCCAGGTGGAAGGCGGCCATTCTTGAAACAACTCCTCTGCTCACTCCCTCTTTTCTTTAAGTATTATCCATTATTCTCCAATTAGAAAAAGGTTGCTATTAAATCTGCTTTCACTGGCCTGTCACACACCACGTTCCAGGTTACAACAACTCTGTGTTGCATTCAATTTCTCATTCTCTGGTTCTCCATCTAATTCACAAGAGTCTATGTACCCTGCTCAGCACAAAAGTTACTCTATTAAAACCCTTAAGCATAGAGTATTAAGTGGAGCCTTAACCTTCTCGACTCTAAAGAAGAGACACCACAATCCTAACTTAAACCATTTAAAAGATGCAGAAGCAATCTTGCTAAGTGTCAGTAAAATCTACGCAACTTCATTTATTTCCAACTCTCTCATTTAGAGAAAGTATTTTCACCCAACTGAGTCAAACTCTCACTTTTGAGAATCAGGAGATTGTGATTTCCAGTCCCACACCAAGACTTAGATTATTGGACATGCTGTCAGAATGTTATACTGAGACTCATTTACCTAGAGCTACTTGGTGTGGAAGGGATATTCTCCCTGGTCAACATTTCCACCTCAAAAACCTTAAATGAGGATGCATCATCCACATCACAAGTTAAGATGATTCTTAGTTTTCAAATCCCTCCATACTCATCGCCATCCTCAACTCTAACAGCCTTACAATCCTCAAAGATGGTGGTGCACCTCTAATCAGAGTCAGAGAGATGGATAGCACGGAACCAGACCTTTCGGTTCAATCCGTCCATGCAGAACAGATATCCCCATCATGAGGGGCATGGATTGGACAAATAGGCAAAGTCTTTTCTGTGGGTTGAGGGAGTCCAGAACCAGAGAGTATAGGTTTAGGGTGAGAGGGGAAAGATATGAGACCTAAGGGGTAGTTTTTCATGCAGATGGTAGTGCACGTATGGAATGAGCTGCCTGAGGAAGTGGTAGAGGCTAGTACAATTGCAACATTTAAAAAGCATCTGGATGGGTATATGAATAGGAAGGGTTTGGATGGATATGGGCTGGTTGCTGGCAGTTGGGACTAGATTGGGTTGGGATAATGTTGACTTCTTAAGCAAACCTGACTTTTACAGGAAAAAATTCCACAAATGGCGTCCATGTTATCAGCTTTTTGGATCTTAACCTCCAGAATGCTCACTAAACCCCACATCTGACCAGGCTTTTAGACATCCAACCCAATATCTCCTTACATGGCCAGACTTACATTTTATTGCATAGCCCTCCTCAAATCTTTTGGATGTTCTACCGCATTAAAAAGGCTGCTTTATAATTGCAAGCCGTTGTTGGAGTTTGGTATATTGGTGTCCACAAAATGCATTTATGTTTATCCAACTTATCCAGTAACACCTTAATAGTTTGTGAAATGCTTTGGCATGTAATAAGGTGCTGTATAAACACAAGAAAGGGCTAAACCAAATGAGCTGGATAAGAGTTGCATCTTCCTGGAAATGACTCCTTGTATGACCATTCCTTTATTCTTGTGTTGAGACATAATCAATATTTACATAAGCAATTCCAATGACACTAAGGCACATATTCTGCAATGGAATAAAAATAATTACTAATTTCCAGGGGGGAGAAAAAGAACAGCATCTCATTTTGAGCACAGGCTGTAATTTCCTTACAAAAGGAACAGAAAAACATCCAACATGGATGTCTATTAGGAAAGGTCATTGACTTTTTAATATCTAAAATCTACTGGTCATGGAGCTTGTGAAAGACTTGTTGTTTTCTCACTCACCAGGACATTACACTCTCGAGGTTTAAATTTTGTCCTTAAAATAGGACTGTTTCAAGACACCCCAGGTGTACAGATGGTGCAAGTTAAAAAAAACTATTTAGAAATTTGATCATGTCTGTACATTGTAATATGGATAAGCATCCATCATTCCTCATAATGTGTGCACCTTGTTACAAAAGAAACCACTGCTTCTAAAAGCTGTGTCCTCAAATCTTTAAAATTATTTCTAACTCAATAGCCAAGTTGCAATTAACAATTTTACTGTTACATCTCATGTCCTTGTTCCGATAACTCTCCTTCCTTTTCTCACCCCTCATGCACTCAATGACAAAAACTTTTCAACTTCCTGTTCAAATACGATTATTCCTGACTACACACAAAACTTTAAAGACAATGATCACTAACAAAGTATATTGTAAGGATTTCACTCCATGGAACAGCGTCTCTCACCTGATACCAAAACAATCCCTCACCAATGGAAAAGCTCAACTGTTTTCATTAAGTAGAGAAATTTAATTTTTTAAAACATCAAATTTTATTATGGATTTTACAAATTTAGTCGACAAAACGGAGCAAGATTTTGGCCCAAAAATAAATCTTAAAGCTTCCATGCTCTACAAGAAACAGGGACTACACTTCAAATAAAAACTTTGCACAACACTTTGCAACATCACACGGTCAAGACAGACTTTATAAATGCATGTATTGAAAATCATGCACTGAAATAACCCCAACATTTTTGCCTCCATAACATTTTTTGGGTCGGTAATTGCAAACTTTCTTTCTAAAATTCTTTCAGAGGATCTGGGTGTCGCTGACTGGGCCAACATTAGTGGTCAGTCACGATTGGCCCTGGCGAAGTTGATGGCAAATTGTACTCTTGAACCACTGCAGACCTTGGGGAGTAGATAAACCCACAGTGCTGTTAGGGAGGGAGGGCCAAGAGTTTGACCCAGCAACAGTAAAGGAATGGTGATACAATTCCAAGTCAGGATGTTATGATGTGGTTTGGAGGGGAACTTGTTCATTTCTGGAATTCTTATTCTTTATAATAAACAAGTTTTTCTGAGCAAACTGCTCTAAATTGGCCCTTCACTCATTCTCATTTAAGTTCCTTAATCTGTTTGTGATTTATTGTAAGAATGTTACAGTCTTCATTAATCTATAATTTTTGATATTTCACTGTATCTTATGCAAGGAACTTTTTGTTTAATCATTGCTCCAAAGAGAATCGAATCTCTTTCAAGTTTTCCTTCCCAAATCACCCCCTTCACATTTGGGAATCTGGCACATTGCTCCTTTCAGCAGATACCAGACTTGCTTTGGAGGTCACTTTATTTGTAGCCTAAAGGAATGCATCAGAAGTTATTCAACCACAAGGTGCATCACAGACTCAAACATTCAGTGACAGTACTTTTCCCAACAATCACAAACAGTAGAGATGCCCACCCATGGGAGCACAGAGCGAGGTACACAATTTTCAAATAATTGAAATGGGAAGAGTGAGGACAAAATGGGAGGCTGGATAAACAGGAGTGAGAAAATAATTTGCAGATTGGGACATAGCACAGATTTTTTTCACATGAAGCATAATGGCCATCTTCAATTTCTTGGGATGTATAGACTATACCTAAACTCTGAATATGAATAATCTTCACATCATTCAAATATTTTTAAATATCCCTGTATTTCCACTTTGAGGACAGGGATCACAGAAGAAAAAGGAATGTCTGGGACAATTGAAAACAATAGAGGCGAGGGAAATAATAGAGAAAGAAGGGTCAGAAAGTTGGAAAAGACAGGAGGTCAAAAAAATTGAGAAGGCATTAAAACAATAAGAAACAGCATGAATATTTTCAATTTGAAAATAATTCCATATGCATGTTCACAAGAACACCAAACAAAAAGGTTTTGGTATTCTTGTGGTTTTTTGGGTCAATGACCATAGAACGTGAGGGAAACATCAAGTGGAAGGGAAACTAGGGATGGGCAATAAATGCTGGTCAGCCAGCAGCACCCACATCCCACAAAAGAGTAAAGTTCTCTAACACAGTAGTTAGAGAGTCAGGAGTGGAAAAGGCCCTTCGGCCCATTCTGTCCACAGCAGTCATCCACCTATTCTAGACAGTTTTTTGTCACTTGCCTGTCGTCTTGCACACTATTATATTTCAAGTGCTCATCCAGATCGCTCTTGAATGCCTTGAGAATTCTTTCCTCTTCACACCCCCCCCCCCCCCCACTTTTAAGCAGTGTGTTCCAAATACCCACTACACTCTGGGTCCAAACGAAATACTTCAAATTCTGCCTAAACGTCCCGCTCTGTATCTAAAAATTGTTGAGGTGAGTGACATTGAGTCACTTAAGGGAAGTCATGAGAGAAAAGAAGGAAATGCAGAGATTAAGATAAAAAGGTATAGGAGGGATGCGACATGACGTTGATGGGGCCAAACGGCCTGTTTTATGTATGTATAATAAAACAGTAAAGATCTGATCAGATATTGGAGCATTGAGAAAGGCTAACATATACACACTGGGCCTAAAAGCCAATGCTATCCTCGGGGAGGTATTTATTACAGTACTCTACCCTGTGTCATTGCAGTACCAACACATTACACAAAAACAAAGCCTCCACTTAAATCTAATGTCCTTCCACAATGTTGAAAGAGACTAGCATCATAATTATGCAGTACAGAAGAGGACCTTCGGCCCATCCGTGCCACCAAACTACACAATCTACAATAGACTCTGCTGCTCAATAGAATCCAAAAGGATGGCACTGGAAAAACCCAGCAGGTCAGGCAGCATCTGAGGAGCAGCAGAGTTAACATTCCGGGCATAAGCCCTTCATCAGATCTCCAGCCCATCGGACGCTGCCTGACCTGCTGGGTTTTTCCAGCTTTTCGACATTAACTCTCCAGTTTCTGCAGTCCTCACTTTCTCCTACCTGCTGCTCAATAGGTTCCACTAGTCAGGAGTCTCTGGCCTCTTCATATTGTACCCTGAAGGTGAGAAAAGGCACAAAGCTGGGCAAAAAGACAATGGGGAATCCATACCTGTGAGTGATTGGTTGGTTGATTGACTCCTGGCTGCAACTCAGCGTTGGAGAGAGGGAGGGGAAGCAGGGGGAGCGTAACAAGTAGAAAATGAGGAAGGTATTGGCTGCTGTTGGCGAGCCCCTGACAGAGCTCAGACCCGGGGAACTGGCTCCTCAATGGGAGAATCTGGGATGGAGGGAGAGGGAGCTAGAGAGTGTCAGGGATCACCTTTACAAATCCATTGCATCTTCAAAACCACACACTCTACTGACAACAGATTCATTTATTAACATATTTGTCAGCGTTTAATGTTGACAGGGATTGAGGGGGAGGTGGGGTGGAAATCCGCCCCATTACAGAGACGGATCCCACAAGAAGGTTAGCTAAAGCAACATTACAGAGCAACTTCCCCCACAAGCGGAAAATGAGGGTGAGGGTGGGGGGAGCGGGTGGGATTAAAGTCGATGACAGATGAGCATGTGTCCTTCCCGGGCCTCCCCTCAATCTTTGTCAGAAGGCGGGGGGATTTCCCGTCTTCTCTCTGAGTGTACCAGAGAATGCAGGCAGGCTACGGTGACCCGTTCACCCACCCAGCAGGCGACCGATCAGCCCATCGCGGCTGCTGGCAGCCCTTCAAAAAGAGCAGTGTTCCCCACCTCCTGCTTCCGTCCCTCTCCCCCACCCCATCCCATCCCACCCCCGTAACTCGTTAATCGTCAGTTCATATCCCGGACGAGCACCTCTCCTGGATTCGAAGGATTGGGACTAAAATGGAATGATAACCACTTACACAATGAACAGAAATGGGTCAGTTAAAGTCGGCCCATCTCGCACTCAACACGTAAACTCTCTCACTGTAAATTGTGATCATTAACTGAGCCAGGAATATTTCAACCCTCCCCTGAATATAGTCTGCCACCTGTCTGCAGTGCGTTACTTCGCTTCGACACCCTCCAGCGCCAACAGATCGCGTTTTAGCTCCGAAATACCATAACCTGGCGAGGCTGGAAGTTTTCCTCAACATTCAGCGACTCTTTTTTTTTTAAAAATGTCAAAAGCTCCATCAGATCCCCAATTCTGATTGAAGTAAAAGACATGCTGAAAACGCCCGACGTTTTACCCCAACAGCGCTAAAGGCTGCTGTATTAAATAGTTGCAAATTCAGATCAGCATTGTAAGTTCGCAAGTCCTGTGTGTGTTATGTATGTGGGAGACAGGGGAGAGAAATAAAAATCTGTCCCCGAACACAGGCACTCGGCGGAGCTAGCTGGAGCCAGTGTGTGTGTGTGTGTATCCTCACCCCGTCTCTCTCCCAGTCACTCCATCCTTCCATACCCATCCCTCTCCTGCATCCTCAACCTTCCCCACCTCCCTCTCTCCCCTAAACCTTCCCGATGTACATTTCAGGTCAGTTCCACACCCGGTGGGATTCGGCTCTTGTTAATTTCACAAATCGGACGTGTCAGATCAGCACCGTTGAAAATACGATGGGTGGGGGAGTGAAGAGGAGAAAATAAGAGGGTCGTAGCTGGAAAAAAAGGGAAAATAAACAAACATTGTACAGAAAGAGATGTACAAATCTGACTTCGCTCACAATCCTTCCGAGATGTCAAAAGGGATTTAAAAGGACTACAAGGAAATGTGTTTATAACGGTACTTTCCCGGGGGGGCTCAATCTCAGCAGCAAGCGATTTCAAAATCTAACACCGTCCCCACACACAAAGATGCTGAAAGGCCACCCGGAACTCAGCAGCGGCTTCTCGGTCGCCCCTCTCCCGGTGCTCGTTCTAGACGGGAGAGCCTCCGCCATCAGATTAACACACACATACATACACACACACACACATACACCCAGACACAGAGACACACAAGCGGCTGTAAACGGGAGCCGGCTCCGTGTCCAAAGGCTGAACACAGCCGCAGGATGGACCTGGGGGGGAGACACAGAGCGGAGAGACCCACAGAGGGAAGGGAAGATCCCATATCTGTGCCGGGAAACAGCTTCAAATTCCAAGTGCCGGTTAACAAAGACGGATCCGCCAGCTCTCACAACACACACATTTACAAATGTACCTCACTGTTTTTTTTTGTAAAACCCACTTTCAGTCCGGGTTACTGCAGGGATGCACACCGGTATCTCATCAGGAGAGTTCCCCGGACACAAATATATTCCCTTCGCAAACAAAGCGAGCCAAAAGCAAAAAAAAAGGCAGAAAGTCAAACACCATTAAATTATCACACAGGCTAAATAGTTGCATTATTTTGGTTTTTGCATACCTTATCTTTTTGCCTACCCCCTCTCTCCAAATCAACACGGGTCTTTTTTTTAAAACATATATTGATACAATCGTCTTTTCATTCAGTAGCGGCCTCAGTCTAGAGGTACTCACCGAATTATGCACGCTATTATTAGCACCGCATACAAAACAGTTCACAGTGCGCGCCGCACTCGCTCACATCCACCTCTCCGGCTCCGTGTAGCAAATCAGCAGATTGGAGACGTCATCGCTCCGCGTGTGTGTCTCTCTCTCTCTCTTTCCCTCTCCCTCTCCCTCTTCCTCCCTCTCTCACCCACTCACTCACTCACTCAAGGCCACATCAGAGAACTGCAGCCGAGCCAGCCCCAGCCTCCCTGTGACAACTGCTGCTTCGCCATCTTTGATCCTGGCACCAGCTGCCATTACCTCCCTATGCACACCCAACTCATCCCCCACCCCGGCCCCAATCCTCACTCCACTCTGTCATCCCCCCACCCCCCCCCCCCAAAATCCAACGCGAGCCTCGAACACGTCCCGCATCTCTGCGGGATAACCTCGACAATCCGACCCATTAAAACGCAAAAGTGCTGGGAGAAAGAAACTGGGCAGTTCATGCAGCGGAGTGTTAAACCATTTGGAATCAGGACTGCCTTTTAAAAAGATAATCACACGTTTATTGGAAAAGTCTGTCAACCGTCCCCAAGTTTGGGAGGGGGCAGAATCTCGGGGTGATGATATTGTTTTGCTACTGTTTCAATCCACAGCGGAATTTCATCCCACTTTCTCAAACGCTTGAGTGGAGAATTCTCACATGTAGCTGGAATTGGGTCAGATATCCAGCCATTATTCCTCGCTTAATGCAAAGCCAAACTTCAGGAGTGGAAACTTCATGAATTTCAATTCCGCCCCCGCAAACCCCGTTTTTAATCTTGGGTTGTAAGTCGGGAACATATTCCAAATCCGCACTGTCCAATACACGGTGTTTCTGTAACCGTACAGACCTGTCGCTGTATCCATGAGTGAAAATTGCATTCCTTGCACAGTAAGTAAAACATATTTTAAAATCATACCCGAAACTGCGTTATTAACAGCCAGCTCCATATCTAATGAACCCACTCTAAACACGTGGCTAAATCCTGACCAACTTAGTTGTCACTACCATTTACTGTGGCCCATTATAAAAATATCTCAAGAAATAAATCCGATATCTTCAGGAACACGCACTCAATAACCACCTCCATCGAATTAAAAAAAACACGGAGGGTCACTGGAAGGACTCGATTATTTTAGCTTTTTTAAGTAAAAAAACTTTTTAAAAAATATTTCGTGACAGTATTTTTGTTTTTGTCTGCGTATGAGGGAGTGTTAGAAATCACAACACCAGGTTATAGTCCAACAGGTTTAATTGGAAGCACTAGCTTTCGTAGCGACGCTAATGCTTCCAATTAAATTTGTTGGACCATAACCTGGTGTTGTGTGATTTTTAACTTTGTACACCCCAGTCCAACACTGGCATCTCCAAATCACGAGAGAGAGAGAATATCGCTGGAGTGTTAATTCCAATGCAGTAGGCTGCCTTATGACAAGGTGCTAGCTCTGTGGAAGTAGATTACACATTGTTCACACGGGAAGTCCGTGGCACGAATATCCAGCAAGATACCGTGAGTGTGTGTGTGTGTATCAGGGCCAGACCAAGTTTCACTGGGTAGGTGGACGCTGTGCTTATAAAGTGGCCAAATGAGCTACTCACAACTTTAATGAGGCCAGTCATGATGTTTTATTGAGAATGCCATATTAGGAACCATCCTGGGGAGTCACTGACTACAATCACACCGCTGCACTTTGAACGCCCGCTACAGAAACCAGAATAAAACAAATTACCGCGAATCGGAAACATTTAAAAAAAGAGAGAAATAGCTGGAAAAACTCAGCAAGTCTGGCAGCATCTGTGGAGAGAGAAACAGTTAACGTTTCGGGTTCAGGGACCCTCCTTCAAGGTGGTATGTTCCCATTACACTCACAGCTTGGCTAATGGCTTCTTATACGTGGTCAAGAGTGTACTGCTGGAAAAGCACAGTAGGTCAGGTAGCAGCCGAGGAGCAGGAGAATCGACGTTTCAAGCAAAAGCCCAGACAGTCTATTTAAGCAGAGCAATCTCTAAGTGCAAGTATTCTGTATATTACTCAAGGTCCAATACTATTGACAGTTTTTTTAAAAAATGGATTATTACACCGTAGCTGATTGGATGGACCGTTACACTAGCCCTATTTCCCACCCGCCCTGGAGTTGAAACATTCTGTGGTCCTACATTGCATCACAGTAAAATACTGCCAGACTTGCTGAGTTTCTCCAGCATCGACAATTCTGTCTTATTTTAGCCCCGTTGGTACTGTGTCAGGGCAGTATGTGTGAGAGAGTTGATGGGTTGGCGCGCACAAGCCAAGACTGAATCTCTCTAGCGCCACTTGCTACCACTTACAGCCTGACGCTGACACGTTTTATCACTAGGAACATCATATTCCTGGGAAGGGGAGGGAAAACACCTTACGAACTATACATCAAAATACACGCGAAACATGACCGAAAGCAGTTGAGGCAGGTTTTTAATTACGACTTCTCTCCTGGGCCAGTATTTATTGTCTTCCCTCGTTACCCTGGGAAAGATGGTGGTGAGCAGCCTTCTTGAACACCCTTAGTCCATTTGGTGTCAGGACACCCACAACTTAGTTACTGGGAAAGTTCCAGGACGGAAAACAGTGAAATGTTTCCATATCAGGATGGTGAGTGACTTGGAGGTCAACTTGCAGGGTGGGTGGTGTTCCCATGTATCAGCTGCCCTTGGTCCCTCGAGATGACAGAAGTCACGGGTTTGGAAGGTTGACAGAGGGGCAGATAGTCCGCAATGAGGAAGGAGTCCTCCACCCGAAACAGGAACTCGGATTGCTCTCTCCACACCTACTGCGCTTAACCAAACAGAAATAGTTGGGGAAAACAGGTTCAATATTGTGGGCTCAAACAAAATACATTTGAATCAGTTCTCCACTTGAGAGGTGGGAGAAAGGAGGAGACGAGAGTTGGGATCGCTTCATCATATCAGAATTAACCCATTCTGTAACTGCTTCCATCGCGTCAGTTCGGAATTTAAGAACTTGAATTGAAATTCCCTCTAGTCAGTAATTAATCCTCAGTTTCTGTTGGACAGCGCCCTCTCCATTTAAAAAACGTATTCAAGAAACAAGAACAGTGTGGAGCATGTTGCTGATGTACCCCGTGACTAGAGTTAATCACTAAATGATTTAATTGTATTTAAATAATTTATTTGCCACTTGACTTTTGCGCCCGGAACAAAAAGAGGCACAGTTGTAGCACCCCTTAAAAAAAACCCTGAACAAATGAATTGGGTAACTTACAGAAACCATCCCTGAAACGTTGGAAGAGTCACCAGTTTTAAAACGAGCTCGAATAAGTTCAATCACTTAACACGTTATTCTGAACGAATTAATTGGAAAACATTTACCAGGCAATATTGCGTTGTCACCTCAATTTCGGATTTTTTTTAAATCAGGGGAAGACTAACAGAAAAAAATTTCTCTCCCCAAGGAGTCTTTTTTCAAAAGAAAGAAAATTGTAAAAAAAAGCCAAATATGAAATTAAAACCAAGTTGGGGGAATCTACTAGAATTCCTGCTTCACCTCCGTACTTTCCGAAACCGTCTCTCTCTATCGAGAACGCCTCCACAGCAAATGGAATTGAAATGACGTTTCCTATTCTCTAACCTGCTTGTCCACTTCCAGATTTTAATTTAAGGCGTAAAGTTTCTCTCTGCTGCAGTCTTTTCATAGATTCCTACAAGAGTAAAAGCAGTTGATGCAGCTCCTGTTTCAGAAACCAATGGTTTCTTTGCATCCCCTCGGCTTGTCTTGCTCCCTTTACTTGTTGTACCAGCCTTAGTAGAGCTTTGTGTAATGTGGAGCTGCCCGTTTTCTTCCTTAATGACTTTGAACACCACACTGACAGCCCCCATATGTTGCAAGACTGAGGATGTGCTCCAAGCGCTTCTCCTGTGATCTCAGCTCGTGGCTGCAAGCATAGGCTTTTCATTATTAGCCTTGTCCGATCATACACGTGTCTCTGCGGGGGTCATTTTCACTTATTTCAATGGTTCAAACACCTTTAGCACTCATATAGGATTTCCAGCATCCTCCCTAGCCCAGTTTCTGGGGTTCCCCCCCCCCTTATTCCAGAGCCAGTGATTTGCAGACTACCAAGTGTCGATCCCTAATTGGCCGTAAAAGAGTCAACCCATTGGCTTTCGGCCTGGAGTCACGTGTTGACCAGGCCAGGTAAGGACAATGGAGTTTCCTCTCTCAATACCAGATGGGGTTTCATGATAAGCAGCAGTGATCACGTGAATGCTATTAGGCCAGCCTTTAAGTTCCACCATTTGCCATAGTTGGTCAGCAAGAAATAGATTTTTCAGTCCAACACACATCCTCAATTATCGAGGAGAAAGTGAGGACTGCAGATGCTGGAGTATCAGAGCTGAAAATGTGTTGCTGGAAAAGCACAGCAGGTCAGGCAGCATCCAAGGGGCAGGAGAATCGATGTTTTGGGCATGAGCCCTTCTTCAGGAATGATTCCTGACCTGCTGCGCTTTTCCAGCAACACATTTTCTGCACACATCCTAAATTAATCTAGTCCCATTTGAACTGTATTTCTCCAAATCCTTCCTATTCATATACCCATTCAGATGCGTTTTAAATGTTGTAATTGTACCTGCCTCCACCATTTCCTCTAGCAGTTCATTCTGTACACACACCCACTCTCTGTGATAAATTTACCCCTTGGGTCCTTTTTAACTCTTCAAACCTAGGACAGGAGTTTGGGATTCTAGATTCCTAGTTCAGTGACACTGCAACTATTTTCCCCCTGTGCTCAGTTATGTATACTGTACAATGTGGCACTGAATAGGTGGATATTGAACACAAATGTCGTGTTCTGTCTATTGTGTTGGGTTCCTTACCTTCAGGTTTGTTAGGAGATTGAGCAGAAACTTTTGATATTTTAAATTAGGATTTTGAAAGGAAATGCAAGGATAGAGAGAGAGAAAAGCATTAAAACAGAAGGAACTGTGCATGCTGTAAATCAGACAAACAGAAATTGCTGGAAAAGCTCAGCAGGTCTGGACAGAAGTCAGAGTTAACATTTCAGTTCGAGTGACCCTTCCTCAGAATTGTGTTGGTGAAGGAAAGCATTGTTCTCTATTTCTCTATGGGGGAGTCTAGCCCAAGGGGAATATCAAATCTTAAAACCAGAGTCATACTATTGGGGAGAGAAATTGGGGATGCGCCTCCTCCCACACAGAATATGCCATAACCAAAGGTTCCTTTTAAATCATCCCCATCTCACCTTAAACCTATGCCCTCTACGCTTGGACTCCCTATCTTGGGAAATTCACCCTATACTTGCCCCTCATGACTTTATACGCCTCTATAAAGTCACCCCTCAGCCTCCAATGCTCCAGGGAAAATAGCCCTAGACTTTCCCTATAGCTCAAACCCCAGTAGCATCCTTGTAAATCTTTTCTGAACCTGTTCAGGTTTAACAATACCTTTCCAATAGCAAGGAGACCAGAATTGAATGCAGTATTCCAAGATTGTCCTAACCAATATCCTGTGCAGCTATAACATGACCTTCCAACTTGGTTAACAGTTCAATTAGTGGTGATTTTTTTTTATATAGAAAGCTCAAATAAAGAATTAACCACCTCTTGCTAAATCCAGGTGTCTGGGGAATAAAGTGTAAACTGACAACATGTATCAATAAAAGTATTTCTTTATCCAGTAAAGCAAACTGATCAAGTTCTTGTGATAACCCATCCTAATTATACTTCCTTTTGGATTCAGTTTATTGTTCTGCCATCCAAAGTATGATAGACCAGGTATTAAGAAAAAATTTCATTGTATATGTGGCATAATGTGACAGTCACAATAGAAGAAATACTTAACATTCAAGTATGCAAGCATTATCCAATGATGGAAGCTCATGAATTGATTTTGAAAACTATTTAATGATTTACCAATGCAGCAAAGAAACCAAATATGGACATCAATTATTAGGATTCCTGTAAATTCAAGTTGCTTAATGAAAAGCTGATTTATTCCATTGGCATTCATACTAATGTTCAGAAATTAGAATTTCAGATGCCCAAAATAGAACATAATGATCATTTGCAAAATCTTCCAAATTGAATCTTTGCTTTTACATTCTTCGTGATACAGGAAGGTAATGATTGAGATTGGAGTTACTACTGAGTGAAGCACATGATGTAACTCGTTTATGAACAAGTAGAGGAATTTATATTTTCATTCTTAAGAAACATGAGGTGCATGGAACGTGCATGCAACTCTGAACAATTACTAATGTTGAAAGGAATTTAAACGACGATAAATTACTTTGGAAAATAGTCGAGATGATGATTAGATTTGGTTCTACAAAAACTTGCATGATAAGAATTTGATTTGATTTACTTTTGTCGTGTGTACCTAGGTACAGTGAAAAGTTTTGTTTTGTGTGTAGTACAGGCAGATCATACCATACAAAGTGCAGTTGAGTAAGAGAACAGAGCATGGACTGCAATGTTATGGCTGCAGAGAAGGTGCAAGCAAAGGGAGATTAACATTACATTTAAAATTTGAGAGATCCATTCAGAAGTCCAATAACAGCAGGGAAGAAGCACTTCTGAAATCTGTTGGTACATGTATTTAAGCTTTTGTATCTTCTGTTCGATGAAAGAGGTTTGAAGATATTAAAATCGGGGTTGGATGGGTCTTTGATAATGTTGACTGCCTTCCCAAGGCAGCAAGAAGAATAGATGCAGTGAGTGGATGGAAGGTTGGTTTGCATAATGGACTGCGTTGTGTTCACAGGAAATTACTGCCCTATGTGGAAAAGGTTAGAGAGATCCTCCAATCAACAATGATCTAAATTTTACTAACTCCTTTATTGAAGTGAAAGGCCAGGCACATTGAAGGAGCATTATAAAATAAAATTTAACATGAAACCACATGAAGAAATTTGAGTGCAGCTGACTGAAGGCTTGGTCAAAGAGGTAGGTTTAAGGACTATCTTATTGAATATGATTTTCCCAGATTGGGTAGAGGTGATTGTTTCCCCATTGATTCTGCTGCAGCATGTTCAACATTTTCTTTTTTCAATAAGAAGCCATTGCGCCAGTTAACCAAAGGCTTGTTTGAAGAATTGGGTAATAACATTAAGCTTCTTTCAAATGTATTCATTTGTTGTGTGTGTTGCTGGCTGGGCCAGCATTTATTGCCCATCCCTAGTTGGCCTGGAGAAGATGGTGGTGACCTGTCTTCTTGAACCACTGCAGTCCATGTTCTGTAGATAGACACATAATGCCATTAGGGAGGGGGGATTCCAGGGCTTTGACCAGTTCAAGCTCATAAATCTGAGTAGGTGTTCACAAAAGTAGTAAATTGAAAGAAGGCAAATTTTAACATATAGGTTGAAATCTTAATCTTATTTTATTTAATGATTAGCATCTTGACGATAAAAGAAACAGGCCCTTGCCATCTCCCAATGATAGAATCTGTCCATCAGGCTCAGAATTCTGTCATGAGTACTTGACTTCCTGTCTTCCAAAGCCTATCCAACGTCTAGAAGGTAAAAATGAAAGTGTATGATGGAATACTCTCCACTTGCCTAGAGAGCTCTAACACCACCCCAAAACTCAGTGTTATCCAGAACATAGCAGCCTGCCTGACTGGCACCCTATCTACTATCTTTACCATTTATTCCCTCTAATACCAGCACACAATCATAGCAGTGTGTATCAATTTTAGGATACAGTTTTACAATCTTAGGATTAATTCACTAAGGCCCCCATGACGGCACCTTCCAAACCCATGACCTTTACCAAATAGAAGGACAAAAAGGTAGCAGACACATGGGAACACCACTTCCTGCAAATTCCTCTCCAAGACCCACACTGTCCTGACATGGAATTATATGACTGCCGCTGGGTCAAAATTCTGGAACCCCCACAACCAAGGATGACTGCAATTCAAGAAGGCAACTCATCACCACGGTTCTCCAAGGCGATAAAAATGATTGCTGTCCCAGCCGCTGATGGTCATGTTCCCATGAATGCATTTTTTAAAAATTCCAATCATTTCAACTCCAATAGTCAGATGAAATTAACACATGTTTTAAAAATCTCCTGCTCTCGGTTAGAAACTCACAATGCATTGGGTACAAGGTATGGACACATGTCTTATTATGCAGATGAGAAATACCTACATTTCTGATTAGTTTCCTCACAATATATAGTCAGCCATTAAATTAAACCAACAACAGAAAGACAAAATTATGGCAGGACAGAACAATGACTACACTCACTGGAAGAAATTAACGTTACTTTCCCCTTACCCTACAAAGCTATGGCTGGTTAATTGCTTCAAAGGGAGATTAATGCTGGCATTTACGAGCTATTCACAATAAACACAAGCAGACAGGAGGCTACATGCCAAGATCTGGCACAACTTGAGTTGCAGTGATTCACAGGCTGGGCTTTGGCCAGTCTGATAAGCACTTATTGGCACAGATTAGACACCTAGTCAAGCAGTATTGCTCAACAGCAATAGGGTGTGTGTGGCGGGTGTCACAAGGTACACAGCAATGTTAGTTAGTGAGCTTCAGCTAATTATTGGTATAAAAATGTTATGATTTGGAGATGCCGGTGTTGGACTGGGGTGTACAAAGTTAAAAATCACACAACAGCAGGTTATAGTCCAACAGGTTTAATTGGAAGCACACTAGCTTTCGGAGCGACGCTCCTTCATCAGGTGGTAGTGGAGGGCTCAATGCTAACACACAGAATTTATAGCAAAAATTTACAGTGTGATGTTAGATGAAAAGCTTAACAGACAATCAATTTTTCACTGTATAACTTCAGTTACATCACACTGTAAATTTTTGCTATAAATTCTGTGTGTTAGGATTGAGCCCTCCACAATCACCTGATGAAGGAGCGTCGCTCCAAAAGCTAGTGTGCTTCCAATTAAACCTGTTGGACTATAACCTGGTGTTGTGTGATTTTTAACTTTATAAAAATGTTGTTAGTTTCAATGTTCACCATTAGCAGTGTTTTTTAGGGGAATGTGATGTATTAGTTCATCGAATTTGGTGCATTTTTCACTGTTTTATTGTTAAATCAGATGTAAAATTAAATGAAAGTGGGACCCATGATTCACACAGAAAACAAATACAGATGAAGTCACTGTAGTCTCAGAAATCCACAGGGCTATCTCTCTTCGGAGAGAAAGATGACTGGTGGTGGTTTAACCCGAAGGTCACCACACCTCAGGCAAAGGGAGAGACTGAGAAGGAATGTCTTTTCGTGGTCACCTCAGCCAGTGCAGAATAAATATACTTCTTGGTTTCTTGATATGATCACATAGATATAATCTTTTAAAAAAAAATGGGAATGTTTTCATCCATGTTTCCTGCATCACAATTTTCATCCTTAAATATCAATTTGAAAGCACCAAATCTCAGGAATCTCAGTTAGAAAGTCAGGCTCCCACTATATATGTTCAGTCATCCAGACAGTTTCTATTGGAAATCTCCTCCAGCCCCTCTGAGAACTTTGCATTACATCTGAGGAATTCCCTAGTTCTGTCACCTCAGCATGGAATCCCCTACTTACAGAAGTCTAGATCTTGAGTTCAGGAATCTTGTCCTAAACATCTCCACTTTGCCCCCTTCAGGACACATGCTAAAAATCTACTCTTTGAGGAGCTGTTGGTCACCTGTACAAATATCTCCTTCCTTGGTCTAGTGTGAATTTTTGTTGGATTTCTCTCCTTTAAAGTGCCTTGGTTGGAGTGTTAATAATACCTATAAACACAAGTTGTTTATTGTTGAGTAGGCAAAGACCTGGGACTGAATTGAAGAATCCGAAAAGTTTATATCTTGCTTCCAGGAGTCCACTGTCCATAATCGGAATGTGTTGATTGATTTAACTTTAAGGACATCTTGCTTGAGCATCGAACCAATGCTCATGGTGATTATTTATTCTCCTGTAATTTACGGTTTGTGATAACATCAATCTGAGAATCCAAATGGGCATTAAATAGCACAGTCTGCAATGTACCTCTGACTGGAAGCTATTGGGAGGAGCAGGGTGTTCCTAATATTTTGCTCTGGACTTCTTGCTCCTGAAGAAGGTCCATCACCAGCACTTCAAGACCTGAATGACATGTAATATTTTTTTAAATATGCATTCACAAGATTAAGTGTCACTGGCTAGGTCAGCATTTATTGCCCATCCCAATTCCGTGAAGACAATTAAGAGCCAACCTCATTGCCGGAGTCACATGTAGGCCAGGCCAGACCATGTAAGGACTTTATTTTTCATTTATTCATGAGATGTAGATGTTAGTGGCCAAGGCAAGTATTTATTGCCCAGAGAGGAGTTGAGAGTCAACCACACTGTGGGTCTGGAGTCACATGTCGGCCAGACTGGGTAAGAATGGCCAGTTTCCATCCCTAAAGGGCATTTGTGAACCAGATGGGTTTTTTCACAAATAATAGGCATGATTATCATGAGGATCTTGATTCTAGTTTTTTATTATTCCAGCTCCACCCTCTGCCCTGGTGGGATTCAAACCCAGGCCCTCAGAACATTACTTGATTTTCTGGATTAATAGTTTAGCATAGTGAGAATACCATCTTCTCTCTGGTCATGTGATTAGATGGTGTGGGTGTGTCACCAGATCTGTAGTTGGTGGGTGAGAATGCCCCCACCCCATTGCCTGCCTGAAATATCACCTGTAGATGTAGAAATTGGTAGGTGCTGTGGCCGGTTTCTTTGATGGGGAGACTTGAAAAAGAGCCCGATCAGTAAGATGGGTTTCACATGGGGTCTTAAGACGAAGCTGGCTAAGTACAGAGATGAAATGATCTGGAAAGACAATGCCGTAATGGAGGTAGGAGTGTCCCGTATTGTGTAAGGCAACAAAGATGAAGTAAATTGCCAGTAGTGTTAGGTGCAAGGGTCAATGTAGGAGAATGGGTCTGGGTGGGTGCGCTTCAGCGGATCAGTGTGGACTTGTTGGGCCGAAGGGCCTGTTTCCACACTATAAGTAATCTAATCTAAAGAGAGAGTAATGTCCACAGAAGGCCAGAATCAGAGGAATCTGGTTTGAAGGAGTAGCATAATATCAGAGAATGAAACAGAGACTGGGAAGAGTCAGAGCTGTGCCAGGATTTAAATACAACAAAGTGAATTTTAAAGATCAGGACTACAAAGAGACAAGGGGCTAATGTTGGTCAGCAAGTACAAGGGTGACGAGCAACTGGAAGTTGCCGTGGAATAGGATACGGGAAGCAAAGTCTTGGATGAGCTGAAGTTTACAAAAGGTGGAGGATGGGAGGCCAGCCCAGGAGGGTTGAGGAGTAATCAAGTGTGGAGTTGACAAAGGCATTGCTGATGCAATCTTCTTTACTGCAATGCAATCGCTAGATCACGTGTAACATTAACAGTCAAGGCGAGTTTGGCACAGTTGGTGATTCATAAAGACAGATGCAAATGCTCCTTCCTGCTACATGGATACCATTACAAACAATTTATTACATTTAAATATTTTTATTAAGTGCATAACTGTACGAAACAAAGTGTTCTTTCCAGCTCATATTTTAATAAGAAAAAGTACAATTTATTTTTACTTTCACTGAGATGTACATTACATATTGGACATTACATTACAAATGTAGAGGCTGCAGATGTCTGTTCCTGTACTTTAGATTCATCAAGTTGTAGAGCACAAAAAAAGGCCAACCTGTCTTTGAAATAACTATCAAATTATGTCCAGTCAAGCTCTGATGGAGTGATAAGGATTTTTTATCTTGTTAAAAGCACTATATATGTGCAAGGCATTACTGGAGTTTTGCTCCTTCCATATCTTCTTGTTACAAAAAAGGTTAAAAGATTTCACATCGTTTACATTTCCCTGACTGTTAAACACAAATGATTTGTGACACTTTATAGTGTCTTCTCAGAACAATGTGTTGATGTCAATTTAAGTCATGTATGTTTTAGACATATTAGTCATGGAATTAGCACTTCCAGTTGACTATTTCATTCACCAAATCATTGGTTTATTTGACTCGATGTGTCTTCATTTAATACAGAGTTATTCTTCTTGGGTCCAGCCAAAATCTTCATTGCTTTCCCAAAGATTCAGTGCCAGAATTCATTCTCCAGATGTAAAAAACAATGAACAGAACTTGTTGCTCTTGAAGAAACATGATTTGTATTCAGACAGTGATCTGGTCAATCAACCCACTTGGCTAACACAGTGATGCCAACAGACACCAGCTGAGGCTACTGTAAAGGACTCTGTTTCTCAACCTCTCCCCTCACCTGAGGCATGGTGACTCTCAGGTTAAACCACCTCCAATCACCTCTCTCTGATGAAAGAGCAGCCCAATGGTTACTGTATTTTCCTTTTTCTTAGGAAGGAGTTGAATTCCTTGAAATAAGTCTATGTTAGCATTTGAGGAATAGAAGAGAAAACATTCCTGTGAAATCATTCTAAACCATTTGCATATGAAAAGGAATTTAGGATGCAAAAAGCAAATGTCATTTCCTCGATTAGATTCTTGACAAATGCAAAAAAAAGAGCAAAACCATGTTCACTGTTTTTGTTACAGTTCTGTTTACTGCATAATGTCTGACTTCAGTTTTATGATGCATGTGAATTACATTACATTTGAAAACATTGTCTTATTTATGCTGCATCGAGGTAAAGTCATTACAAATATAAATATCAGTCTTTTTTTCCAATTATTTCCATATAAGAGATTCTTTAAACAGAAATTTTTAAAAATCCTGTTCTCTTGGATTCCTGTAAAATATTCACTGTTCCTTAACCAAGGGCCATGGGAGATATTTATCCTTTTGAACCTGAATAGCTAATCAACATGATCATTATTACTCAGTGACCCTACTCCAGATATCCACCTTCGCCCCACATCTGTTGGTATATTTCAGTTTACTAAAATATCATATTTAAACTGAATTAAAGATTAATAAAAAAACAATTCAGGGAATACAATTGATTTGTACTGTAGTATTTGTAGCTCATCTGGTGTGCGAGGAGAAAGTAAGGACTGCAGATGCTAGAGATCAGAGTTGAGAGTGTGTTGCTGGAAAAGATATGTTGGTCTTTGAGGGATAGCAATGTTGACTTTTTAAAAATGGATTATTTCAATGGATGGGGGCATTAGTGGAAAGGCCAGTATTTATCAGCCATCCCTAATTGCCTTTGACTGAGCATCTTGTTACGGCCGTTGCAGACACCAGTAAAGAGTCAACCAAGTTACCATGGGTCTGGTGTCATATGTATGCCAGATGGGTCGAGAGTGTGGTGCTGGAAAAGCAAAGCAGATCAGGCAGCATCCAAGGAGCAGGAGAATCGATGTTTTGGGCCCTTCTTGATGAAGGCGAGGTGATTAGCCAGAGGGAGATAGTGATATAAAATCCATCAATGCCTCTGCTCTTGAGATCTATCCGGATGTCTCAGCTGTTGATGGATACTAACAGAGCTAGGATCACAGTGTGTGTTGGCATTGACTATAGAACTCACCATATCCACCCAAAAATCGTACGTGACCTCTTCAGATTGATCACCCCTCATAAGCAGTCAATAAATCATCTTTTAGATGAATTTTGTCCATGAAAATTAACCATCTGTCTAAATCTTCATCCATGTTCAAATGGTTAGGCTCCATTTCTGAAAAACTCTTATTGTGCTTCTGTCTGGTAATGAAAATGCTAAGGCTGAAGCTTGCTTCTGCTTTGGTAGAAGCAGCCCAGGTCCATGTTGTAACTTAATTCTTTCACTGGTCTTGAGATTCATTTTCAGAAAATGGTGGATAATCATGCTTTCAATCTTGGCTCAACCATCCTCTGCTACCAATGTTATACACAAGAAGAGTCTTGAAAAGCTCCATGGAGATTTATTTTCTGTTAATGACACACCATAAAACTTGCACCTCACTATCTACTAACTCCCTACATTTACATAACTAAGTCAAAACTTCTTAACTATTAGTTAATATATCCATCACAGGTTCCCTCATTCTATTAGGTCTCAGACATTCCTTCAAGACCATATTAAAGATAGCACCTATGGGACACTTTCATTGGGTCAATATTCTGAAACTCCATCTTCAACAGCTCTATGGATGCACCTACACCACAGGGACTGCAGTGGTTCAAAACAGTGCATCACCACCATTTTCTCAAGGACAATGAAGTATTGGGTACAAAGTTTGCGTAGATAGTGATGTCCACATCCTATGCAATAATAAAAGTCTATATTAATTGAGGCAGAGAATGAAAAAACTGGGAAGTTCTTCTCAAACTGTACAATACACCAGTTAGACTACAGCTGCATATAGTTATAGTCCCCACATTACAGATTGGGTGTTGCGCCCTCTATGTCACTACCACAGGGGAGGACCAGGTTCAAATCCCACTTGCTGCAGAGGTGTATAATAATATCTCTGAGCAGGTTGATTAGCAACATAGATATAGAATGGATGTGGATGGCTCTTCTGGTGCAGCTGTTGTATTTCTAACTGTGAACCAGGAGGCCTGGGTTCAAGTCCTACCTGCTCCACATCTGTCATAACATCGCTTGCACATTGTGATTGTGGTAAAGAGGTAACAAATAGAGAATAGCCATGCAGGAAGCCTATGTAGGTTGGAACTATTTCCAATGGAACAGAGATAGTGGTAAGATTTAATTGAATTTTCTAAAGTTATGAGATCAGATGGTCAGAAACCAAGATGCAGAAACGTAAACGACTTTCTATAATACTAAAGTGGAATTTCAGAAATGTTTTGACCCAGACAATAATGAGAATATGAACCTGCCTGAAACAGGTACCTTTAAAAATTATTTGGATGTGTTCTTGATTTGCTGTACTCTTGTATATATGCCAGGCTGCAGACCAATAGCTGGAAATTGGATTGTTTTGGCATGGATATGTGGAGCCAGCCTTTTGTTAACATACGTTTCTGTGATTCTTAAAGAAGGAGATAAAAGTGGCGATGTTTAGGGAGCGAATTTCAGAGCTTGGCAACTGTGCAGGTGAATGCAGAGCTACCAATGGTTGTGTATATAAGAGAGAAGGGAGCATAGATATTGGAATTGTGTAAAACTGGAGGATTTTGCAGGGATAGGGAGTGGCAGTTGTGGGGTGGTGGAACAGTGGAGGTAGTGAGGCCATGAAAAGACTTGAATGCAATCCCGGGAATTATAAATTTGAGACATTGTTGGATTGGCAGTCGCAGAGCTCAATAAGCACACAGATAATGGGTGATCAGGATATGCAGAAAGTCACGACTAATTGCTTTTGGGAAAAATTGAAGAAAATGCAAAGATTCTGTTTATTCTCAATTAGGAAACAATATTTCTCTGCCAGGCATCATTCGTCTGTTATTGCTGTAATGAATGCCTTGGTGGAATGTTGCTGGCCCACAGGCCATGCAAAGGTTCCCATTATCCAATGATCCAATTTAAACAAACATTGTCAGATAGATACAGAATGAATTGGTTTGATCAGTAAATATTGCCTTTAAACAAATGACTCCATTAACAGGGCAACTATTGACTGACAGACATTGAATGTTTAAATAGTAACCAGTTACACCTGCTGTTCCTGGTAACTTTTGCTTAGAAATGCGTTTGAACTGGGCGATAGTGAGTGATTTTCATTCTTGCTGAGTGGGGTGTTGCTGGAGATGTCTGCCCCATTTTTGAGGTGGGGGGTGAGATTGGGGAACAGACAGTCAGTTATATGACTATCTGATAGTGATAAGCTTGTGAATAGATCTTTTCCACCTGTGTGCACAGGTAGTGTTCTCGGGTGTCAAATACATTCCATTGTACTCTGACCCCTGACACCTGACCCCAGTCATAATCCCTCTGCTACAAACACATTTACATTCCGGCTTGATTTACACACCTGAAATGCCTCAGAATTTGAAACCCCAATCAGATTGCAAACTCTAGCAGGTGAAGTGACGGAGACTTTTTTTAATGTGTCATTGGTACATGGGTATCTGGCACAGTTGATCTTTTCAATAATCTTAACCTGTGAGCACCAATTTTTTAAAATGATAAATGACTTTGCAATCCAAACATTGTCTTTACATGACAATTGAGCACCAAGTTGGCATTTCCAGTGGTTGTTCTCAGTAAGTCTGGATTTTTTGTCTTCTTCTGTCAGGGTGGTTTTCAATCCCAGATGCACATCAGGGGCCATGAAGCGGCTTTAGAGCAGTTATCAGCTTTGTTCATTCAGCTTGTTGTCTGCTTCGTGACAACCCTCTATTTGTGTTGTGGTAGAAGCAGTTCCAAAACATGGCAAAGCCAAATGTTTCCAAATTCTCCTTATGCATAACGTAGGGTCCATTTCCTACATTACAGCAATCCACATCAATAGAATAACGTATCTGATCATTATCACACTTCCATTGCGGATGCTGCCGTGTTCAAATTTGCCTATTGTGTTTCCTACAGCAACTACACTAACAAAGCATTTTACAAATTTTCAACGTGTAAATTCTCACAATCAACACTAAAATAAGTGATCTGTTTTAATAATATGTGGTTGTGTGACAAATGCTGGCTGGGACACAAGTTGTGGTTCCTGGATACAGAGCTGTAGGTAATATCCTGTTGGGATTAAAGGGGACCAGGTTAGTCTTGTACACGGCAGTTGGCCAGAAAGGGTTAACTTATAAGTTTTGGAATAATTCCACCTACTGATCTAAAAATGACTGTATCTGAGGGGAGCTAGCCAGTTGTAATTTGTTTTACCACTTGCCAGATTTCAGTCACTGTGCAACCATGAGTTAGTTGAATAAAAGCAAAATATTGTGGATGCTAGAAGTCTAGGATTAAAAATGGAAAGTGCAGGAGAAACTCAGCAGGTCTGGCAGCATCTGCAGAAAAAGAAACAGAGTGAATGTTTTGAGGCCAGTATGACTGTTTTTTAAAGGTAATTTAGGTCTAGCCTTGTATCTGTTAAGAGATAGCACTGTCCCTTACCTAATGCTAACGTTGATAAGCAGTTAAATGTTAACTTAGCATGTTCATTATTACCAAGTACTAAACCAGCTAATATAACTTAAGCATGTGTCCCTTCTGCTGAAGACATGTTGTGGTTACTGCTTCACTATTTAGTTCTTAGTATTACCAGCAGTGTGAATGGCAACAAATTTAACCAAAGAGGATCCTATTACATTTAGTGGTCATCTTAGGTAACCCTTACAAGTTAGGAAGTAGTACTTGTTCATTTTTTTGTGAGGTGCTTATGGAAGGGATGTACCATTTTGTCAGAATATTGAGGAAAGTTGTTCTCATGAGATCTCAGTATGAAGGCATTTTCCTGCTTGTTTCTGTAGACCACCAGTCACACACTGACCAGCTTCTTACAAACATAAATTACTTATAATCATTTGCATGAACCACCTTGTTCTTGATTTTGTTGCATGTCATCACTGATAATAATTGTTTTTAGTATTTTTAGATTTGGGGCTGTTGTTTTAAGTTCATGGTCTTTTTCATGTAAGAACTCTTCATTTACAGCAAGATTCTCTTCACACGAGGTTAGAGTTTCTGATCTCTCTAACTTCTTCTATGTCTGCCATGGTCATTGTATCATCTTCATGATATCATCTCCGATGTTAACCCCATTAATCTACAACAATTCCCTCATGATAAGATGATGGAGCAGAAACAGGCCATTCAGCCCATCAAATCTGCTGCACCATTCAATGAGATCATGGTGGATCTGATAACCCCCAACTCCACTTTCCTGCTTTTTCCCCCATAGCCTTTGATTCCCTTACTGATTAAACATATTTCTTAAGCTTTGAATACATTTAATGATCCAGCTTCACAGACAATGAACTCCACAGATTCACTACCTTCTTAGAGAAGAAACTCTTCCTCACTGCTGTTTTAAGTGGATAACCCATCACTCTGAAATTATGCTCTCTGGTTCCAGACTCTTTGGACAAGGAGAAACAATATCTACCCTGCCAAGTCACCTAAGAAACATATATGTTTCAATAAGTTCACCTCTCCTTCTCCTAAACTTGATGGAGTGATTCTTGCTACAAAGCCAAATGAGTTTTCTCGTTATATTTGACAAAACTTATCGCATCAATTGGTGTTGGATCCCATGAGGTGAGAAACACATGTGAGTTCTGCCCCAATTTATCACACACCATTCCCAGAGCGAAGTGCCACTCGCTGGAGATCCTGGGATTGACAGGAATCCTGATGCCATGGGCATTTTTTAAAAGTCCGTTGTCCATCCAGAAAAGTACTCAGTCCTGACGTGCCCTGAATGGTTCCTGACGTTTGTGGAGAAAGTGAGGTCTGCAGATGCTGGAGATCAGAGCTGAAAATGTGTTGCTGGAAAAGCGCAGCAGGTCAGGCAGCATCCAAGGAACAGCATCCAAGGTTCCTGATGAAGGGCTTATGCCCGAAACGAAGAATTTTCTGACGTTTGTCCCAGACATGGCAAACAGGGGGGAGTCGACACCCTGTTCTACAGGAATGGTTATAGTTCTTCTGCCGGCTGGTGTGATGCACAGACAGAATTTCCTCTCCCCTGACCTATGACCATTTGTGGAGACCACACCACCTGGTCCAAGGTTAGAGCAGTCTGTTGACTGGAGGAATTCCCAGCACTGTAGACAGAATTTCAGTAGCCATTTGCAGTCCACCAGCATCAGTGCCACCATCTTCTCTCTGACACTGGACCCACTCCTACCCAAGATTCATGCTGCAACAGTCTCACTGCAGCCTGTCACCCTGTTAACCCTGAATGCACCCTACATGTCCAACTCACTCCATCGGGACAACTCTCTGTCTGCACCACCCTGATGGCTGTGCCAAAAACAACAAAAGTTGCTGGAAAAAGTTCAGCAGATCTGGCAGCATCTGTGAAGAGAAATCAGAATTAACATTTCAGGTCCGCTGACCCGTCCTTAGAACTGTTCTGAGGAAGGCTCACTGGGCCCGAAACGTTAACTCTGATTTCTCTTCACAGATGCTGCCAGGCCTGCTGAGCTTTCAACAGTTTCTGTGTTTGTTTCTAATCTAGAGTATTCACGGTTCTTTCTGTTTTTATTTCATAATAGCTATGCCATCCACTCTTCTCTCTGTAATACCTGCCTCTCTCACTCAAGGAGCAAAACAGTTCAGAATTGGGCATGATTTAGAGATGCCGCTGTTGGACTTGGGTGTACAAAGTTAAAAATCACACAACACCAGGTTATAGTCCAATTGGTTTAATTGGAAGCATTAGCTTTCGGATGCTGCTCCTTCATCTGGTGGTGTCAAGGTGGATGGTGTGCTGCCTGTCATTTGAACAGAGGATATGGGTTACTCAAAGCAGGGACTGGACCATGCTGGGATCCCCTAGGGAAGCCTATGCTGAACTGGATAGAGGCCTGATGACAACACGTGCTAAGCTCGCTGGCTTTGAGAGCAAAATGACACAGTTAGAGCAAAGTAACATGAACCTGATATCTCCAGCTGAATGGAGAAAGCACAAGCAAGGCAATGCAAGCCAAATATATGTCCAACCAGGTAGGCTCAGAGTATGACAGCAAGCAAACAGCCCCGAGATGCAGCCTGGTCAGTCTCTGGGCTGGGTATTTGTCCTTGAGCATAGAATCACACAATCCCTATAGCTTAGAAGGAGGACATTCTATCCATCGAGTTCACATCAACCCCTCTGAAGGCATCCCACCCAGACCAAGCACCTACTCAATCCCCGAAAACTCTGCATTTCCTATGGTTAACTCACCTAGCTTGCACATTCCTGGACATTATGAGAAATTTAGTATGGCCAAACCACCTAACCTGCACATCTTTGGACTGTGGGAGGAAACCAGAGCATCCGGAGGAAACCCACACAGACACGGGGAGAATATACAATGTCCACACAGACAGTCATTCAAGAGTCAAATTGTGCCCAGGTCCCTGGCGTCGTGAGGCAGCGGTACTAACCACTGAGCCACCATGCTACCGAAAGCACACTGTGTTCTTGCTGCAGCATCACATTGAGGCGGTACCCCAAGGTGTAGCATTGAAGTGTAGAATTGTGCTGTAATTGGATCAGAGATTAGAACATAAGAGCGTCAGAACTAGGAGCATGAGTGGGCAAGTCAACTCCTCAAGCCTGTTCAGCTGTCGAATATAATATTCTGAGAGAGTTCATAAAGGTGTGTGTGTGTGTGTGTGTGTGTGTGTGTGTGTGTGTATGAGATTGATGAAGCATGCATGAATACAGTCTTTTTACCATCCTTTTGCTGCTGACCCTAATTGCTGCTCTTTTTTTATGTTTGCACACATTGTCCCTTCCTGTGCTCCCAGGTATCATTACTTAAATAGATGCCCCACGAAACAGACATATCCTTTAACTTTGTAAACCAATGAACACCGGCCCCCCTTACAAACCCTCCAGAACATTCCAACCTCCCATTTAATTTGACTTTAGCTGTTTTGGTTATAACCATGTGTAAGTAGATGTTTTATCACAAATGAATATAATTCTATTCTGCCATTCATGTTCCGATCATGCTCATGGCCTTTGGACTAACAGGTAAGAAAGGAGTGTTAGGGGAAGCTGTGAAACAATGGGGTAGATTGTGGGTTCCAGTTTGTTTTGAGATGTAGGCTATGGGCTTCAGAGGTTTGAACGAGATTTGTGATTGAGGGAGGAATTGGATATCGAGATAGCACAGAAACAGATGGGGGCATCAGGTCTGATAAAAAATGGAAAAAGAAGGCTCCCTTCTGGCTTGGGATTTTGGAACTGTAATTTGAAAGCCATTTGAGTAGGGAGGGCATTAGAGCAATGTGCAGAATGACCAGAGGTTGGGGTTTACATAGTTGGGCACCGTAGCACATTACAACATCCAGACAAAATCTTATTTATCTTGTGGAAAATTAATAAATTAATCTACACACTTCATGCCAACTTGCAAGTAGTCAAATATTGCTGGGTGAGAGGTAGACAAGTAGCTAAGGGACAAACAAGAGAAATCAGTACTTTTTAAGAAATTAAATCTTTTAGCATAGGTATGCTGGGACCATTTAAGTCACCTTGTTAGTTTTGATTTGGCTGAAATGAGCACAGAGCTAGGACTGTCCAGGAATCCTGTTCTGTATATTCAGTTTCACATTGAGCAAGACATTAATCAACTGAGGCATCAGACACTATTCCTGTTTTTCCATCGTGCTAATCGCTGGTTAAGCATTTGAAACTAAATATTTCCAGAATACAGTTCTTTATGTTTCCTTCCCTCTCACCTCCACTGACCCCTTTGCAGACTGTATACAGCTGTAACAGGAATTATAGACACTCCCCAAACTCTAAGTAATAAGTAATTACTGTACGTACTGTTGAACAATGATGCTTATCTCTGACCCCAATAGAACGGAGAGCCCAGTGGTGAAAGATCACAGTGTAGCAAGTCCCTAATGGCTGACCCCACCTGCACATTCTTCAGAAGGTCAGTTAAACAAAAGGGAACCTTATCTGCACTGACTCAGTGAAGGATAAAGAGACTGGATGTGGGGAGGGTGGTGAAGGGCGGGGGTCAGTGGGTGGAGGGATGTGGAGTTTTGGGTGAGGTGTGGGGGACAAATGAGGAACATTTTTGTTTTACAATCAGGTTTGAAATGCCCCTCCTTCAGTCCTCGCAGTAATCCTAACAGAAGTGGGGCATTGCTTCTCAGGAGAAAAATATCTTTGATAACGTTCAGGGGGAGCCTGTGGAGTAGGAGAAAACCCCTTCAGAATTTCAACATATGGTGAAAAAAAGCAACTGAAGGAGTTCACCAGTGCTATAAAAATTCCAGCACTGATATGCACACCTAACTCTCTGGATTTCCCAACAGGAATCTGGGAATTATTTTACTTTGGTAATCCTTTCTTTCTTTCTTTTCTCCTGCACCTCTTACCGATTTAATACCAGATCTATATATCAAGGAGGGCTGCATTGGTCTAACTATTTGCCCAGAGTCTGTCCTCCGTTGCTGAGGACAGCACATCACTGAACTATTCCACATAGAAGCATCGTAACTT
This sequence comes from Hemiscyllium ocellatum, assembly GCF_020745735.1. NCBI lineage: Eukaryota > Metazoa > Chordata > Chondrichthyes > Orectolobiformes > Hemiscylliidae > Hemiscyllium > Hemiscyllium ocellatum. Next base: position 49,965,229 of record NC_083429.1, read on the forward strand.
AACCCAATGAAGCCCCGATGTATAAAAAAACAGCAATTGCTGGGAAAACTCAGCAGGTCTGGCAGCATCTGTGGAGAGAGAAAGCAGAGTTAGTGTCTTAGGTCCACAGACCCTTCTTCAGAAGCTTCTATATGAGAACTTTTCTCACCCATCCCACCCCTTACTTGGAGGCCATTCAATTGCAGCTCTCCATCTGATAGTTTGAGATTAGTTAACTGCGTAGCACCTACTTGGATGTCACTGAATATATTTAATAGAGTCAGAGGTCTACAGTGCAGATCATGTATTTGAATTTGTCCCTTTCCCTGTTATCTGGAAGCTGACATCATCCTGACTATTATTATTAATTCATGGGATGTGGAAGTCACTGGTTCGGTTTGCGTTTACTGCCTGTCCTTAACTTTCTCAGAGAGATGATCGTGACCTGCCTTCTTGGGCTACTGCAGTCCTTGTGATGTAGGTACATCCCACAGCGTTCCATGGGAACACGAGTAGGCCATTCAGCCCTTTAGGCCTGCTCCATCATTCACTGTGATCATAGCTGAATGTTTTGCTTACCGCCCTCCTCCTGCTTTTGCTCCATATCTTTTGATCCCTTTAGCCCCAAGGACTGTATCTAACTCATTCTTGGAATCATTCAATGTTTTGGCCTCAGCCACTTGCTGTGACAGAATTCCCACAGGCTCATCACTCTCTGGGTGAAAACAATTTCTCCTATCAGAACTCAGTCCTAAATTGCCTATCCTGTATCCTTAAAGAGTGATCCTGTGGTTCTGGACTTCCTGGCCATTAGGAACATCATTCCTGCCTTTATACTATCTAGTCCTGTTAGACTGTTGTAGCTTTCTAGGAGGTAACCTTCATTCTTTTAAACCCCAGTGAATACAGTCCTAACCAATTCAGTCTCTCTTCATATATCAGTCCTGCCATCCCAGGAACCAGAGCAGTGAACCTTTGGTGCACTCTGTCTATAATCAGAAAACCTGGCCTTCCCTTTATATTTGGTTTGTTGCTTTAGATCAGAAAGAGGAACTGGGACAGTACTGGTAGGACAATGGTTGATGTCTCTGAAACATTCTCCGTGGCTCAGTTGATGTCCATTCAGCATTGGAGTTGGAATGTTGTGGGTTCATGTTCCACTCCAGGGACTTGAGCAGGCAGTGCAGGTCTGAGGGAGCATTACTGTCAGAGGTGTCAATTTTCAGATGAGATGCTAAACGTCGGCCCCCTTGTGCAGATATAAAACATTGCAAAGAAGACCCAAGGAGTATCCATAGTGTTCTCACCAATATTCACCATTCCGCACTGAACAGAAAATGTGGTCATGATCACATTGCTATTTGTGGGAGCTTGCTCTATGCAAATCAAATGGTGTATTTCTTACATTGCAAGAGTGGCAAGACTTGAACTATTTAAGTGCTCTGAGGTATTTTGGATATCTTGAGTGGGGCCTTGAACCACAAGAAACACCAAATTTGCTGAGGTTCACTAGTGAAGGGAAAGCGAGTCGTAGTGGACCTTGGGCAGTGCTATGACTGGTATATATTATGCTGTGAGTTTATAGAGGCAACTCTGAAGAGATCTCTACAAACTTTAATTGGAAAGCTTACATCTGAAGAGGGAAATAATTAAGCAAAGCGCAGTTATTAGGGGAGCCTGTTTTAACTGATCTTGCCAAGTGTAAAGATGCCACACTCCATTAAATTTAATTTTATTCTTTGAAATGGGATACAGTAAACTACATCGCCATCATACAAGGGTAATGAGGTGTGACCCATAATAATGCTCAATTAAGGTATTCTCATTTACAACATGCTTGTACAATATATGCACAATTCCTGGATTCTAAATAATCTCTCAACAAAAACAGCAGTGAGATTGATTTTAATTGATTATTCTCATTACTAGAAAGGCTGACATTTATTGACCATCCCCTAAATGTCCTTGAGAAGTTGGTAGTGTGTCTCCTCAAACTGCTACAGCCTGAGCAGTGAATGTGCTCCAGCAAAGCTGTTATTGGGAGCAAGTTTCACAATTTGGACCCAGCGACAATGAAGGATTATGATTAATAGAATTCAATAATGTATATCCAAAAGTCATTGTGCAACTATTTAGAAGTGAGTCAGAAAAGATTTACAAAGTTGTTGCCGGGGTGAAGGGTTTGAGCTATAGGGAAAGGCTCAATAGGCTGAGGCTATTTTCCCTGGAGCATCAGAGGCTGAGGATTGACCTTATAGAGGTTTATAAAATCATGAGGGGCATGGATAGAGTGGATAGCTCAGGTCTTTTTCCCCAGGGTAGGGGAGTCCAAAACTAGAGGGCACAAATTTAAGGTGACGGGGTAAGATTTAATAGGGATGTAACGGGTAACTTTTTCATGCAGAGGTGCCTGTATGGAATGAGCTGCCAGAGGAAATGGTGGAGACTGGTACAATTACAAAATTTAAAAGGCATCTGAATGGGTATATGAATAGGAAGGGTTTAGAGGGATATAGGCCGAATGGTGATAAATGTGACTAGATCAGGTTAGGGTATCTGGCCGGCATGACCTATTTATCCTATCTGTCAGTACAGTGCAGGCTCAGAATGGGTAACACATAAAGAGAGATGGTCACAATGCAGGCTCATGCTCTGGAGGCAGGAAGGAAGTAGGTGACCACCAGACAGAGCAAGAGAGATAGGCAGGTTATTTATTCGTTGATGGGATAAGGGTGTCACTGTCGAGGGCAGCATTTATTCCTCATCTCCAGAGGACTATTAAGAGTTAACCACATTGCTGTTGGTCTGGAGTCACGTGTAGGCCAGACTGGTACGTTTCCTTCCCTAAAGGCCATTAGGGAACACGATAGGCTTTTCCCCACAACTGACAATGATTTCATGATCACCAATACATTCTTAATTCCAGACATTGATTGAATTCAAATTCCACCATCTGCCCTGGCGGGATTCACACCCGGGTCCCCAGAAGGTTATCTGGGTCTCTGGATTAACAGGTTCCTGAAGAAGGGCTTATGCCCGAAATGTCGATTCTCCAGCTCCTTGGATGCTGCCTGACCTGCTGCGCTTTTCCAGCAACACATTTTTCAGCACTGGATTAACAGTCTAGCAATAACATGATGAGGCCATCACCTCCCCAGCGTGATGGAGGAAACTCCTGATGCCATTCCATTGCAAAACCGATACGTCGTTTTGGATTGAGGGGAATGGCCTCTCAAGGGCAAGCAGCTGCATCCAAATGTGTTGCATCATGGTTGGTTGTGCTGCAGAGGGGAGGATAAAAAGTGTGACAAGGCAATAATTATAGGGGACTCAACTAAAGGGGAATAGACAGGTGTTTCTGTGGTTGCAAACAACAATGGTAGGTTGTCTCCCTGGTACCAGAGTCAAGGATGTCTTGGACTGGGCACAGGTCATTCTGGCCAGCATGACCTATTTATCCCATCTGTAAGTACAGTGAGGGTGAACAGCCAGTGGTCGTTATGCACATTGTTACAAACAACTTAGGTTAAAAAGGGATGAGGTCCTAAAAGCAGAATATAGCGAGCTAGGAAGAAAGTTCAAAAACAGACCTCAAAGGTAGCGATCTACTGCCAGTGTCACATGCCAGTCAGAGTAGAAACGATAGGAGGGGTTGGATGAATTTGTGGCTGAAAAGATGGTGTGGGGGGAGGGCTTCAGATTCCTGGGGTATTGGGAAGTCGACCTGTACAAATTGAATGGGTTACACCTGGGCAGGACTGCAGGATTGGGACTGATGTCCTAGGGGAAGTGTTGGCCAGAGTGGTTGGGGAGGATTTAAATTAAAATACCGGGGGATGGGAACCAATATAAGGAGTCAGAGAAAGAGAGAGCAAGGATAAAAAACAAAAGGTAGAAAAGGGAATAAGAACGTGATAGGCAGAGAAGCCAAGAACAAAATTCAAACAGGGCAATTGACAGGGAGCCAGACAAACAATGTTAGAAAGACAAGCTGAAAGGGTTTCTGTCTTAATGCGCAGAACATTTACAATAAAATGGATGCACTCATTGTGCAGCTAGATGTAAGTGGGTCCAATATAGTTGGGGTTACGGAGACATGGCTGCAGGGTGACCAGTGATGGGAACTGATTGTTCCAGGGTATTCAGTATTTAGGAAGGACAGGCAAACAGGAAACGGTGGTGGAGTGGCATTGCTGGTTAAAGAGGAAATTAGCTCAATAGTGAGAAAGGATATTAGCTCTGACAATGTGGATTCTGGATGAATAGAGTAGAGAAATCTCAGGGGGATAAACACCTATATAGACTCCCAAACTGCAATGGTGATGTTGGGAATGGCATTGAACAGGAAATTAGAGATGCATATGATAAGGGAATATCGGTGATCATGGGTGATTTTAATTTGCACATGGATTGGGCAAATCAAATTAACCACAATGCTGTAGAGAAGGAATTCCTGGCGTGTATTTGGGAAGGTTTTCTTGACCAAACATGTGGAGGAACCAATTAGAGAGCAGGCCATCTTAGACTGGGTACTGTGTAATGAGAGGGGAATCATTGCCAATGTAGCTGTGTGAGACCCCTTGGGGATGAGTGACCATAACATGATAGAATGTTTTATCAAGATAGAGTGTGAGGTAGTTGACTTGGAGACGAGGATGCTGAATCTTAATTAAGGAAACTATGAAGATGTGATGTGTGAGTTGGCCTTGATAGATTGGGGAGAGTTACTTAAAGGGAAGACAATGGATAGGCAATGGCAAACATTCAAGGAATGCATGGGGGAATTGCAAGAACAGTTTATTCCTGTCCTGAACAAAAGCAAAATGGGTAAGAGGGCCAAATCCATGCATTATAAAAGAAATTAGAGTTAATATCCAATTCAAGGAAGATGCATACAGATTGACCAAGGAAAATACTTGGTCTGACGATTGGGAGCAGTTTAGAATTCAGCAAAGAAGGACCAAGAGATTGTTAAGGAGGAGAAAATACATTACGAACGTTGGCTGTCAGGGAACATGAAGACTGACCCTAAGAGTTCCTACAGGTACGTGAAGAGAAAAAGATTGGTGAAGACAAATGTAAGTCCCCTATAGACAGAAATGGGGGAATGTATAATAGGGGACAAAGAAATGGCTAAGCAACTGGATACATAATTTGGTTCTGTCTTCACAAAAGGGGCTATAAATCAGATACCAGAAATGTGGGAGAATGCAAGATTTAGTGAGAGGGAAGGACTGAGGGAGATCAATATTAGTAGAGAAATGGTGCTGGGAAAATTGAGGGGGTTAACGATGGATAAATCCTCAGGGCCTGATAATCTAGATTCCAGAGTAATGAAGGAAATAACTCTAGGAATAATAGTTGCATGAGTGATCATAGAGTCATAGAGATGTACAGCATAGAAACGGGCCCTTCGGTCCAACCCGTCCATGCTGACCAGATATCCCAACTCAATCTAGTCCCACCTGCCAGCACCCGGCCCATATCCCTCCAAACCCTTCCTATTCATATACCCATCCAAACGCCTCTTAAATGTTGCAATTGTACCAGCATCCACCACATACTCTGGCAGCTCATTCCATACACGTACCACCCTCTGCGTGAAAAAACTATCCCTTAGGTCTGTTTTATATCTTTCCTCTCTCACCCTGAACCTATGGCCTCTAGTTCTGGACTCCCCGACCCCAGGGAAAAGACTTTGTCTATTTATCCTATCCATGCCCCTCATAATTTTGTAAACCTCTACAAGATCATCCCTCAGTCTCCGACACTCCAGAGAGAACAGCCCCAGCCTGTTCAGCCTCTCCCTGTAGCTCAGATCCTCCAACCCTGGCAACATCCTTGTAAATCTTTTCTGAATCCTTTCAAGTTTCACAACATCTTTCCGATAGGAAGGAGACCAGAATTGCACGCAATATTCTAACAGTGGCCTAACCAATGTCCTGTACAGCTGCAACATGATCCCCCAACTCCTGTAGTCAATACTCTGACCAATAAAGGAAAGCATACCAGACGCCTTCTTCACTATCCTATCTACCTGCGACTCCACTTTCAAGGAGCTATGAACATGCAATCCAAGGTCTCTTTGTTCAGCAACACTCCCTAGGACCTTACCATTAAGTGTATAAGTCCTGCTAAGATTTGCTTTCCCAAAATGCAGCACCTCACATTTATCTGAATTAAACTCCATTTGCCACTTCTCAGCCCATTGGCCCACCTGGTCCAGATCCTGTTGTAATCTGAGGTAACCCTCTTCGCTGTCTACTCCACCTCCCATTTTGGTGTCATCTGCAAACTTACTAACTGTACCTCTTATGCTCGCATCCAAATCATTTATGTAAACGACAAAAAGTAGAGGGCCCAGCACCAATCCTTGTGGCACTCCACTGGTCATAGGCCTCCAGTCTGAAAAACAACCCTTCACCACCACTGTCTGTCTTCTACCTTTGAGCCAGTTCTGTATCCAAATGGCTAGTTCTCCTTGTATTCCATGATATCTAACCTTGTTAAACAGTGTCCAATGGGGAACCTTGTCAAATGCCTTACTGAAGTCCATATAGATCATATCTACTGCTCTGTCCTCATCAATCCTCTTTGTTACTTCTTCAAAAAACTCAATCAAATTTGTGAGACATGATTTCCCATGCACAAAGCCATGTTGACTATCCCTAAACAGTCCTTGCCTTTCCAAATACATGTACGTCCTGTCCCTCAGGATTCCCTTCAAAAACTTGCCCACCACCGAGGTCAGGTTTACCGGTCTATAGTTCCCTGGCTTGTCTTTACCGCCCTTCTTAAACAGTGGCACCACTTTTGCCAACCTCCAGTCTTCTGGCACCTCACCTGTGACTATCGATGATACAAATATCTCAGCAAGAGGCCCAGCAATCACTTCTCTAGCTTCCCACAAAGTTCTCGGGTACACCTGATCATCTTCCAGGATTCTATACACTCTGATACAGTCCCTGCAGATTGGACAGTAGCTAGTGTCACTCCAATATTCAGAAGGGGAGGTAGAGAGAAAACAGGAAATCATAAACCCATAAGCCTAACGTTGGTAGTGGTGAAAATTCTCGAATCCATTATCAAGGACTTTATAGCAGAACATTTAGAAAGCAGTGGCAGAATTAGACAGAGTCAGCATAGATTTATGGAGGGCATGTGCTTGTCAAATCTGTTGGAATTCTATGAAGTTGTAACTAGTAGAGTTGACAAAGGGGAAGCCAGTCAATATTTGGTCTTTCAGAAATGTTTGACAAAGTCCCACATAAGAGATTATTGTACAAGATTAAAGCGCATGAGAATAGAGGAAGTGTAATGAGATGGATAGAAAACTAATTGGGAGAGAGGAAACAGAGTAAGAATTAATGGGTCCTTTGCAAATTGGCAGGCAGTAACTGGTGGGGTGCCACAGGGATCGGTGCTAGGACCCCAGCTATTCACAATATATATTAATGATTTGGATGAAGGAACACAATGTAACATCTCAAAGTTTGCAGATGATACCAAGTTGAGTGGAGGGGTGAACAGTGACGAGGATGCAGAGATCCTTCAGTGTGATCTGGACAGGTTGGGTGAGTGGGCAAATCAATGGCAGATGCAGAATAATTTGGTTAAATCAGGAGGTTACTTACTTTGATAGCAAAAACAAGGTGGCAGATTACTACCTGAATGGCTGTAAATTGGGAAAGAGGAGTGTGTAGCGGGATCTGGGTGTCCTTGTGCACTGGTCGCTGAAGGTAGGCATACAGGTGCAGCAGGTGGTAACGAAGGCAAAAGGTGTGTTGGCCTTCATTGCAAGAGGTTTCGAGTACAGGAGCAGGAATGTGTTGTTGCAGCGATACAGGGCCTCGGTGAGGTCTCCTTTTCTGAGGAAGAATGCTCTTACTCCTGAGGGGAGTGCAGTGAAGGTTTACCAGGCTGGTTCCGGGGATGACTGGACTGATGTATGAGGAGAAATTGACTCGGTTAGGATTGTTTCTGCTGGAGTTCAGACGAATGAGGGGGGATCTCATCGAGACTCATAAAATTCTAACAGGATGAGACACGGTAGATGCCGGGAAGATGTTCCCAATAGTGGGTATGCCCAGAACTGGGGGTCACAGTCTGAGGATTTGGGTAGATCATTTAGGATGGAGATTTGGAGACATTTCTTCACCCAAAAAGTGGTGAGCTTGTGGAATTCATTACCACAGGAAGTAGTTGATGCCAAAACACTGAATGTATTCAAGAGGCAGCTAGATATAGCACTTGGGGTGAATGGGGTCAAAGGTTATGAGGAGAAAGCAGGATTAGGCTATTGAGTTGGACAATCAGCCATGATTGTGATGACTGGTGAAGCAGGATCGAAGGGCCAAATGGCTTCCTCCTGTACCTATCTTCAATGTTTCTGTTTCCTTTGACTAAGAGCATGTGTGCATCAAAACCATGGTAAAAGTACAATCAAACAGGTGTCAACACACCTTGTTTTCATTTACCAAACGTATTTAACAGAAATCACCATCCAAACGATTTGGAAACCATAAAGATCATCTGAAGAAATATTTTATTGATCCACTGCACTGATTGAGAGTGAGTTTGAATGAGAATCAAAAAAGTCAGTATTATTTCCAAAATCTCAGAGCCAAAAGGGAAGCCATTCACCCCCTCGTGCCTGTTCTCTAAAAGAGGTAACCAATTGGTCTCACCTTACTTGCCTCTCATCTATAACCCTGCATATCTTTTAAGTGTTAATCCCATTCTATTTGAGAGTTACTGCTGAATTTGCTTCCATCGCCATTTCGGACAGTACAGTTCAGATTACAGTTCGCTGCACTTAAAAGAAAAAAAGATTTCCTACTGTCTGTTTTGCCATTTTAGATGGTTTTCCAATTCCTGCTGCTTATCCTGGTTGTTATGGATTCCAATGGCTTCAATTGTGGGCTCCTGCTCCCACTCTTAAAAAGGTCATTCTCTGCGCGAGTGTCAATCTGAGCCCATTTCCAGTGAGTTGTTAATTAGGACTGCACCCATGAGAAAACCCTAATGGATTCCTTCTCCCCCAATCTATCAGGGGTCTATAACTCTGCCAGTTCTAGAGTGTCTCTCAGGTAACTAAGCACAAACACCGAATCTGGGATCTTACTGGTTTGAATGTCTGAATTCTGGTTGATATCTATTTGAATAAATGACCTTGAGATTATGTTTTGGGCTTTGTCTCCTTAAAAGCAAACAGTGTATCTGGGCAAAGATACAGTATCTGTCTGCAGACCATTTGCCACTGCACATATATCACCAATGAGTCCTTATTTAAACTGCATGACAGTCACAGGATTGGGCAATGCATCATGTGCCCCAGAATCCACCTCAGATCTTAATAACAACCGCCTGCATCTACATAGCACCTTTTAATGTTAAACGTTGACTAAAATCTCAGGCAAATTGACAACTTTTAAGGAGAGTCTTGAGGAAGGAGAGTGACTTGGAGAGATTTAGATATTTTCGACATGTGAATTAGCTGCTATGTCACACTGTATCAATGATTTCAACACTGTATTCAAACAGGACCTCAATGGGTCCAAAGTGGTTTCGAAGGCTACAACGTGGTCCTAAGGCTACAAAAAGTACTATAGGAATGCAAGATTTCCTTCCGTGCTGCATATGCCCAGCAGGATATTTGAGGATTACACATAGAGTCATAGAGATGCACAGCATGGAAACAGACCTTTCGGTCCAAACTGTCCACGCCGACCAGATATCCCAACCCAATCTAGTCCCACCTGCCAGCACCCAGCCCATATCCCTCCAAACCCTTCCTATTCATACACCCATCCAAATGCCTCTTAAATGTTGCAATTGTACCAGCCTCCACCACATCGTCTGGCAGCTCATTCCATACATTTGCACAAATATCACCAATGAGTCCTTATTTAAACTGCATGACAGTCACAATGCATCATGTGCCCCAGAGTCCACCTTAGACCTTAACAACAACCACCTGCATCTACGTAGCAACTTTTAATGTTAAAAGTTGACTAAAATCTCTGGCAAATAGGCAAGTTTTAAGGAGCACCTTAAGGAAGGAGAGCGACTTGGAGAGATTTAGGTATTTCCTACATGTAAGTTAGCTGCTATGTCACACCGCATCAATGATTACAACAGTGTTCAAACAGGACTTCAATGGGTCCAAAGCGGTTTCTGATACCCTAAGGCTACAAGGGGTACTATCGAAATGCAAGTTTTTCCTTCTGTGCTGCACATGCCCAGCAGGATATTTCAGGGCTACACATTTGCCCTTACGCCCTTTCCAGTAAAGGTCATTGGATACCAAACACATGTTCTTTGCTCTTTGTAACTTAAAGGGGACTGTGGATAATGCCAGTGCAAATTGCATCTGTCTCAGCTGCTAATTCAACTCTGACCCATAATTGACCTTGGCTGTGCAGTTTTCCTATTTTTGCACCAGTTGATTTTGTTTGCATAAGTTGTTGCCTTTTCTTTCCCTCCTTTTTTTTTAAATTTATAAGTTTCCCTCTGCAACTTCTTGGTCTATTTTCTGTGATAAGCTGCACAATGGCACCGCCTGTGGTTAGTCAGGGAACTGCAACATTTTCAAACACATCCACATTCACATACAGTACAGTACACAAATGGGCAGGGAGAGATTTTGAAATTGTAATTACAGTGAGACACTCAGCGTACATCATTGTGGCTCCTGTGGCAGTTCTAGAATCTGCAATCATACACCTGGGTGTGAAATCCCTGAGGGTGTGCCCTTTGGTTCTTTGCTGATCTGGAGACTGCACCGTTGGAGGAACATTTTTCTATTGTCCATTCAGGGCATGTGGGCTTTGCTGACTGGGTCAGTAGATATTGCCTATTCCTGGTTTTCCATGAGAAGATGGTGGTGAGCTGCCTTCCTGAAACCCTACAACCCACATGTTTTCCAACAAGTAATCTATATGGTTTCAATCCATTCTTCAGAATTTCCATAGTTTGATACAACCCGAGTGCCTTGTTGGCCTAGTTCAGAAGGAAACTAAGAGTCGGAGAATCCCACTTGGCTCTGCACTGACCCTCCAAAGAACATCCCACCCTCCAGACTCACCCTACCGCCATAACCCTGCATCCACCATAGACAATCCACCTAACCTGCACATCCCTGGACACTATGGGCAATTTTACCTGACCAATCCACTTAACCTGCATCTTTGGAGGATACCAGAGCACTTGGAGGAAACCAGCACAGATACGGGGAAAACATGCAAACTCCACACAGGCAGTCACCCAAGGTTGGAATTGAACCTGGGTTCCTGGCACTGTAAGGCAGCAGTGCCAACCACTGTGCCATCATCACCTGAATTCCTTGATACGTTTTTACCACAATCAGTTATGCTTTTATGGTTATTAGAATTTTAATTTCAGAATTTGTTTAAAACTCAAAATGCCTGGTGGAATTTGACCCCAGGTCCCCAAATCATCACCTGGGTCACTGGATTACTAATCCAGTGACAATACCACAACACCATCATTTTCCTCATAGCCCCTCCCAAGTCTCTAATAAATTAGAAATCTCTGAATGGACAAAAGTGTATCCTTTACTGCCATTATAGTCTTACTGTAAATATTGAAAAGGTCACACATTATTGAATGAAGTGTAACTGGATTTATAATATAGTTTTTGGAGAGTGCTAATTTTGTAATTATGGGCAAATAGTATTACTGGCTGAAATCATTTTTGCTTGTGAATTATCAAATTTATTGATGATATAAGAACACTTTTTTATTGAAAGAATATATCAACTTCAATCTTATTCCCGTATTATGGCCCTATCATTTATTCCCATCTCTGTAGGGTCCATGAAAACTCAATACAATTTACTCCCTGGTTTGCTCTCTGTGAATATATTGAATACAATTGGCTCCTTTTTGTTTTTGATGATATCACTGTTGCTGGATACTTGGAGAATCTCCTCACTTGGCATCAGAGGGAAACTGATATTGGGAAGGGGAAGCCATTAAGCACTTGACTGCAGATTGTGAAATTCAGACCATAGAATTTCCAGCAAAGCAACAGGCATTTGGCCCAACAGTTTCATACACATGTTTATCCATCACATACCTTTCCTCACCCTATTCATCTCATCCACTCAGAATATCCTTCTAATCCCTTCTGTGTCAGTTGTTTGTCTAGCTTCTCCTGAGGTGTATCCAGAACTAATCACCTCAAGTAATGCATGAGGTACTGAGCTCCCCCAATCAAATCTTTCCATGAGTAACAACACTTCTCCTAAATTATTGGTTTATTTGTGACTACTGTCGATGCGTAACAGGTCCAGGGCTGGAAATCACAAGGCCCAATGCTGCCCCTGACCTAGCCATCTGACCTAACCACTACGGCACTTCCCCCAACCCTTGCACGTTGGATCCTAACTGTCCCAAGCATTACTGCAAACCGCCACCCCCTTTTCTAACAAGAACATGGTGAGGCTCCTAGAATCTGGTCTATGTTATTGGCTCCTGCTGTACCTTCCAACCCCCCCCCCCCCCCCCCCAACACTGTCCTCAGCCTTGACTTATGAGCTCTAGTATGGTCTCACCCACAATGGAATCGAGTCAATCAATCCCCTTCAGAATATGGAAGACTTCTTTCAGGTTAATCTTCAGCTGTCTCTCTTCTTTAGGGAGAAGAACCTCAGCCTGTTCAATCATTCCCAACATTATAACCATGATCCAAATCATTTTGGAGAGGAGCAGATGATCTGTGCTTGCTGTCAGTGTCTTGACCATCACAAACATTGTAGATCTCCAGTTGAAATTGTCAAAGTACCAATGGACCAAACAGGTATTTCTGAAATTCAGATGAAAGAGTTATCATGCTTTACCATTAGTTGGAGGCTTTGTCACCTGTCTGTCCCCCTTGTCGTCATAGACAACACAAGAAATACCAAGTTAGGCCGTTCCACCCATCAAGCTCCTGCTCTCCACAAACCATGTATAATCTGATTTATCCTAGATTCAAATCCAAACTAGGAGTCATAATAAGGTCGTCATCAAGAAATCCAATAGAGGATTAAGGAGAGATACATTTTTAACCGGAAAGTGGTTGGAATGTGGATGTGGACCTTTACCACAGGAAGTGGTTGACAAAACAACATATGCATTTAAAGGACCAACAGATATGGGAGTGAAGGGTCGGAAGCTCATGCTAATTTATTGTGTTATTTGGTGTATTTCTGTGCTATAAATTCTATCTAATTCCATTCCAATTAATTTTTCCTGCAAATATCCTTCAGAAATGGGATAAGTGGAACTGTTTCCAATGACATGCTTTGAGCACCCATTCACAGCCAGCACCCCTCGACCATTCTCTCCCCATCCGTAAAAGGGTGAAGGATTTGAATTGCTGGGATCCACCATCCTACCCCAGTCGGATGGTTATCCAGCTCCATCACCTTGAAGCAATCGTTCAGCAGAGTCAGTGTCACAGGAGTCCAGGCATTTTCTAATTAACCTGCTTGGAAGTGCCAGTTCATACCTCTGGAGCAGGGTTATAAGTGACATTGAATCTGGGCATCCTGGCTCAGAGGTAGGGACACTACATCAGCATCACAACAGTCGTGTCTGTGGGAGTATAAATGATACATGGTTCAGGGGTAATTGAAATTATGGCTGTTAGAAGGTATTCAATTCATACACTCCAGTTCGATAACAATAAAGCCAAATCATTACCCTTAAGACGCACACCATTCTGCCTGAGAAACTGTTCTTTTATCAGCTCTGGCCAAAGCCTCTACCATCCAGCAGTTTGGGTATAGCTAGACCACAGGAACTGTGAAGATGCAAGGAGGCAGATTGCTACTGCCTCTCGAGGGCAAATAAGAATGGGAGATAAATGCTAGCTGTATATGTTGTGTGTTTGGGGAGGCAATGTTGAGAGGTTACTGCAGTACATCATGTAGTTAGGCCAACTGCAGCCACAGTGGCGGGTTGGAAGCTGACGATGCTGGATGGGGTGTTGATTAAGTCTGTTCCTTTGTCCTGGATGGTGTCAAGCATCTTAAATGTTGTTGCAGCTGCACTCTGTCAGACAAATAGAGAATCTTCCATCATGGCACTGCTTCAGTAAGTGTTGTTTGGAGACCTACTGCTACTTATAGTGCAGTCCCTTTCATTACAAAATATAAATTCCTCTTTTACTTTATTGCAAAACTAACCTTTCCTTCCTACCTATGGAAGCCATTGAATTCTGACCTCCTGACATACACTAAGAACACTGAAAGATATATCAGCAGAATTTAAAGCTTTACATTTCCACTACTGACTAAAGCTGATTAGTGTGAATGTATCACAGCTGACTTCACATCGAGACATTAAAAGCTGAGCGGTAGATAAAAAACACTTTATTAACAACAGATTCTTTTTTTCTACAGTACGAGTCACTTATCTTTACCTGTGTCAGTTCTTAATGCTGCTTTAACCAGATCTTTGTGTTTTCTGTCATCGTTTGTACAACAACTTGTAAGGTTGATTAACTCCATGGAAAGGGATTGTATAAAGGCACTCTCTGGCTTAATCTCTGGCAACGACTACACCTCCTCATAAATCTTTCGCTCCCATTGTGACACTCGCACTCAGGAAACACTGACAAAAACAACACTTGCCATTTGGTTCCGATACACGTTCAATAAAAGAGAAACATTCGCTCTGAAGACGTTGGGAATCCCTGCTGATTGTCCAGATGAAGAATTTCACAGTTTGCCTTCTGCCCTTTGAACACTTCATTGTCTCAACAGAGGAATTCTGTTTGGATGGCTCTGCAGTGGAATGGGCTTCACTCTTCAAATGCGTCCCTATGTTAATGGCATTATAAGAGTCCTAGAGATGTACAGCATGGAAACAGACCCTTCGGTCCAACTCGCCCGTGCAACCAGATATCCTAAATTAATCTAGTTCCAGTTGCCTGCATTTGGCCCATATCAGAGGAATTCTAAACCCTTCCTATTCATATACCCATCCAGATGACTTTTAAATGTTGTAATTGTACCAGCCTCCACCACTTCCTCTGGCAGCTCATTTCGTACATGCACCACCCTCTGCATGAAAAGATTGCCCCTTAGATCCCTTTCAAGTCTTTTCCATCTCACCTTAAAATCTCTGCCCTGTACTTTTGGACTCCCCTTCCCTAGGGAAAAGCACTTGACTATTCACCTTATCCAATACCCTCATGATTTTATAAACCTCTATAAGGTCACCCCATAGCCGCTGACTCTCCAGGGAAAACAGCCCCAGCCTATTCAGCCTCTCCCTGTAACTTGAACCCGCCAACCCTGGCAATATCCTTGTAAATCTTTTCTGAACCCTTTCAAGTTTCACAACATCTTTCTTAAAGCAGGGATTGCAGAACTGAATGCAGTGTTCCAAAGGTGATCTAGCCAGTATCCTGTACAGCTGCAAAATATATAAATAAACAGCAAGAATAGACCATTGAGCTCCTCAATCCTGCTCCACTACTCATTAAGAATATGGCTGATCTGATTGTGGACCCAACTCCACTTCCCTTCTGACCTCCAAATCCCCCTGGTCTTTCTTCATTAGACAACACATAGTTTTGATTTTCTCTGAAGCCATTGAGCTTTCTTTGATATTATTGTCACGTTTTTCTTTATCGCTGCTGCTCTTGCACAATTTGGAGATGCCGGTGTTGGACTGGGGTGTACAAAGTTAAAAATCACAACATCAGGTTATAGTCCAACAGGTTTAATTGGAAGCACACTAGCTTTCGGAGTGACGCTCCTTCATCAGGTGATTGTGGAGGGCTCAATCGTAACATAGAATTTATAGCAAACATTTACAGTGTGATATAACTGAAATTATACATTGAAGAATTGATTGTCTGTTAAGCCTTTCATCTGTTAGAATACAGTAATAGTTTCACTTCTTTCATGTGTAAATCACAAAACCCTTTTTTTAAAGTTGCATTCTCAGGTTAGCTGTTAACAATGGTGATAGCTAGACAATATGTTGAAGGTGTTAACCCCCTGTGTTCTCTGTCTATGCCATGATGTTTAGATTGATTCTAATCTAAAAAGTGAGATAACAGAGTTTTACATAAATTCATGCAGTTTTTGAGCTCAGAGTTCTACATGAATGTATGCAGTTTTTGAGCAAAGTACAATGTAACTCTGCAAGTACAAATTCACCCCACAAAATATATGTGTGCATGTGGGTCTTTGTCTGTGTGTGTGTGTGTGTGTGTGTGTGTGTCTGTGTCTGTCTGTCTGGAGTGGGGGTTGTGAGTGTGAGAAAGTGTGTGTGTGTGTGTGTGTATGAGTCTTGAGTCTGTGAGGGGGTGCATGTGTGAGTGGGGGAGTGTGTGTGCCTATAAGGGTGTGTGTGAGTGTCTGTGTACGCGTCTGTGTGTACCTGTGTCCGTGTGTATGTGAGAGTGTGTGTGTGTAGGAATATCTGTGTGTGTGTGTAGTGCAATGGTGATCAACTGTAATGTGACATGAACCCAAGGTCCCGGTTGAGGCCCTCCCTATGGGTATCGAACTTAGCTATCAGCCTCTGCTCGGCCATTTTCCTCTGCTGCCTGTCCCGAAGTCCACCTTGGAGGATGGTCACCCGAAGGTCCAAGGCTGAATGTCCAGCTCTTTCACCCTCTTCAGGCAGAAATCACACACATCCATCCTCCCCCCGACACTTCCAACCACACCACATACTATACTAATTGGAAAGAAGTGGCCTGTCCAGTTAACTGGTGATGTAGCACATCGGACAGAAGCCTGCCTATCCACATGTTCAATTGCCAGCCTCCTCCATTCCTTGAGGCACTGATTCTTGCTGAAATTTGGATTCTTGTTGGTCATCACGAGACCAGTCTTTACACGTGAGTCCAGAGAGTCAGTACTCTTTGGCTATCCAACTATTGGTGTCATCATAAAACATAAAATCTCCTTGCAGGCCTTTCGGTCCAACCAGTCTCCAAAGAGCATCCCACCCAGATTCGCCTCCCCTACTGTATCCCTGTAACCTTGAACGTCCCATGACTAACCCACACACCGCTGGACACTATGGGCAATTTAGCATGGCCAATTTACCTAACCTGCACATCTTTGGACTGTGAGAGGAAACCAGAGCGTCCAGAGGAAACGCGGGCACGGGGAGAGTGTGCAAACTCCACACAGACAGTCACCCAAGGGTGGAATCGAACCTGGGTCCCTGGTGCTGTGAGGCAGCAGTGTCAACCACTGAGCCACCGTGCCACCCCTCGCTGGTACCTTTCTCTTTGCTAGGGTCTGTATGCTCTGAGGAACAGCAACCAGGAGCTAATTAACATTGTTTTGCACTGCTTGTGGACTACATCGAATATCGAGTAAAGAAACAGGCCACCCTGGCTGCTCTAACCTCTTCCTTTATCTAAATCTATTGTGGGCGGCACGGTGGCACAGTGGTTAGCACTGCTGCCTCACAGCGCCTGAGACCCGGGTTCAATTCCCGACTCAGGCGACTGACTGTGTGGAGTTTGCACGTTCTCCCCGTGTCTGCGTGGGTTTCCTCCGGGTGCTCCGGTTTCCTCCCACAGTCCAAAGATGTGCAGGTCAGGTGAATTGGCCATGCTAAATTGCCCGTAGTGTTAAAGGGTAAATGTAGGGGTATGGGTGGGTTGCGCTTCGGCGGGTCGGTGTGGACTTGTTGGGCCGAAGGGCCTGTTTCCACACTGTAAGTAATCTAATCTAATTTAGTTTCTATTTGTTTCTTCCTCATCAACATGCCTAGTTTCCCCTTTAAATATTCACTTCAACCACCCCCTACAAGTCCCAAAAAAAGCATCTCAGAGAAGTTTCATCAGACACCGAGATGGAACAAGTGGATTGCTATATGAGGAAAGACCAGACAGGCTGCACCTCTGGAGTTTAGAGGAGTTCAAGGTGATTTAATTGTAACAGATTAGATCCTGAGGGGACTTGACCGAGCGGATGTGGAAAGGATGATTCCTCTTGTGGAACAATCTAGAACTAGGGCTCATGGCTTAAAAATAAGGAAGGGCAGGGCACATTAAAAACAGATGAGGAAACTTTGTTTTTCTTTCAGAGGGTTAAAAGTTTTTGGAATTCCTTTCACTTGAAAAGCAGTGAGTGTTAAAATCTTTAAATATTTAAATGCACAGATCGATACATTCTTAATTCCTATGGGTGAATGGTTTTTGGGGATAGACAGGAACGTGGTGTTGAGGTCATGATCATTAGATTAGATTAGATTCCCTCCAGTGTGGAAACAGGCCCCTCGGCCCAACAAGTTCACACTGACCCTCCGAAGAGTAACCCACCCCCCTCTGACTAATGCTCCTAACAACTATGGACAATTTAATGATGGCTAATTCACTCGACCTGCACATCTTTGGGATCATATTGAAGGGCAGAACAGACTGAAAAGGCCGAGTGGCCTACTCCTGCGCCTTTTTTGTACATTCATATTCACACCTCTCTTCAAGTGATGAAGCTGCTTCTGAGGTTCCTGCTGGGTTTCCTGTGTCTATCGTGTACCGACACGGTCTTCCCTGCAAGAGGGAATGTTCTCTCTATCCACTCTATCAAAACTTCTGACCATTTTAAAGATCTCCAATATGTCACCCACCAGCCTCTTTTCTTTGAGAGAAGAGCATCTGGCTGTCAAATCTTTCCCAATCTGTGTTATTCACAGTTTTTCTGGTGTAACCCTTCTCTGCACCCTCTCGAGTGCCTTGCTAGGTTATCCTATCTCAGGTAAATGGGCAAAAGTGAGGACTGCAGATGCTGAAAATCAGAGTCTAGATTAGAGTCTAGATTCTGATGAAGGACTTTTGCCCGAAACATCGATTTTCCTGCTCCTCGGATGCTGCCTGACTGGATGTGCTTTTCCAGCACCACTCTAATCTATCTCAGGTAAATGTCCACCACAGCATGTGATACTGTAACTGTGGCCTAGCCAATGGTTAGTAGGGGCTTGGCCTACTCTCACCACTTTTAAAAAATTTTATCCCGCCAGACGCAAAGGTGTTGGGGTTGCTTTTTTGGTTGTTGACTTGCTAACGTTCAGCACATTATTGAGCAAATAAAAACCGAAAGAACTGTGGATGCTGTAAATCAGAAACAAAAACAGGAATTGCTGGAAAAGCTCAGCAGGTCTGGAGCACCTGTGCAGAGAAATCAGAGTTAACGTTTCGGATCTTTCTGAGGAAGGGTCACTCAACCTGAAAAGTTAACTCTGATTTCACTGCACAGATGCTGCCGGACTCGCTCAGCTTTTCCAGGAATTTCTGTTTTTATACACCAGGTTTAATGATGGGTGCAATTGTACTGAGTAGACTGTCACACTCAGCTCCACTTTGGATCAACAGAGTTGGCCCACACACCCAGAATATCTCTGCTATCTCTCATGGTCAATAGCACATGTAGCAACCACTGCATACATGTGGCACTTTGCACAGGCTGTTTAGTGACGGCCTGAGTAGTCAAATAGCCCTCCTTCATAAACAATAAGGGGCCAGTGTCTTGGGACAATTACAGGACAGGATCCCGTGCCTCAGTGAACACCGCTCTCATCTAAATTGGATCTGCAGCAAAGGTGGGAAAATAACCAAGGAGGAGTTAGAGGGTGGACTGCTCTCACACACACTCTAGTGGGAAGCTGAAGAACAGCAAGAAACTGCAGTAACTAGTTTCATCAATGGGTGGAAATGAATGCTTTTTAGATTAGATTACTTACAGTGTGGAAACAGGCCCTTCGGCCCAACAAGTCCACACCGACCCGCCGAAGCGCAACCCACCCATACCCCTAACCTAACACTACGGGCAATTTAGCATGGCCAATTCACCTGACCCGCACATCTTTGGACTGTGGGAGGAAACCAGAGCACCCGGAGGAAACCCACGCAGACAAGGGGAGAACATGCAAACTCCACACAGTCAGTCGCCTGAGTCGGGAATTGAACCCGGGTCTCAGGCTCTGTGAGGTAGCAGTGCTAACCACTGTGCCACCGTGCCGCCCACAAAGGGACACTTTAATTGAAAATTAGTTTTCTTTGAAAACTTTGCCAGATTTAATAACAAGGATCATTTCTTGTCAGCAGTCAGAAAAGCTCTGGGTTCAAATGTCACTCCAGGCTCTCAATCATGAAAATCAAGGTTGAAGATCTGCTGCATTGCTATGGGAATGTTGCATTGTCAAAGGACCCCATCTTTCAGATGAGCCACTAAACCAAAGCCTGGTCTACCCTCTCGAGTGAATGTAAAAGATCTCATGGCACTATCTGAAGAAGAACAGTAAAGCTCCCCATGGTGTCCTGACTAATATTCATTGCTCAATCAGATAGATAATTCATCTCCCGATTCCCCAAAGCTCACCATCTACAAATCACATGTCAGGAGTGTGATGGAATACTCCCAACGTGCCTGAATGGAGCCAGCTCCAACAACATTCAAGAACCTTGACACCATCCAGCACATAGCAGCCGGCTTGATTGGCACTATATTCACAAGCATCCACTCCATCATTGAGGCTCAGTAGCAGCAGTGTGCATTATCTCCAATGGTGTTCCTCAACCTTTCCGTATTCAATGCCCCCTTCTTACCCTTGAAATCATGCAATGCCCCCCAAATCACCAAAGTCTGTTTTTGCACATATAACTGCAATACCTTGTAGACAATCCAAGAACGAGTTGGATCCTCGTTATTTTGAATAAAGTCATCTCGCTCCATGCTACACCACCTGCACTTCTTCTCACTCGATGAGGCCATTTTAACACTGTCGCTCGAATACCCTGATGGAATCTTGGGTATTACCTTATCACGATGATTTTAAGATGCTCAGACAAGTGGCAAACTTTGATTGGCTAATTAGCTGTAACTTGCATTCATTCTGCCACCCAGTAGGACAGTTGAAAAGCTGTGTTTCATCTTCCTAGAAGCGACACAAGTTTGGTGATATTGATCTCGGCAGTAGAATCAGTGCCAACTGTGAATGAGTTCAAATAGTTTGCCATTCACAGAGAAGACTGTCAATAATAGCGCAGCAACCGATCAGAGCGCACGCCTCCATGGGTGCAGGGAAAATAACAGACTCGTGTTATGTGACAATCCACCTGCACACAGCAATGTCCTTCGAGGACACAGCAGTCTTCCAAGTGATTGGTAAGCTCTCTACAAAGTTGTTCAGTGCCCCCTTGCCACCCCCTTTGACTTCAACGCCCACTGAAGGAAGGCAAAAGCCCCTCAGGGGGCGCTTCTGCCTCATTGAGAAATGCTGATCTACATGATGCACTGCAGAAATTCACCAAAGATCCTCAGACAGCACCTTCTAAACCCACAACCACTGCCATCTAGAAGCAGATACATGGGAACAGCACCCCCTGCAGAATCCCCTCCCAGCCACTCACCATCCCGACTTGGAAATATATCACTGTTCCTTCACTGTCGCTGGGTCAAAATCCTGGAGTTGCCTCCCTAACAGCATCGTGGGTCTACCTACAGCACACGGACTGCAGTGCTTCAAGAAGACAGCTCACCTCAACTAAGGATGGACTATAAACGCTGGCCTAGTTGACAATACGCACATTCTGTGACTGAGTCAAAAAAAACATAAATTCACATGCCTAGGACAAACAAAAGCAAAGAAGGGCAGAGGCTGGAATTCTGAAACGATCACAGAAAATACTGGAGAAACTCAGCAGGTCTGGCAGCATCAAGAGCAAAGAGGGATGGGCAATAAATACTGGTCCAGCCAGTGATGCCCATGTCCCAGGAGCAAATACAACGTATCAGCTAAAAACAGATGATTTGGTGATTTATCTCATTTCTGTTGCTGTGTAAATGGGCTGCTTTGCAACGGTGACCACTCCTCAAAAATTCTTCATTGGCTGTAAACTGCCCTGGGACATCCTTAGGTCAGCAAAAACGCTATATGAATGCAGGTACTGTTTATTATTTTCAGTAAATTGTTGAGATGATCGCTTGTTTTTGAAAATAAGATTTGAGGATAATTTTGGACACCAAATGTAGCTTTTCCAATTTTGGGTTTTGGATTTCTGTTTAACTTTCTGTGAATTTTTTTTATTTACAGTTGCCTCTGAGGTAAACTGTCCTGGCAGCTTCAAACTAACTCGAGTCTTCAGATGAAATTCCTAACAGCAGCAAGGAGTCTACTGACGCAAAAATAGCCCTCTCCATGATTGTGATTGAACAGACAGCTTAGAAGGTTTTGTCTGATGTCTTTTTAAATAATTTTCCTCGCTCGCTACCCTAATCCCAGCTTCCTTGCAATGGCGAATCCCCCAAGAAAGGATAGCATCATAACAAACTCATCATTTACAGATGTGAATCGACATCACAGACTTTTTACTAACATCAATAGAATATAACTTGCATTTACATACCACCTTCCAACCTGTGATTTGTACTGTCTAGAAGCACAAGGACAGCAGATACATGGGAACACCACTCTGCAAGTTTCCATCCAAACTATTCTACATCTAGACTTGGAAATATTTAGCTGCTCCTTCAGTGTCACTAGGCAACTCAGGCACAGCTGTCAATGTGAAGTGATTAAAAGCAGAGATGGGTAAGAGCCCAGAATTAAAGGAGTACCAAGGTGCTGGAATAAAGTCAGAAATTGCTAGAGAAAGAAAGTCAGTAGATGTGGCAGCGAGTGTAGAGGGAGAAACAGAGTCCACTGTGACACTTCTTCAGAACTGAGGAGAGAGGTGAAAAAGGAATGGGTTTCACACTCGCGCTAAAGGTGGGGAGGAGCAAATGTAACAAAAGGGGAAGGTTCGAGGCTGAGGGAGATTAGAGATCACAGGTATCACATACCAAAGGGTATGGCAATGATTGTAGAGAAATGATAAAGCATAGATCCAGATTAGGTGTTTAAAGCAGAATATAAATCTGAAGCAAAACCATGAAAACAGGTGGAGGGGGAGAAAAAATATCACAGTGGAGGTAGAGTTCACAGTCTGAGAGAGAAATGCTGGAGGATGTTAAATAATGGTATTGGCAGTGGTAGCATTTTCTATTTACCTCAGTGTCTGATAGGATGGTCGTAGGCCAGAGTTTAACAACAGCTGTGCTCATAAGCTCCCCTTGCTGCAAACTTGGCAGCACAGCATTGGAGGACATGACAAGGGCAGCGGATGGACGTCAGTCTATTCAGAACTGAGTAGAAGCCAGCTCCAGGGGCAGTAGCAGTTGGAACACCGCACGGACTGAAGAGGAGTGTTAGCGGTGGACGGGCAGGGAGAGCAGCTCGTGTTCCTTGCTTGTCTGGCGTCAGTAAGAGTCATGAGATTTACAGCATCCTCTTTTCACCTTTTCCTGTACTGACTCTGAGTGAAGTATCACAGTCTCCTATCGGAGGACTGATCCCTACACCATGTCAGGACTCACCGCGTCATTAAACTGCCATTTTCCACAGGATTTCGAATTGCTGGACTCTTCCCACATGTTTACAGCGTTCTACCTGAACAGTCGCTGAACATCAATTTATAATAGCAAGCAGCAAGAGAGCTGGTTGGAGATATGGCCAAATTGGCCAGGTAGCTACTAAAGCAGCTTGAGGGCCCCCTTAGGGTGGCACGGTGGCTCAGTGGTTAGCACTGCTGCCTCACAGTGCCAGGGACTTGGGTTCAATTCCACACTGTCTATGGGGGATTTGCAAATTCTCCCTGTGTCTACTTGGGTTTCCTCTGGGTGCTCCGGTTTCCTCCCACAGTCCAAAGGTGTACAGATTAAGTGGATTAGATTACTTACAGTTTGGAAACAGGCCCTTCAGCCCAATAAGTCCACACCGACCCGCAACCCACCCATACCCATACATTTACCCCTTCACCTAACATTATGGACAATTTAGCATGGCCAATTCAACTGCCCTGCACATCTTTGGACTGTGGAAGGAAACCGGAGCACCCGGAGGAAACCCACGCAGACACGGGGAGAATGTGCAAACTCCACACAGTCAGTCGCCTGAGTCGGGAATTGAACCCGGGTCTCTGGCGCTGTGAGGCAGCAGTGCTAACCACTGTGCCACCGTGCCACCCATGGATTAGCCATGGGAAATGCAGGGTTACAAGGGTAGGGTGAGGGATGCTCTTTGGAGGGCTGGTGTCGAAGTGATGGGCCAAATGGCCTGCTTCCATACTTTAGGGATTCTATGATTCTTTCTGAATCCAGCTGTGGCTGGATAAGCAATTTCGCATCTGCAAGAATTCTGTTCAGTCCTGGGAATTGCAACAGAGGAGAGGGGTATATTGGTCTTGTGCTGGGAGGGGGTATTGCAAATTCACCTGATGGTACCGGTGGTAAAGATGGTTTTCTGTTACCTGGTTAATGCTGGATATCTAATACCTGGTTAAAAGGGTTGCATTATGAGAACCAATTGCAAAGATAAGGCTTATATGCTCAGAACTAGACTTGAAATGTTAACTCTGTTTCTCTCTCCATAGACCTGCTGAGTTTCTCCAGCAATTTCTGGTCTTGTTTCAGATTTCCAGTGTCTTTGTTTTAATGTAAGTGTAGATCTCGAGTAGGTGTATATAGCTGAATATAAATCAGCTCAGCTGAACGCAAAAGACCAGAGAACCAGACACTGGAGGGAGAGAAAATGAAGGCAGATTTGGGAGATAGATAAATACTCTGGAATTTAAAGTCACAGTTCACCCTGAAATGGTGTTTCATGTTTAATGAGGGAGCTTGAATTCCCACATTACTTACCTCATGAAATCTGGGCATCTTAAAATGCAGTGAGGCAAGGTTCCATTCTGCAGAACTCTCCAAGCCTGTCCCAACATCACCACAAATTCAGATCACACTGCTCCAAGCAAAATTAGGAGAATAAAACATCATAACATAACCCAACATTGGGAACCAGATGCTAAGTGGTTACCAGGGAACAAGCAGTAACCAATTTCCAGGATCCAGCACTAAATGGGTAACAGGATTCTGATATTAACCAGGCATTTGGAACCTAGCGTTAACCAGGTACTCAGAAACAAGCCTAGCAGGAGTGTTGCTGAACAAAGAGACCTTGGAGTGCAGGTTCGTAGTTCCTTGAAAGTGGAGTCCCAGGTGGATAGGATAGTGAAGAAGGTGTTTAGGGTGCTTGCCTTTACTGGTCAATGCATTGAGTATTGGAGTTGGGAAGTCATGTTGCAGCTGTACAGGACATTTGTGAGGCCACTTTTGGAATCTTGCGTTCAATTCTGGTCTCCCTCCAATATGAAGGATGTTGTGAAATCTGAAACGGCTCAGAAAATGTTTACGAGGATGTTGCTAGGGTTAGAAGATTTGAGCCACAGGGAGAAGGTGAATAAGCTGGGGCTGTTTTCCCTGGAGTGTCAGAGGCTGAGGGGTGGCCTTATAGATGTTTATAAAATCATGAGGGGCATGGATGGGTAAATAAGCAAGGTCTTTTCCCTGTGGTGGGGGAGTCCAGAACTAGAGGGCATAGGTTTAAGGTGAGAAGGTAAAGAATTAAAAGAGACTGAAGGGGCAACTTTTTCACACAGAGGGTGGTGCATGTCCTGATGGGATTTATCCTAGGATTCTCTGGGAAACCAGGGAGGAGATTGCAGAGCCTTTAGCTTTGATCTTTATGTCATCATTATCAGCAGGAATAGTGCCAGAAGACTGGAGCATAGTAAATGTTGTTCCCTTGTTCAAGAAGGGGAGTAGAGACAACCCTGGTAATTATAGACCAGTGAGCCTTACTTCAGTTGTGAATAAAGTATTGGAAAAGATTATAAGAGATAGAATTTATAATCATCTAGAAAGGAATAAGTTGATCAGGGATAGTCAACACAGTTTTGTGAAGGGTAGGTCATGCCTAATTGAGTTATTCGAGAAGATGACCAAGCAGGTGGATGAGGGTAAAGTGGTTGGTGTGGTGTATTTGGATTTCAGTAAGGCATTTGATAAGGTTCCCCATGGTAGGCTATTACACAAAATACAGAGGCATGGGATTGAGGGTGATTTATTAGTTTGGTTCAGAAATTGGCGAGCTGAAAGAACACAGAGGGTGGTGGTTGATGGGAAATGTTTATCCTGGAGTTCAGTTACTAGTGGTGTACCATAAGGATCTGTGTTTGAGGCCACTGCTGTTTGTAATTTTTATAAATGACCTGGATGAGGGTGTAGAAGGATGGGTTAGTAAATTTGCAGATGACACTAAGGTCAGTGGAGTTGTGGATAGTGCGGAAGGATATTGCAGGTTACAGAGGGACATAGATAAGCTGCTGAGCTGGGCTAAGTGATGGCAAATGGAGTTTAATGCAGAAACGTGTGAGGTGATTCACTTTTGGAGGGAGTAACAGGAATGCAGAGTATTGGGCTAATGGTAAGGTTCTTGGTCATGTAGATGAGCCGAGAGATCTTGGTGTCCATGTGCATAGATCCCTGTAAGTTGCCACCCAGGTTGATGGGTTTGTTAAGAAGGCATACGGTGTGTTGGCTTTTATTGGTAGAGGGATTGAGTTTCGGAGCCATGAGGTCATGTTACAGCTGTACAAAACTCTGGTGCAGCTGCATTTGGAGGATTGCGTACAGTTCTGGTCACCGGATTATAGGAAGGTTGTGAAAGCTTTGGAAAGGGTTTAGAGCAGATTTGCTGGGATATTGCCTGGTATGGAGGGAAGGTCTTACAAGGAAAGGCTGAGAGACTTGAGGCTGTTTCCATGAGAGAGAAGGTTGAGAGGTGACTTAATTGTGACAAGTTAATCAGAGGGTTAGATAGCATGGACAGTGAGAGCCTTTTTCCTGAGATGGTGATGGCTAGCATGAGGGGCTTTAAGTTGAGGGATGATAGATATAAGACAGATGTCAGAGGTAGTTTCTTTACTCAGAGAATAGTAGGGTGTGGAACACATTGCCTACAACAGTAGTAGACTTGCTAACTTTAAGGGCATTTAAATGGTCATTGGATAAATATATGGATGAAAACGGAATAGTTTAGGTTGGATGGGCTTCAGTTTGGTTTCACAGGTTGGTGCAACATTGAGGGCCAAAGGGCCTGTACTGTGCTGTAATGTTCTATGTTTTATGTGTACGAAATGAACTGCCAGAGGAAGTGGTGGAGACTGGTACAATTACATTTAAAAGGCATCTGGATGGGTATATGAATAGGAAGGGTTTTGAGGGATATGAGCCAAATGCTGGCAAATGGGACTAGATTAATATAGGATACCTGGTCAGCATGAACAATTTGAACTGAAGGGTGTGTTTTCATGCTATGCATCTCAATGACTGTGATTTTATTAACTGTGTGCTGGAAACCAATTTTTACCTGGTTAACAGGAATTGGACACTAATTGGGTACTAGGAAAGAGACAGTAACACAGCAGCAGGAATTAGACTACTATTCTTTATTAGATAAGAGTATCAGAAGGTATACTTAGAAGGTATAGAAGGTGCAGAAAGAAATGGGATTTAAATACAGAGCAGCGATGATCTAATTGAATAGTGCATTGGCTTGAGGGACTGAATGGCCTCTACTTCTTTCAATATTCCTGCGACATCAACTCCTTGGCTAATCATGTTGTGAAGAGTGATGCTGCCTGACTGTGATGCACATTACTCCTGGAGCAATGTCCCATGTCAGGGGAAGCTGATGACTTACTCAGTGATATATCGCCAGGAAATCCTGTTGGCAACAACTGACAGGAGAGTTTCCAACTCTTTGCCTTCCAGCTTCTCCGATTTTATACCTCAATGCGGGTTTTTCACTTTCACCATCTCCTATTGTTTGTCAACAAATCCTCTTCTAGTCATGTCTATTGTCTGAGATTGAGGAAAAAGTGAGGTCTGCAGATGCTGGAGATCAGAGCTGAAAATGTGTTGCTGGAAAAACGCAGCAGGTCAGGCAGCATC
The DNA here is from genome assembly GCF_020745735.1 of Hemiscyllium ocellatum. NCBI lineage: Eukaryota > Metazoa > Chordata > Chondrichthyes > Orectolobiformes > Hemiscylliidae > Hemiscyllium > Hemiscyllium ocellatum. The sequence continues at coordinate 49,993,083 of NC_083429.1, forward strand.
CAAGGAACATCCTTGGATGCTACCTGACCTGCTGCGCTTTTCCAGCAACACATTTTCAGCTATTGTCTGAGATTGTCCACTTTTCCCTCTTTGTAGTCAGTCCTAATTCCATTGTGTACCTCACTTTCTGTCCTCTGTCTTTGCTCAATAGATGACAGTAACATTTCAATCTTTTCGGGGCTACTTTCTTCGATGCTCCCACAGTCTTTACCCTCCCAGTGATGTGTTGCTTCCTGATCATTCCCTTTCTCATCGCTGCATACATCCCTCTCAGTGTCCTCATCCGATTAATGTCCCGTTATCATTTCCGTCTTCTGGAATTGTTTGTCTCTGAGCTGCTAACACAACTACAGCAGACAGTCGTGATTTGGAGATGCCGGTGTTGGACTGGGGTGTACAACGTTAAAAATCACACAACAGCAGGTTATAGTCCAACAGGTTTAATTGGAAGCACACTAGCTTTCGGAGCGACGCTCCTTCATCAGGTGATAGTGGAGGGCTCGATCGTAACACAGAATTTATAGCAAACATTTACAGTGTGATGTAACTGAAATTATACATTGAAAAATTGATAGTCTGTTAAGCCTTTCATCTGTTAGAATACAGTGATAGTTTCACTTCTTTCATGTGTAAATCACAAAACCTTTCTTTTAAAGTTGCATTCTCGGGTTAGCTGTTAACAATGGTGATAGCTAGACAATATGTTGAAGGTGTTAGCCCCCTGTGTTCTCTGTCTATGCCATGATGTTTAGATTGATTCTAATCTAAAGAGTGAGATAACAGAGTTTTACATAAATTCATGCAGTTTTTCAGCTCAGAGTTCTACATGAATGTATGCAGTTTTTGAGCAAAGAGCAATGTAACTCTGTAAGTACAAATTCATCCCACAAAATATATGTGTGCATGTGGGTCTTTGTGTGTGTGTGTCTGTCTGGGGTGGGGGTTGTGAGTGTGAGAAAGTGTGTGTGTGTGTGTGTGTGTGTGTAGTGAGTGCAGAGTGTCTTAAGTCTGTGAGGGGGTGCATGTGTGAGTGTGGGAGTGTGTGTGTGTCTATAAGGGCGTGTGTGGGTGTCTGTGTACGCGTCTGTGTGTACCTGTGTCCGTGTGTATGTGAGAGTGTGTGTGTGTAGGAATATTTCTGTGTGTGTGTAGTGCAATGGTGATCACCTGTAATGTGACATGAACCCAAGGTCCCGGTTGAGGCCCTCCCTATGGGTACCGAATTTAGCTATCAGCCTCTGCTCGGCCACTTTCCTCTGCTGCCTGTCCCGAAGTCCACCTTGGAGGATGGTCACCCGAAGGTCCGAGGCTGAATGTCCTGGACCACTGAAGTGTTCCCCAACTGGGAGGGAACCCTCCTGTCTGTTGATTGTTGTGCGGTGCCCATTCATCTGTTGTCGTAGCCTTTGCTCAGTTTCCCCAATGTACCATGCCTCCGGGCATCCTTGCCTGCAATGTATAAGATAGACAACGTTGGCTGAGTTACATGAGTACCTGCCATGTACAAGGCGGGAGGCGTTTCCAACGTAATAGTGGTATCTATGTCCACAATCTGACACGTCTTGCAGCGTCCACCGTGACAGGGTTCTATGGAGTTGTCCTGAGAGCCGGGCAGTTTGCTACGAACAATGATCTGTTTGAGGTTTGGCGGTTGTTTAAAGGCAGTGGTGGTGTGGGGAAGGTCTTGGTGAGGTGCTCATCCTCATTGATAATGTGCTGCAGGTCATGAAGAACATGGCATAATTTTTCAGCCCCTGGGAAGTACTGAACAACGAAGGGTACCCTGTCAGTTGCAGCACGTGTCTGTCTCCTGAGGAGGTCATTACGGTTCCTTACTGTGGCATGTCAGAACTGGCAGTCGATGAGTTGAGCATCATACCTCGTTCTTGTGAGGGCATCCTTGAGTACTTCCAGGTGTCCGTCACGTTCCTCCTCATCTGAGCAGATCTGGTGTATGCGTAGGGCTTGTCCATAGAGAATGGCTCGCACACAGACACACACACTCCCACACTCACAAATACACCTTTTAAAGACTTAAGACACTCTGCACTCACTACACACACACACACACACTTTCTCACACTCACAACCCCCACCCCAGACAGACAGACAGACACACACACACACACATGCACACATATATTTTATGGGGTGAATTTGTACTTGCAGAGTTACATTGCACTTTGCTCAAAAACTGCATACATTCATGTCGAACTCTGAGCTCAAAAACTGCATGAATTTATGTAAAACTCTATTATCTCACTTTTTAGATTAGAATCAATCTAAACATCATGGCATAGACAGAGAACACAGGGGGCTAACACCTTCAACATATTGTCTAGCTATCATCATTGTTAACAGCTAACCCGAGAATGCAACTTTAAAAGAAAGGTTTTGTGATTTACACATGCAAGAAGTGAAACTTTCACTGTATTCTAACAGATGAAAGGCTTAACAGACAATCAATTTTTCAATGTATAATTTCAGTTACATCACACTGTAAATTTTTGCTATAAATTCTGTGTTACGATCAAGCCCTCCACTATCACCTGATGAAGGAGCGTCGCTCCGAAAGCTAGTGTGCTTCCAATTAAACCTGTTGGACTATACCCTGGTGTTGTGTGATTTTTAACTTTGTACAGCAGACAGTGACCTCTAAAGGTGAACTGGGGAGCTGCAACCACATGAACATTGGGACTCTTTGACTGAAGGTGATTTTGCAATTTGCGCAGATTAGGAATATAAACTTTGCTTTACACCAGTTCACAAATCCGCATTGCCAGAAAGGAAATCATTCCACCATCTGTGCAAACGCACAAAATTAGCCCCTCTAATTGAACACAGGAATGCAGAATGAACTTAGACTGAAGCTAATTTGACCACTCAGGAACATTGTGTGTAAATGATCCTTATAGGGAACCTGAAACCCATTCTAAAAGATGAAAGACTTAACAGCAATCTAGGTTTGAGAGTGTGGTGCTGGAAAAGCACAGCGGGTCAGGCAACATCCGAGGAGCAAGAGAATCGACATTTCGGGCATAAGCCCTTCACCAGGATTCTCTTGCTCCTCAGATGCTGCCTGACCTGCTGTGCTTTTCCAGCACCACACTCTCGAATCTGACCTCTAGCATCTACAGTCCTCATTTTCTCCTAGCAATCTCGGTTCGTTCAATGTATCATATCAGTTGCATGTTTGACCCTGTGATCTTTTGCTATAAATTCTTTGTCTTATGATCCTGTTCTACAGCTACCTGAAGGAGCAGCACTCCAAAAGCTAGTGCTTACAAATAAACCTATTGGACTATAACCTGGTGTTGTGTGATTTTTAACATTCTGGGGATGTGAGTGTATTTGCATTTTTTATTATTAATTCACAGGATGTGGATTCTGAAAATTCTAAATATGAAACATTAACTGTGTCTCTCACTTCATAAATACTGCTAGACCTGTTGAATACTAGGACCCCCCCCACTTCCCCCTCACCTTCCACCCCACCATCCTCTGGATATATTACACATTCCTCTGCTATTTCCGCCTCCTACAAACAGACCCCACCACCAGGAATCTATTTCACTCCCCACCCCTATCTGTGTTCCAGAGAGACCATTGCCTCCATGACTCCCTTGTCAGGTTCACGCCCCCCACCAACCCACCCTCCACTCCTGCCATCTTCCCCAGCCTCCGCAAGATGTACAAAGTCTGCTTCCACACCTCCCCCCTCACCTCCATCCAAGGCCCCAAAGGATCCTTCCACATCCGTCAGCAATTTACTTTTACTTCCAGACATATCATCAACTGTGTCCGTTGCTTTCGATGTGGTCTCCTCTACATCGGGAAGACAGGACGCTAACTTGCAGAATGTTTCAGAGAACATCTCTGGGAAACATGCACTAAACAACCCCACCACCCTGTGGCCGAACACTTTAACTCCCCCTCCCACTCCGCCAAGGACATGAAAGTCCTGGACCTTGTCCACCGCCAAACTCTCGCCAACCGATGCCTGGAGGATACACACCTCATCTTCCATCTTGGGGCCCTCCAACCACATGGGATCAATGTGGATTTCACCAGTTTCTTCATTTCCCTTCCCCCCCTCCACCTTACCCAGTTCCAACCTTCCAACTTGGCACCGCCCTCATGATTGGGCCTACCTGTCCATCCTCTTTCCCACCTATCCACTTCACCCTCCTCTCCAACCTATCACCATTACACCCACCTGCATTTACCTATCGCCTTCCCAGCTACCTTCCCTCCATCCCCAACCCCCTCCCATTTATCTTGGACCACATTCCTGATGAAGTGTTTATGTTTGAAATGTTGACTCTCCCGCTCCTTGGATGCTGCCTGAGCTGTTGTCCTTTTCCAGTACTGCACTCTCAGAGTAGCTGAGTACATGTAACAATAAATTATAATTCAAATTCTGAGTTTTTCGGCATTTTTTGAGACCTTTCAGAATTCTGGAATCTGCAGTATTTATCCACAGAATGTGAATATATTTCTTTTTACCTATTCACAAAATGTGGAAATTGTTGGCTGGCCCAGCATTTATTGCTCAACCCTACTTGCCCTTGAGGTGGTGACAGTGAGGAAAAAGTGACGTCTGCAGATGCTGGAGATCAGAGCTGAAAATGTGTTGCTGGAAAAGCGCAGCAGGTCAGGCAGCATCCAAGGAGCAGGAGAATCGACGTTTCGGGCACAAGCCCTTCATCAGGAATCTGGTGACAGTGAGCTGCCTTAGAATCATAAAGTTATAGAATCCCTACAGTGCAGCAAGAGGCCATTCAGCCCATCAAATCTACACCAATCCTTGGAAGAGCATGCCACCCAGACCCACTCTCCCCAACCTATTCCCGCAACCCTGCTGCAGTCCATGTGCTGTAGGTTGACCCACAATGCCATTAGGGAGGGAATTCCAGAAATCTGACCCAGCAACAGTGAAAGTACAGTGATATATTTCCAATTCGGCATGGTGAGTGGCTTAGAGGGGAGCTCGCAGGTGCTCCCTGGTAACTGCTGGTCTCTAGTGTTCAGGTTTGGGGGACTGATGAGTCTTCCTATTGCAATGTTACTCTGTGAAACACAGAGGAAGGCACTGCTGGAATGATTGCGTTGGGGAGAGCATGTGGTGATGTGCTACACAGCAAATGATAGACACACGTGTGAACTGTGGGACAGGATCACAATGCAGCCCATACTGACTCCATCTCTCACACATCACATTTCCAGACGTAGTGTCTTCTGTAAGGTGTCAGAAAGTCCTTGGCACAGGTAGACCTTGAGATGACTCTATGAAGGCTGGTATCCTCTTAACACAGTCAACCCTTATTTATGTGTGCCAGTACATGACACTGACCCAGCTAGCACAGAGCTGGCTCCTAGAGTGAGCAGAACCCTGACGCTCATGTTTAAAGCTGTCAGCCGGGATTCCCAGATTGGGCTGGTTAACAGCCCTAACACCACAACTCATATTAGAGTCATAGAGTCATAGAGATATACAGCACGGAAACAAAACTTTCGGTCCAACTCATCCATGCCGACTAGTTATCCTAAACTAATCTAGTCCCATTTGCCAGCACCTGGCCTGTATCCCTCTAAACCCTTCTTGTTTTCCCTCTCCAACTCTATTTTGATTTAGTCCCTGCCCTCCCCTTCACTGTTTTGATCACACAGTATCACCCTTTGATGTGAAGGGCACTGCTTATCACAGGCCACCCGGGTGTTTTCCTATCTTCCTGGTGGTGGAAATTGAATAAAGATTTGTACACTTTGTGTCTTTCACTGTGTCTCACACCTGCACACACACGCCATGGGTGCTGGGGGAAAAAATAAGTACTACCACAGTTAGGCAGGAGTGCGGGGGGAAAAAAAAGAAAAAAAAAAACCCCTTCCTGTTCACATTCCTGATGAAGAGCTTATGCTCCAAACATCGACTCTCCTGCTCCTCGGATGCTGCCTTTTTGGCTGTGCTTTTCCAGCACCACATTTATTGACTTCCTTACGATTCATATACCCATCCAGATGCCTTTTGAAAGCTGTAAGTGTTCCAGCCTGTGAAATCCATCTGGCTGACCTCATTGCAATCACTACAGAACCCAACCCAAATAAAGTTGTGCTGCAACAAAAAGAATGTCACAATGAGGAAAGTCAGTCCTCATAAAATGATCAAAATGATCTGTTTTACTGCTGCATAGGATGGCCAGGGAGGCAGTGCCACCTGGTGGTGCTTTTGAAAAATGACAAGCAACATTATCAACTGGGGTTTGCCTGCAGTGCCCAGTTAGGGGCAGAGTCACCCCATGCAGCCCCAGTTAGTGGCATCGTCTGTTACATCAAGACCTCTGTGTTGCAATTTGAGTTTCGGTGAATAAATGCAGGTCACAGTGTGGAATTGTCAAGAAGATAGGGATGGAATATATAGCCCAGGTTGTTGAGTGACACAAGGGGGGGATATAGCATAGGCACTGGCAATCATTTCCAGTTCCTCTCTGGCCACAGGGAAGGGTGCTAGAGGACTGGAGGACAGCCAATGTGGTACCGTTAGTCAAGAAAAAAGCAAAGGATAAACCAGGAAACAAGATACCAATCAGTCGAATCTCAGTGATGGGGAAACTACTGGAAGCAATTCTGGAAGACAGAATTAATCTGCATTTGGAAAGGCAGAGATTAATAAGGAACAGTCAGCATGGTTTTGTTAAGGGAAAGTCACATCTGACCAACTTAGTTGAATTTTTTAAACAGGTGACCGGGTGTGCAGATGAGGGCAATCCATTTGATGTAGTCTACTTGGACTTCAGCAAGACTTTTAATCTGGTCCTGTATGGGAGACTGACAGTGATGGTAAGAGCCCTAAAGATCCAATGAAATTTGGCAAATTGGATCGAGAATTGATTGAGTGGTAGGAAGCAAAGGGAGATGGTTGAGGTGTGCATTTGTGACTGGAAGCCTACGTCCAGCGGGATTGCACATGGGTCAGATTTGGGGCCCTTGCTGTTTCTGGTACGTATCAATGAATCGAGGAGGTTTGATCAGTGAGTTTGTGGATGTTATGAAAATTAGTGAGGTGGTGATAGTGAGGAAGATAGCCTTAGACATAGGAGGATCACATCAAATGGCAGAACAGGCTTGAGGAACCGAATTGCTTACTCCAGCTCCTCATTCTGATGTTCTATGTTCTTATATAGACAGGCTGGTCGGATGTGCTATGAAATAATTCCACAAAGTCTGGTATCCCGTCACTAAGTCACCTTTTATTTACATGTGAACAGTACAAGACACAGGCTCAGCTAACACAAAGCCAGGTCCGAGAGTGAACAGAACCTCAGGTATAAACAGGAATGTCGATCTGTCATTCGGGGCTCCCTGATTGGACCAAGTTAACAGCCCCAATCAGGGAACTCATATTCTAAGCGGTCCACCTGGATGTCCTCGTTCCAATCACAACATCCCTTGCACGTAGGTCCATTCTTTTTCCTGTAGCTACTCTCATGGCATTTTCATACCAGGTCTGGCTTCTCCAACTCTGCCTTGGACTCAGGCAGCATGTACCAGACCATAGCTTGCCCCTTGTGCCCAGAGCGTCTCAGCCGAAGCGCACCTTCAGGCAGTAATGGCATCGAGGCTGTCACATCTACCATGTCCATCTCTCTCTCTCAGGGGTTTCTTTGGCACTGGGTGGAGGGTGAGGACCCACTGCTGCTGTTCTGAGGGGCCGGGGATGCTTTGCTCCTGCACCGTTTGAAGGTTGCAGCTTTTATGTGGTTTAGGCGCTTGTTCAGGACCACCTCTCTCCTACCTGAACTTTGTATGTCAAGGGACCTGACCTCATATCGCCCATGCCTTTTACCCATGCAGGGCCATTCCCTTGTTTCAACACCAAACCTTGTCCCCTGTAGAAAACTACCTCTCTCGCTTAGCAGATTCTTGTGTCTAGCACTGGTGTTCCTGATGCTATCCCACCCTTCCTTCCAGGTCCAAGAATATAAGATTTAACCTGGTGTAGAGTCTTCTCCCCATTAGCTACTCTGCTGGTGCTATCCCTGTAGGTATATGAGGGGTGGTCCTATAATCAAATAGGAACTGGGACAGTTTAGTATCCAGTGAAGCTGTAGGTTGTTTCTTCAACCCTACCTTCAAAGTTTGGACTGCTCTTTCTGCCAGACCATTGGATGGTATGGAGCTGCCCTTATTTGCCAAATGCTATTTGACTTCAGGATATACACAAAAGCCCTGCTCATAAATGATGTCCCATTATTTGTGACCAACTATTCCGGGAGTCCGTGTATTGCAAAAGACACTTGCAACTTTTCAATTATCATCCTTGCGTTTGATTAATAAACATCCAATCACTTTGAGTGAGCATCCACAATGACTAAGAACATTGAGCCCATGAAAAGGCCTGCATTGTCGACATGTAACTAAGTCCAGAGTTTACCCGGCCATTCCTAATAATGTGGAGTTGCTGTTGGCAGTAACTTTTATCCTTGTGGCACTCTGGTCACTGCATCTGATGCTATGTCTGCATCTGATCCTGGTCACTGGACATAACGTCTCATCAACATCTTCATTTTGAAAAGCCCTGAATGACCCTGGTATCTAGGCGGCGACCTTTACTCGGGGCAATCACTCTCGCTCCCAATAATAAAATGCCACCCTCTCCTGTGATCTGGTCTCGCCAGGGCGAGAAAGGTTTCAGTTCTGGTTGTGAGGGCTCTTTGGTTTCCCCTGTCACCGCCACGTCTTTCAGTTTCACCGGGATCGGACCTTTTTGTGTCCAAAGTCTGATATTGTCAGCTGTACCAGAAGGGTGTCCAGAAAGCTTAAAATCAGAATGGACTCTTCCAGCGGTGGTGTATCCACCAGTGGGAGGTGCCTCAAGGCCTCTGCATTTGCCAATTGACCTCCCAGACAGTGTTCTAACCTGTAACTGTAAGTAATCAGAGGTAAGAGTCCACTGCTGAATTTGACCTGAAGTGATGGGTGGCACAGCCCTGTCCTCTTTGAGTAGCCCTTGAGATTTACAAATACACATCCATAAAGGTTTTGGTGGAACTTTCTCACACCAAAGCCACATGTTCCTTCTCTGTCTGGATGTGTCTTCGTTCAGCATCGGCCAAAGTCCAGGAAGCAAATGCTATTGAGTGGTCCTCTCCGTTGGGCCAGCTCTGAGCCAATACCACCCCAATACTGTATCACATGTCAGCATCACCTCTCACTTCGGATGGTAATGGACCAACACCTTAGACAACGAAAGCTGCTTCTTCACTTCCCTTCACTTCTTGGCCACGTGACCATTTCCAAGGTCAACCCTTTTCAATAGAAGGTTTAATGGAGGCCAGGTTATGTATGAAGTTTCCGTAATAATTCACCAATCCTAGGAAAGACCTAAGCTCCAGTACAGAAATGGGAGCCGGGGCTCCTTTGATTGCCCTCACTTTATCTTCCAATGGGTGTAACCCCGTTTTGTCGACTCTGTTGTCCAAGTAGGTCACATTTGTCCCTCCTAAGGCTACCCCTGCCTTGAAGAAACATTTAAGCACTGGTCTAAATTCTCTAAATACTCCTTATTGGTCTTCCTGGTTCTTAGCACTTCATGTAGGTAAATGGTGACCTGGGGTAGACCTTGTAAAATGTTCTCCATCGTTCTCTGAAAAATTGGCACAGGCTGCTGATTTCCCAAAAGGCAGTCTTGTATATTGGTACAAAACCTTGTGGGTATTAATTGTAGCATACCTCTGGGAATCCTCATCTAACCACAATTGCAGGTGTGTATTGCTCATGTCCAGCTTTGTGAGGGATCACCAGTTTTGTGTATACCTCCTCGGCATGAAGGATTGGGTATTTATCCACTTCAAAAAGCGGTCTACCGTATGTTCAAAATCCCCACAAAGGTAAACCAACCCATCGGACTTCACAATCAATACAGCCATACTGCCCACTCCGCAAACTGGACCAGTTTGATGATTCCTTCCTTTTCCAGTCTCCTGATTTCTGCATCTACTTTTTCCTATAAGGCAAATGGCAATGGGTGGGCCTTACAGAATCATGGAATTGCTTCCTGGTCACCATGCAAGGTGGCGTTGACTCTTTTGACAGCCCTTCCTGAAAAACTTTCGGATATTTAATTCGGACTTCACTCTGGCAGCCATTTTCTAATTGGAAAAGGTTGAGCCAATCAAGTTGAATTTTCCTCAACCAAGTCTGCCCCATCAAGCTTGGGCCCAAACTGTTCACTACAATCAGTGGGAAATAAACCAGCTGCTTCTGAGACACCAGTCAGCGTGCAGATATCTCCCTGAGAGAGAGAGAGAGAGAGAGGAGGGACTGAGAGACACCAGTCAGCGTGCAGATATCTCCCTGAGAGAGAGAGAGAGAGAGAGGAGGGACTGAGAGACACCAGTCAGTGTGCAGATATCTCCCTGAGAGAGAGAGAGAGAGAGAGAGAGGAGGGACTGAGAGACACCAGTCAGCGTGCAGATATCTCCCTGAGAGAGAGAGAGAGAGAGAGAGAGGAGGGACTGAGAGACACCAGTCAGTGTGCAGATATCTCCCTGAGAGAGAGAGAGAGAGAGAGAGAGAGGAGGGACTGAGAGACACCAGTCAGTGTGCAGATATCTCCCTGAGAGAGAGAGAGAGGAGGGACTGAGAGACACCAGTCAGCGTGCAGATATCTCCCTGAGAGAGAGAGAGAGAGAGGAGGGACTGAGAGACACCAGTCAGCGTGCAGATATCTCCCTGAGAGAGAGAGAGAGAGAGAGGAGGGACTGAGAGACACCAGTCAGTGTGCAGATATCTCCCTGAGAGAGAGGTGGGGGGGAACTGAGAGAGGGGGGGCTGATAGACACCAGTCAGTGTGCAGATATCTCCCTGAGAGAGAGAGAGAGAGAGAGAGGAGGGACTGAGAGACACCAGTCAGCGTGCAGATATCTCCCTGAGAGAGAGAGAGAGAGAGAGAGAGAGGAGGGACTGAGAGACACCAGTCAGCGTGCAGATATCTCCCTGAGAGAGAGAGAGAGAGAGAGGAGGGACTGAGAGACACCAGTCAGCGTGCAGATATCTCCCTGAGAGAGAGAGAGAGAGAGAGGAGGGACTGAGAGACACCAGTCAGTGTGCAGATATCTCCCTGAGAGAGAGGTGGGGGGGAACTGAGAGAGGGGGGGCTGATAGACACCAGTCAGTGTGCAGATATCTCCCTGAGAGAGAGAGGAGGGACTGAGAGACACCAGTCAGCGTTCAGATATCTCCCTGAGAGAGAGAGAGAGAGAGAGAGGAGGGACTGAGAGACACCAGTCAGTGTGCAGATATCTCCCTGAGAGAGAGGTGGGGGGGAACTGAGAGAGGGGGGGCTGATAGACACCAGTCAGTGTGCAGATATCTCCCTGAGAGAGAGAGAGAGAGAGAGAGAGAGAGAGGAGGGACTGAGAGACACCAGTCAGTATGCAGATATCTCCCTGAGAGAGAGAGAGAGAGGGGGGGTGGGGGGATGGGGGGCTGATAGACACCAGTCAGTGTGCAGATATCTCCCTGAGAGAGAGAGAGAGAGAGGAGGGACTGAGAGACACCAGTCAGTGTGCAGATATCTCCCTGAGAGAGAGAGAGAGAGAGAGAGAGAGGAGGGACTGAGAGACACCAGTCAGTGTGCAGATATCTCCCTGAGAGAGAGAGAGAGAGAGAGAGAGGAGGGACTGAGAGACACCAGTCAGTGTGCAGATATCTCCCTGAGAGAGAGAGAGAGAGAGGAGGGACTGAGAGACACTAGTCAGTGTGCAGATATCTCCCTGAGAGAGAGAGAGCGGAGGGACTAAGAGACACCAGGCAGTGTACAGATATCTCCCTGAGAGAGAGAGAGAGAGAGAGAGAGAGAGAGGAGGGACTGAGAGACACCAGTCAGTGTACAGATATCTCCCTGAGAGAGAGAGAGAGAGAGAGAGAGAGAGAGGAGGGACTGAGAGACACCAGTCAGTATGCAGATATCTCCCTGAGAGAGAGAGAGAGAGGGGGGGTGGGGGGATGGGGGGCTGATAGACACCAGTCAGTGTGCAGATATCTCCCTGAGAGAGAGAGAGAGAGAGGAGGGACTGAGAGACACCAGTCAGTGTGCAGATATCTCCCTGAGAGAGAGAGAGAGAGAGAGAGAGAGAGGAGGGACTGAGAGACACCAGTCAGTGTGCAGATATCTCCCTGAGAGAGAGAGAGAGAGAGAGAGAGAGAGGAGGGACTGAGAGACACCAGTCAGTGTGCAGATATCTCCCTGAGAGAGAGAGAGAGAGAGAGGAGGGACTGAGAGACACTAGTCAGTGTGCAGATATCTCCCTGAGAGAGAGAGAGCGGAGGGACTAAGAGACACCAGGCAGTGTACAGATATCTCCCTGAGAGAGAGAGAGAGAGAGAGAGAGGAGGGACTGAGAGACACCAGTCAGTGTACAGATATCTCCCTGAGAGAGAGAGAGAGAGAGAGAGAGAGCGGAGGGACTAAGAGACACCAGGCAGTGTACAGATATCTCCCTGAGAGAGAGAGAGAGAGAGAGAGTGCGGAGGGACTGAGACACACTAGTCAGTGTGCAGAGAGAGAGGACTGATAGACACTAGTCAGTGTACAGATATCTCCCTGAGAGAGAGATAAATCATTATAATGTCAGGGAGTTACATTCACTGATCTTATATTGAAATGTAAACTATAAGAGCTGGAGTAGGCCATTCCATTTTCAGGTCAGCTCCAGGATTCAATATGGTCATCCTACTCAGTGTCTTGCTCCAGATTTCTCCCCAGACTTTTTGATCCTTTTAACCATAAAAACGAGATCTAACTCCTTCTTGAAAACATTCAATGTTTTGGCCTCAACTGCTTTCTGTGGCAGAGAATTCCATGGACTCCCCACTCTCTGGGTGAAGACATTTCTCCTCATCTCACCCCTAAATGGTCTCACCCATTTCCTCCAAACTGTGACTAAGAGAAAGTGAGGACTGCAGATGCTGGAGATCAGAGCTGAAAAATGTGTTGCTGGTTAAAGCCCAGCAGGTCAGGCTTCATCCAAGGAGCAGGAGATCGACATTTTGGGCATAAGCCCTTCTTCAGGAATGAGGAGGGTGTGCCTAGCAGGCTAAGATAAAAGGTAGGGAGGAGGGACTTGGGGGAGGGGCGTTGGGAATGCGATAGGTGGAAGGAGGTTAAGGTGAGGGTGATAGGCCGGAGAGGGGGCGGAGAGGTCAGGAAGAAGATTGCAGGTCAAGAAGGCGGTGCTGAGTCCGAGGGTTGTGACTGAGATAAGGTGGGGGGAGGGGAAATGAGGAAGCTGGAGAAATTTGCATTCATCACTCATGGTTGGAGGGTTCCTAGGCAGAAGATGAGGCGCTCTTCATCCAGGTGTTATGTTGTTATGGTCTGGCGATGGAGGAGGCCAAGGACCTGCATGTCCTTGGCAGAGTGGGAGGGGGAGTTAAAATGTTCAGCCACGGGGTGGTTGGGTTGGTTGGTGCGGGTGTCCCAGAGGTGTTCTCTGAAATGTTCCACAAGTAGGCGGCCTGTCTCCCCAATGTAGAGGAGGCCACATCGGGTACAGCGGATGCAATAAATGATGTGTGTGGAGGTGCAGGTGAATTTGTGATGGATATGGAAGGATCCTTTGGGGCCTTGGAGGGAAGTAAGGGGGGAGGTGTGGGCGCAAGTTTTGCATTTCTTGTGGTTGCAGGGGAAGGTGCCGGGAGTGGAAGTTGGGTTGGTGGGGGGTGTGGACCTGACGAGGGAGTCACGGAGAGAGTGGTCATTCCGCAACGCTGATAGGGGAGAGGAGGGAAATATGTCCCTGGTGGTGGGGTCTGTTTGGAGGTGGCAGAAATGACGAAGGATGATACGATGTATCTGGAGGTTGGTGGGGTGGTAGGTGAGGACCAGTGGGGTTCTGTCCTGGTGTCGATTGGAGGGGCGGGATTCCAGGGCAGAGAAGCAGGAAGTGGAGGAGATGCGGTGGAGAGCATAGTCAACCACGTCTGAGGGGAAATTGCGGTCTTTGAAGAAAGAGGGCATCTGGGTTGTTCGGTATTGGAATTGGTCCTCCTGGGAGCAGATGCAATGGAGGCGAAGGATTTAGGAATCTGGGATGGCATTTGTACCGGGGGCAGGGTGGGAGGAGGTGTAATCTCGGTAGCTGTGGGAGTCGGTTGGTTTATATGAACGTCCATGTTGACTCGGTCGCCCGAGATAGAAATGGAGAGGTCAAGGAAGGGGAGGGAGGAGTCTGAGACGGTCCAGGTAAATTTGAGGTTGGGGTGGAAGATGTTAGTAAAGTGGATTAACTGTTCAATCTCCTTGTGGGAGCATGAGATAGTGCCGATACAGTGATCGATGTAGCGGAGGAAAAGGTGGGGGGTGGTGCCAGTGTAGCAGCTACACTGGCACCATTCCTCATACTGTGACCCCTAAGTCTGGATTGCCCAGTCATTAGGAACATCCCTCCTATGTTTAGCCTGTCTAGTCCTGTTAGAATTTTGTAGGTTTGTATGAGATCCTCCCTCATTCTTCGAAAGGGTATCTAGTTTTAGTTGATCCAATCTCTCTTCATGAGTCAGTCCAGCCGTCCCAGGGATGAGTCTGGTAAACCTCCCGTCATCGCCAAAACATCCTTCCTCAGATAAGGAGATCAAAACTGCACACAATACTCCAAGTGTCGTCTCACTGAAGTCCTGTACAACTGCAGCAAGACATCCCTGCTCCTGTATTCAAAGCCTCTCACTATGAAAGACGGCATACCTTTGCCTGTTTCACCACTTGCTGCTCCTGCATACTTACATTTAGTGACTGGTACACAAGGACACCCAAGTCCCACTGCACCTCCATCTTTCCCATTCAGATAATAATCCGTCTTGCTGTTCCTGCCTCTAAAGTGGATAACCCAACATCATCTACATTGTACTTCATCTCTATGCATTTATCCACTCACTCAACTTGTCCTTATCCTCATTGTGATGTGGGCCTGGAGTCACAAGTAGGCAAGCAATGTAGAGATGGCACATTTCCCTCCTTAAAGGGCATTAAACAACCAGATCAGTTTTTATAACTGTCCACTAATTCTAAGGTCACTGTTACTCTTTCTCCCCAGTTTGTTTAAGTAGCTGATTTTGAATTCTCCCAACTGCCACACTGCCTCCAGAGTAGTCAGGCAGGTCTCTCTCCAGTAGTAGGACTAGAGACACAAATCATCCCTGAACCAACTGCTGCCTACCGTGATGTTGCAGGTTATATATGAGGGAAGCTGCTAAAGAAATAATCTTCTGAGTTCTGTTATGCATGTTCTTCACACCTCCTGCACTGTACACCAATTCAAATCACCAACATTTTGCATTGCATAATAAGACACAAAAGAACAGTCAATGCAGCTGAAAGTGTGATCAGAAATAACTCATATTTGCCTGGAACCCATGTCAATTTGTGTCAAACCACAAACACATTGTACAGCCCTCCCATTGTAGGAAATGATGAATTTACTTTCAAGAGCTCAATGCCAATATAAGACACATGAGAACTGCAAATGTGAGGAGAAAGGATGTCAATGTTTTTGCAAAACTGACCCCACTCTCACTTAACAGTGTACAGGCAGAAATATAAATAGAAAACAATGGAAATACTCAGGAGATCAGAGAACAGCTGCAGGAAGAGGAACTAGAATAAACTGTTCAATCTCACTGGGGTGGAATTTCCAAGAATTAGAGAGGGGTTTTGACTTGACTGTGGATGTCTGCTTGTCTAACACAACATCTTGCTGACATCCAAACCTCATTTTCTCAACCTTCTGTTAATTAGGTGGATCACTGGCTGGGGCTGGATTTATTACCCATCTCTAATTCCCCCAGATAAGGTGAGAGCAAGTCACTGCAACGTGTGGGTAACTGTCAGAAAGCAATGCCCAGGAAGTGAGTCATTTCTCACGGGGAGTTAGAGACTGGGAAAGGTGGGGATGGGGCAGTTGGGCAGGCTGTTGTTTAAAATGTGACTATTAGAATTGGGTCTGAACATATGAAATGAGAGACTGGAGAGTAGGAAGACATCAACAATCATGGTAGGGCCTTGAGTAGTGTTGTAGAACAGAGACATAGAAATTCAGGTACACAATTCTTTGAAGTTTGAAGTTAAAAAGACATTTAACACCCTTGCCTTGAGCGTAGGAGTAGGAGTGTCATTTTAAGGTTGCACAGGATATTAATGAGACCTCTTCTGGAATACTGTTAGAGGAAGGATATTACTAAGCTGGAGAAGATTCAGAAGAGATATAAAAGTGTGGAACGGTTGTAAGGAATGTGAGAATAAGATCTGCAGTAGAAAGCTTGTAACAAATCACCCAGTGTCAACAGAAATCAAGATTCAAGAGCAGCTTCTTCCCTGCTGTTACTGGACTGTTGAATGGACCTCTCTAACTTCAAATCTAATGTTGAACTTGTTTTGTGCACATCATGTGCAGCTGTAGCTTTGTATGCCTTGCTCAGTCTAAACACCTTGTGATCTGTGTGTCCCTGTATGTTATGATCTGTCCATACTGCACACAAAACTGTACTTAGGTACATGTGACAACAATAAATCAACTAAAATTAAAAGAGATTTACCAGGATGTTGCCGTGTATGGAAGGAATGAGTTATGAGGAGAGGCTGGCGAGGCTGAGACTTTTTTCACTAGAGCGTAGGAGGTTCAAAGCAACCTTATAAAAGTTTATAAAATCATGAAGGCTAGAGGTAAAGTTAATGGTAGTTGTTTTTTACCTAGGCTTGGGGATTTAAAGATTAATAGTCACATTTTTAAGGTCGTAGAGTCATAGAGATGTACAGCATGAGAACAGACCCTTCAGTCCAACCTGTCCATGCCAACCAGGTATCCCAACCCAATCTAGTCCCACCTGCCAGCACCCGGCCCATATTCCTCCAAACCCTTCCTATTCATATGCCCATCCAAATGCCTTTTAAATGTTGCAATTGTACCAGCCTCCACCACATCCTCTGGCAGCTCATTCCATACACACACCACCCTGTGCATGAAAACGTTGCCCCATTGGTCTCTTTTATATTTTTCCCCTCTCACCCTAAACCTGTGTCCTCTAGTTCTGGACTCCCCCATCCCAGGGACTTTGCCTATTTAAAATTGACAATTTTTGTACTCAAAGGATATTTTGCATGTGGAATGAACTTTCTGAGAAAGTGGTAGATGTTATAGTTACAACGTTAAAAAGGCATTTGAATAAGTATGTGAATGGGAAAGGTTTGGAGGGATATGGACCAGGAGCAGGCAGGTGGAACCAGTTTAGTTTGGGATTATGTTCCGTCCTGGACTGGTTGGACTGAAGAGTATGTTTCCATACTCTACAACTCCATGAGATTCAGGGGATACTGTATGGAAGTCTCTTTGCTGGAAGATCTAATAGCAAAGCAAGGGACAGGTCCCATTCTTGGTTGTGGTCTGATCTACAGAGGGTTGACAGATTAGTTTGAAGACCCGGGGAATACCCTCCAGAACCTGCTGGCCCACAAGCCGTGATTTAAAGACATTTATCTTTTCCATAAAAGAGTCCTGTCTTTCCTTTGCAGCTGTCTAATTTCCCAAGTGCTTGCAGAGATAAAATGGAAGATGTACTTGGAAGTAACCAGCCTCATGAAAATATTTGAATGAGTTTCCTATTCCTGCAAGCGGATTGGTTTCCCATTCTCTTGTCCCTGGCTCCACTAAAACTGAAAATTAGTAGCTTTCACATGGGTTGCTTTTCCTCTGATTTTTAAAACTTCCACATCACAATGACCCTGCTATTTCTGAATTATTCCATGGCCTCTGCCTTTCCTATCTCTGAATCCTCTCCAGCACCATAACCTTCCAACATCTCTCTGCTCCATAAATCTTGGCTTCTCCCTGATCACTCCACCATTGATGGCTTCAACTGCCAAGTTCCTCAGTTCTGGAATTCTCTTCCTAACCCTTGTGAATTCTCCTTTCTCCTGTAACATAGAGTCATAGAGATATGCAGCATGGAAAAAGACCCTTCCGTCCAATCCATCCATGCCAACCAGATATCGTGGGCTGAAGGGCCTGTTCTGTGCTGTACTGTTCTATATCCCAACCCAATCTAGTCCCACCTGCCAGCACCTGGCCCATATCCCTCCAAACCCTTCCTATTCATATACTCATCCAATTTCCCTCTGACTATTAGGGGATCTATAATATAATCCCAATAAGGTGATCATCACTTTCCTATTTCTCAAATCCACCCAAATAACTTCCCTGGATGTATTTCTGGGAATATCCTCCCTCAGCACAGCTGTAATGCTATCCCTTATCAAAAATGCCACGCCCCCTCCTCTCTTGCCTCCCTTTCTATCCTTCCAGCAGCATTTGTATCCTGAAACATTAAGCTGGCAATCCTGCCCATCCCTGAGCCATGTTTCTGTAATTGCGATGATATCCCAGTCCCATGTTCCTAACCGTGCCCTGAGTTCACCTGCCTTCCCTGTTAGGCCCCTTGCATTGAAATAAATGCAGTTTAATTTATTAGTCCTACCTTGTCCTTACCTGCCCTGACTGTTTGACTTACTTCTGTTCTCAACTGTACCAGTCTCAGATTGATCTTTTTCCTCACTCTCTTCCTGGGTTCCCCCCCACCTTACTAGTTTAAATCCTCCTGAGCAGCTCTAGCAAATTTCCCTGCCAGTATATTAGTCCCCTTCCAATTTAGGTGCAATCTGTCCTTCTTGTACAGGTCACTTCTACCCCAAAAGAGATTCCAATAATCTAAAAATGTGAATCCTTCTCCCGTACACCAGCTCCTCAGCCATGCATTCATCTGCTCTATTCTCCTATTCCTGCCCTCACTAGCTCGTAGCACTGGGAGTAATCCAGATATTACTAATCTCGAGGACCCCCTTTTTCAATTTCTGCCTAACTCTCTGTAATCTCCCTTCAGAATCTCAACCTTTTCCCTTCCTATGTCGTTGGTTTCAATGTGGACAATGACCTCTTGCTGGTCCCTCTCCCCCGTGAGAACATTCTGCACCCTCTCTGAGACATCCTTGATCCTGGCACCAGGGAAGCCACACACCATTCTGCTTTTTTGCTGCTGGCCACAGAAACGTCCGTCTGTACCTTGGACTAGAGAATCCCCTAACACAATTGATCTCTTGGAACCTGACATACCTTTCGTTGCATTGGAGCCAGTCTCAATATCAGAAACTTGGC
Source organism: Hemiscyllium ocellatum (assembly GCF_020745735.1). Classification (NCBI taxonomy): domain Eukaryota; kingdom Metazoa; phylum Chordata; class Chondrichthyes; order Orectolobiformes; family Hemiscylliidae; genus Hemiscyllium; species Hemiscyllium ocellatum. The sequence continues at coordinate 50,012,282 of NC_083429.1, forward strand.
TGTTTGTGCTAAGTTCCCCTGAGAATCCATCACCCCCTACATTTTCCAAAACAGCATACCTGTTGGAAATGGGTATATCCACAAAAGACTCCCGTGCTAGCTGCTCACCTCTCTTACCCTTCCTGGAGTTAACCCATCTATGTGACTGTATCTGAGACTTTCCCCCCTTTGCATAACTGCCATCCATCACATACTGTCGCTGTTGCTTATTGCTTCTTACTGTCTTTCTAACTGATCCATTTGATCTGATAAGATTCGCATCCAACAGCATTTATGGCAGATATAATCCGCAGTAACCCTCAAACTCTCTTTAAACTTCCACATCTGACAAGACGTACATATCACTGTACTAAAGGCCATTTTTGCTCCTTCACAATCTACAGACTCAGAAAATAACACCGTCTTATCCCTCTACAAACACTATTAAGTTAATAGCTACGGCTTATATTTTAAGTTTAATCAAGAGACATATCTCCAAAAACATATAATCAAGAAAGAATCCACTCTACTGACTACTGCACGTGCCATTAAAAACCCACTGTTGCATGTGGTTTGTGTCAAATTCTGTTTCAGATAGCAATACAAACCATCTTGAGAAGTTTTACTATTTTAAAGGCACTACTTCAATGCGAACATGATCCTAATTTTAATTCTGTCAGTGAATAGATTTTCACAGGGTGAAAATCAGGCCTAAGTGATTATTATTTATGCAGATCAAACTTCCCTTTCGTTACAAATCCGTGACCTTTCATAGAACTTGACAACATAATGGATGACATTTGAGGTTTGCAAATATTTTACATCCGTAATGTTTTCCAGATCTGAAATTTAACACTTGCTCATCAGTCTGACACCCTGAGCAGTACCAATTCTTCTTGTTTATATTTCAGAAAACCCGCATATTCAGCATTCTACCTATCTGCTAATGAAAAGTCTCTTTCAGCACATTGGATATAACAATCATAGGCTCTTACAGTGCAGAATGAGGCCTCTTGGTCCATCGTGCCTATGATGATGGCCCATTGAAAGAGCTATTAGGGAATAAAAATGTTATTAGGGATGAGGTGTAATGGTCATGCCACTGAATGGTCATGTGACAGTAGTAGACTCGTCTAGTTTGGTTCCATAGTTTGGCGCAACATTGAGGGCTGAAGGGCCTGTACTGCGCTGTAATGTTCTATGTTCTATGAATTAGTAATTCTGAGTTCAAACCTGTGGCAGATGATATTTAAATTCAATGAGTAAAAGTGGAATTGAAAGCTAATCTTAACACTGATGGTCATTATAACTATTGACTCCTGGTTTTTGAAAACAAAACATACTTTGCCCATTCTGTCCCTTTCACACCATCTCTTACCGAGAGGGTGGGAGGAGGGAGGGTTCTGGAATGAACAGCCTGGGAGCCTGGTAGAGGTGAGAAATCTCACAACCCTCAAAAAGGACCTGGATGTGCACTTGAAATATCATGAATTTCAAGCCTATGAGCCAACTGCAGATTTGATGGGCCGAAAGGCCTCTTCTGTGCTCTATAGCACTCGCCCTCCTTTACCCTTTCTGGTAAGACACACTTTGGATGCAAAGTCCCACACTGGGAGGCTGGAGAAAGCAGATTGCACCCAACGACATATGGTTGTTGTAACCTTCAATTTAAAATTAACATCCACATCTTTAATAAGTTGAATTTCATTATGGAGAAGCCAAAATAAATATCAAGCTTTACTTTTGAAGAAACAAAGAGGATGTATATTGACCAGGGTGCAATGGAGAACTCTCCTCCCCATTTCTGTACTGTTGCATATCGCACTCTATTCAATGGAAACAGTTAATTTCCCTGCTTTCACCCCGTGACCCTTAATTCCTTTATCAATTATAAGTCTGTCCATCTCAGCCTTGAGTATATTTAACGACCCCAGCATTAGCCCTCTGCATTAAAAAATTCCACAGATTGCCTTCCCTTTGAGAGAAGAAATTTCTTGTCATCTGTGTCTTAAATGTGGAACTGAGATTATCCCCTCTGCTCCTTGACTCATCCACAAGAGGAAGCAATCTCTCCACATCTACTCTGTGACACCCCTGAAGAATCTTGTATGGCTCAATGATGTCACCTCTCAATTGTCTACATTCCATCAAATACAAGCCCAACCAATTCAACGTTTCCTCATTAAACAGTTCCTCCATTCCTGCGATCAGCCTAGTATACCTTGTCTGGATTCCTTCCAATATTGGTATAGTTTTTCTCAGATAGGGGATGTAGTATTCCAGCGATAATCCATCAAACCTTAACCCTTCTGAAAAGAGACATAAAGTTGAAACGTTTCAACTTGCACTGATTAAACCCCAATGCAAGAAAAACAATTTAAGAAATGGAACAACAATTTACAGAGGAACCTTGATTATCTGAACAAGATGGGTGGGCACTATTTCATTCGGATAATTGATTATTCGGATAACCGGTTAGACCTTAAACAAGGGAAAGCCATACTGATCTAATGTTGTGCTCTACCAGAGATTTTGTTCAAATCTATAATTTTGATGAGTCCACTATTTAAACAATTTAATCTTCACGTTCTGCAAATTGCAGGTTAGACTGAGAAGGACTAAACCCTTACCATCACATAAGGACTGTATATGAAATCCCAGCATTAAGCAAGGTCCTGAACACCTTCTACAATCACAAGAGCATTTGTCAGTTTCTGCTGAACTCAGTGTCACAATAGAAAGGCAGAGCCTCTGCCTCGCACATGTCTTTACTTTCTCTACCATTTTTGCCATGAGCGGCCTGGTAAAGTAACTGGAATGGTGCACTTATTTTTGCAAAGGGCTGTGTAACTAACCCTTATGTTAAAAAATATCCAGTCTCTAATGCTTGAGGTGCTTGTGTTCCTTTGTTTTTGCCAGCGTTTCCACATGTTCTTCAGTACAGGTAAATTGAATACACTTACCTCTTTGGTGTTACATTTCTGCGGGACCTTGAGATCTTCTTCAGATAATCCGATAATCGGATAATTGATGTTCACATAATCGAAATTCCTCTATATACAGCATGAGAACAGGGTGTCAACTGCTCGGACTGTGGTTAGCATGGAGTTGGAGCAGGAACTGTTAACTGACTCCTATTTCTTTTCTGTTGTATAAATTGTTGTTCCCTTTCTAAATTTGATTTTCTAGCATTTCAGTCCTGATGAGCACAAGATGAAAATCTTTGACTTTTTTTAGCAGTATTTTAGTTCTGTACTATCGAGCAGTTATTTGCATCACATCCTACATACACTGAATAAAGTTGAGTATGGGTCATCATTGAATTTTGGCTATTAAGTGTTATCAAAGGAAAACCCAACATTGCAAGGGAAGAAATTGTAAAACATCAATATGGGTGAAAAAGTGGAGTTGCAGGTAGATAGGATAGTGAAGACGGGTTTGGTATGCTTTCCTTTATTGGTCAGAGTATTGAGTGCAGGAGTTGGGAGGTCATGTTGGGCACTGTACGGGACATTAGCTAGGCCACTGTTGGAATATTGCGTGCAATTCTGGTCTCCTTCCTATCAGAAGGATGAAACTTGAAAGTGTTCAGGAAAGATTTACAAGGATGTTGCCAGGATTGAAGGATTTGAGCTATAGGGAGACGTTGAATAGGCTGGGGCTGTTTTCCCTGGAGCATCGGAGGCTGAGGGGTGACCTTATTGAGGTTTATAAAATCATAAGGGACATGGATAGGATGAATAGACAAAATCTCTTCCCTGGGATCGGGGAGTCCAGAACTAGAGGCCATAGGTTTAGGCTGAGAGGGGAAAGATATAAAAGAGACCTAAGGGGTGAGTTTTTCATGCAGAGAATGGTACTTGTATGGAATGAGCTGCCAGAGGAAGTGGTGGAAGCAGTACAATTGCAACATTTAAGAGGCATTTGGATGGGTATATGAATAGGAAAGATTTGGAGGAATATGGGTCAGGTGCTGGCAGGTGGGACTAGACTGTGTTGGGATATCTGGTTGGCATGGGCGGGTTGGACCGAAGGGTCTGTTTCTATGCTGTACATCTCTACAACTCTATGACATTAGGAGACTGTTGGGTGGAGGAAGCAGATTCAGTCATAACTTTCAGGCAGTGAGCATGGAAAGGAAAGATTTTTAAGGACTATGGAGAAAAAAGCAGAATGTGTGCAACTAATTGTATTCCTCTATGAAAGAGCCAGTACAAACATAATAGGCTTAACCCCTTTCATCTGATTCTATTTTAAGTGGGTGACAGTATGATGCACTTAACTACAGTGCAGTGAGGTATCTGTTACATCTTGTTGGGTACAGGAGCTGGAGGGAAAACCATCAAAAGCTGTGTGGCTGTCAGACAAAACAGTTGCAATGCCATCTAATTGTCTGTTAACTGATTCATCCGCCCTGTCTCAGATCTACACCCACTGCCCCTGTTAACACTATCTTCACACAATCCCAGCCTCCACAATCTCACATAGATTTTCTGGTAGGCAGTGGGGAAATTTAAATCAGTATGTTAAAAATTTGCAAATATGTCACCCTCCTTTTCCTTAAATTCTACCCCTCTTCTGATCTCACACAATATTAATGCATTGCCCTAGTTGTCTACTTTACAAATCTTGTTAACTGAGAATTTGGTAGATTTCTTTCAGAAATAGCATTTTGGAGGCTGAGGGGGTGATCATATCCACACTAATAAAATCATGAGGGGTGTGGATAGAGTAAGTGGAGAAGACCTTTTCCATGGGATGGGGGAGTTCAGAACTAGAGGGCATAGATTTAGCTTGAGAAGGGTAAGATATAAAAGAGACCAAAGGGGCAACTTTTTCACACAGAGGGCAGCGTGTGTATGGAATGAGATGCCAGACGAAGTAGCGTAGGCTGGTACAACTGCAACATTGAAAAGGCATCTGGATGAGTACATGAATAGGAAGGGTTTGGAGGGATATGGGCCAAATGCTAGCAAATGGAACTGAATTAGGTTAGGATCCATAGTCGATGTGGCTGAGTTGAACTGAAGGGTCTGTTTATGTGCTGTATATCTCTATGACTCTGTTTTGGTGTCATAGAAGCGCAGCATCTTTCAGTTGGAAGAGGGGCTTTAGTCCATCAAGCCTGCATCAACAAAGCAAAAGCTTCTCTTGGATCGACACAAGTTCCATTTCCCTGTCTGGCGATCATTGCGCAGTTCCATTCATCCGTTGTCATAGTGTTTGCTTGGTCTCGCCAATGTACCATGCCTCGAGACATCCATGGCTGCAGCCTATGAGACAGATGTTGGCCAGGTCACATGGGTATCTGCCGGGTACATAGTGGGTGGTGTCCCATGTGTAATTGTGATATCCATGTCAACACTGACATGTCTTGCAGTGGTTGCCATGGCAGGGGTGAACGGTGTCAACAGATGAATGGACACCATGCGATGATCGCCAGACAGGGATGTTCCCTCCCAGTCGGGGAACATTTCAGCGGTCAGGGATATTTAGCTTCGGATCTTCGGGTGATCATCCTCCAAGGTGGACGTCAGGAGAGGCAACAACACAGAGTGGCCTAGCAGAGGCTGATAGCCAGGTTCGGTACCTGTTAGGATGGCCTCAACCGGGACCTTGCGTTCATGTCACACTGCAAGTGACCCCACTAGAGACACACACACACACACTCACTCACTCACTCACTCTCCCTCCCTCCCTCACATGCGCACACATACATATAAGTGTATGGGGTGAATTTGCATTTGCAGCTTTGTATTTGCAGATGCATTCTATTTTTAATCAAAAAGCACACAACCTGCAGGCAGTCAATCCATATAACATTTTATAAATTCCTACTTTGGAAATAGAACCAGCCTGACTCAAGTTTGGGATACAGACAGACTGATTCCTGATGAAGGGCTCTGGCCCGAAACGTCGAATTTCCTGTTCCTTGAATGCTGCCTGACCTGCTGTGCTTTAACCAGCAACACATTTTCAGCTATAGACAGACTTTAACCTCACACCTTCAATACACTGTCTGATCTGAGATGTCATGTTTTTTAATGAGAATATGGGATTTACATTTTAATGAACCGAAACCTGCAACCCATTCTAAAAGATGAAAGACTTAACAGCAATTTAGGGTTGTTAAATATATCATTTTAATTGCATGACACTGTGATCTTTTGTTATAAATTGTGTGTCTTATGATCCTGCCCCAGTACTTACCTGATGAAGAAGCAGACTCTGAAAACTAATATTTCCAAATAAACCTGTTGGACTGTAACCTGGAGTTGTGTGATTTTTAACTTTGTCCACCCCAGTCCAACACCGGCACCTCCACGTCGTATCTGATTTTAAACAAAGGAAACATCTTTTACACAGCAAGGTCTTTGACTTTGAACACCCTGTTGGAAAAGACACTGGAAAGAGAATTGTTTTGTGTAAAAGTTTTAATCTCTGAAATGGTTTAATCTGAGGAGTGAATTAACTTCTTCACCGTGGGCGGCACGGTGGCACAGTGGCTAGCACTGCTGCCTCACAGCGCCTGAGACCCGGGTTCAATTCCCCACTCAGGCGACTGACTGTGTGGAGTTTGCACGTTCTCCCCGTGTCTGCTTGGGTTTCCTCTGGATGCTCTGGTTTCCTCCCACAGTCCAAAGATGTGCTGGTCAGGTGAATTGGCCTTGCTTAATTGCCCGTAGTGTTAGGTAAGGGGTAAATGTAGGGGTATGGGTGGGTTGCGCTTCGGCGGGTCGGTGTGGACTTGTTGGGCCGAAGGGCCTGTTTCCACACTGTAAGTAATCTAAAAAAAAATCATATGGACTTTTTAAAAGTTCCCTCACAGGATGTGAGCATCACTGGTTGGATCAACATTTATTGCCCGTCCCTAGTTGCCCTCAAGAAGGTGGTGCTGAGCTGCCTTCTTAAACTGCTGCAGTCCATGTGCTGGAGATTGACCAACAATGCCCTGAAGGAGGTAGGATCTAGGAGTTTGACCCAGTGATAGTGTAGGAACATCAATATACATCAATCCAGGAATTGAGCCCACAAACATTGGGCATCACCAGCTTAGATAATGGCTTAGAAGGGAACTTACAGGTGGTGGTCCCATGTACGTACTTCCCTTGTCCTTCTAGATTGAAGATGTCATAAGTTTGGATGGAGCTGTCTCAGGAACCTTGGTGAATTTCTGCAATGTATCTTGTAGATGGTACATACTGCTGCTGCTGAGCAAAAGTGGCGGAGGGATTGGATGTGGTACCAGTCAAGCGGACTGCTTTGTCCTGGATGGTGTCAAGCTTCTTGAGTGTTATTGGAGCTGCAGCCAGCCAGACAAGTGGGGAGTATTCCATCACCCTCCTGACTTGTGCCTTGTAAATGGTGCAAGGCTTTGGGAGGCACGAAGTGCTCGCTGCCATATTCCCAGCCTCTGACCTGCTCTTGTAGCCACTACATTTATATTATTCATAGAATCCCTACAGTTTGGAAGCAGGCCTTTCGCCAATTGAGTCCACACCAACTCTGAGAAGAACACCTCACTCAGTCACACACCCTACCCTTTCCCTGTAACCCTGCATTTCCCCTGGCTAATTTACCTAATTTATACATCTTTGGACTGTGGAAGGACACTGGAGCATCCAAAGGAAACCCATGCAGTCATAGGAAGAATGTACAAACTCCACACAGATAGTCACCCGAGGCTGGAATCGAACCCGGGTCTCTGGCACCATGAGGCAGCAGTGCTAATCACTGAGCAACCGTGTCACCATTTATCACGCATCCAGTTCTGTTTCTGTTCAATGATAACCCTCAGGATGTTGGTAGTGGGGGATTCAGTGATCCTAACACCATTGAATGTCAAGGAGTGATGGTCAGCTTGTGTCTTATTGGAGGTGGTCGTTGCCTGGTGGTGAAAGACCTGCATGGTGAAAGAGATCAATATACCATTGCAGTTTTCTTCATAGTCTTTGAAGGAATGTCTGGCATACCCATGAAACTTGTACATGGTTACTATCATGAAACTTTGTTTTACTTAAGACAAAAATCTCTCCTAGTTAGACATAACTGTTTTTTGTTGATCACACTAGATCCTGGAAAGATAAAATCTGCATTGTCTTACCAGACATAGGACTCCTCTCTCATTGGGGAGAGAGAGAGAGAGAGAGTGAGATATGACTGGTGGTGGTTTAAACTGAGGGTCATCACACCTTAGGTAAGGGAGAGATTGAGAGCGAGTGTCCTTCATAGTGATCTCAACCAGTCCAGGAATTGAACCCACAAACAGTGGGCATCCAACCAACTGAGCTGGGGGTGCATAGGGCAGACCCATCACACAACAGAGAAACACTTGGAAGGGAAAAAATATGCCCAGGTTGTAGTGAGCTTAATTAAATAGTTTCATTGAAGGGCAGTTGTAGTTTTACCATTCTATAATTATGCAATCTAATCACAGGATCTGACGTAACAATTTCTGAATCATCCCTTTGAGCAGTGAGAGTTGTACAGATAGTGGGATGTGGTTACTCATGAAAAAGCGTCTCTGAGTTACCAGCAATCAGTTACTCCGTATCTCTGGTTATCAGAATGTTAGCTGCCATATCCCAATGTATCACTTGAAATGTTTGACACAAGTTTGCAAATACCAAACACCAACTCAAAAAATGATGTGCAAATGTTTCCAGTGTTATTTCTAATCAAAACTAGTGACACACATTATAAAGTCAGATTCTTATCTGAGTAAGTTGAACTGGGCGTGATGTACAAAAAGTATTTTTGGATCATTAGCTTCTTCTCCTGTCTTACAGCAGGTAAGTTTATTTTAATTAATCTCCTTCTTGATAGATTTGTTCTTTTAAATTTTAAAATATTGGCTTCTATTTTCTACATTAAACATGAGTTGTATCAGAACATGACTTTCAATAACATTCAATTCTTTCAATAACTTACTTAAACTATGATGTGAAGGTGCCAGTGTTGGACAAGGTCAGAAATCACACCAGCTTATAGTCCAACAGCCCCGAAAGCTTGTTATTTTAAATAAACCTGTTGGACTGTAAGCTGGCGTCATGTGACTTCTAACATTTTCCTAAAATAGGATTACATGATGAAATCACAATGCAATATGCGATCAGTGAGTTGTCAGAGGATGTTACTGGCTCATCACAGATCCACAGTGGAAAAACTCAGAATACTTTATATTGATTTCAAATTCTAACAGACATTTGGTTTGAACGTTTAAGATCTTGAACCTGACATTATTTATCATCTGGATTAATTTTAAATAGCATGCATGTTGTTCGTGATTCGAACAGTAAGTATGCAATTTGGGAAACTTTTACAGGCGTTTGTCTTTGTGACTGGCCAGGTATTTGTCGTTGGGTTCCTTAGAGGTCAGTGTTAGCCTTTTGCTTTTCATAGTATATTTAGAAACTTAGAAAGAATGGAGGGGCTATAATTAAGAAATTTACAGATATTAAAATCAGCCATGAAGAGGAAGAAAACTGTGGACTGCAGGAAAATCTAAATGGACCAGGTAGCTGGCCACAAAAATGGCAAGTAGAATTCAAACCAGAGAAGTGTAAGGGTCAATGGTTTACATGGCTAGGGAACACACAATAAATGGTTAAAAGAAGAATAAAAGAATAAAGCTTCTTTGTAGAGCGTGGCCACATATCCCGGAAGATTGCAGGAAAGTTGGCTGATTTATAACGAAATAAACATAAAGTGCCAGAGAATCTCAGCAGGTCTGGCATCATCTGTGGAGAGAGGAACAGAGTTAACATTTCAAATCTGAATGGCGCTTGTTCTGAGCTACTTAGAAGGACATATGGGGTTCTTCAATTTAATGGGCAAAGTTAGAAGTATGAATGTAAGGAGGTTGTGCTAGAACACTCAGCTAAAGTACTGCAAACAATTTTGGTCACTGTTTTAAGGGAAGAATGTGATCACATTAGAGAGTTACCAAGAAGATTTATGAGGAAAAGACATGGAGATAATCAGGTTTGAGGGATAGGTGAGGGTTTATTGGCATGGAGTAGGATGAGGGGGCGATTAAATGGAGGTGGATAAAATCATGTTAGAAAAGAGGGAGAGGAGAGGTTTATTATCGTCAGCAGAAAATTTGATATCTAGGGTGTATAGGTTTGAAATAATGGATTACAGCGACATTGGTACTCAGTGTGACGGGGTCTAAAACTCACTGCATAAATAACAATAAAGCAAAAAACCTTCAGTGTACTCAAAAAACCCTTGGGTATGTGAAGCATTATAACCAATGAGGCTAGGGACTAAGAGTTAGAATGTGGGATTAGGTTAGAGAATCTCTCATAAGATGTTGGGGGTAGTCTTCTTCAGTAGAGCAAATGATGTTTTTTTCCATTTCCATTTCTACCATTGATTTGCACTAAAGACATAGAGGTTGTTGACTGGTCAGGATCACTAGGTGATCAGAAATGTGAAGGTAATTCAGCACACCTTCACTCTTTCTCTTGTAATATCATCTACATCTGCAGCAATACCTTTCAAATACCTTCTTTCTAAGTGCAAATGTGTCCACATTTTCTTCACAATTCAGATCCTAATTCAGGAGAGCATTTTGATTTTTTTTAGAATTACATAGAATATGTGGAGCATAAACAGGGTGTTTAAGGAAAAAAGAAAAAAGACATTTATTTTGATTGCCAACCACTGGATGTCTCAAAGCGCCTGACAGTTAATTAAGTACTTTAGATTAGATTACTTACAGTGTGGAAACAGGCCCTTCGGCCCAACAAGTCCACGCCGACCCGCCGAAATGCAACCCACCCAGACCCATTCCCCCACATTTACCCCTACACCTAACACTACGACCAATTTAGCATGGCCAATTCACCTGACCTGCACATTTTTGGATTGTGGGAGGAAACCAGAGCACTCAGAGGAAACCCACGCAGACACGGGGAGAATGTGCAAATTCCACACAGACAGTCACCTGAGGCAGGAATTGAACCTGGGTCTCTGTTGCTGTGAGGCATGGTGCTAATCACTGTGCCACCGTGCCACCCATACTTCTGAAGTGTAGCCATTGTTGCAGTTTAGCAAACAGCCAATTTGCACACAGCCAGCTCCAACAAACAGCTGTGTGGTAATTACGTAGATAATTCTTATTATCATATTAATTGAAGGATAAATATTGGTCAGGACAATGAGGATGACCACTCCACATTTCTCCAAATTAATGCCATGAGATATGTTATATTAAAAGTCACACAACACCAGGTTATAGCCCAACAGGTTTACTTGAAACCACAAGCTTTCATAGTGCTGCCTCTGACTTCACCTGACAAAGAGACAGCGCTCTAAAAGCTTATGATTTCAGCTAAACCTGTTGTACTATAACCTGGTGTCATGTGACTTTTGACCTTGTCTACCCCAGTCCAACACTGGTTCCTCTACATTATATATTATTGGTTATATTAATTACAATTAGCAGGAGAGATCCTCGCTTTAATGTTACATCTGAAAGCTATCTCCACCAGGAATGCAGCTCTCACTTAGCACTGGATTGAATGTTGATCTGGACCTTTGAGCTTAAGTGGAACTTGAACTCAAGACATTCGTGATTGAGAAGCAGAGCTGCCAACTCAGCCATGGCTGGCATATTTCATCCCAATCAGTCCATGCCAAATTTGATCTTGACAAGAATCATCCCATTTGCCTTTATGTGCTTATCTACTATCCCCTTTGTCTTGCCTCAATACTATTTCTCTATTAGCGAGTTCCACATTCTCATTTTTTTCTGAACAAAGAGATTCCTATTTAATATTTCAGTAACTGTATTAGATTGACCATGCTCTTTTGCACTTGCTGCAAGTGAAAACTTCCTTGTTTTATCAACTCCATCAAAACCTTCCATCATTTTTAAGACGTCTATGTGTTGCCCCACAGACTTCTCTTTTCAAACGAAGTGTAGCCACTGTTGCAGTTTAGCAAACAGCCAATTTGCACACAGCCAGCTCCTACAGACAGCTGTGTGGTAATCACGTAGATAATTCTTATTATCATATTAATTGAAGGATAAATGTTGGTCAGGACAATGAGGATGACCACCCCACATTTCTCCAAATTAATGCCATGAGATATGTTATATTAAAAGTCACACAACACCAGGTATCCTTCCCTCGTAGTTACAACCTCACACTAATAATTTTCTTCAATGGAGGGTTAATGGGATCATGCCAATGGACAACATACCTGAATCCATCAGCTTCCCACATTGTCATCAGTGTTCAAATATATAATTTTATTTCTCATTTGGCAGAAATGACCCAATTCTTTAAGGTGGGATTCAGCCAGAATGCTGTAGCATTTGACCAGTTTCTCTTTGACTCACACTTCAGATAGAAAGAGATTTTGAAGTGTTAAACTTGAAAGGTCACAGAAAAGATTTAGAAGCATGCTGCCAGGGTGGTAGGGCTTTGAGCTGTAGCGGGAGGTTGGATTGGCTGGGACTGTTTTCCCTTGAGTGTTGGAAGCTGATGGTTGACCTTATAGAGGTTTATAAAATCATTCGGGCAAATAGCCAAGGTCTTTTTTTCCCAGGTCAAGGTGTCCAAAACTAGAGAGCATAGTTTTAAGTGACAAGGGAAAGATATAAAAGGAACCTAAGGAGAAACTTATCATGCAGCGAGTGGTGAAGGTATGGAATGGGCTGCCAGAGGAAATGGTACAATTGCAGCATTTAAAAGGCAGCTGGATGTGTATTTGAATACGAAGGGTTTGGAGGAATATGGGCCAAATGCTGGCGAATGGGACGAGATTAATTTAAGATATCTGTTCAGCATGGACAAGTTGGATGGTCGGTTCTATTTCCATGCTGTATAACTCTATGACTCTAATAGAGGAGGGAAAGCAGTGAGTTGTTAAAATGATCTGAAACGTGCCGGGTAAAAAGACAGTGAAAGCAGATCCAATAATAATTTTTAAAAAGGAATTGGATGTATACTTGAAGCAGAAAATTGCAAGGATTTGGAGAAAAAGCAGGGGAGGAGGGGTAATTGGATATTGTTTTGGAAGAGTTCATAGAATCATAGAATCCCTACAGTATGGAAACAGGCCATTCGGCTCAACGAGTCTACACCGACCCTCCAAAGAGTAACCCACCCAGACCCCTTCACCTAGCACTCTACATTTACCCCTGACTAATGCACCTGATCTACACATCCTTGGATACTATGGGCAATTTAGCACGGCCAATTAACCTGATCTGCACATCTTTGGACTGCGGGAGAAAACCCAAGCACCCAGAAAAAACCCACGCAGACACGGGGAGAATGTGCAAACTCCACACAGACAGTCACCCAAGGACGGGGTCGAACCCATGTCCCTGGCGCTGTGAGGCAGCAGTGCTAACCACTGAGCAATCATTGGCACACTCATTATGAGCTTCCTTCTATATTGCACCACAGTATGAGCCTAAAAGTGTGTGATTTAATTCCCTGTTGTGAGCGATACAATTTAGTAAGAATGAAGATTTGCAAAATGAGATAAATTTCTAAAGTGATGCACAGAGGCCTGGTGAATTAAAGGCACAGATTGCTGACAGTGCCAGGACAGGATGAGAAATTAAACAAGAAAATATGTGGGTTCCTGGGCTTCATAAATGGAGGGAACTAATACATAAAGAAGGTTATGGTACACATTTGTGAAACATTGGTTCAACCTCAATTGACTGTTATATCTAATTCTTGGCTCCACTCTTAGGGTTGTATGTGAGATATTTAAAGTGCATGCAGCCAACATTTACATGAGTGGCTCTGGAGATGAAGGATTTTGATTATGATGGTCATAGAATCATCGAGATGTACAGCATAAGCTGAAGCTGTCCTCATTTGGGAAGAGGAGGCTTAGAGGAAATTTGATAATGCACAAACTAACAGGGGCGGGCTCCAGGAGGAGAGAAAGGGAGAAACTGTTTGCACGTGAAGGAAATTACCTTCATTGCTCAGATCATTGTTTATAGGAATTGAGAAGTCATGTTGAGATTGTACGAGACATTGCTGAGGCCTCTTCTGGAGTACTGTGTGCAGTTCTATTTGGCCGGTTATAGGAAGGATATTATTAAGTTGGAAAGGGTTCAGAAAGATTTACCAAGATGTTGCTGGGAATGGAGGGTTTGAGTTATAAGCTGGATAGGCTGGGACTTTTTTCACTGGAGCACAGGAGCTTGAAAGGTGACTTTATAGAGGTTTATAAGATCATAAGGCATCTGGATGAGGTGAATACTAAGTGCCTTTTCCCTCGGCTGGAGGATTTCAAGACAAAGGGGCATATATTTAAGATTTTAAAATACATGGGGGCAAATTGTTTTACACAGAGAGTTGTTTTGTGTGTGGAATGAACAGCCAGAGGAAGTAGTGGATGTGGGTACAATTACAATATTTAAAAGACAGTTAGATAAGTACATGAATAAGAAATATTTGGAGGGATATGGGCCAAATGCAGGCAGATGGGACTAGCTGAGTTTGGATTATAGTCAGCATGAACTGGTTGTACTGAAGAGTCTGTTTCCGTGCTGTACGGCTCTATAACTCAATGAAATCTTTTCAAAACAGACAGATTCAGGTTCAAAACAGCTCAGATCGGGAAAGCATACACTGAGATGTAGAGTTGGAGGAAGATTCAATCAGGGCTTTCACAAGGGAAATGAATAATTATCTAAAAAGAGCAGCTTTTCAGGGTTATGGAGAAACGTTGGAGATCTGAGATTGGCTTGGCTGCTCTTGAACAGAGTCAGCACAAACCCGACGGGCCAAATGTATTTTTGTGCATAACCATTCTATGATTCAGTCATAAATACCAGGTCCAGATCAGTCGTTGGTTTCACCACTGTCTTCTGCAAAAATAGTGAGACAAATGTAACCATTACAAAGAAGCACAAAAAGCGAGTTAGACATTTTCATATTTAACAAACTGTACATGACAATTTAAATACTCTAACTATAGTTATATTCATGATATGCTCAAATGACATGAAGATATCTCAAGGAATTGGCTTCGTAACACTAGGTGCTAATAATGTGAGGAGTCTGATCATTAACCTGAATCCTAAGCTATGCTGTCATCTTTGCATCAATATGCTTTGAAAATGCTTTGCGTCAGGATTATGATGATCCACCTAGCAGCAACGCCATTGCAATCAATATTAAACTGTGCAGATTATTCCTTTAAAAATAAATCAATATAAAACAATCGAGAGAACATGGAAACAGGTGTGCAGGAAATTTAGCCAGCAAGATATTTCAACTCAAAAGATTTTGCCTGCTCACTTATGAAGGCAAAAACATTGGTGTTATTCAAAATGCAATTAGACTGCATGTTGAGGTAGACTTGATGGGAAATGTTTGATGAGAAAACAGTTTTTTTCTAATCAATTAACTGATTGGCAAACTCTGTCCTTATTCTAATCTGCATCAATTTCTGTTCAATTGCCATGCCTGTGGATTTACAACTGGTTTGACGCCATGGAACTAAACAAATTCAACCTGAGATTTTCTTATCATCTCTAGAAAAGATCTGGAACCAGTTGTGTATGACTTTTATGCCATTTTACAAAGAATTAATTCTGCGAGTATCCAGTTAAGATCAGAAATTTTAAGAGACAGTTAACATGAATGGAGTTTGAAATCATTGGTCTTAACCGAGTTGGACTAATTTACACTGGCATTTAAACTAGCAGATACCTTGATTTTAAATTCCCCGTTCTTCTTTTTATATCTATCCATGGCTTTGGCTCTCCCTGTTTTGTGTTCCTTCCTCCAGCCCTATAACCCTTTAAATCTCTGCACTCCCCAATTCTCTTGCACATCCTTAATTTTTCTCACTCCACTATTAAGTAAGTGGTCAAGTTTTAGTCATGTTGCCTGATGATAATCTTTGGTATTCCCTCCTTTATCCCTTTCCCACTTTAAGATGTTCCTTTTGGACCAAGTGAAATCTCCCTAACTTGCTCAAGTTTATCCAGTAATGCACCGATATACTACCCTGTGGCATTTAACCTTCAGAGCTTAAAAATGTGATGCTGGAAAAGCGCAGCAGGTCAGGCAGCATCAAAGGAGCAGGAGAATCAACGTTTCAGGCATAAGGCCTTTCTCCTGCTCCTTTGATGCTGCCTGACCTGCTGCGCTTTTCCAGCAACACATTTTTAAGCTCTGATCCCCAGCACCTGCAGTCCTCATTTTCTCCTAGCATTTTACCTTCAACCATATTACATTAATGCAAGTTGTCAATTATAATTTTTATTCTTGATTCCTACGAAGTCTATAAAAACAATGGAGCCATTTTTTTTAACCAATGTGAAATACTGTGGAAGTTGAAAATCCAAAATAAAGAAAGGAAATGTTGGAAGTATTCAACTGACAGGCACTTGTGGAATGAGAAACAAGGTTAACCAGATGAAGCTTAATTTAAGGTAACATGGCCTGGTGATATGTTCCTCAGGACCCAGAAGGCCCAGGGGGATATATCCGAAGTGGACAAAGCTCTGAGACACATAGCTGAAAATGTATTGCTGGAAAAGCACAGCAGATCAGGCTTATGCCCGAAACGTCGAATCTCCTGTTCCTTGGATGCTGCCTGACCTGCTGCGCTTTTCCAGCAACACATTTTCAGCTCTGATCTCCAGCATCTGCAGATCTCACTTTCTCCTCTGAAACACATAGACAGGGTAGATAGGGTGAAAGCTTTCCCTTTAATAGAGGGGTCAATACCTAAGGACAGAGTTTTAAAGTAAGGAATAGAGGGATTCAAGGGGATTTTGGAAAAATTATTCCCACTCAGAGGATGGTGAATATTTGAAACTCGCTGCTTAAATGAATGGTGCAGGGAGAAACCCACAAGACTTTTAAGAGATATTTAGGTAAGAACATTGAAAGGGCATAGCATACAAGGCTACAGATCAATCATTAGAAAATGGGATTAGAATAGATAGTTGTTTAATGACTGCGATGTTGACATGATGAGCCGAAGGGCTCATTTCTGTGTTTTGAAACCTCCATGACTCCATGATCATATACAGAGGAACCTTGATTATCCGAAAGACTCGGGCGGGGAGTGTTTCATTTGGTTAATCGAATTCCAGATAAATGAATACTGGATAACATTGTTTAGCCAAGCAGAGCCCTTGAGATTTTGCCAGATAATCCAATATTCAAATAATTGAATGCCAGCTAATCGAGGTTCCTCTGTAAATAGTAGGTTTCAGTCAGACAGGGTGGAATCATCTTCAGAAAATTTTGTTTCCCAATACAAACCCACTTCTGGTTTCACCTGGGGCTGAGTGAGCTGTCTACTAATTTGATTGAAGAGGCAAGTTGTACTCTTGATTAAGGTAATGAGACTGTCAGCAGATCAACTGTGAAGTGTCAACTTAGACTAAGGGATAAGTCCTTAAAGGAGCTTGAACCCATTGCCTTAAACTTTTGAGGCAATTCATGATGTGCATTGAAAGAACTTGCTTTTTCACTTTCCTACAGCTATATCAGGGACTGGCATTATCCAAACAACAGAGATCAATGTGTCCAAAATGTAATCAATTTTGTACCTAGTTCAATGTTACAGGCTCCGCATTAAACAAAACGTATCCCATATTTCACTAAACTTGATTGAGAAAAGGAATGAGTGGGATTAAAAATCTGGAATTAAGAATCTACTGATGACAACAAAACCATTGCCAAAAACCCATCTGGTTCTCTAATGTTCTTTAGTGTAGGAAATCAGCCATCCTCACCTGGTCTGGCCTACATGTCTGGCCAAGCTGACAGCAATATGATTGACTCTTGACTCCCCTCTGGAACAATAAAGGATGAGCAATAAATGCTGGCCTAGCTAGCAACACCCTCAACCCACAAAGGATTCTTTGTAAAATTAAAGTTACAAACATTTTGGTGATCATCTATTTTCAGAGGGATAGGAGAAGGAATATTTGTAAGGTGAGATTAGTGAGACTTTTGTGCGGCATTCAATGAATTGAGTATTTCTGTACAGTAAGTGCAATATGATTCTCTGTAGGAAATTTTTAAAAATTATTTCATGGGATATGGACATTGCCAGTGAGTGCCTTCTTGAACCTCTGCAACCAATGTGATCTGCACACTGCGCTGTCAGGAGGTTTTTGATGTGGTTTGGTACTACGATGCAACTTTGCAGGCCAGAGTACAACTCAGAGTCAACCACATTGCTGTGGGTCTGGAATCATATGTAGACCAGATGTACAAAATGCAAATTTCCTTCCCTAAAGGACTTTTGTGATCCAAAGAGACTTAAGATTTTTAAAAAATGATATTGAGAGACAAATATTCAATTCCAGATGTATTATTTGCTCACCACTTTCTAGCACAGCGGTTAGCACTGCTGCCTCACAGTGCCAGAGACCCAGGTTCAATTCCCACCTCAGGTGACTGACTGTGTGGAGTTTGTACATTCTCCCCGTGTCTGCATGAGTTTCCTCCCACAGTCCAAAGATGTGAAGGTTAGGTGAATCGGCCAGGCTAAGTTGCCTGTAGTGTTAGGTGAAGGGGTAAGTGTAGGGGTATGGGTGGATTGCGCTTCGGCAGGTCGGTGTGGACTTGTTGGGCCGAAGGGCCTGTTTCCACACTGTAGGTTATCTAATCTAATCTAAAAAAAAATTAAACCGATCTTTAGATTACTGGTAGCGAAAATCTACTAACTCAGTATGCCAACATTTGTTCACCATTGACTTTATTGCAAACTTTTCATTAGCACCTAAATGCATAATCAGCATTAGGCAGCAACTTGCTAGGTTAGAATCACAGAATTGTTACTGTGCAGAAAGAGACCATTTGGTCCATCAGGCATGGACTGGCTCTTTAAATGAGTTTCATCACCCAATGCTAATCGCCTGGCTTTCCCCTCAGCCCTGCACATTACCTCTATCCAAATAACCATCTAATGTCCTCTTGAGTGCCTCATTTGAACCTACCTCCGGGAGACAGTGATGTAAAAGTATTGTCTCTAGGTTAGTAACCCAAGGGGCCAATGCTTTGGCAGCATGGGCTCAAATACAACAACAGTGAGTACAAGTAAGTTAAATTCAATAAAAGTCTGGTATATTGAATAAACCTGTTACTTCTGCTTTGCCGTTCAAGTTGATAATGGTTACTCCACGTTCCCATCTACCCCCAATAATATTTCACCCCTTTGCTTATCAAGAATCTATCTACCTCACCTTTAAAAAATATTCAGGGTTCCTGCTTCCATTGCCTTTTTGAGGAATAGACTTCCAAAGGCTTATGACCCTCTGAGAAACAAAAAATGCTCTTCATTTCTGTCTTAAATGGGTGACTCTTTTGTTTTAAACAATGATCCCAGTTCAAACTTCTCTCACAGAATGAAACGTCTGTTCCACACGCATTCTATCAAGACCTCTCAGGAACCTATATGTTTCTGCAGTGTTTGGAACCAGGGCCAGGCAGATTGCAATGACTACGAGATCCCTGTTTGAGATTGTTAACCTGGGCCAATCAGGGAGCCCAGGCTGACAGATATAAACAAAGGATACCCCAGTTAGGCGGTAGTGTGGGAAAAAAACAAAAAAACAGAAAAACAGGAGTGTAGGGCACTGCTTGTCACTGGAAAATAAAAGAAAAAACAAAAAAAAACACAAAAAATAAACAGAGGATTCAGAGAGTCTCCTCATTCTAGGGACAGGCTCAGAGCTGGCTGGTGAGAGCACCTATACTGTGCACATGTAAATAGAGGGGGACTTGGTGATAGGATACCAAACTTTGTGCAGTTCAGTTTTAATCAAATCTATTCAAGTCACCACTTGGTCCTCTATTATCCAGATAAACCAAGGCTAGCCATTCAAAACATTCTGCATAAACCAATCCACAAATTGCAGGTATTGATCTGGCAAACCTTCTGTGAACCATTTCCACACGTTCACATCCTTCCTTACACAAGGAAGCCAATACTGTACATAATACTCTGAATGTGGTCTCACACTGTATCATTGCAGCATAATCTCCTTACTTTAGCATTTAATTCTCCTCCCAATAAACAATAACATTTCATTAGCCTTCCTAAATATTACCTGAATACTAACCTTTTTACATTACCTAGATCCTGCTGCATCTCACAGCTCTGAAATCTTGCATCAATTAATGTGCTTGTTTTTTTTATTGATGAATCTGTCACTGATTTGCAAAAACTCAACTAATTCATTGATGTCCTTCAGGGAAGGCAATTTGACATCCTTACCTGTTCTGCCCTGCATGTGACTCCATACCCATAGCAACGTGATTGACTCTTAACTGCACTCTGAAACAAATCATTCAGTTCAGGGCAATTAGCATGGACAACAAATACTACGATTAAAAGTGATGGGCTCATCCCCTGAGATATTAAAGAAAAAACATTGTACTGAACAGGACTGTCGTTCTTGAGTTGTGCTTTTCTTAAAAGTACTTAAAACATGTCAGCAGTGAACCTTTTAATTGCCCGTACACATTGGTTAACTGAAATCGAAATAGAAAATTGTGATTATAGCAGAAGCTTTACAGAGAACTTTTAGAATTTGAATGTTAGAGTCAAGATTCATAAAGCTGTACAGCACAGAAACAGACCCTTCGGTCCGACACATGAATGTTGACCAGATATCCTAACTTAATATAGTCCTATATGCCAGCACTTGGCCCTTATCCCTCTAAACCCTTCATATTCATATATCCATCCAGATGCCTTTTAAATGTTGTAATTGTACCTGCCTCCACTATTTCCTCTGCAAGCTTATTCCATACACACACCACCCTCTATGTGAAAAAACTGTCCCTTAGGTCCCTTTTAAATCTTTTCTCTCTCACCTTAAACCTATGCCCTCGAGTTTTGGACTTCACTATTCTTGGAAAAAGACCTTGGCTATCCACCCTATCCATGCCCCTCATGATTTTTATAAACCTCTGTAAGGCCATCCCTCAGCCTCTGACACTCCAGAGGAAATAGCCCCAGCCTATTCAGCCTCTCCCTATAGCTCAAACCCCGGTAAAATTGTTGTAAATCTTTTCAGAACCTTTCAAGCTTAATAGCATCTTTCCTGTTGGACGGAGACCAGAATTGAATGCAGTATTCTAAAAATGGCACACCATTGCCTTGTACAGCCACAATGTGACCTCCCTTGTATGCTTTGTGTGAACAATCAAGGGTTTGCTTATCGAGACAAAACTAACTTGATTCTAAAATTGTCTCATATTGGTGTGAAAACTATTTAATGCTTGGTGCAGGGCAAGTGGTATGCATGCAAACAATGTATAATGCAGATTTGTTGTTTCATCAGAAATTTAGTGTGGGAAATGTGTGAATATAATCCACATTAAAACAAATGCATTAATTTAAATTGGTAATCTGAGTCTCCTGGTTGGGTCAGTTAGTAACAAGCAATGAACAGGAAAGTCCCAGACTTGTTTTCTGATTGGATCAGATTATCTCAGTGTACAACCGAATGCAATATCTGTTGTTGTTGCAAAGCGTCTTTGGGGGTGAATTTTTGCGTGTATGCATTTATTTTCGTGTCAAGGAAGGGGAGGGTACAGTTCAACTCTAACACCTTTTCCTCCCATTAATTCAATCATTGTTCACAAACTATCATGCAGAAGGCTAGGAGACCAACTAAACAGCTTTCATCAGACTTAACCTCAGGATGGGTGCCACCTTCAACATTTCTCTGCTTTAAAAAAATTCTCTTTATTTTTTGAAAATTTAGTGGGCATCAGGAGACAAACAACTCAGGTTTCACAAGCACAGTTTTCAGTTGCAGGCGTGTTTGGGAAGGCATGTGAGTGCAATTGCAAGTGGCAAACCCAGAAGATGGTACTGCATCCCATCATCCCGGGGAATGTGACTTGTTTTTATTGGGTAGGTCAATTCAGGGAGCAGGGAGGTAGCATACAAAGTGGGGAGAAGTTTTTGTCAATGTTGAAAGGACTTGGAATGGGGCAAAACTTGTGCCAGATCACACACTTTATCATCACCATCTGGGCAGTGTGGTGACTCAGTGGTTAGCACTGCTGCCTCATAACGTCAGGGATCGGGGTTTGATTCCAACCTCAGGCGACTGTGTGTGTGGAGTTTTCACATTCTCCCCGTGTCTGCGTGTGTTTTTTCCTGGTGTTCTGGTTTCCTTCCACAATCCAAAGATGTGCATATTAGACAGATTGGCCATGCTGAATTGTCCATGGTGTGAAGGGAATGTGCAGTTGGGTGGATTAACCATGGAAAATGCATGGATGGGGTAGGTCTGGGAGGGATGTTCTTCAGAGGGTCAGTATGGGCTGAATGGCCTGCTCCCAAATTGTAGGAATATATGATTTTTATGCTTATTAGGCCCCTCCTCAGCAAGACAGCAGCAGACCCCATTATGGGTCAGGATCAAGACCAGTTATTGGGTCCTGAACATGAGTTGAAAATTCAGCTCCACCAGTCTAACTATCAGCCACTGACCTAGAAAATAATTTGAGACTGAAAAGAGTCAGAGATTCAGTTTCAATTATGAAGGACATATTCGAAAGAACAGAAGTAGGAAAAGAGGAAACAACGTAAAACTGATAAAGGTTCTTTTTAAACTACTAATAAAAATAAATTTAGGATTTTGTACAATGAGAGCGGGAGATAACTTCCATCTTCAAAACACAACAGGATATCGTTGACAGGTGCAACCCAGATGTAGCTCCGATGACATTTCCTATTTCTGCAAACGACACAGTTTAACCACGAATGTTTAAAGGGATGAACAGCCCCATGGTTCCAGCAAAACCTGCACCTCCCACAACAGTACAGAGACTGTAAAAATCATTAAAATCCCATAAAAGATGATCAGAGTTTTCAAATAATCTTATCATCTCCTATATTGCTTTGTGCCTAGCTTCTCCAATTTACTACGCAGTAGTTATTGAATTATATGCCATAAATATAATGAGCTGCCAGAGGAAGTGGTGGAGGCTGGTACAATTGCAATATTTAAAAGGCATTTGGATGGGTATATGAATAGGAAGGGTTTGGAGGGATATGGGCCGGGTGCTGGCAGGTGGGACTAGATTGGGTTGGGATATCTGGTCAGCATGGACAGGTTGGACTGAAGGGTCTGTTTCCATGCTGTACATCTCTATGACTCTATGACTCTATAAATATCACCTAAATAGGTCACTTGCCCATCCAGTCATTATAGATATAACATAGAACAGTACAGCACAGAACAGGCCCTTCAGCCCACGATGTTGTGCCGACCATTGATCCTTATGTAAGGTAAACCTAGTGTATGAACCCTCAAATTTCTGTGACCATATGCATGTCCAGCAGTCTCTTAAGTATCCCCAATGACCTCGCTTCCACAACTGCTGCTGGCAACACATTCCATGCTCTCACAACTCTCTGCGTAAAGAACCCGCCTCTGACATCCCCTCTATACCTTCCGCCAAACAGCTTAAAACTATGATCCCTCGTGTTAACAATTTCTGCCCTGGGAAAAGTCTCTGGCTATCAACTCTATCTATGCCTCTCATTATCTTGTACACCTCAATTAGGTCCCCTCTCTTCCTTCTTTTTTCCAATGAGCTCAGTCAACCTCTCTTCGTAAGATAAGCCCTCCATTCCAGGCAGCATCCTGGTAAACCTCCCCTGAACCCTCTCTGAAGCATCCACATCTTTCCTGTAATACGACGACCAGAACTGGACACAGTATTCCAAGTGCGGTCTAACCAAAGTTTTATAGAGCTGCAACAAGATCTCACGGCTCTTAAGCTCAATCCCCCTATTAATGAAAGCCATAACCCATATGCATTCTTAACAACCCTGTCCACTTGGGTGGCAATTTTAAGGGATCTATGTACCTGCACACCAAGATCCCTCTGTTCCTCCACACTGCCAAGAATCCTGTTTTTAATCCTGTACTCAACTTTCAAGTTCGATCTTCCAAAATGCATCACGTTGCATTTATCCAGGTTGAACTCCATCTGCCACCTCTCAGCTCATCTCTGCATCCTGTCAATGTCACGCTGCAGCCTACAACAGTCCTCTATACTGTCAACAACACCTACAACCTTTGTGGTAGTCTGCAAACTCGCTAACCCATCCTTCAATCTCCTCATCCAAGTCATTTATAAAAATTACAAAGAATAGAGGCCCAAGAACAGAGCCCTGTGGAACACCACTCACCACTGACTTCCAGGCAGAATACTTTCCTTCCACTACCGCTCGCTGTCTTCTGTCAACCAGCCAATTCTGTATCCAGACAGCTAAATTTCCCTGCATCCCATTCCTCCTGACCTTCTGAATGAGCCTATCATGGGCAACCTTATTAAATGCCTTGCTGAAGTCTATATACACCATATCCACCGCTCGACCCTCATCAACCTGTCTAGTACTGTCCTCAAAGAACTCAATAAGATTTGTGAGGCATGACCTGCCCCTCACAGAGCCGTGCTGACTGCATTTAATCAAGCCATGCTCTTCCAGATGGTCATAAATCCTCTCCCTCAGAATCCTTTCTAACACCTTGCAGATGTCAGACGTGAGACTGACTGATCTATAATTGCTGGGGGTTTCCCTATTTCCTTTCTTGAAGAGAGAATTACATTTGCCTCCCTCCAGTCCTCAAGTACGACTCCAGTGGAGAGAGAGGATGAAAAGATCTTCGCAATGGGCGAAGCAATTACATTTCTTGCTTCCCAAAGCAGAGTATGATCTTTATCAACCTCCTCTGAACTTCGTAATCTAATTCTATCAGTACAATCTTCAGCCTCTTTCTCTCTTGTATTATACTAATACTTCCTTAAATACATCTAAGCTATTGCCTGAACTATTCCATCCCATGGTGTGTTTTACAGTCTAACCACTCCCGGGATAAAGACATTTTACCTGAATGCATTTGTTGTCTTCCATCTTATTTTTTTTTAGCTCAATCATTTTGGATTCCTTGCATAAGTGGAAACACTTTCACTGCAACTAACTTGTCATAATTTGAAAGAGTCCAGTTTGGGTGATAATATTCCGTTCTGAAAAAGCATCACTGAACTCGAAGCATTAACTCTGTTTTCTCTCCACAGACACTGCCAGACCTGCTGAGTTTCTCCAGTATTCTGTGTATTTGGTTTGCTTAGGTGGAATATTTGTTGGTGCAGAGTCTCTTGCATTTGGGTTGGTAATCATATATCCTATGACGACTCTGATGGGCATCTAGCAGAACTTATACACTTAATGGTAAGGTCCAAAGGAGTGTTGCTGAACAAAGAGACCTTGGTGTGTAGGTTCATACCTCCTTGAAAGTGGAATCGCAGGTAGATAGGATAGTGAAGAAGGCGTTTGGTATGCTTTCCTTTATTGGTCAGAATATTGAGTACAGGAGTTGGGAGGTCATGTTGCGGCTGTACAGGACATTGGTTAGGCCACATTGGAATATTGCATGCAATTCTGGTCTCCTTCCTATCGGAAAGATGTTGTGAAACATGAAAGGGTTCAGAAAAGATTTACAAGGATGTTGCCAGGTTGAAGGATTTGAGCTATAGGGAGAGGCTGAACAGGCTGGGGCTGTTTTCCCTGGAGCGTCGGAGGCTGAGGGGTGACCTTATCAATTTTTATAAAATTATGAGGGGCATGGATAGGATAAATAGACAAAATCTTTTCCCTGGGATCAGGGAGTCCAGAACTAGAGGCCATAGGTTTAGGCTAAGAGGGGAAAGATATAAATGAGACCTAAGGAGTGAGATTTTCATGCAGAGGGTGGTATGTATGTGGAATGAGCTGCCAGTGGAAGTGGTAGAGGCTGGTACAATTGCAACATTTAAGAGGCATTTGGATGGGTATAAGAATAGGAAGGATTTGGAGGGATCTGGGCCAGGTGCTGGCAGGTGGGACTAGATTGGGTTGGGATATCTGATTGGCATGGACGGGTTGGACCGAAGGGTCTATTTCCATGCTATACATCTCTATGGCTCTATGACTTTATGTGCATAGTCCTGTGTGTTGAACTTCATCAATTCCTCTTCCCATTCTCACTCCAAACCAAGCACCCATTGCCTCCTGGTGGCTGTCTTGAGAGCAATGTTCTCCTGAGTACTGTACAAGCCTCGACTTCTACTCTCTCCCTGATATTCCTGCCACAATCTCTTGTCCATCTTCAACTTTTCATTTTGGAGTACTGTCTGATTCACCTTCCATCAGTCTTTATCTTGCTATCTCTATCCTCTTTTTTATTTGTTTTCCAATCCTAGAAGGGTTACATATTCTCTTCCCATTTGTTAACCTGGGTTGTGCTCTGGTATTTTGTTCATTTCTCATGTGTGAACTTTGACAGTGAATGTTCATTTTGTATTGAAAATCCTTATTAGGTTTCTGTCATTACCTCGATTTTTCAGATAGAATCGAAATTTTAGTCTCATTTTATATTCCTAAATATGAGTCATATTCTAGCAATGAAAAGGAATTTCCATTTACTATATTATCGTTGATGGACTTTTTCTGGAAAATACGTTTTGAAAAATTTGCTTTATCTCACAGAGAAATAACTTTCCAAAGTAGGTGCGCACATTTTTATCCATTGCGTATAAATGACCTTCCTAATGCTGGGGTGTTCACTTACCTGCTCAAAAGAATAAAACAAGAACAGTTTTGGAAATGCATCTTAAAGAGCTATTTACGTATGGGCAGTCTTGAGTAGATGAAGTGTGATTCGATCCTGATTCATTCTTTGAGTTGATAAGTTGTTACCGCGTCATTCTGCACCTTCCTATTAGGCCTAACCCTCAGTCCATAAAACCACAAAATGTAAAAGCAGAAGTAGGTCATTTGACCGATGGTGTCCACTTCATCATTTGGTGAGATCAAAGTTGCTCTAATAATTCTTAACTCCACTTTCCTGTCTTATCACGGAAATCCCATGTTCCCTTATTCATTAAAAATGTCTCCCTCAGTCTTGAATATGCTGAACAATTCAGCCTTGACAGCCTTTTAGGAATTTCACGTTGACTATTCAATAAAGAAGGGTCACTAGACCTTTTCCCTCCACAGATGCTCCCTATTTTTATATTCCACTCCCTTTGGAATATAGGCTAATATTCCATTTACCTTCCCTCGATAAGGACCTGGAAAGAATACCTAACACCACCCTCTGTGCATGGGTGCATTACACAATTTATAAATAATGGACAGCATATTCCTGCATGACTCTAGTGTGTGCTAATGAGACATAAGAAGGGCAAAGGGATTTGGTTTCTGTCCTAGATGGTGTCAGTTAATCGTTTACAGTTGCAGCTGCTCCAACATTCCTCATGTCCACTTTGCTGCATTTTCCCTGTAACCCTTGATTCTCTGACTGATCAAGAATCAGCACAGCACAGTGCTCCATGGTCAGCACTGCTGCCTCACAGCGCCAAGGACACAGATTTGATTCCACCCTCGGGCGACGGTCTGTGTTGCCTTTGTACTTTCTCTCTGTACCTGTGTGGGTTTCCTCTGGGTGCTCCGGTTTCCTCCTACAGTCCAAGGATGCACAGGTTAGGTGGGTTGGCCATGATAAATTGCCCATAGTGTCCCGGGATATGCAGGCTAGGTGGGTTAGCCACGGGAAATGCAGGTTACAGAGATGTGAGGGGGTTGGGTCTGGGTGGGATGCACTTTGAAGGGTCAGTGTGGACTTGCTGGGCCAAATGGCCTGTTTCCACACTGTAGGGTTCTATGATTCTATTATATTTCTCTTTCTCAGCCTTTAATATAATAAAGGATTTTGCCCCACAGCTCTCTGTAGCAAATTCCTCCTCATCTCTGTTTTAAATTGAATAATTGTTTTAAAATGTTTGCATATTTCTCAACTGCTTTATCCTCTTTGCATGAGTGTGTTTGTACAACAATAGAAGTCAGGAAAAGTCTTTGATCCTTTCGTTATTCTGAACATCTTTCTGTGCCTTTGCAGGGCTAGAGAATATGAGCTATATCTTTTTTACACTGCATTAAATTTTGAATAAATGAAGTGAATTAGCTTTGTGTATATTAGGAAAGCACATTTCACAATTGCAGAACATCCTAAAGTGCCTCTCAGCCAATGAAGTGTAGTCATGCAATGTAAGATGCAATTTGTACACAGCGAATTCTCGCAATCAGTAGTGTGATCATCTGAAAATTGGAAATGTACTTTATTTATTAGTGTTCCCTGTTGCGATTTTCTTATTGGTATTTCTTGCTCATGAAAAGTTTCCAGGTAAAAGACCACTTCAGGAAATGAGCACAAAAATCAAGGATAATACTCCAGCATAGTACCAACAGAGCACTACAAGGTCAGGGGTCCTGTACTGAAGTTAAACTGAGGCCCTCTATACCTTCTCAGGCATAAAGGATTCCATTGTACTATTGTGATGAAGAGCAGAGGATGATTATTGGGCATAGTATTGTAGTCAAATTCTATCCCTCAATCAATATCACAAGAGCAGATTATCTACCAATGTCACTTTATCACTGTTCTCACATTGAGGGATCATGCTGTGTGCAAGCTGCCTTCATGCACTCCAGCGGTGATTTGGTTTGTGACTCAGCGTGATGCTGACAGTGTGGGTTCAATTCCCATCAACAGCTGAGGTTACCATGAAGGACTCCCCTTCTCAACATTTCCCCTCGCCTGAGGCCTGGTGACCCTCAGGTTAAACTCACCACCAGTCGTCTCTCTCTAATGAGTGAGCAGCCCTATGCTCTGGTAAGACTATGGTGATTTCCACTAATAAAAAGATCTTGCCTGTCTGTAAAGTGGTTTGAGCCATTTGGTGATCCAAGTTCTGCTGCATGGAAGTCTCTTTTTTTTATCTCTCACGTGAAAACTTCTAGTTTCAGAATTTTCTTTTGTCTTCTGGTCTCTGTGCCTCGTACTTCCACTTCTCTAGTGAAAACTTGTATTTTCAGAATTTTCTTTTGACTTCTGGTTTCTGTGCCTCGTACTTCCACTTCTCTAGCTTTGAGCATTATCTTAACAGAATAACATGAACATAATTCCACTTTTCTTCTTTGATCTGTACATTCCCACCAAAACCAAAGCTGGGAAGATGGAGCAAAACCTAAGTGAAACATTGTGGTTTGAGTTACATGTGTTGGCACTATGCAGGAGAGATATAATGCACTACACTACCCATGATGGGGTTATTCTGATAAGTGTAATATTTATTTATTTTTTCTTTCTTTACTCAGCTGAAACAGGGTTGTGCAATCCCATTCAGAGGCGAGCTGGAGATAGTGTTACCCTGCCATGCAAATACACCTCAAGATCATACCAGAATGGCTTCTTGGACATTGAGTGGGCACTCAGAAGCACAAACATGAATGAGTCAGATAAGTTGGTAAATGAAAACATACTGAAAGTGGTGACTGGGCTGAATTTTCAAACAGGGAGGATGTTGGGTTCAGTATAATTTCAAATTTGAACATCCAAGTCTCTTAAGTCATCACAAAATCCTGAAACAGATATGAATTTTTAACGACCAGCTTGGCATGGGAACATGGATCCCAAATGCCAATAGCCATTGTCCCTTAAAGAGCTTGTTAAAAGGCTGGGGTATGTGGGAAAGTAATTTTGAATTCAGATTTTGGCAATCTTGAACCATCTGGTAAACAATTGCCTGGATCACATTGAAGCAAAAAGACGTTTGTTTCCTTTGGTGTTAGAACAAAATGTGAGAGGCTCAGCACTGGCCTTTGTCATGCCATCCATATCTGTCCTTACCTTCACAGTGCTTTCACGAGCTCCTGTTCTGCACAGTGCAGCAGCAGCAAACCCCAATATGGCCACCATCTGCCTTTGTTGCTGAGTACCAGAAATGATGTGGAGGGGCCGGTGTTGGATTGGGGTGGACAAAATCAGAGGTCACACAACACCAGGTTGTAGTCCAACAGGTTTAGTTGAACTCACAAGCTTTTTGAGCCCTGCCGCTTTGTCATGTGAAGTGACTTCACCTGCTGAAGGAGCAGCTCTCTGAAAGCTTGCGATTTTAAAGAGACCTGTTGGATTATACCCTGCTGTCGTGTGATTCCTGACTTTGGGTACCAGTACCTCCTGGAGGCATTCAGTGAGTTACATTGGTCACTGAGCTCACCTCCTGCCCAGTGGGGACATTGGTATTTGAACACTATATCTGAGAAAGATACACAGGGTTAAACGCAGACTCAGTTCTCATAATTTATCCAAATGTTGAGCTGCTGACCTCCACTGAATATCCAACTCAATAAAATAATGTTGGTTGTAGCAAGGCAAAAAATAGCAGTGACACATTTTACCTCCTTTAGTCCCATTCTTAGAGTCAGAGAGAAAATGTCAGGAGTTGGGGTTGGGATATCTTATAAGGAGAAAGGGAGGACTGCAGATGCTGGAGATCAGAGTTGAGAGTATGGCGCTGGAAAAGCACAGCAGGTCAGGCAGCATCTGAAGAGCAGGAGAATCGACGTTTCAGGCATAAGCCCTTCATCAGGCTTATGCCTGAAACGTAGATTCTCCTGCTTCTCGAATGCTGCCTGACCTGCTGTGCTTATCTCCAAGGTGCCAGTTTTGGTGTTAATGTAAATTGCTGACAGAGATAATGTTACATAGCACCTGCTAGGTAGCATTGCAAAACAATACAGACAGTTCTGTGGTTATCTAACGCATACGTGAAGGCTGTCAGAGGTGAGTTTAAACCAAAAATGCAGGAGAATTAAAACATCTTTGTCAAACTCATTATTTAAAATTTTAATGATGGTTAACTATAAATTAATGATCCAGCTGACCAAAGAATCACAACAAAGCTTTCATTTAATGAATGTGTAATGTCAAAAATATCCCTTTTCTCAGGCAGGTGCACAGAAAACATGCATTGACTAAGGAAAAGAAATGAGTAGGCAGGAGTGAAAATTTGGTCAAAAACATTAAAAAATGTGAGGTGGAGAGATCTGGTGTGGAAGTTCCAGACACCAGGACTACTAATAGCCTCTAGTTGAGATGAATTGGAAGACAATGTGTAAAAGGGTGTTAAGTTCAAACAGCATAACAATTGGAACTTGTATGTTATTAGACTGATGAATGCACTCTCTAATCTCAAATAATGCTGATCCAACTAATGCTGATCTTACCTCATGCACATCCTGTGCAATGTAACCTAAGTTTTTTTTTACAACTTTTGATCTGTGAATCTCTGCATGCTATGATCTGCCTACGCTGCTTGGATACAAAGCTTTCCACTATACTTTGATACAACAAATCAATCAATCAGCGGCTGAGGAGATAAAGTGGAATTTTGCCATGGAAAGGGAAGAATACTAAGTTTGAAGGAATGCATGGGGTACAGTGTGTGCTTAGATGAAACCGTGTGGGACAGGATTGGCCCAACAGAGCTTTGCAGATGATGAATTTATAGAGAAAGGGAGCATTGAAGTGGTCGCATCTGGTGGTGAAATGATGGACCGAGCTGCAAGGCTGGGGTTGAAGGCAGGATTGTGAGAAGCATCAATTCGTTCATGTGAATGTCACTGGCAAAGCCAATACTTATTATCCATCCCTAACTGCCCTTGAGCTGAGTGATTTGTTCAGTCATTTCAGAGTTAATCACGTTGCACTGGGTCTGGAGTGACATGTAGGCCAGACCAGGTAAGGATGACAGATTTCCTTCCCTAAAAGACATTGATGAATCAGATGGGATTTTTATTAAAATTGATGATCGCTTTCAACTCTCAGACTAGCCTTTAGTTCATTTTGTCAATGTTATTAATTGAATTTAAATGTCACCAGCTGCAGAAGGAATTGAACTAATATCACCAGAGTACGAGCTGCTAGATTATTAGTCCAGTGACATTATTAAGACACCATTATCTCCCCAGAAACTCGACTCTAGTTAAACCCTAAATTTGCAAACAGTTTGGGACATTTGCTGGAAAGAGATTAAAATAGTACTGAGTGGTCAGCATGTCCATGGGAACAGGGAAAGATGATAAAGGTCCATCCCTGCAGAAGTACGGTGTGATAGCATGAGAATAGCAAGAGATGTTATCGGAGAATCCCTGGCTATGATCAGGTAACTGAGAGCCCCAGGTACAATGCCACATCTGCGCCTAGTTAAGCAGGTTGATCACAAGTGAGTTACTGAGTTCACGACAATGTTAGGACCCAAGTGTCTACACCACAAATGGATATCTGCAAAGTTAGAAAGCAGTCTGGTTACTGTGGACAAGTCGGGTTAGGTCAATATCCTTTATTGAATCAGATAGATTTGTTACATTCGAACAAAATATAGTTAAAGCCATATGCAGGGGGCATGACTGATGGAATTCCTGGAGAATGATATATCGAGTTAAGAGGTGATTGTCAAACCTGCGTTTCTGAAAGCAATTTGCTTTCCAGGGTAAACAGGTTGGCTTTAAAATGTCGTGTGAGGAATTAATAGCTTCATTTCAAGTTTTAATGTTTGATTGCACTTATTCCACCACCAAGTGTCTTGATTCTTCCAAGAATCATAACTTTGCCAATTGTTGTGAAAAGAAATTGACCATGAACAATGAGACTGATTAAAGATCAAGCACAATTCTTCATGCAGTTGTGACTGTTGTTTAACTTTGTGGCAGATCTTAACACTCTCAGGTGGAAGGGTTTACGTGACTGATGGTTGGCAGCAGAGAATCACCTTTCTTTCCAGCAATGGCACCAAGGGAGATGCTTCACTGCATTTTATGGCATTGGCTGTGAATGACAGTGGAATCTACAACTGTAAAGTGAAGGCGAAAGGTCAGATCTATCAAACAGCTTGTAATTTGACTGTACAAGGTAGGTCTTCATATGTCAATCTTTATTGAAGTCAAGATTGTGTACACACTTTATACAATAAATTCAGTGTTACACGCATCCATTTTCTCCTTCTCAGTTCCTGATTGGATTGGGAATCTCGTTGCTGAATTAGGACCTTCCAGTACATGTTTTCTAAAGATTATGCCCTGTCACATGTGCATTTGTTTCTTTGTTAAGGGCATTTTCTGGGTGTGTTTGCAAGCTTGTCGACTCCATATAGCCCAGTAAGTTAGGGATTGACTACCTTGGATCACTGCTTTGCATTGCATAGTACCGGCTTCATTCCTGCACCAGCTGAGGCCTCTGTGAAGGTCCCACTTTCTCAACCTCACCCCTCGCCTGAAATAAGGTGACTGTCAGAGAGAATGGGTCCTCTGGGCCCAAGGCACCTTATCCCAGTAAGGTAGCATGGATGTTACATCAATTTGACCCAATGAATAATTCAGTAATTTGTGTTCAAATCCCCCATGGTTGCTGGATAACTCAACTTCAGGTAAATAAAATCTGGAACAAGAAGGTACAATCAATAATTCTTCCAGAGTTCCCTACCAATAGCCAAATCTGCCACAATGCTGCACTGTCCATCACTGGTCGAGTTGGGAGGCAGATACAATCTACCCCAGACTCAAATGGGGATTAATCCCCATGTTGTTGGCATCAATCTCCACTCCTGCCAGCTGAACCAACCAAACCTCAAGTCCCACCTCCAACAAGAAGTCTGAATGGCTGCGGCAACATACGTTCTAGCAACACGGAGCTTCAACATTCTTTCCATCGTGTGGCTGACCAGGAATTTCTTAGAAGCCTACCACCTGTCATTAACCAGGAGGATTTGCAGGTTGAGGCACAACCATTTGGCTTCATTATGAATATACCTTCCTTGACCATCAGGCTCAGAGATGTCTGGGATGTGATACGCTGGGTACTCTTCACTCTCCTGTTCTGTTTCAGTCACAATGTTAACACGAAAACATTAGGTGAGCATCATGGCCTTTACAAGATGATTTTGAGCACTCTAAGTTCCCCATCAATGAGGTGACCCTGGGTGGAGGGGTCTCAAAGCAGGAGACACAGTTTGAGACAGAAAAGCTACCCACTGTACCCCAGGTCCACCCAGCCTCAGAAACAGTTACCATGAAGCTACTGGATTCACATAAAAGTCCATCTGGCTCACTCACATTCTTTAGGGAAGCAAGTCTGCTGTTCCAGCCTGGTCTGGTCCTTTGGTGACCACAGATCAATAGCCATTTGGTTGTCACCTGTTTCCTCTTAAAATGTCTAGAAAACCAATCAAGGTTTGCATAAAGATTTGTAGCTCGGGTGATGGTTGCCGTGGTTATGGGTATGTTTTGCCAAGCTGGGAAGTTGGTTTGTAAATGTTTTGTCCCCTTTCTAGAGACAGCCTCAGTGCTGTGGAGCCTCATGTGAGGCACTGCTGCCCTGTGTCGGTTGGAATGTATTTGGTTTTGTTCCTGCTGCTTCCAGTTGTCGCTTCATGTTGATTGTTGTAGTGGCCGGTGTATTGGGTCTAGGATTATATGCTTGTTGATGGAGTCCCTAGATGAGTGCCATGCTTCTAGAAATTCTCTGGCTGTCCTCTGTTTGGCTTGTACTATGATAGTTGTGTTGGCCCAGCTGAATTTGTGATCCTTGTCATCTGTGTGCATAGCTACTGGGGACAGCTGGTCATGGCATTTAGTGGCCAGTTGGTGTTTGTGGATGTGGATTGTTAGTTGTTTACCTGTTTGTCCTGTGTAGTGTTTCATGCAGTCTCTGCATGGAATCCTGCACACCACGTTAGTCTTGCATATGATGAGTAAGGGTCTGTTGTCCTGGTGAGTTGTTGTTTGAGCAAGGCTGTTGGTTTATGGGCTGTCATGAATCCCAGTGTGGGAGAAGTCTAGCTGTCAGTTCCAAGATGTTTGTTATACAAGGTATCATATCTGGTGTGTTGACTCATGGCATATCCATGTTTGCAGATGAAGTTGCGGGGATATCGTTCTTGGCGAAGACTCTGTAGAGGTGTTCTTTTTCTTGCCGTTGCAGATCGGAAATGCTGCAGTGTGTTGTAACCCCTTTGAACAGGGTCCTAATACAGCTTCACTTGTGTGTGTTCAGGTGGTTGCTGAGATTGGGAGGTTTGACGAGTTGGGAAGTTGGTTTGTAGATGTTTTGTCCCCTTTCTAAGTGACATGCTCAGTGCTGCAGAGCTTCCAGTGAAGCGGTTGCCGGTTGCTCGTTGCAGTGTTGGTATATTGGGTCTAGGTCTGTGTGTTTATTGGCAGAGTCTGTGCATGAGTGCCGTGCTTCTGGAAGTACTCTGGATGTCCTTTATTTGGCTTGTCCTATTATTGTTGTGTTGGCCTTCAGGACCTGGTTGCTGTGTATGTGGCTTTCCAGCACACTTTTGTGGTACATTCCCCATTCTGTGTTCTTTCTACCATCACTTCCAGGAATAGGAGTTGATCGTTAATTTCCACCTCTCTTGTAAATTTGATCCCTGTGAGTAGGTGTTGATAATCCAGTGTGAGCTCTTGAACTCTGTTCTTTTAATGATTACAAAAGTATCAAACATGAAGGCCAACACAATAATAATAGGACAAGCCAAATAGAGGACATCCAGAGTACTTCCAGAAGCATGGCACTCATGCAAGGATTCTGCCACTAAACACACAGACCTAGACCCAATATACCAACACTGCAACGAGCAACCGACAACCGGAAGTAAAACCAAAAAAATTCCAACCAACGCAGGACAGCAGTACTTCACAGGAGGCTCTGCAGCACTGAGCATGTCACTTAGAAAGGGGACAAAACATCTGCAAACCAACGTCCCAACTCGGCAAACATGCCCACAACAACAACAAACAGTTTGGTTGAAATCTATTCATGTGATCTATAACCACACAGTCATGTTTGAAATGTAGTTTCAAGATCTATAACCAACAAGGACTCTGGTTTCTCAACACCATCTTCTCAACAATAATTGGCCTTTACCAGTAACATCCACATTCTGTGATTGAACAAAAATAGAAACACAGGTTGGCATCCCATGCCCATCACACACAAGAACTGAGATGCAAAAACCTCACATTGGAGATGTTCTGACAGCCTCCCTTCGATGTAATATTTCAGCTGAAAGTCAGAAACTCTACCCATGCAGCACTCACTCGATACAGCAGCAGTGTGGCAGGTAGCACCAATCTCACTGAGTCAGGCAGCTGGCCTTGTGTTGGGGTAAGGCTGGTCAAATTCCATGCCACAAAGCTCCAGGTTAAGACCTTGAAAAGGAAAAGAAAGATTAGCATTTCTGTAGAGCCTTTCAACCATTCGTCCCCCCCACAGCCAGTGAAGTACTTTCAGAGAGCAATTGCTAGAGTAATGTAGGGAGTCTTGCACCCATTTGACACACTGAGAGATCCCACAAACAGCAATGTCATAATGATTCAATAATCTGTTTTGGCTCGTATTGACTGAGGGGCAAATAATATTAAGAATATTATTAAGCTGATCTGAGAGAGGTGGCATAGTTTCAGTTTAGCATCTTATCTGAAGTACAGAGTCTCCAAGAGTGCAGGGCTCCCTGCTGAGAGGGTCAGCCTTGGATATTTGTGCCCAGGGCCTGGAGTGGGGCTTAAATCCATAGCCTTCTGGTTCTGACATCAGAGGGCGACCAGCCGTGCCTCAGCCACAGACTTCATTTTATTCGTTCAGAGGATGTGGGTTTCACTGGCTGAACCAACATTTGTTGCATAGCCCTAAATAGCATTTTGGGTGATATATTAAGGCAATGTCTCAATTTCCTTGTCAATAGAGAATAAAATCTCACAATGCACAATTTGAAAGAAAAGCAACGGATTTCTGGCCGACCAACACCTCAAACAGATTATCTTGGAGCAAATTACTGCAGATGCTGGAATCTAAATGCTGGAGATGACAGCGGGTCAGGCAGCATCCATGGAGAGAGAGCAAGCTAACGTTTCGAGTCAAGATGGCTCTTCATCAGAGGTGAAGAAGAGTCATCTAGATATGAAATACTAGACTATCTGGTGTCTGTGGGATTAGATTAGATTAGATTAGATTACTTACAGTGTGGAAACAGGCCCTTCAGCCCAACAAGTCCACACCGTCCCGCCGAAGCGCAACCCACCCATACCCCTACATTTACCCCTTTACCTAACACTACGGGCACTTCAGCATGGCCAATTCACCTGACCTTGGATCTTGCAGCACATTAGCTACCACGTTACTGCATTGCTACTGAAGCAACATTTCAAAAGTACTTCATTAATTCAGAGCGTTGCACACTGTTATGGGCGCAACATGATGTCAGTGAAAGCAGAAAACATTAAATACTCAACAAATCGGGCAGCCTCTGTGGAGAGGGAAAAAATAGAGTTAACGTTTTCAGACTTGAGCAAACAGCTTGAGTTTCAAAGCAGGAAGGAATGGCCAAGAAAGCTGAGAATGTCCACAATCTGTAACTTATAAGGCTTTGGGCTATGTTCTACAGTATCTGTTGAAATCCTGAAGAATATTAATATTATTTTTAATGAATGTTTTTCTTTAGATAATCAGAATGCTACAGAAGTCACATCTGTCCCTTCAACAAACCAGGAAACTCAACATGGTAATAATAAGTAGGCGATGGCCTCTGATTTCTCATTATTCTCTCATGCTGTTTCACACTTAATCATCTCAGAGCGCTATCTCCTTAAGCCAAGTGTCAGCTAGGAACTTGAATTAACTGAGTTTTTGTAATTTCTCTTCCAAAGATGTATATTCAAGCCCTGTCATTGTCCCCAATGTTTTTAACTAATTCACTGCTATTAACAATTTTTTTTTAAATTTCTAAATTCTTGGTGAAGAGCTATGGACTGTGCAACAGAACAACACAAATACAGGCGAAAATTCAACTTCACCAACAAAAGGTAAATCCAATACCTGGCTTCAAAATGTTGACAGAATAAGACATAGAAGGTGAAGAAAGAAAGATTTGCATTTCTATAGCACCTTTTGGTGAGAGCTGAGGATATCAGATTTCTTCATAACTCAAAGCACATCAAAGCACTAAGCTACGAATGAAATATTTTTGAAGTATCTTCGCTGTCATAATTACTTTTCTTCATTTCGTGGGACATGTGCCTTGCTGGTAAGATCAACATTTGCCCCTGAATTGCCCCTGAACTAAATCGCTTGCATTTAAGAGTTAACTACATTGCTATGGGTCTGGAGTCATACATAGAGTCATAAAGTCATACATGGGCCAGACTGGGTAAGGTTGGCCAATCTCCCTCCCTAAATTGTCATTAGTAATGTAGGAAATGTAATCACTGACATGGGCACAGTAAGCTGCTACGAAGAAACAATGTGACCATGATAATCTGTTCTTGTGATATTGATCAAGGAAGATGTTGGTCAGGAAACTGGAGATAATTTGCCTGCTCTTCTTTAAAGCAGTATCGTGTGTTCTATCAGACTCACCTCAGCAGCTTATACTGAGTCATAGTTTTGACAATGCATCCAGAAAGATGTATCTCTGACAGTGCACTATTCCCTAAACATAGGCGTGGAATTTTGCACTGAGTTCTGGAGTGGGACTTGAACCCTGAGTTCTGGCACTCAGCAACATGAGGACCAGCAATTGAAACATAGCCAGCACAGAAGTGGATTTTGCAATGACAGAACTGCAAACAGAGACACAGTTAGGGATAACTGAAATTCAATTCTTATATTTGTATCATGATGAAATATCTATCCCTCAATCCCTCATTACCACCAACTATCTGGTGTTGCAGTTTGTGGAACTTGATGTGCGCAAATTATCTGCTGTGTTTCCACAGCAACTACATAAGGTTATGAAAAGTGTTAATACAGATCTAAGTTTTTTCATTTTCCATATTACAGCAGCATTAAAAAAAAGTTAAATAAAACCATGGAAACATCTAGTTGCAAAAAGGCCTTCAAAAGGGTTTTCATCTGGTTGTTATCTGTTTGGTTTGTAAATTGCTTCTGTAGAAAACATGGGCACGCTCTAAGCTTTACAGCATTTGAGAATTATCACACTTAAGGACCAATATGCTAAAACCATACCATTCGATGTGATGAAAGGGTCTGTGAAATGTTACTGAACTGGTTACCAGATCATTTTTCACACATAGATAAAACCTATTGGTTAAAAAAGACTTAACACAGCTTCACAAGACAATGCATGTACGTTGAACCTTTGCAAACCAGTTCACTGTATCAAGGTTTGTGTCAAGGCTTGTAGCTCAAGTACTGGTTGCTGTGGTTGTGGGTATGGTCGCTGAGCTGGGAAATTGATTTGCACAAGTTTCATGCCCTGTCTGGGTGACATCCTCAGTGCTGTGGAACCTCCTGCTGTACTGTGTCTTCTGGAATTTCAGAAGATTATGAACACACCCACAACCACGACAGTTCGTGGTGTCTTTCACAAGAACAGCTATGGAGTAAGAAGATACAAAAGACAGATTTTCAACATTTTTACACTTCCATTGTTATTTATTTAAGTAGACTTAAAACTATCAGACATGAGTCAAAGACTGCAATGAGCTGATAGGAGTTGGGAGTTCATGAAGGAATATGTCCTCCCAGAGCTGGTAACCAGATCTGGTTAAATCTCTTTTGCTTTATTCCATACCTGACATCAATGAGTTATCTTCAATACTTTCTCTTCCCCCACCTCATGCTCCAATCGTGGTCTTTTCATCTTTATTCTTTAAATGTTTTGTCCTCATTTTTATTCTGGTATTTGAGAAAGACCAGGATGAATATGAATGGCTGAATCTGTCAATCTCATGGGTAACTGCTGGACCCCTTCACAGCACCATCAGCAAGTGTGCTTTCAGCTGCCTAGATCCTAAGTCCTTGAATTCATTTTCCAAAGCTCTCTCTGTCTCTGTCTCTGTCTGTCTGTCTGTCTGTCTCTCTCTCTCTCACACACACACACAGACACACACACACACACACACACACACACACCTCCATTAATCTGCTTGTTAAAATAATTTGTGTTACAAAGCTATTGGTCTGCTGACCATGCTCAGTCCCAAATTTTCTCTGATAATGTTGCTATGGAGGACTTTAAGACCTGTTAGAAAACTAAAGATAAGACCATAAATACAAGCTGTTAAAGTTGCATGAGAGAGATGGAAAAATGGTGAAGAAAATTTGGCTTGTTCAGACTAATACAATTTTCATGAACAAAAATATAAGGCATCCTTCAATCTCTTTCATTAGACCTTGAAACAACTGAATTCATCAGTGCATCATGCAGTAACATCTCACTCTGTACACAGGTGACACAAATACATCCTTCCACATAATATATGTTGGAATTGGGTTTGGCATTTCTGGATTCATCATTATGCTCATCGTAATAATTACATGTTTAAAACACAAACCAAGTGCTGCATGTCTACACAGGTAAGCTTCAAATAGCATTTAATGATGTATGATATTTTGTTGTTCATGTTTTTTTTCTAATTAAAATATATCTACAGGAGGCTCGATATTCTTTCTGACTTGAAAATTCATTCGTCCAACTGCTTATCAAATGTGATGCACTGGGCTCATTCGGCATATTTCTCAAATAAGATGCCCTCAGTAAATGATTTGGAGGAGCCAGTGTTGGACTAGGGTGGACAAAGTTAAAAATCACACAACACCAGGTTATAGTCCAACGGGTTGTTTTTGGAAGCACTGGCTTTTGAGGCCCTGACTCTTCATCAGGTGGTTGTGGAGTAGGACCGTAAGACACAGAATTTATAGCAAACGAGTTACAGTGTCATGTGGCTGAAATATATGAAACAAACTTAAATTAAGCTTTCATCTTTTAGAATGGCTTTCCTAGTTTCAGTTCATCAATATGTAAATCCCAGAATTGCTTTTACATCACATTCTCAAGATAACTTCAGATTTTGTAACAAATTTACAGATTCTGTAAATCCCACTTTAAAAATAGAACCAGTCTGACTCAAGATGGGGACACAGATAGACTTTAACCTCACACCTACAATGCATTGTCTGAACTGAGTTGACACCTTTTGTTAGAAAATCTGAAGTTATCTTGAGAATGTGACTTAAAAGGAGTTCTGGAATTTACATATTAATGAACCGAAACTAGGAAACCCATTCTAAAAGAAAAAAGATTTAATTTAAGTTTGTTTAATATACTCCAGCCAACATGACACTGTAACCTTTTGCTATAAATTCTGTGTTTTATGGTCCTGCTCCGCAACCACCTGATGAAGAGGGAGCGCCTCAAAACCTTGTACTTCTGAATAAACCTGTTGGACTATAAACCCATGTTGTGTGATTTTTAACTCAGTCAGTAAATGAGTTAAATGTTGGATTTTCACCAAGCGTTTCCCTCATTGATGAAAGTGTCTCACCTTGGAAACAATACCAAAACCTTATTGTACTCTCCCATCTCCCACTAAGTTCCATATGCTTGCTGACCGACACGGGTTCGCAAAACTCTGAAATTTTCAAATCCCTCCAAGGCTTCACTACTCCTCATTTTTGTAACTTCTTTAGGCCAACAGGATCTCAGTAGCTGATGTCCAATTCTAACCTGATTTTAATCACTCGACCAATCACCTTCAGCTGGACAGGCTCTGCAGTTCACTCCTTGTGTAGCAATCTCTCTACCTACCTCTCTTTCTTCACAAGACATTCCTTGAAATCCACTGTTGTACAAATTAATGTTTTGAGAGGATTAATGTTTGTGCTATGGTGGCTTCACCCATTCAATTGAAGTCATATACAGTGTATGAATAAAGGAAAAGAGTCCTACTCTAGTTTTCAGAGGGAGCAGATGTATTTGTATCAGCTCCCTAATAATTATTCCTGACCAAATGTAGTTGTACTTGCTACCAGGCAATAGTCCTTCTATTATCAAAGAATAGTCCCTCTTCTGCAAATACTCTACAGTGAAGTATCCTCTACCACTGATCACTGGATAGATGAGACATAAGACAGACCAATGCCAAAGGTGGAATGTGGCAGTGAATTGCTCCAAACAGCCCTTACCCAGTGCCACAAACTGGTTGAGGTGGCAAACAGGAGGTGCCAGTAGTGGTCATGTGGAAAAATATCATACCTCCTTTTTCATTATATACCTCCATGTCAAATTTGGGAAAAAGCGAGGACTGCATATGCTGGAGATCAGAGTCGAGAGTGGGGTGTTGGAAAAGCACAGCTGGTCAGGCAGCACCAAGGAGCAGGAGAATCGACATTTCGGGCATAAGCCTTCAATCAGGAAAGAAATTCCTGCTCCTTGGATGCTGCCTGACCTGCTGTACTTTTTCAGCACCTCACTTTTGACTGGTGTCAAATTTTGTTTGCTACTACTTTTGAGAAGCAGCATGACATGTTTTACTGTGTTAAAAGATGCATATTGTGGGTGTAGAAAATATTGTTATTACTTTTTCCAGTTGTAATACTTTTTTTCTTTTTGTACTCTACAAATCTAAACATTAGATACAGAACTAATGTAGAGTGCTCATTTCATGTAAACTGGATCTCCTAAACATTTCTCAGTCTTAACTTCAATTACCTTTTTAGCTTTGGACTTCAACTGCAATGTTTGAGATTTGAGATTAGATGACTATCTTTTCTCTGAGAAGTCACAAGAGTATAAATAAATGTTAAATTCAGTACAGCTGGTTTCATTACAGTTAAAGTCATAAGTTATAATGATAAAAGTACCAAGAAAAATCATACAGTCAAATCATCCCACACTGTGAAATATTACAGCACTCTGCAGAGAGAGAAAATATGGGAACAATTTGCTGATTTTATAATCTCTCAAAACTTCCTCCTGCTCACCAGTATTTCTTGATAGTATATAGAATGTATGGTAAAAAAGATAAAGTTCTCACCCTATCATTTTGACATTTTTTTGCTGCAGATCTAGGGCAGTGATGAATACTGCACAACAATCAGAAGAATTCTCATTTCAGGTAAAAAAAAAGAGTCCTTTAATACATTTTTATGAAATGATAAAACATTCCTACTTGCATACTCAATAGGTTTTTCTCCATATATGTTCTGAGACTTGTTTTTACAAGGGATTTTAACTGAATGGTGGGATAAGAATTACGAGCATGGATTAAAATGTGTCCCCATTTTTATCTTTGAAACTTGACTTTCAAACTCAGTAGGCCACTGGCTTCTTGCAAAGCCAGAGCAATTGAAAAATCTAAAGCTTCAAGTATTCATCATGAAATTTGGAGATGTTGTGAAATCAAAATGCATGCTATGACTGCCAAACTCTGCTGAAAAACAAAAACCACCTTTTCCAAATCTCCCATCTCATGTTTCACTCCAATCTCACCACCAGAACCAAAAGCTGTTTAAACCTTGAGTCTTCGAGGAGAAAGTGAGGTCTACAGATGCTGGAGATCAGAGCTGAAAATGTGTTGCTGGAAAAGCGCAGCAGGTCAGGCAGCATCCAAGCAACAGGAGATTCAACGTTTCGGGCATAAGCCCTTCTTCAGCCCTCATTCCTGAAGAAGGGCTTATGCTCGAAACGTCGAATCTCCTGTTCCTTGGATGCTGCCTGACCTGCTGCACTTTTCCAGCAACACATTTTCAGCTCTAAACCTTGAGTCTTGTCAGCCATACAATGAGACAGTGACTGGTCTGTAACATAATGCCAAATTCCTACCAATTCCTCACATTCCTCAATACCTTTGGATAACAACAGTCCGATATGTTTAAATTTATTCTTTTGTTGCACTGGTGGAAAACCTTTCCCAATACTTATCTTCCAAGGAGTGGAGAAGTGTTCCCTTGTGAAAGTTCTAGTTCTAATTTTTACACTATGGCCAAACATCCAAGATCCCACCCATCAAAAATAGTTTTTCTTTCCCTTCATGATCTATTTACTTTAATATCATGGAAATCTCATTCAAAGCATACCTTAACCATTTAAATTCCAGGCAGTAAAAGTCCAGTTCACATTATCTCTCCTTGTAGTTGAAACTAATTTAGGAGAATAGGTATCATTCCAGTAAATGTTTCCTCCAAGGTGAATATATTCTTCCTGAGGTGTGATGCCCAGAACTCTGCACTCTAGTTGTGATTAAACCATTTGTTTCATTGAAGAATTACTCCTATCCATTGGAATCTAGTCCAGTTTAGATACAAAGGTGGGATGGTGGCTCAATGGTTAGCACTGTTGCCTCACAGCAGCAGGGACCCGGTTTCAAGTCCAGCCTTGGGGGATGTGTGGAGTTTGCATATTCTTCTTGTGTCTGCTTGGGATCTGTCCCAGATTCCAAAGGTGTGCAGATTAGGTGCTAAATTTTCTGTAGTATCTCAGGATGTATAGGCTAGGTGGGTTAACTATGCTGAATGCAGGGTTACAGTATAGGTTGGGGCCTGAGTCTGGGTGGGATGCTTCCAAAGGGTCGGTACAGATTCAATAGGCCAGATAGCACTATGGGGATTCTATGATTCTAAGGCCACCACTCCAT
The DNA here is from genome assembly GCF_020745735.1 of Hemiscyllium ocellatum. Lineage (NCBI taxonomy): Eukaryota > Metazoa > Chordata > Chondrichthyes > Orectolobiformes > Hemiscylliidae > Hemiscyllium > Hemiscyllium ocellatum. The sequence continues at coordinate 50,056,577 of NC_083429.1, forward strand.
TAGCTTGTATGAGCACAGAGATCCAACTGGTACACAGTCCAGAGTCACTGCAAAATGGTCATTCTTCTCACAAGGGGTTGTGAATCTTTAGAATTTTTTACCCTAGAGGACTGTGGGTGCTACATTGTCAAGTTTAGTCAGTGTGGACATATTGGGTATTCATGGAATGGTACTGTAATGGGTGGGAAAATTAAATTAATGTAGAATTTGTAATAAACGTATTGAATAATAGAGCAAATTAAAGGGATCGCATAGCTCAAGCCTGTGTACATTTCTTATGATTTTGTTCAGGAATGACAAAGCATTTCACATGTGTGATTAAACTCAGACCATTCAACAAAATTCCATAGAAAATAAGAACCTAAAATATATTGGCTATCAGATAAAATACTGTATAATTAGCGAGTTTTGCGAAGATTTGTAGCTCTGGCTGAGGTTCTGGATGTAGGTTTGCTCACTGAGCTGAAAGGCTCATTTTCACTTGATAAATGAGTCATACATTGGATTTTCACCAAACGTTTCCCTCATTAAGAAAATATCCTGACGAAAGTGTCTCAGCTTGGATGTGTCTCAGCTCAGCAAGCAAACCTACATCCAGAATAACAGTATAATATCTTGTGAGTTTGTAATTGTAGGGGTAAGATTCACTGATAAACTACAGGAGGGTCGTACTGCCAGTGTCTCACCTTGGTCTCAATTCAGACAGGCAATATCTTCGACTCTAATTTCCATCGATTTAGTCAAAATTGGTCTTTGGAAAATTAAAAATTGAACTTTGTCACCTCTTTAACAGGTCATGAAAGTTTATATTTGTTAATATTATTTGGGAAGTAGGTTCCGAAGCAGAGTTAAAAAAGATTTTGGATTCAGTGCTGTGGATTCCTGATTTATTCTATTAAAAAAAGTACAAAAATAATTTGGAATAGTGAGATAAAGCCATTCTTTCTAAGAAATCATGTCACTTAACTCTACACGTGATGGTGAGGCCATACCCAGAGTACTGCATACAGTTTTGATCCCTGTATTTAAGAAAAGGTGTACTGGCATTAGTGGCCTTCTATGGTGAAGGGATTAAATTATCAAGAACAGCGAAACAAGTTAAGCCTTTATACATTAGCATTTAAAAGAATGAGGGGCAATTTTATTGAAAAATACAAGATTCTGATGGGATACAAAAACAGAAATTGCTGGAAAAGCTTATCAGATCTTCGATTAGAACGAGTGCAGAGGAGGTTTACCAGGATGTTGCCTGGAATGGTAGGAAAATCTTATGAGGAAAGGCTGAGGCACTTGGGGCTGTTCTCATTGGAGAAGAGAAGGTTTAGGGGAGATCTGATAGAAGTGTATAAGATGATTAGGGGTTTAGATAGGGTAGATACTAAGAACCTTTTACCGCTAATGGAGTCAGGTGTTACTAGGGGACATAGCTTTAAATTAAGGGGTGGTAGGTATAGGACAGATGTTAGGGGTAGATTCTTCACACAGCGGGTTGTGAGTTCATGGAATGCCCTGCCCGTATCAGTGGTGAACTCTCCTTCTTTATGGTCATTTAAGCGGGCATTGGATAGGCATTTGGAAGTTATTGGGCTAGTATAGGTTAAGTAGGATTCGGTCGGCGCAACATCGAGGGCCGAAGGGCCTGTACTGCGCTGTATCCTTCTATGTTCTATGTTCTATCTAGCCCCATCAATGGAGCTTGACAGGTAGATGTTTAAAAGATGTTTCCACTGGTGGGGAAATCTCAAACTACAGGATATATTCACAGGTTATGGGAATATATCTTTTACAACTGAGATGAAAATGAGAAGGAATGTCTTCTTCCAGAGGGTAATGGTTGTCTGGCATTCTCTACCCCAGAGAGTTGTGGAGACTTGATCATTACAAATATTTAAAGCAGACACTGTTTTGAAATATCGGGCAGTTGGTGGCTATGCTGAGCTGGCTTGAAAGGGAGATCAGCCCTGATCTTGTTGAATGGCAGGAAAAGCTTGAGGGACCGAATGTCCGTCTGCTCCTATTTTTTGTGGCGCGGTGGCTCAGTGGTTAGCACTGCTGCCTCACAATGCCGGGTTCAAAACCAGGTTCGATTCCAGCCCCAGACAACTGTCTGTGTGGAGTTTGCACATTCTCCCAGTGTCTGCGTGGTCCAGTTCCTCCGGGTGCTCCAGTTTCCTCCCACAGTCCAAAGATGTGCAGGTTAGGTGAATTGGCCATGCTAAATTGCCCATAGTGTTCAAAGATTGTAGGGTAGGTGCATTAGTCAGGGGTCAATATAGGGTAGGGGAAGGGGTCTGGGTGGGTTACTCTTTGAAGGGTCGGTCTGGACATGCTGGGCCTAAGGGCTTGATTCCACACTGTAGGGATTCTATTACAGGAGAACTTATAGAGGATTATAAAATCATGAAGGGCATGGATAGGATAAGTAGACAAGGTCTGTTCCCGGGGTGGAGGTGTCTTGAGCTGGAGGGCGTAGGTTTAGTGTGAGAGAAGAAAGATATAAAAGAGACCTAAGGGGCAACTTTTCACGCAGAGGGTGGTGTATGTGTGGAATAAGCTGCGAGAGGAAGTGGTGGAGGCTAGTACAATTACATCATTTAAAAGGTACCTGGATATGTATATGAATGGAAAGGGTTTGGATGGACATAGGTCGGGTGCTGGCAAGTGGGGCTAGATTAGATTGGGATATCTGATTGGCGTGGGTGAGTTTGACTGACGAGTCTGTCACTGTGCTGTACATCTCTATAACTCTAAGTTAAATGACTAGCAAGCTACTTGGTAAAATAATTGCTGTGTATTATTTAGGAAGTATAATTCTTATGACCTACAGAAAGCAAAACTAATGGTCTAGCAAGCCACACTTGTCCAATATTACCATCATAATAAATATTTATTATTAATTCTATTGTAGTTTTGATGGCAACTGTATGTGATTTTAAGCCTTAGGGGTCATGGATTATCCCAGATTTGTTCTGTATTAATTGAGTAATAGTGCCGTATGAAGGGATGTATTCAGGCAAGGAAGGATACAATTGTGGGTGGTAGTGGAATTGTGGGTGGTAGTGGGATTGTGGGGAAAGGAATTGGAAACTTAATGTGTACACCATTCTAATAAGTTAATTGTACTTTAATAAAAGAGATAACACAAATATTTCTACTTTACCTATACCCTAGGGAAACCTGCAGAACAGCACTGTCCGGGTATCTGTTGAAGATATTGTTTACTCCATTGTACAGCAAACCAGAAAAAACAATTCAACGTCTACAGCACATGCTCAAGATCAGGATATTGTACATTCCAAAATCCAGATACTCAATGAAGTACAGAACTGTAATGAAAATATTATCTATGCTCCAGTACTGAATAAGGAAACAGCATCTCGGTTGACACAGTAATGCAACAGAATCCAGACGCTGTCTATGCCAAATTCAAAAAATCCAATGTGGCTTCAGTGTGACACAGCAAGGAAGCACAATCCAGACTTCGTAACAACACGATTGACTGTTGCAGAGCAAAATAACCAATTTCAACAAAATGTCTCATGATAAAATTCATCCATTTGCGAAATGAGAATGATCTGCAGATAATTTAACTTGGTGACGTTTGTAATTAGAGTCATAATTATGAACTCACAGCCAAGTGTAGATTTGCGAGGCAACAGAGGGAAATGTGGGATAGCTCTTTCAAACGACGTACACTGCCACAATGGGCCGAATGGCCTCCTTTTGTGTTATATCATTCCATGTTGACCAAAGCTGATTTGCAGAAACATTGCCCCACAGAAGGGCAGAGTGTGAGTTTTTCACAACATGTTTTGCAATCATTGGGTGAGCCTGAATAAAGTTTCCCAATATTTGATTCTGCCCATACAGTGCTCTGTCAGGAGCTGTCATCAGCTGGAAAATTGTTATTCAGACATTGTGGATAGATTTGTGCTTCAGTTGAATGAGGTGCCACATTAAAAATACAAATTTGCAAAATTTACTCAACTGAATGCAAGTTTGAATGAACACATAATGCCTCAAACTACATTAATCGAACTATGGCACCTCGATGAATCGTTGCAGTGGGATTGACTTGAGTGTATTAGCCTTTATCATATACTGTATACATATAAGAATTTCTTACCATTTTCAGTCAATAACGCGTGCAAAATAAACTTAATGGATTGAAAGTTTCTCCAAGAAAATACTGTCAAAAAGTCCATAAAAATTAAATTCTACTATCTTAAATTTAATGTGAATTTGGGATCATCTTGTAAAATATCCTGATAATCTATTAAAATAACAAACAAAGTACTTTGCACTGATTTGTTCAAGAGATTACTGTCTGTTAATTGTATTGTAGACTTAATTAATCATGGAATTTCAAATAAATATTATTAAATGTGGTAAAAGTACATATTACATCTTATTAAGTTTAGAAAGGAAAAATACATAATAGGACAACATTTGACATTTTTCACATAAGCACCTGAAATTGGTGGACAGGCAGGACTGGCTTTGGGTCAAGATTAGAGTGTTGCTGGAAAAGCACAGCAGGTCAGGCAGCATCTGAGGAGCAAGAACATTGACATTTCGGGCAAAAGCCCTTCGTCTTTCCTGCTCCTCGAATGCTGCCTGACCTGCTGTGCTTTTCCAGTACCGCTCTAATCTCCAGCATCTGCAATATCTACTTCTGCCTTGGACTGGCTTTGGACTTGCCCCATCCCCATGATATACTGAAACATTACATCTTACCCTCCTTGTCCTCCCTAATCATGAAATGTCCTGTGAGAGACAAACAAAACAGAGCTGATGAGGGAAAAAGAGTTTGGGCAATTCTCTCTCACCCACTCATTCAATTAAAAGCTAGTTGAAAATATCACACTGACCACTTGCTCACTAACTATAAATCCACTGAACCTTTCTCTGATGCAACTCTTCATTCTAAGTTCTGTTGGCTCTGAATGTCTTCGATTGGCAGTTCAACAGTGAAGTGCACTTTCAGTAGATGCCAGATTTGCCAACCTCAGACCTTTGAACCTATGGGGGCAATCGAAATCTTAAGCTGTAAGTTCAAACACATCAAGGAGTCTCAGTTCCTTTTAACATTGAGAGCTGATTTATAAATCTTCAGATGTGGCTTAACAGTTGCTGCAAATGTCAGGCAGCCCAGACAGTTAGGCAGCAACGGAAGACATCAAGAGATGGTGTGCTGGTGAGTTTCGGGGAAAGTTGTGGTGCAGTAACACCAGCAGGAAAGGTGTCGAGTTTGGAGCAGTTGGAGACAAGCCGACCCTTAATTCTTAGGGCCCAAGAAATTTTCCTCTTCTTTCTCTAGCACCATAAATGTATGTTTTGAACTGCTGGAGGGTACCTGTTTGGATTGATTCCACCATTGTCTCAGCTTCCCAGCTTCAAGAATATAACAGGAGCAATGGCAAGACATGGTCCTCTCATGTTAAAAGTATTATTAATGGGATATAGATGTCACTGGCTAAGCCAACATTTATTGACCATCCCAATTTGTTGTGGAGAACTACCTCTTAAACTGCTGCAGTCCACGTGCTGTAAGAGGCACAATGCTGTTGGGAAAGAAGTCCCTGGAGTTGAGCAAGGTAAGGTTAAGCAAATTTAATAAGGGCATGAAACACACTCACTTCAATACCCTCTTTCCAAATCCCAATGATTCACTTACAAAGGACTCAGGTGTTAGAAAACAAATTTTAAAAATGAAAACTTGTCTCCATAACTTTGGAGTGCAGTTACTGTTGCTGAAATCATAGCAGCCTATTTTGGAACAACAATGAAATACAGAACAAGATAGTAGTATGTGAGTTGTTTAGCACATGTGTTGAGATATGTTTTTTGTTGCCCAATACAGTACAATAGTGCTAGTGATAAACGTCTTAACACTGAAGTATCAAGGATTCAAGCCTTAAATGTGTGACAGCTTCACCAAAGTGGTGGGTATGACCACATAAACATTTTTTAGCATCATCACAGCCAAGTCTCAGTTCACAATTGGTTTCAAAAGTAAGAACTCCATGGGGCAGTGATTAAAGGCAATGAAGCAAAAGCACAGAAAGATTTACTTGATGAATCTTCACACGGGTGGCTGGTTTAGAATCATAGAGTCATAGAGATGTACAGCACGGAAACAGACCCTTTGGTCCAACCCGTCCATGCCGACCAGACATCCCAACCCAATCTAGTCCCACCTGCCAGCACCCGGCCCATATCCCTCCAAACCCTTCCTATTCATATACCCACCCAAATGCCTCTTAAATGTTGCAATTGTACCAGCCTCCACCACATCCTCTGGCAGCTCACTCCATACACCTACCACCCTCTGCATGAAAACGTTGTCCCTTAGGTTTCTTTTATATTTTTTAAAACAGCCCCAGCCTGTTCAGCCTCTCCCTGTAGATCAGATCCTCCCACCCTGGCAACATCCTTGTAAATCTTTTCTGAATCCTTTCAAGTTTCACAACATTTTTCCGATAGGAAGGAGACCAGAATTGCATGCAATATTCCAGCAGTGGCCTAACCAATGTCCTGTACAGCCGCAACATGACCTCCCAACTCCTGTACACAATACTCTGACCAATAAAGGAGAGCATACCAAATGCCTTCTTCACTATCCTATCTACCTGCAACTCCACTTTCAAGGAGCTATGAACCTGCACTCCAAGGTCTCTTTGTTCAGCAACACTCCCAAGGACCTTACCATTAAGTGTATAAGTCCTGCTAAGATTTGCTTTCCCAAATGCAGCATCTCGCATTTATCTGAATTAAACTTCATCTGCCACTTCTCAGCCCATTGGCCCATCTGGTTCAGATCCTGTTGTAATCTGAGGTAACCATCTTTGCTGTCCACTACACCTCCAATTTTGGTGTCATCTGCAAACTTACTAACTGTACCTCTTATGCTTGCATCCAAATCATTTATGTAAATGACAAAAAGTAGAGGGCCCAGCATCGATCCTTGTGGCACTCCACTGGTCACAGGCCTCCAGTCTGAAAAACAACCCTCCACCACCACCCTCTGTCTTCTACCGTTGAGCCAGTTCTGTATCCAAGTGGCTATTTCTCCCTGTATTACATGAGATATAACCTTGCTAATCAGTCTCCCATGGGGAACCATGTCGAATGCCTTACTGAAGTCCATATAGATCACTTCTACTGCTCTGCCCGCATCAATCTTCTTTGTTGCTTCTTCAAAAAACTCAATCAAGTTTGGAAAACATGATTTCCCACGCACAAAGCCATGTTGACTATCCCGAATCAGTCCTTGCCTTTCCAAATACATGTACATCCTGTCCCTCAGGATTCCCTCCAACAACTTGCCCACCACCGAGGTCAGGCTCACCGGTCTATAGTTCCCTGGCTTGTCTTTACCACCCTTCTTAAACAGTGGCACCACGTTTGCCAACCTCCAGTCTTCCGGCACCTCACCTGTGACTATCGATGATGCAAATTTCTCAGCAAGAGGCCCAGCAATCACTTCTCTAGCTTCCCACAGAGTTCTCAGGTACACCTGATCAGGCCCTGGGAATTTATCGAGGAGTAAAAAATGAGGTCTGCAGATGCTGGAGATCACAGCTGCAAATGTGTTGCTGGTCAAAGCACAGCAGGTTAGGCAGCATCTCAGGAATAGAGAATTCGACGTTTCGAGCATAAGAGGAGAAAATGAGGACTGCAGATGCTGGAGATTAGAGCTGAAAATGTGTTGCTGGAAAAGCGCAGCAGGTCAGGCAGCATCCAAGGAACAGGAGATTTGACGTGTCGGGCATAAGCCCTTCTTCAGGATTCCTGAAGAAGGGCTTATGCCCGACACGTCGAATCTCCTGTTCCTTGGATGCTGCCTGACCTGCTGCGCTTTTCCAGTAACACATTTTCAGCCCTGGGGATTTATCCACCTTTAACCATTTCAAGGCATCCAGCATTTCCTCCTCTGTAATCTGGACATTTTGCAAGATGTCACCATCCCTACAGTCTATATCTTCCGTATCCTTTTACACAGTAAATACTGATGCAAAATATTCATTTAGTATCTCCCTCATTTTCTGTGGCTCCACACAAAGGCCGCCTTGCTGATCTTTGAGGGGCCCTATTCTCTCCCTAGTTACCCTTTTGTCCTTAATATATTTGTAAAAACCCTTTGGATTCTCCTTAATTCTATTTGCCAATGCTATCTCCTGTCCCCGTTTTGCCCTCCTGATTTCCCTCTTAAGTATACTCCTACTTTCTTTATACTCTTCTAAGGATTCACTCGATTTATCCTGTCTGTATCTGACATATGCTTCCTTCTTTTTCTTCTCAAAACCCTCAATTTCTTTAGTCATCCAGCATTCCATCACTATTTTAAAATGAATAGAATTATGGTTGCTGGCCCCAAAGTGCTCCCCCACTGACACCTTCAAGTTTTGCACCTTCTCTAGTAGGTACATCCACGTACTGAGTCAGAAATTTGTCTTGTACACACTTAAGAAATTCCTCTCCATCTAAACCTTTAACACTATGGCAGTCCCAGTCGATGTTTGGAAAGTTAAAATCCCCTAACATAACTACCCTATTATTCTTACAGATAGCTGAGATCTCCTTACAAGTTTGTTTCTCAATTTCCCTCTGACTATTGGGGGAACTATAATACAATCCCAATAAGGTGATCATCCCATTCTTATTTCTCAGTTCCACCCAAATAACCTCCCTGGATGTATTTCCAGGAATATCCTCCCTCAGCACAGCTGTAATGCTATCGCTTATCAAAAATGCCACTCCCCCTCCTCTCTTGCCTCCCTTTCTATCCTTCCTGTAGCATTTGTATCCTGGAACATTAAGCTGCCAGTCCTGCCCATCCCTGAGCCATGTTTCTGTAATTGCTATGATATCCCAGTCTCGTGTTCCTACCCATGCCCTGAGTTCATCTGCCTTCCCTGTTAGGCCCCTTGCATTGAAATAAATGCAGTTTAATTTATTAGTCCTACCTTGTCCCTGCCTGCCCTGACTGTTTGACTCAGTTGTGTTCTCAGCTGTACCCATCTCAGATCGATTTATTTCCTCACTATCTCCCTGGGTCACATCCCCCCCCACCTTACTAGTTTAAATCCTCCCAAGCAGTTCTAGCAAATTTCCCTGCCAGTATATTAGTCCCCTTCCAATTTAGGTGCAATCCATCCTTCTTGTACAGGTCACTTCTACCTCAAAAGAGATTCCAATGATCCAAAAATGTGAATCCTTCTCCCATACAACAGCTCCTCAGCCATGCATTCATCTGCTCTATCCTTCTATTCCTGCCCTCACTAGCTCGTAGCACTGGGAGTAATCCAGATATTACCACCCTTGAGGACCTCCTTTTTAAATTTCTGCCTAACTCTCAGTAATCTCCCTTCAGAGTCTCAACCTTTTCCCTCCCAATGTCGTTGGTTCCAATGTGGACAATGACCTCCTGCTGTCCCCCCTCCCCCATGAGAACATTCTGCACCCTCTCTGAGACATCCTTAATCCTGGCACCAGGGAAACAACACACCATTCTGCTTTTTCTCTGCTGGCCACAGAAACATCTGTCTGTACCTCTGACTACAGAATCCCCTAACACAATTGATCTTTTGGAAGTCGACATACCCCTCGTTGCATTAGAGCCAGTCCCAACACCAGATTATTGGCCTCATGACAAGAGTATAGGTGAGGTACAAATTGTGCGAATAAATGATCATGCAACCAATTATAGAATTGATAAGGATGCAGTAGATGTGTCATGACAACTGTCCAATGAGCAGTTGATGGGTGTGATGCACCGAATCGCGTCTCAATATTGTTTTTTAACCAGCTTCAATAAGTTTTTTGCATTGAAGAAGATGTCAAGGAAACATATGATGTGTGAAAATATTCAATTCCAAGATTTTTATCTGGAGAAATAATTTGGAGTTAAAGCTACATGATGCTCAGGATATTTGTTTTGCTGCTAATGTTCTTGTTTTTTACAACAGGTAAATTCTTTTGCATTGTTTTATTACTTCTTTTGTCATTTAAGATTTGTAATTGTTTTAAAGGATATGTTAGAAAATGAGATTAACGTGTGGTATTAATATCAATTTCATAACCTGCTGGTCTGCTTTCGGAAGATGAGGGTTTACATGTAATTAGCATCTTTTGTGGACAATGAAACAATATTACTACACAGAGAAATGTAGCAATCATCTTCCGCTGAAGATAATGACATTATCTGTTTTACTTATGCAGTTTGTGGGAGAAATGTTGATGTGCCCACCATAACTTCCTCACTCTTTAGCTAATGTTGTTGGTTTCTTTTTTACATCCATCTGAAAGAGCAGATAATGACAGACTATTGCCTCATCAGTTAGACACCATTCCAACTCCTTCACATGGCTCTCGCTAATGAACTCTGACGTCGGGCTTATAGCCTGTATTAGCACTGTGCCCAAGGTGGCTCCATTTACAAAATCTCTAGACAAATGTTTTTATTAAAATTAAGGACAGTGGACTTTTTTTTATCATGGTAATTCTTTTTTTTTGCTAATTTCTGACAGTATGATGACTAAACAAGTCAATGATTTATTAACATAGAAATTAGTAGCAGGAGTAGGCCATTCGTGGTTCTGCTGTTCAATAGGATCACACTCATCTGACTACGGTCTCAACTCCATTTTTTGGCCTATTCCTGATAACCTTTAAATCTGTTGGTATTTAAGAATCCAGACTACTTCCACCTTAAAAATATTTAGTGGCCCTGCATCCACTGCTCTCTGGGTAAGAGAACTCCAAAGACTCACGACCTTCTTAGGTAAAGAAATTCTCCTAGTTTTCATCCTAAATGGGAGATTCTTTGTTTTAAAACTGCTCTGGTTCAAGTCTGTCCCACAAGGAGAAACATCTTTTCAGTATCCATCCTGCTAACACTCTGAGGACAGTTTACCCTTCAGTAAGATCACCTCTCATTCTTCTAAACTCCAATGGATACCAGCCCACGTTGTCCAACAATTGACCAAGAGATATGCACTTGTGGAAAGTTCAAATAATTTGAAATTCTGTTTGGAGAGAAAGAAGATTGACTCAAGACCTTTTTCCTCAATGTCTTCAGGGGGAATATGAGGAGAAGCATTCTTCCAACCAGTCAACCCATGTGGACACTCAACACATTTATACAGTCAACCTGTGTCTTCGTTTTAAAATTACCGAGTTAATGCTGGCCTAAAAGCACAGAAGAAGTTGGTTCACTCATCTTAAAAGCAGTGATTAGGAAAATATATTTATCCATATCAATTCCACAGTTTGTGCAGTTTTTGTTTACTTGGGTCAGTTTTCTCAATATACTTCAAATCAATACATTGTTGTCTGATAGATTGTTTAAATAGCACCAGTTATCACATGGCACTCCACACTTGCAACTTGAAGTTTGGTGGAGGAATTGATGGTAAACTTTTCTATTCTGGCACGTTTACCCCAATGTTGATTGTACATTTTCTCCACAGCTAACAAAATATTTAAATCATGTAGGCAATGAACATTTTGTGAGCCCTGATGTGAATTGTGCAAAACTGAGAATAGGTGAAACCCAAACCACGAACAGAACAAACAAAACACGTATTGTCAACTGGTTGCTGATTAAACTCATCTTTCATGTTTTTATATGTTCATCTGGGGCCACGATCCTATCTTCACATTTTTTTCACAATGCTGACTAGACTTAATTTTAAGTTTCTCTCAGAGCTTTGGAATTCCTTTCCTCAAAAGCCAGTGGATAACAAACCCTCTATAATTTTAAGGCTGATGTAGATCGATTGTTGATTATCAAGAGGATGAACATACATTGGGGGACATTCAGCAATGTGGAGTTGAGGTTAAAATCAGATCAGCCGTGATCGTATTGAAGGACGGGGCGGGTTAAAAGGATTGAGTAGACTGTTCTTATTCCTTGTTTGTTGTTCACAACCATTGAGGTGAATTATAATCCTATACAGATAAAAGAACTTGTGCTGTCAGAACTGACTTAGAGTCATAGAGATGTACAGCATGGAAACAGACCCTTTGGTCCAACCCGCCCATGCTGACCAGATATCTCAACCAAATCTAGTCCCACCTGCCAGCACCCGGCCAATATCCCTCCAAACCCTTCCTATTCATATACCCATCCAGATGCCTTTTAAATGTTGCAATTGTACCAGCCTCCACCACTGTCTCTGGCAGTTCATTCCATACACATACCACCCTCTGTGTGAAAAAGTTGCCCCTTAGGTCTCTTTTATATCTTTTCCCTCTCATCCTAAACCTGGTTGAATGTTACTGTTGAAATGGAGAATAATTGTCTTCAGTGCATTGTTCTAACAGTTATATTTTATGTGTAGCTACAATGCAGAGACATATTTATTCATATTACCGATTTTGTACAAAATTACCATGTTCTTTTAGTGGAGTGTGAAAATGTTTATTGTAATGTCACCCAGACCCAAAATAAAGGCACAGACATGTAGAGCTGGGACAAGAAAAATTTCTTCACTCTTGGTGTTGTGAAACTTTGGAATTCCACATTTCAGATACCCACAGACATTCAGTTTTTAAATACATTCAAGATGTGAAGATGCCAGTATTGAACTGGGGTGGGCAAGGTCAGAAGTCACATGAGAGCAGGTTATAGTCCAACTGGTTTATTTGAATTCACAAGCTTTCGGAGCACAGTCCCTATATCAGCATTTTACCTGACAAAGGAGCGTTGCTCTGAAAGCTTGTGATTTCAAATAAACCTGTTGGACTATAACCTGGTGTTGTGTAAATCCTTTCAAGATTAAGATCAAACTTTCTTCAGACACTAAAGGTGTCAAGGGACATAGGGTTGAGGTTAGACTTTGATCTTGTCAAATCTGAAGCAGATTTCATGGGGGTCAAACAGCCAGCTCCTACCTGCTTTTTCTTATGTTCTTGCAAATGACATAATATAAATTTTATTCACTTCAAAACCATCAGCATACAAATGTACATTGATGCAAATGTAAAATTAAGTTAAAATTCATAAAGGTTTTCTTCCCTATAATATATTCTTAACTCTTGTTTGATTTCCTTCAAATTTTAAATGAAAAGTCATTGAAATATTATTTTAAACATTAATTAGCTTGCTATCTTACCATCAAATATATTCATTTAATAAGAATAATCTTAGACAATGAATATGTAAAGAGAGTATGTATTTATACACCTCTGTAATAATGCAGGTTAGAAGGATGAGAAGGAATCTGATTGAATACTGAGAGGCCTGGATACAGGGGATGTGGAGAAGATGTTTCCACGAGAGACTAGGACTTGGGGTATAATCTCAGGGTGAAGGGACAACCCTTAGAACTGAGATGAGGGGGAATTTCTTCAGCCAGGGGGTGGTGACTGTGGAACTCATTGCCACAGAGGACTGTTGAAGCCAAGTCATTGAGTGTATTTAAGTCAGAGAAAGATAGGTTCTTGATTGGTAAGGTGATCAAGGGTTATGTGGAGAAAGCAATAGTGAGGAACATACTAACCATGATCGAAGGCTGGAGCAGACGCAATGGGCTGAATGGCCTTATTCTGCTCCTATGTTTTATGGTCTAATTAAGAAACATTTTGAAAAATGCATTTCACTTTCCACAGCCTCAGGATCTGAGAAAGTGCTTTTAACATCTTTACATGTGATTGTTATCCTGAAAGAAGGTCGAGCAGCCAAAGTACACACTGCAAGACGCTACCAAGACCAATGAGAACATTGGACACTTAATCTGTCTCACTGATATTAGTCAAAGATACATGTTCAGTAAGATTCTAGAAAATTCCCCTTCCTTATCTTCACATAGTGCCACTGGATCTCTTAGTGTGCTCACTGATGACCCTAGCTGTAAACTGGAAGGACGTCCAGACCATCTTGCCCATATCACAATAGGCCGTATCTATCAGGTTATGTGTAAGTTCATGGTCCTAAGGCAGTACTCACAGAGAAGGAGAATGTTTTGGTCAACAATAAAAGTTGTCATAAACAAATGACAGCTTTCAACCTGAACTATGCAAGGCATGTTTTTTCACAATACAATAGCAAAGATGGATGCCCCAAAAGGTAAGTCTGCCCCAGATACCAGAAATTTTTGATCAATGCTTAGACAAATTACAGGTTACTAACGAAAAGGGATGCTTTAAATGCTTTTTCTGTGATTAGCCTCTCTATTGACGTTTGGGGAAGGAAATTAAAGACCTTTATACAGTCTGGCCTACATGAGAGGCCAGACACACAGTAATGTGCCTGATGAATAATTGCCTTCTGAAAGATCTGAGCAACTTATTTAGTTCATAACCAATTAAGGACAGACAATGAGCATTGACCATGCCAGCAATGCCCACGTCCCGTGAAACAACAAAGAGAAAAGAATCAAGATTGCAGCTAATTGAGTGGTTGATTGATTTATTGTTGTCGCATGTACCACGTTACAGTGCTTTTGCCCGAAATGTCGATTCTCCAGCTCCTTGGATGCTGCCTGACCTCCTGCGCTTTTCCAGCAACACATTTTTCAGCTCAGATCTCCAGCATCTGCAGTCCTCACTTTCTCCAAGTTACAGTGACAACTGTTGTTTTTCATGCTAGAAATGTAAATCATACCATTCAAAGTGCATCAGGGCAGCAGAACAGAATGTAGAATACAGTGTTACAGCCACTGAGAAGATGCAGAAAGAGAGATCAGAATAAATGTTTGAGAGGTCCGTTCAAAAGTCTGATAACAGCAGGGAAGAAGCAGTTTTTGAATCAGAAGAGAGTATATCCGGGGTGGGAAGGGTCTTTGATTATGTTGGTTGCTTTCTCGAGACAGCAGAAACTGTAAATGAGACAGCAGATGGAAAGCTGGTTCAAGTGATTAAGAATGATCATTTACCTATGGTGGTGTACCTTGCATATGCAAAGTTGCAAGGGCCTTTTGTGACCCAAAATAAATCATAATTTAAAAAAAAAATTGCATCCAAAATGTGAGTTCATGCTATTCAGTGCACATCTTTGTTTCTCTGTTATCCTCACTTGGATAATGAATCAGTTCAATCATTGGCTAGATGACTGTGGATTTCTGACCTGCAATGTATACTCCTGCCTCCAGCCAAGAAGGCCAAAGTTCCAAGTCCCACATGCCATGGAATGTGTAATAACATGTCTGAACAGGTTGATTAAAAATATATACGCACAAAAGGTGGCACAGTGGCTCAGTGGTTAACACTGAAGCCTCACAGCGCTAAGGACCTGGGTTTGATTCCAGTCTCGAGCAACTCTCTGTGTGGAGTTTGCACATTCTCCCTATATTTATGTGGGTTCCCTCCCACAATTCAAAGATGTGCACCCAACCGACACATCCCTGAACATTATGAGCAATTTAGCATGGCCAGGTGAATTGACCATGCTAAATTGCTCATAATGTTCAGGGATGAGTCGGTTGGGTGCATTAATCAGGGGTAAACATAGAGTAATAGGATATGGGGTTGGGTGGGATACTCTTCGGAGAGTCAGTGTGGACTTGTTGGGCCAAAAGGCCTTTTCTGCACAGTATAAATCTACGTATCACCAAGATTATGTATTTCAAGAGAAATCTCTTTTGAAACATTTGGTATAAAGATCATGATTTACATGCTATGGATTCTATGAAAACTGTACATCAAATCAACTGAGCTAGAAGAAGAGGCTAGATAGGCTTGGATTGTTTTCTTTAGAGCAGAGAAGACTGAGGGGGGACATAATTGAGGTGTATAAAGTGATGAGGGGCATGGACAGGGTGAGTAGAGAGCAGCTGTTCCCCTTGGTTGAGGGGTCAATCACGAGGGGCATAGTTTTAATCTTAAAGGCAGGAGATTCGGAGGGGACTTGGGGAATAAATGTTTTTACTCAGCTGATGGTGGGAATCCGGAATACACTAGGTAAAAACAATGACTGCAGATGCTGGAAACCAGATTCTGGATTAGTGGTGCTGGAAGAGCACAGCAGTTCAGGCAGCATCCAAAGTGCAGCGATATCGACATTTTGGGCAAAAGCCCTTCATCCTGATGAAGGGCTTTTGCCCAAAACGTCAATTTCGCTGCACTTTGGATGCTGCCTGAACTGCTGTGCTCTTCCAGCACCACTAATCCAGAATCTGGAATACACTGCCTGGGAAGATGGTGGAGACCGAAAACCTTACAACCTTTAAAAAATGTTGAGATGAGCACTTCAGATATCTTAACGTTCAAGGATATTGGATGTGCAGGAAACTGGGATTAACTGGGTAGATATGTCGGTGCAGATTCAATGGCTGAAAGGCCTTTTCTGCACTGTATAAATCTATGAATCACCAAGAAGATGTATTTCAAGAGAGATCTCTTTTGAAACATTTGGTATAAAGATCATGATTTGCATTATTTCTTTAATCTGTGGCTGAGGAATATTAATTCCTCAAGTTATATTACTTGTGATGTATATTAATCAATGGCCAAACAGTATTCCAAAGAAAAATAATAAAAAGATAATAAAGCTGAGAACTTACAGCTCAACCAGTGCACAACAAATTATTGATTCTTTGAAAGGTTCTCACAACTTTTTAAATAAATCATCTGAAAAATGGTATTTTAAAAATTATTTTATGGGATGTAGGTATTGCTAGCTGGATAAACATTTGTTGC
Source organism: Hemiscyllium ocellatum (assembly GCF_020745735.1). NCBI lineage: Eukaryota > Metazoa > Chordata > Chondrichthyes > Orectolobiformes > Hemiscylliidae > Hemiscyllium > Hemiscyllium ocellatum. The sequence continues at coordinate 50,073,221 of NC_083429.1, forward strand.
CTGCCACTAGTTACCTTTCAGAATGTGGTAGTGAGCCAACCTTGTGAACTGCTGTAGTCTTTAGGATGCAAGTATAACCTCAGCACTGTGAGGAAGAAAATTCCAAGATTTTGAACACTAATAGTGAAGGAATAGCAAACTGGCTCCAAGACACCATGCTGTGTGACTTAGAGTCATAGTCATAGAGATGCACAGCATGGAATGAGACCTTTCAGTCCAACTCATCCATGCTGAACAGATATCCTAAATTAATCTAGTCCTATTTGCCAGCACTTGGCTCATATCCCTCTAAACCCTTCCTATACATATACTCACCCAGATGCCTTTTAAATGTAATTTTACCAAACTCCACCACTTCCTCTGGCAGCTCATTCCATACACACACCACCCTCAGCGTGAAAAAGTTGCCCCTTAGGTCCCTTTTCAATCTTTCCCCTCTCACCTTTAGATCTGGACCTCCCCACCCCAGGGAAAATACCTTGTTTACTTACCCTATTCATGCCTCTCATGATTTTATAAACTTCTATAAGGTTACCCCTTGGATGGGGAACATGCAGTTGGTTCTGTTCCATGCATTAGCTGCCCTTGGTTTTCTAGATGGCAGAGGTCATGAAGTCAGAAATGCTGTCAAAGGTGTTGTGATGACAGATCAGGACCCCAAAGTACTCATGGACATTTAAAGCAGTCAATTCCACCGTACTACAGCTGTGTATTTAAATTCAGTGACTGTCAGATGGCGCCCTGAAATATCACACATTTCAGAGTCAGGGAAACCACAAGTAGAAAGAGAAAAATTGATAAGGACAGGCAGACCTATTCCCTGAACACATGGTTGTGTTTTATCCTTCTGAGCATAAAAAGGCTAAAAACCAGCTGCAGTCCCTGGTCTGGGAGTATTAATGACCTGATTTACCAGTATGTAGACTATGTGCTGTCAATTAAACATCCCTGCACTCCAGGTATAAGGGAGCAAGAATATCCTTACTCTGAAGGCTAGCAGGCAGCCACTTTGAAAAGAACCAGCAGAAGAGAATTTCAGATTACATGCAAATAAGCTAAAGAACTCGGAATCGACTGTTCAACTTTAACATCAAAGTTACTGGTCCCTTCTTCTGTAACAGCTTTTTACTCTTCATGACTGACTCAGAGACTGATCTGTAGACCTTTTATTTTAACTTGCATCTTTTTTTTGGAATCACTTCCTATTCCTAATCCTTTAATATGTGTGTGATATTTCTTCTCATGCTCATTACTGAATAAGTTGACTATTTTTGTTAACTCAAGGAAGCTGTTGCATTTGCACAAAATGTTGGTAAAACACTTGAGCTGACTATGAAGTGTTATTATTTGTTTTTTTTTAACTAATGTAAAGGCACTGGAGAAGTTGCAAGAAAAAATGTATTCAGACTGAAAGCCTATACCAAAGGAAATTTTACATAGTCAAGGCAATTTTCTCTGAAAAAAAAGAAACCTGTAAGGTGGACTGGAAAAGGTCTTCCAGACTGCAAAAGGTTTGGATGGAACAAATATAGAAAATATATTTTCAATTGCTGGTGAAAACAAAAACTAACTATTAGATATTCACTAACACATTCAATTGTAAATTCAGGAGAAATGTACTTATCCAGAGAGTAGTTACCCAGGAAATGGAATGTATGACCACAAGGTCCTCGTTCTCCACTGGAGTCGTACCTGAGGACTGGAGGGAGGCAAATGTAATTCTCTCGTCAAGAAAGGAAATAGGGAAATCCCCAGCAATTATACACCAGCCAGTCTCACGTCTGTCGTCTGCAAGGTGTTAGAAAGGATTCTGAGAGGATTTATGACCATCTGGAAGAGCATGGCTTGATTAAATGCAGTCAGCACTGCTTTGTGAGGGGCAGGTCATGTCTCACAAATCTTATTGAGTTCTTTGAGGATGTTACTAGACAAGTTGATGAGGGTCAAGTGGTGGATGTTGTGTATGTGGACTTCAGTAAGGCATTTAATAAGGTTCCCCATGGTAGGCTCATTCAGAAGGTCAGGAGGAATGGGATACAGGGAAATTTAGCTGTCTGGATACAGAATTTGCTAGTTGACAGAAGACAGCGAGCGGTAGTGGAAGGAAAATATTCTGCCTGGAAGTCAGTAGTGAGTGGTGTTCCACAGGGCTCTGTTCTTGGGCATCTACTCTTTGTAATTTTTATAAATGACTTGGATGAGGAGATTGAAGGATGGGTTAGCAAGTTTGCAGATGACCACAAAGGTTGGAGGTGTCGTTGATAGTATAGAGGACTGTTGTAAGCTGCAGCGTGACATTGACAGGATGCAGAGATGGGCTGAGAGGTGGCAGATGGAGTTCAACCTGGATAAATGCAACGTGATGCATTTTGGAAGATTGAACTTGAAAGTTGAGTATAGGATTAAAGACAGGATTCTTGGCAGTGTGGAGGAACAGTGGGTTCTTGGTGTGCAGGTACATAGATCCCTTAAAATTGCCACCCAGGTGGACAGTTTGTTAAGAAAGCATATGGTGTTTGGCTTTCATTAACAGGGGGATTGAGTTTAAGATCTGTGAGATCTTGTTGCAGCTCTATAAAACTTTGGTTAGACTGCACTTGGAATACTGTGTCCAGTTCTGATCACCCTATTATAGGAAAGATGTGGATCCTTTGGAGAGGGTTCAGAGGAGGTTTGCCAGGATGCTGCCTGGAATGGAGGGCTTATCTTACGAAGAGAGGTTGACTGAGCTCAGATTTTTTTCATTGGTAAAAAGAAGGAAGAGAGGGGACTTTATTGATGTGTACAAGATAATGAGAGGCATAGATAGAGTTGATAGCCAGAAATATTTTTCCAGAGCAGAAATTGTTAACACGAGGGATCATAGTTTTAAGCTATTTGGCGGAAAGTATAGAGGGGATGTCAGAGGCGGTTTCTTTACACAGAGAGTTGTGAGAGCATGGAATGTGTTGCCAGCAGCAATTGTGGAAGCGACGTCTTTGGGGATATTTAAGAGACTGCATATGGACACGGAAATTTGAGAGTTCGTACATTAGGTTTACCTCACATGAGGATCAATGATCAGCACAACATCATGGGCTGAAGGGCCTGTTCTGTGCTGTACTGTTCTATGTTCTATGTTCTAAGGAAGAGGTGAGATAAACAGAAGAGATACAAGTAAGGGGCAAATAGATAAAATTTGTGAAGAACAGAAACATATGTTAATGGGGTGAGAGGTGAAGAGAGTTGGCAGGAGGTTTGTGTGCAGGATAAATCTCTTGGGCCAAATGACTGTAAATACCAGATGAATGACAGTTAAAAAGAACAGTGACCTAATTTGCTGATAATTTAGACGTGTACCATTTGCAATGTGCTACAATGCACTGCAAGGATGCGGTGAGCATTTCAAGATAGAAAGAGATGGTTTATTACTTGTAAAAAAAAACAAGAAAGTATGATAAAATGAGCTGCGGAAAAGTTTAGAAGTGGCCTTTCAGAAAGTGACAGTAGAACAAATCCTGCAAAACTATAATTGAGTCGAGATGTATAGTTCACCTTTTCTGGCTTCATCTGTTACGCATGCAGGTGATAAAAGATATGTTGAAGTGTTACACTGTAATAACACATTGAGCAGTTCATGTGATCCTGTTAAACCACAGCAGCAAACTCAATTTTTTAATGTATAGCTGTTCACAAGATGCAAGAGGGACAACTAGATACATATTGGCCTTGCAGTGACATCCACACTATGAGAATTAATTAAAAACAGTCATGAATACATTCCAATTTGTATTCTTTTCTTGTCTATTTAGAAATGATCTTTTGATTGCTGTGCAATTTAACAAACATTATCGAGTTGCTTTGAATTTGGATGCATTAAATGCTCTCTGGTCAGTCATTACTCATTGGGTTATAGTCAAAGTGTTTAAGAGTTTAAGTCTTATTCCAGAGATCAATCCAGTGCAGTACTGTGGGAGTGTTGAAATGCTGGCAATGCATCTTTTTGATGGGTTATTAAATTGAAACCCTGCCTACTCTCATTAAATGAAAAAAATTCTTAAAAAGGCTGAAGTATACCTGATATACTGGCCAATATTTTCCTCTCAATGAACGTCACAAAATCAAATTGTTCCAGGGGAATCTCACAATTATAACAAATTGGCTGCCATATTGTCTACATTCCAAAACTTTCAAAAGTAAGGAAATTTTTGTGTCCCACACACACTCCAGAGAGAAAAAAAAGGTAATGGATGGAGGTTTAACCTGATAACCAGGTCTCAGGGTAAGTTTGAGAAGGTGTGACATTCCATTTGATTTCAGCCAGCACAGAAATTGAACCCAGACCGTTGGTGTCACTCTGAAACAGAGACCAACCATCCTGCCAACTGAGTTAACTGATCCACAATTGAAGGAGAGATAATAGTGATCTAGTAATCTAGAAACCCAGGTTAATTTTCTAGGGAAGCCAAAAGAACTGCGGATGCTGCAAATCTGTTCAGAGGAAGGGTCACTCGATGCAAAACATTCACTTTGATTTCTCTTCGCAGATTCTGCCGGACCTGCTGAACTTTTTCAGCAATTTCTGTTTTTATTACTGTTCTGGACACCTGGGTTCAAATCCCACCACGTCAAATGCTGGAAATTAATTTCACTAAAAAATACTTGAGTAGGCATATATATTAATGTAAGAACCCATCTAGTTGCTAATGTTCTTTAGGGAAGGAAATCTGACATGGACCTTTATGTGACTCCAGACCCCCAACAATGCAGTTCACTATTAACAACCCTCTGAGCAGTTTGAGATGGGGAATAAATGCTGGCCTGGTCAGTGACACCCATGTCCCATGAATGATTTTTAAAAGTGTTTTCATTTCATTGAGTTGTCAGACCTTTTGAACCCATTAATTGACTTTGACATTAGCATGAACATATGCCAAATGTGTCCACACTGTGCAGGTGTGATATAACACACTGCACTGCCCATTGTATGATTGTTCTGATAAATGTAATATTTATTGATCTATTTGTCTATTTATTTATTTATGTATTTATTGAATCATGTGTTGCAGTAGCTGAAACAGGAATGTGTAATCCCATTCAGAGTTGAGCTGGAGGTAGTGTTACCCTGCCGTGCAAATATGCCCCAAGATCACATCGGAATGGCTACTTGGACATCGAGTGGGCACTCAGAAGTACAAACAGGAGTCGGATAAATTGGTAAATGAAAACATCCTGAAAGTGGAGAAACGGCTGGATTTTCAAAGGGCATTGGAAACCTGGTGTAGATACAATGTTGATGCCCGAGGGTCATGGCAGCATTTCAAAACATTCAAGGAATGTCAAGGATTTTTAATTAGCCTGTTCAAATATGATATGACACCTCTGGAACAAGAGGAATTCAACCCAGGCCTCCTGTTTCAGAGGTATGGACACTATCACTACATTGCAATAAACACTTACCAATAATGGTTAGAGTGAGAGCAATTGGGGGAGGAAGCAGGGAAACTACATGCTGCCAACTAATGGCCTGATTAGTTCCTTAAGGAGCTTGTTGGGATATTTGTCAAAGTAATTTCAAATTCTGTTATAGACAATTCTGAACCATCTGGAGAACAGATTTTTTTGGATCACATTGGAGCAAAAGGAAGTTTGCTTCCATTGTTGTTTGAATGAAATATGAGAGGTCAACTTCCTCCAAGTTATTCCCAGTATTGTCCCTTGACATGCCATCCATGTACACTTTGCACTACCTTTACTTTCCCTGACCTTTTGCAAGCTGCCCACTGTCTTCAGCACAGCACGGCAAACCCCCAACAGGGTCACCACATCCACCTTTGCTGTTAACAGCATCAGACAGGTCCCATCTCCTGGAGGTCCTTACACCTTAAAATCAGGCACTGTGCGTATCTCATCACAGACAAGGACATTTCTATTTGAACAAAGTAACAAGAGAACAAGGCATAGTTCTGACATGGAGTCAGTTTTTAGAATGTATCCAGGTATTGGATGCCTGACCAAAATCTAAGCCAATAAAATAATGGTGACTAAAGCTAGGCAAAGAATAGCAGTGACATATTTTGCCTCCTCTGAGGCAATTCTTCGAGTCATAGAGAAAACACTAGGCGTTAGGGCTGGGATGTCTTACCGATTGCACCCACTGAGAACTGGAGAAGTGGTGAATATTTCTATCCCCTTCCTCAAGCTTCCTCGTGTCTGTCCATTACTCATTTCTCCAGACCATTGGTGACAGAGCTTCAACTGTCTAACATCATCACAGAGATTGATGCCTCACATATCCCTCCACCTCTCTGCTATTCTCTTGTCTTTTGTGACACTGTCTCTCTCTTTGACCAGTCACCTTTTCATTTAACATCTCCTTCTTTGGCTTGTTTTCAATTTCTGTTTGATTATGCCCATGTGAAGCACCATGGAGCAATTAAACATGCTATTGGAATGCAGGTTGTTATTATTTATTAACCTAGCAATGTTACCATATTACTGAGAATCCACCTTCGCTCACTGCCTGAGGACTTAGTCAGTCATCCAAACCTGAGTCATGAGAGGTCCTTGAATGTGGCAAACAGTGCACTTGAATCAGAAATCTCTGCAATGAGAGGATTTCCTCCTTACACCATATAGAGGCTCAGTCAGAACTGAGAGGGCTGAGGTACATTAGCCTTTCATATTAAAGATGGATTTATGGAGCATGGTTTGTGGTTGATGTGGAGTTAGTGTAGAGGAGTGGGCTGGTGGTACAGGCAGTGTGCAGATGGGAAGAACTGGATGCCAATGATAGAGAAAGGATGGCAGCAAGAGAACACAGGAAATTGACAGCTGTGAAAGGGGGTCACTAACACTGGAAGAGGAAGGGAATTCAATTGAATTTGAGTGAATTAGTTTTCTTGTCACATGTACTCAAATAAGTACAATGAAAAGTCTACAAATCGCCATTTATAGTGCCATCTTAGGTTCAAAATTACAAATGTACAGATTCTTAGGGAACAAAGACAGAAAAATTAGGAAATAAGAATTCCAAAATTGCAGATTGTCAGAATGAGGTAAAAAATAGAGAAATAAGAACAATGGTCTTCCAATTCAGTTTACGCTAGCACTGAACCTCCAATCCACACCAGGCCTTGACTTCAGACAATGCCAGGTTTCACCTGGAGGTTCTTGTAGCCAGGAGACCACTCTGGAATCACTTTGAGGCTAAAAGACTATGTTGAGGCCATGCCAGGCCACTGAAAGACCACCACACCAGTCTGAAAGACTACTGTGTACTATGGAAAAACCACCAAACTGGGCCACTGAGAGACTGCCATATTGGGCTGCTGAGAGAACGCCACACTGGGCCCCAGAGAGACCGCCACACTGGGCCCCAGAGAGACCTCCGCACTGGGCCCCAGAGAGACCACCGCACTGGGCCCCAGAGAGACCGCCACACGGGGATGAGAGATTGCCATGCCAGACCATTAGGCTACCAAACCAGTGCCAGTGAGAGGAAAAGTAGATGTTAACGATAGCGAAAATATGAAAAGGATGGCATATAGAGGGGCAAATAGGAAGACCATGCGACAGAGAGGAATAGGAAATGGTGAGGAAAGTGTAAATACATTAGAACTGAGAGTCAGAAAAAGGATATTTAGTAATTCAGATAAGCAGGCAAGAGTAGAAGCTGGAAATTATGATTCGGAGATAATAAAAAAGGGGAAAGTGAAACAGTGCTTCCAATTATCTGTGATGTGGAGGTGCCAGTGTTGGACTGGGCTGGATGAAGGAGCACAGTCTGAAAAATTGTACTTCCAAATAAACCTGTTAGACTGTAATCTGGAGTCGTCCGATTACCTAGTTTACCAAAACAATTGCTGTGTCTGGTGTAACGATGCTGCTCCTTTAATAAGATTATGTTGTCTTTGCTTTTTTTCAGGAAGTCATAAAAGACACAGGTTCCAAAAAGCTCGGGTGGGTTTTAGGGCCAATTTGATTATAACTATCAGATACTGCCTCGGGAAAAAGGCTTTCAAGTTTAAAATAAACACTTGTGCAATGAAAGGGGAGTGGCCAGTTCCCCCAGCTCAGCTTATCCCTGGTTTGGTTTGGTCTGGCTATTCACTGAAAGCAGTCAGGCTGTTAGGCAGTAGTAAAAGCTGCTGGACCGAAAGTAGCAGGTCCCAGCTGATCCTCCTCAGTCTCTGATATCTTTTCTGTAAGACCCTGTGTTGGATTTTATCTTTTGTGCCAAGGAGCGTTTAGGGCAATTATTTGGAACAGCATCATTAAATTTGGATAATCTGTTGGATTTTCAAATACGCTAAATAATTCTCTTTTGTTTGTGTTTCATTCAGAAATCTTGCGAATAAATTCTGTTTTGTCTAAAACTACATGGTTTGACCAATTGCATCCCTCCTGGAATATCCGTTTTACACCTGCTTAAAACAACTGACAAAGTTAGGGTGTGGGCTACCTTCTTGAAATGCTTTGAGGGAGTAAACTGGGATAGAACAAAATGCACCAACAATGTGTGCCATCAATACCTGTATTTAGTCTTTAGCAATTTGTGTGCCTGTGTTTTTCTTTGTAACACCAGTTAAGTAATTTCGTGTGCAGCTATAACTTAATGTGCAAAGCCCATGTGAATTGTTTTCATATGTCAGAGCTGCTCTCAAGTTTCAGCTTCTTTGACGTTGTTAATCAACTGCTAATTTGACATGAATGCTGTTAGATAAGGTTTTATATATAGTTCATACACTACCATACATAACAGTTGCAACCACAGAACAGTGTAACACAAAATGGGAGATAATCTCACTCTGTCATGTACATATTACCCAAGACCAGATCAAAGTTATTACTCCGACATGGGTGATCAGAGATAGAGATTTGAATAGATCAAATAGGATGATTAAAAAATAGAAATTGATTGGTTAGAGACTGACTAAAAGAAAATGAAGCAGTATCTATTTTCCAGCATAATTCTTTTTATTTTGATTATCTAAGTTCAGATCAGAACAAGTGGCACATTGATTTTTTTGTGACTATCAAAAAGTTTGAGATATGAGCTCACACTGAACTCTGAATGCTGTTCATGCCATCACGGCTACGGCAGAGAGCAGAAACTAAAAGCTTTCACTATTGGAAGGGGATAAATCTGGCAGCAATTTACCCAAATGATGTTTACACCCGGGAGAACAGAGAATGAATCAGACAGAAATGATCAGACGTAAAACAAAATAGAGATACAAACTAAGAGTGAAAGAAATTTCCAGTAGTCAGTTCAGGTAAAAAAGACAAACATAACCATTTGCAGGAGGGAAATGCCTCCAGTGAGGTAACCTGCATTTGTTTGGCAATACTCATTAATCTAATACATGGATGTTCACAGTGATCTTCCAATCTGTAGTACAGCCAGGTTTGGATTCCACTTTCCATAGCATCACATTATGAATTACTTGATATTTGACTCTGCAAAGAGTATGTTGTTGCAATGTTACCACAGTTAACATCAAATGTCTTTAACGTACTATTATTCTGCAAATGTGTTGACTTATAGATTTGTGCAAACTTCCTTCTGGCAGGATTTTGAGAAGCCTTAGGATATGAGATTTGCATGTAAAATTAAAGCACATGGTCTTGGAGTTAGTGTACTGATATAGTAAGGGAACTGTTTAGCAGTCAGGAACAAAGAGTAGGAATAGGAATAAATGGGTCTTTTTCCAAGTGGCAGAAAGTAAGTAATGGAATATCACAAAGATGTGCACCAGCTATTCACAATATGTATTGATTTAGATGATGGAACTAAATGTAATATTTCCAAGTTTGCAGACGACGAAAAGCTGGATGAATTGTGAGGAAGATACAGAGATCATTCAGTATGATTTGGACACATTGAATGAGTGGGTAAATACATGGCAGATAGAGTGTCATGTGGATAAATGTAAGATTATCTACTTTGGTGGCAAAAACAGGAAGGCAGATTATTATCAGAATGGCAACAGATTGGGGAAAGGGGAGGGTGAAATGAGACCTGGGTGTCCTTATAGACCAGTCACTAAAATTAACATGTGTGTGCAGCAGGGGGTGAAAAAAGACAAATGCTATCTTGGCCTTCAAAGCAAGAGAATTCCAGCATAGGAGCAGGGATGCCTTGCTGCAACTGTACAGGGTCTTGGTGAGACCATACTTGGAGTATTGTGTACAGTTTTGATCTCCTTATCTGAGGAAGAATATTCTGGCTACAGAGGGAGTGCAAAGGTTTACCAGACTGATTCCTGGAATGGCAGGACTCTATATTCCCTGGAGTTTAGAAGAATGAGGGGAGAGTCACATCAAAACCTATAAAATTCTAACAGGATAGACAGGGTAAACACAGGAAGGATTTTTGTAATGACTGGCAATCCACGACTACGATCTGGATCAGTGGTGCTGGAAGAGCACAGCAGTTCAGCGAAGTGCAGCGAAATCGACATTTCAGGCAAAAGCCCTTCATCAGGAATAAAGGCAGTGAGCCTGAAGCGTGGAGAGATAAGCTAGAGGAGGGTGGGGGTGGGGAGAAAGTAGCATAGAGTACAATAGGTGAGTGGGGGAGGAGATGAAGGTGATAGGTCAGGGAAGAGAGGGTGGAGTGGATAGGTGAAAAAGGAGCTAGGCAGGTTGGACAAGTCCAGACAAGTCATGGGGACAGTGCTGAGCTGGAAGTTTGGAACTAGGATGAGGTGGGGGAAGGGGAAATGAGGAAACTGTTGAAGTCCACATTGATGCCCTGGGGTTGAAGTTTTCCGAGGCGGAAATGAGGCGTTCTTCCTCCAGGCGTCTGGTGGTGAGGGAGCGGCGGTGAAGGAGGCCTAGGACCTCCATGTCCTCGGCAGAGTGGGAGGGAGAGTTGAAATGTTGGGCCACGGGGCGGTGTGGTTGATTGGTGTGGGTGTCTCAGAGATGTTCCCTAAAGCACTCTGCTAGGAGGCGCCCAGTCTCCCCTATGTAGAGGAGACCGCATCAGGAGCAACGGATACAATAAATGATATTAGTGGATGTGCAGGTAAAACTTTGATGGATGTGGAAGTCTCCTAATCCACAACTAGGAGTCTGTGTTAAAGGATAAAGGTTAGGCCATTTAGGATTGAAATGAGGAGAGATATCTTCATCCAGAGAGTGGGGAGCCTGTGGAATTCTCTGCCACAGAAAGCAGTTGAGGCTAAACTATTGAAAGTTTTGGATTGGCATTGGCTGTGAATGACAGTGGAATCTACAGCTGTAAAGTGAAGGTAAAAGGTCAGATCGATCAAACAGCTTGTAATTTGACCGTACAAGGTAAGTCTTCATATATTGATTACGGCAAATTTTACAGCATGATGTGAAGGTAGAACTTTGCTCATATTGAAGTGTGTTGCTCATGTATCCTTTATTCCCAGTGATAACGAATACTGGTTTGAGTATTTCCTGTAGAATTGGACCCATTTCCATAAACAATTTGATATTATTATCATTAATGAAATATTTGTGATGAGTACTCTCATTTCCATCAGTTAAGATTTAGACAACGGGCTAAACCGTTTTCTCCTTTTACAAATTCTTGTTTCTTTGAAAGCTCTTTCACGCATTGATCTCTCACAGATTTTCTCCACTGGTGTAGGGTTTGCTTCTGCAGTTCATAAGAAAGGATAAACATTCCTTTATTTTTCAAAAAGTATTCTGTAGTGCATTTTTTGTGTTATTGAGATTTGAAGTTGCTTTGCCTTCAATTGTGCTGTTCTAAAACTAACCACTAGAAAGCATACAAGAGCTATGCAACTGAATTTGACCTCCCTTTCTCTCTGTAAGATGGAGAATGATAGAATCCTGCAGTGTAAATAGAGGCCATTTAGCCCACCATTTCTGTACCAACCCTCTGAAGAGCATCCCACTCCCTCCACATTTACCATTGCCAAACTACCTAACCTGCATGTCTTTGAACTGTGGGAGGAAACCCACACAGACCCAGGGAGATCGTGTCAATTCGACACCAATGGTCACTCGAGGGTGGAATTGAACCTGGGTCCCTGCTCACTGTGTGGTCTCTTTTCTTTGGTGAGACCAAACATAGGCTGGGTGACTGCCTTGGGGAACATCTTCACTCTGACCTTCCATTCCCTTGCCATTTTTAATAGAACCCCTATAGTGTGGAAACAGGCCCTTCGGCCCAATAAATCCACACCAACACTCCACCCAGCCCCATTCCCCTACCCTATATTTACCCCTGAATAATGCACCTAACTTGCACATCCTTGGACACTATGGGCAATTTAGCATGGCCAATTCACCTGACCTGCACATCTTTGGTCTGTGGAAGGAAGCTGGAGCACCCGGAGGAAACCCACGCAGACACGGGGAGAATGTACAAACTCCAAACACACAGTCACCCGAGGCTGGAATTCAACCCGGGTCCCTGGTGCAGTGAGGCAATAGTGCTAACCACTGAGCCTCCGTGCCCCAAATTTCAATAAGGTGGTTTACTCCCATGCTCACATTTCTGACCTGGGTCTGCTGCAATGTTCCAATGAAGGACAACACAAGGTGAGGGAACAAAACCTCTTTCTTTCCCCAATATTGGCAGTTGACAGGATCTAGGACTCAACATTAAGTTCAACAACTTCAGAGCATGACCACTACACCCACCCATGTCCCCCAAAGCTGTCTTGTTGGCTTGGCTCTTAGCACAGTGGATCAGTTTTCTCCTTTTCACACCTATCATTTTCACCCATTTCACATCTCTATCATTCCTTTACTACTCATTTCATCTTTTGCTCTTGGCCTCTTCATCTGCTTCACTCACTCCTCACTCCCTACCCCCGATACCCCTCATAAAAATGCCTGTTCTTACATTCTGAAGAAGTCATATTGGCCTCGAAATGTTGAATTGGTTTCTCTCTCCATAGATGTTGCCAGACATGTTGAATTTCTCCAGCACTTTAAGATTTTCCTTTCATTACTGATACTGACTAAAAGTTGCCCTGTTTACTTATGAATATTAAAAGGTCCCTGCTTACAAATGTGATTACTGTCATGAAATTAAGCTGGAAGCATGTCGACTTTGAATAAAATGTAAGGCAATTACAATGTGCCTTCGTCAGAATGAACATACCATGGACAATTCAGCAATTAACAGAAATACCATTGATGTAAGTATAATGTAACTTCCTTTTTAATCTCTGTCCTTGTTGGGGAAGAATAACTCAATGAATTACTTAAGACCCAGGTGCACTTCATTGTTAAAGGGTTTTATCAATTTACACCAGTGGGAAGCAAATTTCTGGGATTTCAGAAGCTTCTTCACTGAACAACTTATACTTTTGTTTTAACCCGGCTTTGGTTGTTACAAATCAATCATATCATTAATTGATTACACACACGTCCAACTAGGTTAATCATGTGACTGTGCAATCAGTTAATGGACAGTTCTATATGTTCCCATGATGTTTACCAGATTCTGATATCACTCCTTCTTTGGCCTTCACAATATGTCTTATCCAATCACATTCCAGGCTTTAGCTCCTGCATTAGTTATTCAGTCCTCCCCTGCCAATCCCAGGGGGGCTCCAGTCTATTTCAGACTGAATATCCATGGGAATGCAGTTAAATCCCTTTATACCTGTATCGTTAAAACTCCATTTTTGACGTACAACCTGTGACTATAATTACCTTGAGGCCTTAATTGATGTCGTTTAGACCCTTCCCTTCTATCCCATGACCAATATCTGATTTTGGTCAAGCCTGATATGGAGGCCTCTATCAACATGTCTCAAGGATGCACTTTTTCAAAATCTCTTAATGCAAATCGCTATATCTACTTCTGATTTAACAGAGTCCACTGTATGCAACTCACAAGACTCTTTGTGTGTTACTTTAATTTTGTTATCTCGGATGTATTCCTTCCGTGAAGGCTACAATTTGCCTAGCTTGTAGTTTAATTTCAAACATCAGGCAAGGAACTAGCTGTTTCAGCTAAAATACTTTTCTTAGCCATTTTACATCAACTGACATTTTATGTCAGCTATTTTATTCTGCTTCAGTCATGGGCAGCCCTAGCATCCTTAAGGAGTGAGGAGACCTATTCCCTGTGGACATTCACTCTCTGAGATAAAGCAATCTGCACTCACTGTACACAGTTAGGCGTTCACACCCTGAACAGGAATATGTAGGTGACACTGATCATGAAACAGAGTACAGTCTCAGGATTGACAATCTGAAATCACAAATAATCAAACATTTTCTGGTTGCCAAGCTGCTTTTGAACAATTTTTCTGAGAGAAAGCAATTCTGTAAAAATTTTGGTAGGTATCTATTAGAATAACTTATAGCATGTCTGGTGTGAATCTCTGAGAAATTGAAGAGTCTTTAACTATTTCATTTCATTTTAAGATTATCCAAATCTTGCTCAACCAACAACGAAAGTCAACCCAACGACTGAAAATGGTATGATGTGTTAAATTTTGGTAAGAGGCACTTAGAGTAACTTCCAACATGATTGGTGTGAATCTCTGAGAAATTGAAGATGTCTTTAAATATTTGGGTGCGGGTCAGGTGAATTGGCCATGCTAAATTGCCCGTAGTGTTAGGTGAAGGGGTAAATGTAGGAGTGTGGGTCTGGGTGGTATAAGCTTCGGCGGGTCGGTGTAGACTTGTTGGGCCGAAGGGCCTGTTTCCACACTGTAAGTAATCTAATCTAATTTCTTTTCATTTTAAGATTATCCAAATCTTGCTCAACCAACAACAAAGGTCAACCCAACTACTGGAAAAAGTGTGATGTGCTTTTCAATTTATGTTCAATTTGTGGCTACTCAACCATATATTTATAAGAATGATTCCAGGAATGAGAAACTTCAGTCATAGATGGGAGAAACTGGGATTCTTCTCATTGGAGTGAAGAAGGATGAGACGTTAATGGAGATTTTCAAGCCATTAGTGGGTTGGGCAGAATAGATAGGGAGAGGTTGTGTCCACCAAAAAAGGAATAAGAATGAGAGGACATAGATTTAAAATGATGTGCAAACAAAGCAAGGCTGATATGAGAAAGTTGTTTGGGTACAGAATACACTGTCTGAAGATATTGTGGAAGCAAGCTCAATTGACGTATCTGAGATAGTATTAGATGACTATTTGGATAGTAATGGTGTACAGATACAGGTATGGGGGAAAGACAGAAACTGGGCACTCGGTAATAGAACTTGTGCAGACTCAATGACTTCTTGCTGCACTGTAACTATGTTTGATTCTGTGATTCAGCCTTAGCAGGATTACAGTCAATGCCGAACGCAACATATTAAATAGCCTCACCATTGTATCTTTTTGCTTGAGTTATTGATTGACAATCAGAATAGAAACCCTGACTGATTCTCTCTGAGCAGGTCCTACACAGTTAATGATAGGACTGTGGGGAGTGTTGCCAAAAAGAGACACCTAGGGGTTCAGGTACATAGTTCATTGAAAATAGTTCATTGCATCACAGGTAGCCAGGGTGTTTAAGAAGGTGTTTGGCACAGTTGCCTTCATTGCTCAGACAATTGAGTACAGGAGTTGAAATATCATGTTGAGGTTGTACAGGACATTGGTGAGGCCACTTTTGGAGCACTTTGTATAGTTCTTGTCCCTGCTATAGGAAGGATATTGGAGAGAGTGCAGAAAAGATTGACAAGAATGATACCTGATGAAGGGCTTATGCTCGAAACGTCGAATTCTCTATTCCTGAGATGCTGCCTGGCCTGCTGTGCTTTGACCAGCAACACATTTGCAGCTGTGATCTCCAGCATCTGCAGACCTCATTTTTACTCGAAGAATGATAGTGGGACTGGAGAGTTTGAGTTATACAGAGAGCCCCGCTAAGCTGGGATTTTTTTCATTGGAGCGTAGGAGGTTGCATGGTGATCTTATAGATGTTTATAAAATCATGAGGGGAATAGATAATGTGAATAGCAAAAGTCTTTCCCCTAAGGTGGGGGAGTTCAAAACCAGAGGGGACAATTTTAAGATGAGAAGAGAAAGATTTAAAAGGGATCTGAAGGGCAATTTTTTCACACAGAGAGTGGTTCGTATATGGAATGAACAGCTAGAGGAATGGTTAGATGCAGGTACAATTACAACATTTAAAGGACTTTGGGCAGGTATATGAATAGGAAAGGTTGAGAGGAATATGGATTAAATGCAGGCAAATGGGACTAGTTGAGTTTAGGAATCCTGATCAGATTGGATGAGTTGGACCGAAGGGCCTGTCTGTGCTGTATGACTCGGTGACTCTCTGACTCTGTGGAACACTGTCTCTTGATGACCTTTGTAACACAGAACCACCAAACTCATCCAACATAGCACTTAAGAACAACTTACAGTTTTCTCCAAAAGCTTCAATATTGTCAAATGGGAAAGACAATCCACAGGAGCATTGTCAAACAATGTTTGATTAAAATCGCTTGAGGAGATGTACTCAGCAGGTAACTGAAAGCTTAAATCAAACTGGTTCATTTCAAGGAGTTTCTTAAATGAGGAAAGGAAGAAAAGCAGAAGGGTGTAGGAAAACATTTTCAGGACTGAGCATAGGATCCTCTCAGTATTATGTGTCTCAATACTGGCCAACATCTTCACCCAATAACCTAATGTTTACTCATGGATGTTAAAGATTATCAGTTAAATCATATACAAATAGTTTGTGACAAATTTAAATTGGAAGCATCTGTTGCCTTTTAGTGGAGTGGAGAAAATTACCCAGTCCACTTTGAAAAAAATGTGGACAATCTGGCAATTATCCGATGCTGTTAATATAAATGGAATGTGTCTTTCTTCTTAACCTATGTCCTTAAAGTAAAGATGACCTACTCATAGAGTCATAGAGATGTACAGCATGGAAACAGACTCTTCAGTCCAAGTCGTCTCATCATTGTTTGAGATAAATCACACTCCATTCTCCATAAATGGCTGGAGTTCAAATCCAGAACAGCAATATGTGGGAGATACTAAATAAAAAAGATATTTACCCATTAATTCTGTCACTTAACCTTTCTTTCTTTAGGCACAGATTCTCCAAAGAGTGATAAGACATATGTTTTCCTATGGATTATGATAAATCGTGTTGCTATCTTCATTAGAATTATAATTTTCTTGTTGCTTGTGCAATATTTGATACAAAGAATTAAAATGTGCACTCAGGTAAGTTTTAACTGACTGATATAAATTTTAAAAGTATCCAACAAACATTCTGTTAAAGGGCAATTAACTCATGGAAGAGATTGTGCATACAGTGTAATCATGGAGTTCTTACAGCATGGCAAAAGGCCCTTTGGCCTACTAAGTCCATGTTGGTCAAACATCTAAGTATTCTCAGCCTATTCTCCAGCACTTGGCCCCTAGCTTTTTATTCTATGGCATTTCTAACGTTCATCTAAATACTTCTTCAAAGTCTTGTGGGCTCCCAACTCAACCTGCATTTTAATCAGTAAGTTCAAGACACCCACCACTCTCTGGGTGAAAACACATTTTCTCAAAAACTCTTGCTCCTTAGCTTAAAACTTCACCACCCTCATTATCAATCCCTCTGCTAAGGGAACAAATTTATAGCATAAGTAAGTAAGAATTAGGATCGGGAGTAGACAATTCCACCTCTCGAGTCTTCACCATTTAGTAAAGTAATGGATGATCTCCTCTCAGCCTTAAATTTCACTTTCCTACCTGCTCTCTTTGACTCATTACTAATTAAAAATCTGTTTATCATCTCAAATTTATTCATTGTTCCAATTTCTACAATACTGTTAGGTCATGCGTTCCACAGATTTACAACCCTTTGAGAGAACATCTCATAGTTAGATAGTTCTAGTTCTAGATAGACAGAGTAGATTGGGAGAAACTATGCCACTAATAGCTTTGTACGTCTCAGATTTCCCTTCAACTTTCTCTTCTCTAAGGAAAAACAAACCCAGCCCATCTATACTCTCCTCAGAGCTAAGTTGCTCCAACCAAGCAACATCTCTTCTGTACCCTTTCCTGAGAAATCCCATCCTTCCTATAGTGAGGAGACCAGAACTCCAACTGTGGCCTAACTAACATTACATTCAGCTCCATCATAACCTCCTCACTCTTACATTCAATGTCTTGATGAATATAAACAAATATCTCATATGTATTTTAATCAATGTATCTGCCAATGCCTTCAAGGATCTATGGACATCCACGCTACAGACTCACTAATCTTGTTTTTTATCAGAACTATTGGATGTGTAAAAATAGTATGTTTCAGCAGCATTATGTTATTACTGTTAAATAGACTGCTATATTAGTGGGTTGTGTTCATAATTCTCCATACTAATGTTTAAATTAGAAATTAATTGAACAGCAAAACAAAGTAATGTCATCTCTGGCTCCATGGTTAGCACTCTTGCTACTGAATTAAAAGGTTACAGGATCAAGTCCCACTCCAGGGAGCTAAGCACAAAAATCCGGGCTGATGCTTGAAGACACTATTGAGGAATTGCTGTGTGTTTGGCAGTCCCTAATGTTAAGGAGAAAGTGAGGTCTGCAGATGCTGGAGAATCAGAGCTGAAAATGTGTTGCTGGAAAAGCGCAGCAGGTCAGGCAGCATTCAAGGAACA
Organism: Hemiscyllium ocellatum; assembly: GCF_020745735.1. Lineage (NCBI taxonomy): Eukaryota > Metazoa > Chordata > Chondrichthyes > Orectolobiformes > Hemiscylliidae > Hemiscyllium > Hemiscyllium ocellatum. The sequence goes on from NC_083429.1 coordinate 50,091,805, forward strand.
GGAAATTCGACGTTTCGGGCATAAGCCCTTCATCAGGATGAAGGGCTTATGCCCGAAACATCGAATTTCCTGTTCCTTGGATGCTGCCTGACCTGCTGCGCTTTTCCAACAACACATTTTCAGCTCAGTCCCTAATGTTAAAACTTAGACCGACCTGCTTCCTAAAGGGGGACAGAAAATACTCATAGCATCATTTCAAAGGAGATGAGGAGAGTAATCCCTGATGCCTTGGCCAACATTTACCACTCAACATCACAAAAGCAGTTTAATTGGCCTCTTATGCTTTATCTCAGTATTGTTTAGGATTGCCTTGTTTCCAGCATTGACTACACAGTCACCACCGTGTACACGTCATTGGCTGTAAAATGTAACATTATGAAGTTTTGAAAAGGTGATACATAAATGCATATTGTTGTTTTAAAAGGTTGAACACATTTCCGTTTGGCAGCTGGTGAACCCTGGAAAGCGAGCCACACAAGTCATTTCACAGTCAGCTTCAAAGCAACGTTGACAGGCAGGACAGGTAGGCCAACTGCTTGACCTTTCACCTGAAGAGCTGTCAATCATTCAGACATAAAGAACACGGAATTACTTTGTATAAAGAGTTGGCACTGGTACTATAGATGGGACAAGACCACACTTCATGTTTTCTGAACTACTTGCTATCTCTCTATCACCACAACTCTTTTCTTCAAATCAACACAAGTAGAAAGAATGTCAATAAAGAATGTTGAAATTAAAAAATCAACTGATGCATCAGAAACCTTAGTATAAAACCTCATGTTCAGCTTAGTTGAGAAGAGGAAAATAAAAACAAAGACATTTAGAAATAGTCTCCAAATGCTTTCACAGTTTTACTCCAGGAGTCCATAAATCTATTTCTATAAACAGCACTGTCTCTAGCAGTTCTGTGCTAGTTCATGTGATCGGAGCAAATAGACAATGTCACACTATTCCACATTAAACAGGGAAAAGGCATGACTACCCAAATGAAATCATCATACTTTAATCTTAGTACAATAAACTGATTCAGCTTTCTATTTATGAGCCTTCCTGTTTATCTGTAGAATCGAGGTCAATTAACATTATATTATCAAGTGTCACATTGTTTAAGAGGTGCTTGCACTATTAATGACCAAATTTAACTGCCTGTAGCAAAGATTAATGAAAATTCAATTTACAAATCCAGCAAGTTCTTAAAAAAAATACTCGGAGGCTGCAGATAACATGTTGTCTGTGCAAAGCTGTAGTGATTAAAATGAGGGCCTGGTGGGGCTCATTGACTATTAGATCCCCGATTGGGCCCAGGTTAATAACCTCAATCAAGACTCTCATAGTCAATGAGATCCTCCTGGCCCTTGCTCCAATCACTACAAGAGCAAATGGCAGAAATCAACTTGAGAATTATCTAAATTTGCAACTGGGTGAATTTCATAATCCCCTGAACTTGCGAGCAAATTAATAAATAAATCTGCATTTCTAACTCATCACCACCTTTCCAACAAGTCAATCTTGATCCCCTTCCCCACAAGGTCAGGTGAATTGGCTGTGCTAAATTGCCCATAGTGTTAGGTGCACTAGTCAGATGGGAATGGGTCTGGGTGGGTTACTGTTCGGAGGGTCGGTGTGGACTTGTTGGGCTGAAGGGCCTGTTTCCGCATTGTAGGGAATCTAGTCTAATCTAATCAAACATCCTCCTCCATTGTTTATTGCTATTTATTTCTTATGGAGATAAACAGTGTTGGTCCCAACAGCTCCACTGTGTTTTCATCACAGCACTATCAGTTTTCATTTAGTCTAACTCTGACTTTTTACTTACCTTCGAAGCATTTAAGCTTAAAGCATCCACAGCCCAGAGATTGGGAATAAGCAAATTAAATCTTGTCCATCCTATAAAGCTACAATGAAGCTGTCATAGTTACTCCAATTAATATATTTCCCCATCTTCAAAGAAGCTCAACTTAGATGCTCTGTAATCGATTCAAACCATACTTTTATTTTCATTTAGATGCTGCACCTTTACTGGCTGAATCAGCATTTATTTCCCATCCCTAATTGCCCACATGGCAGTTAGGAGTCAACTACATTGTTATGGGTCTGGAGTCACATGTAGCCAGATAAGGAGGGCAGGTTTCCTTCCCTAAAATCATTAGTGAACCTGTGGATGTTCAGACAATTACCAATGGTTCCATAGTCATCATTAGACACTCACTTCCAGATTTCTTTTTTTACTGAATTCAAATTGCACAATCCTCCATGGTAGGGTTTGAACTCAAGTCTCCAGAACATTATCTAGGTCTGTTAATAGTCCAGCAATAATCCCACAAGATTATCAATTCAAATCCCAATCATTTGCACATTAACACCTTGCTAAAAATCAACAATACTTTAGTTTAATACAATATTTTAATAAGTTTTGTGTTTTTATTTTATATTCAGTGGTAAAATTAATCCATTACATATTAGCATTAATACGCAAACAAGATATTGTACACATGTGCAAAGTAATAGTGGCATTCAGTGAAAATATTTGAAAAGAAATTACAGTTCTGTAAAAATTCATTTGTTTCTTCACAAACATTTTTAATGAATATATTAAAGCTTTGGCACATTGGAATTTTTAAATTTTGTGTATGCAAAGTGCATTAACTCTGGAAAATGAATGTTTACTGATGTCAGTTCCAAATACAAACAGTTCAAGTACATCATGAGTTAGATAAAAAATGCATTTCTTCTGACTCCCTGAATTGCATCCATATTCAAATTTTCATCAGATGTCACAAGAAAATGATTAGGTTTACAAACATCCAGAAATTTTTCTCTTTTACTTTATGGTATAGTTCCTCTTGCTGTTTAGATCAACAGATTTGACAAACAGAATAATGGAAATGTTTCTGTCTGGTTCAGTTCAATACTGGGATGTGCAGTTATAAACTGAGCTAGCTAGGGGGGAATTTCTGAAATGCAGAAACAAAAGGAAGCCATGTTACACCATTCAATTAAACCATGGCTAATCTGCAATCTAGCTCCATATAACTATCGTTCCCGATTCACCCTAAGAATGTTAGCAAAAGCTGAACAAGCTCAGATTTTAAAATTAACAACAGACCTACCATCAACTACTACTTACAGAAAAAATTCTAATCCTTTATCACTCTTAGCGATATAGAACGTTCAAGTTTACTCATCATTCAACTTGCTTTAATTATTAGTCTATTCTCCACATTCCTAGTCTTCCCAAGCAATAGAAATAGGCTCTTTTTATCAGTTTTTCTTTTCTATCATTATAAGAGAAGGGTTCCTGGATGAAAAGAGGCCAAGTCCATCTTGATCATCTTCTACCCTCTGCCGCAGTCACATGATTTACCACTGACTGATTCGTTGACGAGGAAGCTCAGAGGAGCAGAAGGATGTTAGAGTCTTCATTCACAGACCCTTAAATGTGGCTGCACAGGCTATTAGGGTACTGAAGAAGGCAAATGGGGCACTTGTTTTTATCAGTCAAGGCACAGATTCTAAGAGCAGGGAGGTCATGTTGGAGTTGTACAGGACATTGGTTAGGCCATAACTGGAGTACTGTGTGCAGTTCTGGTCACCACACTATAGGAAGGATGCGATTGTACTGGGGAGAGTGCAGAGGAGATTCACCAGGATGTTGCCTGGGTTAGAGCATTTCAGTAGTGGAAAGAGGCTTTATACAGTCAGATTGTTTTCTTTGGAGCATAGAAGAGAGAGGTGTATAAGATAATGACTGACAGAGACAGGATGAATAGAAAACAACTGTTCCCCTTAGTCGAGGAATCAAGAACAAGGGGCCACCTTTATAAAATGAAAAGTAGAGTCATAGAGTTATAGAGATGTACAGCTTGGAAACAGACCCTTCGGTCCAACCTGTCCATGCCGACCAGACATCCCAACCCAATCTAGTCCCACATGCCAGCACCCGGCCCGTATCCCTCCAAACCCTTCCTATTCATATACCCATCCAAATATGTTGCAATTGTACCAGCCTCCACCACATCCTCTGGCAGCTCATTCCATACATGTACCACCCTCTGTGTGAAAAAGTTGCCACTTAGGTCTCTTTTATATCTTTCCCCTCTCACCCTAAACTTATGCTCTCTAATTCTGGACTCCCTCACCCAGGGAAAAGACTTTGTCAATTCACCCTATCCATGCCCCTCATAATTTTGTAAACCTCTGTAAGGTCACCCCTCAGCCTCCGACACTCCAGGGAAAACAGCCCCAACCTGTTCAGCCTCTCCCTGTAGCTCAAATCCTCCAACCCTGGCAACATCCTTGTAAATCTTTTCTGAACCCTTTCAAGTTTCACAACATCTTTCTGATAGGAAGGAGACCAGAATTGCACACATATTCCAACAGTGGCCTAACCAATGTCCTGTACAGCCGCAACATGACCTCCCAACTCCTGTACTCAATACTCTGACCAATAAAGGAGAGCATACCAAATGCCTTCTTCACTATCCCATCTACCTGCGATTCCACTTTCAAGGAGCTATGAACCTGCACTCCAAGATCTCTTTGTTCAGCAACACTCCTTAGGAACTTACCATTAAGTGTATAAGTCCTGCTAAGATTTGCTCTCCTAAAATGCAGCACCTAGCATTTATCTGAATTAAACTCCATCTGCCACTTCTCAGTGGCCATTGGCCCACCTGGTCCAGATCCTGTTGTAATCTGAGGTAACCCTCTTCGCTGTCCACTACACCTCCATCTGCAAACTTACTAACTGTACCTCTTATGCTTGCATCCAAATCATTTATGTAAATGACAAAAAGTAGAGGACCCAGCACCGATCCTTGTGGCACTCCACTGGTCACAGGCCTCCAGTCTGAAAAACAACCCTCCACCACCACCCTTGCTGATCTTTGAGGGGCCCTATTCTCTCCCTAGTTACCCTTCTGTCCTTAATATATTTGTAAAAACACTTTGGATTATCCTTAATTCTATTTGCCAAAACTATCTCACGTCCCCGTTTTGCCCTCATGATTTCCCTCTTAAGTATACTCCTACTTCCTTTATACTCTTCTAAGGATTCCCTCGATTTCTCCTGTCTATACCTGACATATGCTTCCTTCTTTTTCTTAACCAAACCCTCAATTTCTTTAGTCATCCAGCATTCCCTATACCTACCAGCCTTCCCTTTCACCCTGACAGGAATATACTTTCTCTGGTATCTTGTTATCTCATTTCTGAAGCTTCCCATTTTCCAGCTGTCCCTTTACCTGCGAACATCTGCCTCCAATCAGCTTTCAAAAGTTCTTGCCTAATACCGTGAAAATTGGCCTTTCTCCAATTTAGAACTTCAACTTTTAGATCTGGTCTACCCTTTTCCATCATGATTTTAAAATGAATAGAATAGGAGGTTTACATGGGATTTGAGGAAAGTGTTTTTCACCCAGTAGGTGGCGGGGTCAGGAATGTACTGCATGGGAGGGTAGTTGAGGTGGGAAACCTCATAACATTAAAAAATTAGTGGATGAACACTTAGTGTCATTACATTCAAAACTATAGGACTAAGGCAGAAAAGTGGGACTGGTATAAACAGTAGTGTATTTTTGGTGATACAGATTCAATGGGCCGAAGGGCCTCTTCCATTCTGATTTTATGAATGATATTATGACTGACCACATAATCAATCGCTACCAATTAGTCTAAAACAGACCGTGAAATGAGACAAGAAATGTCCGAGTGGTTGTAAGCTTCAGAAACATTGCTCCAAAGCCATCTGTTTATGCCAAGAATGTTACATTTACCACATACCCCATCTCACAGAATGGAATGCAAAATATTACTTGTGAAGGAAATCAGCTTAATTTAGTTCTGATAAAATTAGTACTGAGACCTTCCACCATTTATCTAGGAGGTGCATTCCATAGATTGACTCACTGATGGGCCATGCTCATGCGTAACCTATTCTCTATTACAGAGATTGGCTATTGAGAGTAACTGATGATTTTATCAGTCTTCTGAGAAAGATTTTTTTTTGCCTCTTTTGTAAAGCAGCGTTCTAACAGCAAACATTTTTTTTAAACATCACACCCGTGCATCAGCAATAGGAAGTCAAAAATAGTTAAAACTGGACATTAAATGTGATTTTAAGGCCTTAATTTACAGAAAGCTATAATGCTTTGGCTATTTAGCATAACGTTGAGCTTACTGGGTTGTTACTAAGTGAGATCTATTGCACTAAATTAGTGAATTAAATCATTAGTGTTTATTCAATGTTAAAATCATTTTATAACAAAAGCATGCATTTAAATGTTTTTGGAGTTTCTGAGGTGCTGGGACCCAGTTGTACAACTTGTGGAAGTAAGGTCTACTTTGCTGCAAAAACACCATGAAATCCAGATGGTATACGGACAGCTACTTCTGCTCTTCCTATTTCAGTGAAGGTCCTGGCATCAAGGATAAGCAGCAAGCTGCTCTTGTTCTGAAAAACAACAACATTTTTAGTGGCAATCAGAGAGGAAATCACCAGTAATGAAATCCAATCATTTTTACTCATATATAAAACATTTTCCTTCAGGTAGCTTTGATGAAGGGCTATAGCAGACATATTAACCTTCCCTGATATCCTAATTTACCTTTCCATCTTTGAGTAACTTAAAAAGAAACATTCCTGAGAGTTCATTATTTACAATCCTTAATAGCTTTCACTATTTTGCATTCCTAGCACTGAGCTTGATTACACAACAACAATTTCCTGTCCATTAATTTTAATGACCTGAAATTATATAAGTTGTGAATCATTCCCATGATTTTATTCATAGAAGCATTGAAAATAGGAACAGGAGTAGACCATTTGATTGGAATGTGAGAATGCCAGAAACAGTGAAATGGAGGGCAATGAAAATGTACACATTCCGATCACTTAATCTGAGCTATCAACATCTTTTCTCCCTCAGCACCCCACACCAACTCCCCTCACACCCCCTCTCAAACTTTAGCATAAATCCTGTCCTCTCCACAGTTCACTTCAGCTCTGATGAAGAATCATCTAGACTTGAAATGTTAACTTGCTGTCTCTCCATGGATTCTTTCTGACCCGTTGTGATCGCAGCATTTGCTGTTTTCAGTACAGGGTTAACAATATACTGGGAGCTAGAACCAAATGAAATGGGCATAGTTCTGGGGATCTGCAGATATGGATTGGAGACAGACAGGCATTTTGATGACTTGATGTGGCCTAAATTGGGTTAGCTATCTCATCGATAAAGGACCTCAGGTAGGTGAACCAGAGGAGTGTCAACTCTGTGTGGGATGTAAGGCCAGGAGTATAATTTCACCCCCTCTGGGCTCCATGTGATGGCTGAAAAAAAACACAAGATGAATTTTTTTTGGTGGTTAATCATTAGGCCACAGCCATCAGTATAAGCTGCAGACTGGGTTCTTGTGATTAATGTTGTTTAGAGGCCTCAGGTGTTATACCATTTCTTAACATAAACAAAAGCCTTTATGCACATTTTCAGGTTTTGTGCAAGGTGTTGAATATTGTTCAAAGGCAGTAAGCTGTTTGACATATTTTAAACATTTTTGAAATGTAAGCGGTTTAGGCGAAAATTGATGAATACCCAGACGGACTATATAACCCAGGTTTCTGTCAAAGTTTCAATATCTTCAGACAGCATCTTCCAAACCCTCAACCACCTCCATCTTGAAGTTCCAGGGCAACAGATACATAGGAACACCATCAGGTTCCCCTCCAAGCCACGCACCATCCTGATTTGGAAATATATCACCGTTCCTTCACTGTCGCTGGGTCAAAATCCTGGAAATCCCTCCATAATGGCATTGTGGGTCAATCTACAGCAGGTGGACTGCAGCTGTTTAAGAAGGCAGCTCACCACCACCTTCTCAAGGGGCAACTAGAGACGGGCAATAAATGCTGGGCCCAGCCAGCGACCCTCCCATATTCCATAAAGAAAACTCAACCTTTGATTTGAGAAACTGGCAATGCTAGTTTTGAAACTGTACTCCCTGGTACATGATCCTTTTGCATTGTGACATTTTCACCTTGGCAGAGATGGGTACTGCAGATGCTGGATATTAGAGTCAAGATTAGTAAGGTGCTGGAAAAGCACAGCAGGTCAGGCAGCATCCAAGGAGCAGGAAAATCAACATTTCGGGCAAAAGCCCTTCAACAGGAAATTCCTGGATGCTGCCTGACCTGCTGTGCTTTTCCAGCACCTTACTAATCTTGACATTTTTAACTTGGTTAATTTTGTCCGTTCCATTGAGAAGACTGAACATTTCATAAGAACAGGGGTGGGCCATTTATCATTTTGCTCCTGTTCCTTCATCCAATTACATCCAGATTAATCATTATTTCAATTCGATTCTTCCATATCTCTCAGTGCCCTTTCCTAACTAAAATTAAAAAAAAATTCGTTGGCTGAGCAAAAATTAAGTTCAGCTTGGTCGCATGAAAACTTGTCCCTGGACATAACTTTCCACCATCATTTAAATACCTGAAAACCAAAATTCTTTTCTCACTTGCCTGACTACTCTGGGGCAAACAGCATCCTTCCTACAATTAAGAATATTAGCTTTGTTACTTCTGAAATTCAGGCAAAATAGAATGTGCACACTCACAGGAGATTGCATTTTGTTATTAGAATAGATGGCTAGACGTTTTTGTGGAGCCAGACATAGAAAATAGCTGTACTCTCTCTCTCTGTCTCTCTCTTTCTCTCTCTCTCTCTCTCTCTCTCTCTCTCTCTCTCTCACTCTTTCCAGCACTGTTTGGAGGGAGTGAGGTTAAACAGTATTAATTTTAATTAGATGTTCCTATGTTACTTAACAACACTTTTTCCAATTAAGAATGATAATTCAAATCACCTGATTTGGCGAAACAACTACAGATAAGATAATTCCATCATCCTCATTGGCACTGTCGGGAGATGGCACAAAGACTGGCTCTGAGGGATAGTACCCTTTTTCTTTCCATATCTGCAAAGAGAAACATTTTTTTTACTGTAATAGTGTTTTTGATGTACAAACTTCACAGAAATGTAGGAAAGATATTGAATAGTGGAAGAAAGGAAAGAAGGAGACATTTATTTAGCACATTTCACAACTTCAGGACAATTCATTACCAATTACTTACAAAGCACAATCACTGTCTTAATATCACACTACACCGGGTTATAGTGCAACAGGTTTATTTGGAAGTACTGATACACAATCCTTTATCTGAAGCACTCAGGACCAGCTGGCTTTTGGAATTGGGAACTTTTCAAAATTCGGAATCAGTGACAGTTCAACGGTGAAATTTTTAAAAATCTTACCGAACAGCAGACTCACTGTGAATAACGGGCCCTGAGACAGAATTAAGACCTGCCATTGCTGGGCCACACAGACCCATGTTGTACTTAAAGTCTGGTTGAAGATTTGTAGCTCGGGTGTCCGTTGTTGTGGTTCTGCTCGCCGAGCTGGAAGTTTTTGCTGCAAACGTTTCGTTCCCTGGCTAGGGAACATCATCAGTGCTGTTGGAGCCTCCTGTGAAGCGCTGCTTTGATGTTTCTTCCGGTATTTATAGTGGTTTGTTCTTGCCGCTTCCAGGTGTCAGTTTCAGCTGTAGTAGTTTGTATGTGGGGTCCAGGTCGATGTGTCTGTTGATGGATGTTCTTGCCGCTTCCGGGTGTCAGTTTCAGCTGTAGTGGTTTGTATATGGGGTCCAGGTCGATGTGTCTGTTAATGGAGTTTGTGGATGAATGCCATGCCTCTAGGAATTCCCTGGCTGTTCTCTGTCTGGCTTGTCCTATGATGGTAGTGTTTTCCCAGTCAAATTCATGTTCCTGGTTGTCTGAGTGTATGGCTACTAGGGATAGCTGGTCGTGTCGTTTTGTGGCTAGCTGATGTTCATGGATGCGGATTGTTAGCTGTCTTCCTGTTTGTCCTATATAGTGTTTTGTGCAGTCCTTGCATGGTATTTTGTAAACTGCGTTAGTTTGGCTCGTGCTGGCTATTGGGTCCTTTATTCTAGTGAGTTGTTGTCTGAGTGTGGAAGTTGGCTTGTGTGCTGTTATGAGTCCTAAGGGTCGCAGTAGTCTGGCTGTCAGTTCTGAGACGCTCCTGACGTATGGTAGTGTGGCTAGTCCTTTTGGTTGTGGCATGTCCTCGTTCCGTGGTCTATCTCTTAGGCATCTGGTGATAAAGTTGCGTGGGTATCCGTTTTTGGCGAATACCTTGTATAGGTGTTCCTCTTCCTCTTTTCGCAGTTCTGGTGTACTGCAGTGTGTTGTGGCTCTTTTGAACAGTGTCCTGATGCAGCTTCGTTTGTGTGTGTTGGGGTGGTTACTTTCATAGTTTAGGACTTGGTCTGTGTGTGTTGGTTTCCTGTGTACCCTTGTGGTGAATTCTCCGTTGGGTGTTCTCTCTACTAACACGTCTAGGAATGGGAGTTGGCTATCCTTTTCCTCTTCTCTCGTGAATCGTATTCCTGTGAGTGTGGCGTTGATGATTCGGTGTGTTTTTTTTCTATTTTTGTGTTTTTGATGATTACAAAGGTGTCATCGACGTATCTGATCCAGAGTTTGGGTTGGATTTGTGGTAGGGCTGTATGTTCTAACCTTTGCATAACTGCCTCTGCTATGAGTCCCGAGATTGGTGATCCCATGGGTGTTCCGTTGATTTGTTCGTATATCTGATTGTTGAATGTAAAGTGTGTGGTGAGGCACAGGTCTAGTAGTTTAAGTATGCTGTCCTTGTTGATAGGTTCGGCCTCCTGTGTTCTGTTATGTATGTCCAGTAGGTTGGCTATTGTTTCTCTGGCTAGGGTTTTGTCAATCGATGTGAACAGTGCCGTCACGTCGAATGATACCATGGTTTCTTCTTTGTCTATGTGTGTATTCATGATGATGTCCAAGAATTCCTGTGTTGTACCTGAGTGACACGCATCAAGTGAGTGTGGAGTTGGGTTAACTGTTTGCATACCAAACAGCCTTGTTAATGAGACAAAAACTTCACAAAAAAACCTTCAGATTTTGGAGCTTTTCAGACTTTGGGATTTCAGATAAAGGGTTGTCTACCTCTACTAGGCTGTCTACCTTTATCAGGTAGGTATGAAGGAGCAGCGCTCCAAAAGCTAGTGCTTCCAAATGAACCTGTTGAACTATAACCTAGTGTGTGATTTTTAACTTTGTCCATCCTGGTCCAACACCGGCTCCTCCAATTCATGTCTTAATATAGAAAAGCTTGGCTAAAGAGATACATATTAAGGCAAGCTTGAAAGTAATAGATAGTGGCAGAGAGGGTTTGAAGAGGGAATTCTAGATTTTGACTATGCAGGGTAAGAACAACAGTCACCAATGTAAGAAAATGTGGATCTGTGAGCACAAGGAGATGGACCAGTGGGAAAATATACACTGAGGTTTGGATGACCTGATACTTACAGAAGAATTTCAGTGGAGAGGTAACAGCTATTCCAACAAGTCCTGATGAACATATCCCAACAGTCACTGCTTTCTTTCAGTTTTCTTTCGTGTGAATCCAAGGAAAGCAATGGGATCAGGTGGAATACCAGGCTGTGCACTCAGAGCACGTGCAGATCAACTGGCAGAGCTCTTCTCGGACATCTTCAACCTCCCCCTGTGCCTAAGAAGGCTCATGCAGCATGACTACCGCCCTGTGGTCATGACGTTCTTTGAAAGGCTGGTCATGGCATTAATCAATTCCAGCCTTCCCACTACTCTTGACCCACTCTAATTTGTCTATCGGACCAACAGATACATGTCAGATGCCATATCACTTGCTCTTCACTCCTCCCTAGAACATCTTCTCACCAAGAACAGCTACGTGGGCGGCACGGTGGCACAGTGGTTAGCACTGCTGCCTCACAGTGCCTGAGACCTGGGTTCAATTCCCGCCTCAGGCGACTGACTGTGTGGAGTTTGCACGTTCTCCCCATGTCTGCGTGGGTTTCCTCCGGGTGCTCCGGTTTCCTCCCACAGTCCAAAGATGTGCGGGTCAGGTGAATTGGCCATGCTAAATTGCCCATAGTGTTAGGTAAGGGGCAAATGTATGGGTGGGTTGCGCTTTGGCGGGTCGGTGTGGACTTGTTGGGCCGAAGGGCCTGTTTCCATACTGTAAGTAATCTACTCTAATCTAATCTACGTAAGAATCCTACTCATTGACTACAGTTCAGCCTTCAACACTATTATCCCTTCAAGACTGATTACTAAACTTGGTAAAAACAATGACTGCAGATGCTGGAAATCAGATTCTGGATTAGTGGTGCTGGAAAAGCACGGCAGTTCAGACAGCATCCGAGGAGCAGTAAAATCGACGTTTCGGGCAAAAGCCCTTCATCAGGAATTCAGGCAGAGTGCCTGAAGGGTGGAGAGATAAACGAGAGGAGGGTGGGGGTGAGGAGTGTCTTTACCTACCTGATTACTAAACATAGTGATCTCAGACTAAGCCCCACTCTCTGTAACTGGATCCTCAGTTTCCTGACCTCCAGGCCACAATCAGTGAAGACTGGGGACAAGATTTCACCGTCACTAACACTCAACACTGGAACTCCTCAGGGGTGCGTACTCAGCCCTTGACTATACTCACTGTAAACCCACAGCTGCGCCGCCAAATACCAGACTAATGCCATTTACAAGTTCACTGATGACACATAGTCAGTTGAATCTCAGATGGCGACGCAACAGGTAACAGATGGAAGATGAAAGACCTGGAAAAATGGTGCACTGAAAACAACCTAGCTCTCAATGCCAGCAAAACGAAGGAACTCATTATTGACTTTCGGTGGGATGTTACTCATGCCCCCCTTCACATTAACAGCACAGAGTTGGAACGAGTGGAGAGTGTCAAGCTCCTGGGAATGGTCATCCACAACAAGCTTTCTTGGACTTTTCATGTGGGCACATTGGTTACAAAGGCCCAGCAACGTCTCTTCTTCCTCAGGCAGCTGAGGAAATTTGGCATGATGGCAAATACCCTTGCCAAATTTTATAGCGGCGCCATCAAGAGCGTTCTGTCTGGATGTATCACAACCTGGTATGGTAACTGTACCATTCAAGAATGGAGATGGTTACTCAGAGTGGTGAACTCAGCCCGGACAATCACAAAGGCCAACCTCCCATCCATAGGATCCATCTACCAGGCCCGCTGTCAAGGAAAGGCCACCAGTATTCTCAAAGATCCATCCCACCCTGGCAATGTTTTTCTACAGTCTCTACCACTGGGGAGAAGGTACAGAAGCCTGAACACATGCACCAGCCGGTTTTGCAACAGCTCCTACCCTACTGTTGTTAGAATACTGAATGGATTCACAAACTCTTAACATTTGCCTGTTCCTGTGTTTTTGTTTTTGCTGCTGTTTACCTATTATTTACTATCTATGCGACTTAACTCTGTGATCTGCCTGTATTGCTCGCAAGACAAAGCTTTTCACTGTGCCTTGGTATACGTGACAATAAATTCAATTCAAATTCGAATGGACAGTCAGTCAGGAAACTGATGGAATGTCAAATCTGAAAGTGACAATGAAATGGATGAGGATTTCAACATCAGATGTGCTCAGGAAAGAACTGAGATGACATGCAAGTAGGAGTATTAGTATTGGAGAGGATGGCGGGAGTTTCAGAGATCTGAATAGAAGAAACAATTGCTCACCTGGTAACGAATGCCAAGCAAGTGATCTGAGAGCACTAACACAACGGTGGGATTGAAAAAAGTTCAGAGAAGTGGATAAAGGAATGAAGGTGACAATGTGGATGCCCGTGAATTTTAAAGGTGACAATCATGATCAGAAAAGAAGCCATCAACAGAGCTATCTGGTGACTACTGATGAGGAACCAATGGCCCCAACTGAGAGCAATTTCATTCAGCTGGATGGTAGAGAATGATTGTTCTTAATGTGATTTTAAAATGTGTGATTTTTATGTATATGGATTACATATTTAAAGTCTGGATTTCAGGATGGTGTTTGTTACCCTAATGAAGGGTTTGTTGTTTTAAAAAAAAAGCCTAGGTCAGACAGTCCTTTGAGAAGAATGTCCTCACCCTGTATGTGTCAGAATGTGAGGCATCCCTGCAGAATCAATGGAATAAGATGTTTATACAAAGGAGGCTTGCAACTGAAGATTCAACACTTAAAACAATTAGCTTGCTTTTAGCTCAGCACGAACAAGGATTCATTTAAATTTTGAATGCCTAAGATCAAAAGATTTTACAGCAATTCAGAGGGGGCCCAATTGAGATCAGAGGTGAGTATAGTTTCTCTCCTAATAAGGAGATTTCTTTATCGAGCACATCAGGGAAACATTGTTACCTCAATAGAAAGATTTAGTTTGTGCAAACCAGGAGTGTTTGATTTGAATCTGAGAAAGTTTAAGCTCTCAATTTATGAGTATTATAAGAAAACTCTATAGTTTACAGGGCAGAAACTGGAGAGAATCTATTAAGTAGAAATTAAAGATGTTAAATAAAGATGTTATCTCTCCACATTTGACTCTCTGTATGAATAATGTCAAGTAACAGGTTAAAACTTTGTTTTAAGATCTTGCTAACTGTGTTCTATGTCTTGATAGCTTGGTTGTTTTCTTTTCATCTAATAAACTATTATTGCTAAAGAAAGTCTGTAGCCTCGTGTGACTATGTTTCAGTGACTGATGACCATATTAACTAAATTTTAAAAAAAATCTTATTAAGCCAGTTTTCATTCTCAGAAACTACCTGTCCAGTACTGCCATAATTTGGGATCATAACACTAACCACATCAAAGACAAAGTTACAAAGAATGCTCTCCATGATCTTGATATCAATTATATTGGTGCTGTTACGTTGTGAAATAAAAATCTGATCAGAGGTTCAAATGGAAGTCTACAGGAGGTGAATGTTTGAAGACAGGAAGAGGTAGGAATGAACTTTTGAGGACGATCTATGTTCAGGGGGATGTACCTCAACTGAGCCAGCCTAGTTCAGGGAAACAATTTAAAATAAAGATTAGCTACTTTTAGAAGCAACTAGCAACAAAGAATATATTTGCAAAAGAACAATTCTTGATGGAAAGACAAAACTGTGTGCATTGAGAAAGATTTTGCTCTAGAAAATGTGCGACCAGAAAACAATGACTTGATAGAAAGAGTAAAGTTTGAACTCAATTCTGAAGATATGCTTTGAGATTCTAATTCAATATTTTCATGATTGTTGAAAGCAGAGAGTTCCATTGGATTTACAATAAACAAACCAGCTGCTTAAAACAATAAATCTATACTGGCACTTAAGTCCTACCCAAATCTCCTTTCATTTTACTTCTTCTAACTGTCACCATCTCTCTCGAATCCTCCTTCATCATCTACTCAACTATCATAAATCTTCCACAAAAAATTATATTTCTAATGACCAGAAACAACCCCACATTTTCATTTCAAAGGCATTATCAAAAGAATAAAATAGGCAGCATGTATTACAAAAACAGATTCCAGTCAAAGGTTTATACCTTAAATTGTTTTGTTTCCACATCCATCTTTATAAGAGAATCTACCATGATATTGTTTATTCCACATCCATACAAAAATTTGTATTTCTTCATGTTATACTTTGCGTAGTTAATTTGCGGAAATTCCAATCCACCTTCATCCAATAAATCGTCATCATGGAGGTCCTCAAACTCACACCAAATCTACAGCAAAGAAAAAAATTGCACATTATATTTGCCTTATATTTTTTAAATGTCTCCATTAAACAAGATACTGCCATTTTCCACAGATTATTTTATGTCAAAGAGGCTGATAACAAATAAATACATTTCCAAACTGTACTTCAAGTAATTAAACATTTGTAAAGAGAGTGTTTCAGGGTGTAGACCTTATGAGATCGTCCACCTTAAGCAATCTCAAGACAAAGATAGTACTGTCTAACGTGGCATAACACTGCTCAATAATGTGGCCTAAACTCTTAACTAGCAGATAATCCGACTCTGCACTTTCACTTCCTATACCAGTCTGTGGTTTTCACTTGTAAAGCTACTAATTTAGTCAAATTCAGTAATTTCTTTCCATGAGAATAACATTGAGAATTCAAAACTTACAAACAAAATCATAAAATGGAAAAATCTTGAGAAATCTCAGTATTTTAGTTGATAATATCAAACAGCTGAAACATAATAAAATGATTTTGTTTAGCTTTATTCACAATTCACTGAGCAAGTACTGCGAGAGTTTTTATTGGTTTCAGGTTCATCAGTGCAAAGGTAATTTTGTGATTTTTTTCATTTCTATATTGCCCATCCATTGTAACAGCATTTCAAAATTAGGAAGTTAAAGACTATGTTTCACATTGTTAACAAGTATATATAAATTTGTGTCTTGTTACGAAATGCATTGACCAAAGTAAAAAGTGTTCTGAATAAAACTGAATAGGCTCACTCAAAGTTAACTGACATGAATATACCTTTCCGTCAGCCGTTCTGAATACAACTGCATTGCTGTATGTCAAAGTGTTGAGGTTCTGATTTATAGGTGTGTTGGAGTTGATATTCAAAGGCAAGACAAATCTGCGTGGTAAGCTTTTTGGTAAAGTATTGTAGACCTAAAATGTAGTAGAATAGATTAGTCACGGATTCACATCAAGAAGGAAGATAAAAGTTTGCAATAAACACCTGTGAAAGAAATATTGTGCACAAAACCTGAACATGCTGGAGAAACTCAGCAGGTCTGGCAGCATCTGTTGAAAGAGAAAACAAAATTAACATTTCAATTCCAGTGACTCTTCCTCCGAACACAGGTCACTGGAGTCAAAACATTAATTCGGTTTTCTCTCCACAGTATACTGCCAAACCTGTTGAGTTTTTCCAGCAATTTCTGTTCTTGTTTCTGATTTTCAATATTCACAGTTTTTTGTTTTTTTTTTGTATAATAGGCTGTTTATCTAATAATGCAGTTTCTTGCCATCTTCAAGAGTTAAAGTTACCCTATGATCTTTTAGGATCGACATGGTTGGTATAGTTAGTCAAGAGCTGCTTGGTATCTGCCAGATACATGAATGACATTCCTTGCCTTGGTATGTAACAGTGCTTCAATTTTTTTTTCATTTTTCCTGAACTTTCATATTTCTCTGATCATACTCTGAAAAGCAATAAAGCAGCCACAGTAAGGAATAATTTAACTTTTCTGATTTGTCCACTACCGAACAACCCAAATGGCCTCCTTCTTCAAAGACCACAATTTCCCCCCCCATGTGGTCGACGATGATCTCCACACATCTCCTCCACTTCCCGCACCTCCGCCCTTGAACCCCCACCCCTCCAATCACCACCAGGACAGAACCCCACTGGTCCTCACCTTCCATCCCACCAACCTCCGGATACATCGTATCATCCTCCGTCATTTCCGCCACCTCCAAACAGAACCCACCACCAAGGATATATTTCCCTCCTCACCCCTATCAGCGTTCTGGAGAGACCATTCCCTCCATGACTCCCTCGTCAGGTCCACACACCCCACCAACCCAACTTCCACTCCTGGCACCTTCCCCTGCAACCACAAGAAGTGCAAAACTTGCACCCATTCCTCCCCCCTCACCACCCTCCAAGGCCCCAGTGGATCCTTCCATATCCATCACAAATTCACCTGCACCTCCACACACATTTACTGTATCCGTTGCACCCGATGTGGTCTCGTCTACATTGGGGAGACAGGCCGCCTACTTGTGGAACGTTTCAGGGAACACCTCTGGGACACCCGCACCAACCAACCCAACTGCCCTGTGGCTGAACACTTTAATTCCCCCTCCCGCTCCACCAAGGACATGCAGGTCCTTGGCCTCCTCCATCGCCAGATCCTGACCATACGATGCCTGGAGGAAGAGCACCTCATCTTCTGCCTAAGAACCCTCCAACCACATGGGATAAATGTAGATTTCTCCCATTCCTCATTTCCCCTCCCCCAACCTCATCTCAGTTCCAACCCCTGGATTCAGCACTGCCCTCTTGACCTGCAATCTTCTTCCTGACTTCTCCGCCCCCAACCCCTCTCCAGCCTATCACCCTCACCCTCACCTTCTTCCACCTATCGTATTCCCAGCACTCCTCCCCAAAATTCCCTCCCCCCTACCCTTTATCTCAGCCCACTTGGCACACCAGCCTCATTCCTGAAGAAGGACTTATGCCCGAAACATCGATTCTTCTGCTCCTCGGATGCTATCTGGCCTGCTGTGTTTTTCCAGCACCACATTTTTCGACTCTGGTCTCCAGCATCTGCAGTCCTCATTTTCTCCTGACTTGTTTACTTGGTTTGCTGAATAATTTCTACCTTGAATAAAAATGGTCGTCACACCCATTTACACTACACACACATTCCACCTTAAATACTCCCAAATCTATGACATGCAACATAAGAATTCAAAACATAGCACAATACTGCATAACAATGTGCTCTAATCCCAACTACAATATAATCCTAATTCCCCACTTCCACTTCCCATACCAATTTGTGGACGGCACGGTGGCACAGTGGTTAGCACTGCTGTCTCACAGTGCCTGAGACCCAGGTTCAATTCCCGACTCAGGCGACTGACTGTGTGGAGTTTGAATGTTCTCCCCGTGTCTGCGTGGGTTTCCTCCGGGTGCTCCAGTTTCCTCCCACAGTCCAAAGATGTGCGGGTCAGGTGAATTGGCCATGCTAAATTGCCCGTAGTGTTAGGAAAGGGGTAAATGTAGGGGTATGGGTGGGTTGCGCTTCGGCGGGTTGGTGTGGACTTGTTGGGCCGAAGGGCCTGTTTCCACACTGTAAGTAATCTAATCTAATCTATCTGTTGTTTTCAAGTGTGAAACTAGCAATTTAGTAAAATTTAGTGTTTTGTTTGTGTGTAACATCAAGAATTCAGACTTAAACAACAGCATTATCATAGAGTCCCCACAGTCATAGAGATGTATAGCATGGACACAGACCCTTTGGTCCATGCCGAACATATATCCCAAACTAATCTAGTCCCACCTCTCAGCACCAACGCGTATCCCTCCAAACCCTTCCTATTCACATACCCATATCAAAGAAAGAAAATTATGTTCCACTGTAGAAAACTAGAACTGATTGAGAATATAACAACAATTTGCATTTACATAATATTCTTAGCATAGTAAAATCTGATTCAGAGCCCCATGAAGAGGTATTGGGACAGGTAGTAAAATGCTTTTGTCGAAGATGTAGGATTCAATAAGTTTCTTATTGAACAGAGAGAGGTGAAGAAGCAGAAACGTGTATCAAGGGATTTCCAGGACAAGGAGCTGGGTAGCTGTTGGCAATGCTGCCAATGGTGGGAAGCTGAAAATTGGAGATGTGCAGATGGTTCAGAATTGAAGTAGCACAGAACTCTCAGAACAGTTAGGACTGCAGAAGGCAAGATGAAGAGATTTAAAAACAAAGATGAGAATTTTAAAATTGACAAGCTGGAGGTCAGTGTAGGTTAACAAGCATGAGAAATGGGTGAAAGAGATTTCATGTGAGTGAGGATATGAGGAGAAGAATTTCAATAAGCTCAGGTTTCCAGAGGGTGCAAGGTGGGAAGCTGATTGAAATGCTCAAAGCCAGGAGGTGAGAAACATGTGGATGAAGAAATGAGCAAGGGCACAATCAGGGATGGATGATGTTACAGAGAGATTAGCTGGTAGTCTTGATTGATCATAAATGGACCTGGAAGGTCACTTCATGGTCAAACAGGAGGCCAAGGTTCTGAAGAGTCTGGTTCAACCTCAGATCACATCCAAGAAGAGATGATGTCGCAGTAACGGCAATGAAAGAGGATTATGCAACGTGTAATTTTTTTTAAACTTTAAACTAATTTTCATAATCAACCTGTTTAGAGATGTTATTACACACCTCTGGAGCAGGTAGCACTTGAACACAGGCCTCCCAGTTCAGGGATAGAGACACTACCACTGTGCCACCAGAGGATAATAGAATTGCAAACTGGATTAAAAATGTTGTGTTTGACAATTATCAATTTTTGTTATTGATTCATCCTTAACAATATGGAATGTTAACACTGAGACACAAGAGAGCTGTTATTTTTATGTTACTCAGTCATTGGGCATTCTGTGCATGTCATGTATCTGTTACATAGTAAGTTGAATATTTCCTTATCCAAATGGCAGCTAGATAATCATTTATAATATCTACATATGCATTGATTTGATGAGAAAACGACATTATCTTTTCATATTTATTTTATATTCTCAACACTGTGAATTGTATATCAATGCCTTCTTCAAGTACCTTCTGCCATGTATGATTTAGGCACCAAAAGGTTGGAAAAGCAACGTGGTTAATGCTTTGCTGCATTTAAATGGCTGAAGCTAACTTGTTCCACTGAATTTCTTCCCATCAGAAAGATTAGGCAGCATCCGCATCTACAAAGATTCATAACTCCATTGAAATGGAACTCATTGCTCAAGACATCAAAACACCAGGCAAATGATGCAGCAACATTTTACACTAATCACTTCTCCTGGCCAAAAGAAAATATGAGCACAAAACTCCTTCTGTCACCAGCATATAAGTTAGTTTTGTTTCTGTTTCACAAGACAAAGGTATCATTTATATCTCTACGAAGAATTACGATTTCTGTAATGTGTGGTGTTTGGTGGCAAAGGAGCATTGATGTTAAAACCCACAGTATACCCAATGCCAAAGATTGTATAGCATAAAGAACCACTGATGCACTGAAACCATAAAATATCATTTAATTATGACCTCATCCAATGCTTCTCCAGACTGACGTAAATTTTGCAGGTTGATTTTATTCATAATATCGCCATTATCAAGGCCGCAGAGATCAAGAACAATAAAGCCATCATCTTCAAATGCATTAATATGATGGAATGTACTGAAGGCTTTGCTGTAATACTTGAAGGGAACAATCTGTAAAAGGAATATTAAAATATTTAGGTACAAGGAAAAGCTCTTTGGCTTAAAAATAAATGTCAAAACCAATTTTAACAATATACACCTTATTCATGAATATATTTCATTATTGCAGAATACCAAACATGTATTTTTTCTTTGTCCTTGTTTTGAAAGCATCATAAATTGTTAATCCCAGCATTTTATGTAAGGCTGATAAATCATTAATGTTAAGGAGCAGATGTTTTCAAAGCAGATAGATCTTATGACTGTGTAGTCAGTAAACCCGCAGCCTCTATTCCTCTGTTAACTGCATGACCCTTGCATCCCTTTTTTAGAATTACTTGATCTTGTTGCTCTTTATCACATATCCTGCACTCCATCCCCTAATCACACCGCACGGGTAAGATGAATAACATGTTGTCAATTCTTTCTTCATACTTGTTTTCAAGACAGGATTGTTGAGCATCTTAAGGGCAATTTTAACTCAGCAACATGGAATTTAAAGCCCAAGCATTGCATCCTCTGCTCACATCCCATTCCCATTGCAATGCTACAGTGTTCTCAGGGAAAATGATGGTACCATAGTCTTACCAGACCAGATGTTTCATGAGAAAGTAAGACAGAGAGAGACAGAGAACATGTGGTGGTTTAATCTGAGGGTAACCACACTAGAAGGGTTTCTAAGGACTGTGTTTAACTCAGCTATGAGTCTAATGAATTAATGTAAATGTCATGCCATTAGGACTTTGATGCAGTTTTAATTGTTTGCTGAGCACAACATTCACCATGGATGCCCCACTCATTGACACCTGAATATTCCCAGTTAAGTCCACTGAGTAAGTTTAAAACTGAACTTTGTGAAGCCAGATCTGCTCCTCTGGGCTCAACAACTGCCTGCCACATTGACTCTACACCCCTCTTCCAAATATGGCTTGAATGAGATTAGCGATTGCAGCAAAGACCAACAATCAAACAAGGATACTCTTAATTTGGATCCCTCATTCTTTAAACTGAGATGTGTATTTACCATCATCAATCGAGTTCCATGACCATCCCCTTAGTAGTTTTGCTTCTCTTACATAATTTATCATTATTCAGCCAAAACAGCAGCTGGACAACTTACTCAAAGGTCTAGTCCAATGCTGCTTTTACCGTGGCATGTCAAAAACATGCAAAACCAAAGAGTAGCCTATCTGCTCAGACTTTTCCTCCAGCCAATGGTAAACCACTTCATCCCTGTGTGTAACTTCCTGTCAATAACAGGGTTGACAACAGGATATGTGGCTAGGTGAACTGAGACATCTTTGTTTTGTCACACTGACTAACTTTCTCCAGAACATAAATAGGTTTTCTTGCTGTTGAAGTATACATGTGAAATCTCAAACAAAAAAGGTGAAAGGCTCACACCATCTAACTGCAAACATTGCTGATTGCATTTTGAAAACAATCTTCACAGATAGTGTAGTAAAGGAAGTGAATTACCTCTCCTGAGTGTTTATTAGCTACATGGATGACAGTGTTGAGTTCTGGCTCCCAGTTAAATGCACAGCTTAAACTTTCACCCCTGAACTTGGATGTAAGAATTTTCAATACATTTATTTTCAGAGGTTGTTCGACAAAGACAACATAGTTCTCAGATATTCCTGTCATAGAAAAATTCATCATCATTACCATACTTTTATAGAGTCCAATGCATCCATTCATAATTATTCCATTTTTGTATTTGGGAATTTCATACACCCAGTAAGCAAGAAAGGTAGCCCCATAAGAGAGAAACAATTGGTGATATGTTTAAACTGAGAGTCAGCATGCCTCAGTTGAGGAGTGAGGTTGAGAACTTTGTGGTATCCTCAGCCTGATGTTGGAATTGAACCTATATTATTGGTGTTTTGCTACATCACAAATGAGCCAACCCCTTTGCAAAGAAGGTTTGGAGAGAGGTGGTTTTTGTTGAAGTTCGTCCCAAGCTGCTCCACAATGCAGGGCTCTAATCTACAGGCTGTTCCCCTGGACACACATCACGATAAATGTCGAATACGCCTGGAGGACGATAAACTCAGTGAAAGACACTCTTTGATCTTCCTGAATGTTGTTGGTCTTCCAGAGTGAAGATTTGACCTTGACTGAGTGTTGCAGTCTCAACACTCCAAGTTCCAGGGCTCTGTGCTGAGGGACATACTAAAGCTTGGGGCAGCTGCCACCAAAGTGCAGTGGGGAAAAAACCAACATCTCAGGTCTTTGTGCCAAAGTATAACAAGAGTCTGCTCATTTATCAGAGGTGCCTCAAATGTACGGAAATAATGTCCTACATGAGTAAGAAATGCCTTTGGTTTTGCTACTGTAGGTCATTTTAACGGAATATATATATCAAACACACCTCAGAAATTAAAATAAAACATAAAATAGAATTAGATTAGATTACTTACAGTGTGGAAACAGGCCCTTCGGCCCAACAAGTCCACACCGACCCGCCGAAGCGCAACCCACCCATACCCCTACATTTACCCCTTACAGGCAATTTAGCATGGCCAATTCACCTGACCCACACATCTTTGGACTGTGGGAGGAAACCAGAGCACCCAGAGGAAACCCATGCAGACACGGGGAGAACGTACAAACTCCACACAGTCAGTTCGCCTGAGTCAGGAATTGAACCCGGGTCTCAGGCGCTGTGAGGCAGCAGTGCTAACCACTGTGCCACCCACAAACTCCTTTGGTGGATTTGTTTGTTTCATTTGGTCTTTGGCAGAGGGAAATTTACAAGTCAAGTCACAATCTATGCTGGTAATTAGAAGTTATTTCAAACCAAAGCTGTGGTAGTAAGAAGGCTTCATGTTGTCGACTGGTGTTATTTGACAAACAACTCTGGCGTCTTCGAGTGTCTCCTCATCATCTGACTTCTGCTGAGGAACTGCAATGATGTTATAGGCCATGCCTACAAAACAAAACATAAATATAGATCATGGAACATAGAACATTACAGCAGAGTACAGGCCCTTCAGCCCTCGATGTTGTGCCGAACTGTGGAACCAATCTGAAGCCCATCTAACCTACACTATTCCATTATCATCCATATATTTTTCCAGTGACCATTTAAATGCCTTCAAAGCTGATGAGACCACTGTTGCAATATAAAATGATTCATTCAGTCTGACAACTCTGCTTGGGTTTCAAACTGCATATGTCACTGAGTTCAATTCTGCACACACCCCATAACCTCTTTATTATTCTTCATTCATCAATGATAATCATTCTTGAAAGAATTAGTGAACCAACATGATCAATGATTTCTGGTAGAGAATTTACTTTCAGAACACCTTCAGTTTAAAAGGATATTTTCCAGTCTCACCTTAATTCTTTGCACAATTCTCTTCAACATCTGGCCCTTTGTTGTCACATCAGCAAACAACCTATTACCATTAACATTACCATGACCCTACATGAAGAGCTTTATTGAATCACCTCTGAGCTCCAGTAAAGGAAAAGTTTTTATTTTCTAATAAGTGTAAACTGCAATTTATTATCTATCCCCTCAGCAAATATCTATAAGGTTGTCAAGCATGGTTTGTCATATTATTAGGAAACAATGCTGTTGAAACTTGAACAAAAATAGAAAAATACTGTGCCTACAAGAATGTGTCAGAACTTAAGAATTCTGAACCAAGCACCCATCTGCCCAAGCCTATCTATCATCCACATGGTTCAAGTCAGGAGAGTGATGATGGAATAGTCCCCACTTGCCTTGATGAATGCAGCTCCAATGATACTCAAAAAACTCAACATATCTAGGACAAATCAACTTGCTTGAATGGCATCCTATCCACCACCTTCAACATTCAATCCTTTCACCACCAATACACAGTTGCAGCACTATGTACCATCTGCAAGATGCACTGAACTCATCAAGGGTCCTTAGACAGTATCTCCCAAACCCATGTTCTCTGCCATCTAGAAGGATAAGTAAACAGGCAGGAGGCTGGAAGAACACTGCAAACCAGGCAGCATCAGGAGGTGGAGAAGTCGACATTTCGGGTGTATCCCATTATCAGAACTGAGGGTGGGTTTGGGAGGTGCTGCAGATATAGGGAGTGGTGTGCCAGGGTGGTGAAGTGGGCATAGGTGAGGACAGGCAAAGGGTACGACCTGGTTGATCGATAGGAGGAATGAATCCAGTTGGTGGCTGGTAGGGTGGAAGGGAGGGGGAGGGGCTGAGAAGGGAGTCAGGGGATAAGAAGAAAGGTTATTTGAAATTGGAGAAGTCAATGTTGAGTCCTCCGGGCTGTAGGCTGCCCAGGCGGAAGATGAGTTGTTGTTCCTCCAATTTGCAGTGTGGTTTGTTGTGGCAATGGAAAAGGCCAAGGATCGTCATGTCGGAGAGATTAGTGTAATGGAACCTGCACAATCAACTGACTGGAAGGGTCTGACTGATAAACTATGCACAGGACTCTCACTCTCATGAAAATGGGTATCTGACAAAGCTCCATGGTTGGAATAGGACCAATTCCAAAGCGATTCCAGTCTATTGTTTGTAGAGATGACATATGACTGTATGTTGTTAAAGGGCAAATTTACCATTTTTTCCATATGAATTGCCCATATTGTAGGTTGTCCCATCAGGATCGTAATGAGGATGGGCTGTTGCTCCATTGACTGCAACAAATTTGGTCCAATCTACCTAGCAACAAAATCATAAGTGACATAGATAAAGAGCTACCCAGCAATAAAATCATAATGGACGCAGATGAAGAGCTACCTAGCAATAAAATCACAAATGACACTGATAAAGATTACTTTTAAAACAGGAAAACATTTTGGTTGCTTGTCATGTACTTGAGAATGCATGTATAATATTTATGATGGAACAGACTGCTTGCTCACCTTAAGTTAACTAAATGGAATATAGAATACAGCAATCATCTATATGCCATTGATATCTGGGCCAGAGCCTTTAGACACAAAAGGGGTTTTTTTTACAGGTAAGAATTCAACGGGTTCAAAGAGAAGTATTAAATGCAGAAGTAGGTGAAATGAATACTGAAGATAGGCCAAGACAGAACATGAGAAAAGAGCAGGGTTACAGCAGTTTAATAGACGTGTAAAAAGTCTTCACATTTTATAGTAGTTGGAGGAATGTGAGAAATGAGGCAAGCAGATGTCAATGAACTTGAAAATGAAGTACAAAGACAACTTCTAATAGTTGGACTGAGAGCTAAAGATACGAAAAAGAACTGCTTTAAACCAAGGAGGCTGTAAGAATGCGTTTGCAGTTTTAAGTAAACAATTTACTGGAATCCATTGTGAGTTGCATCTACATTGATGTCTTGTTTTGACAATGAGGGAGACATCAAGAAGAAATGGGCACTGACTGTTTTGCCCAGAGACAATGTTATGATTGGCTTTTCAAATAGGACCAGCTATTGCATACTCATGAGGGCTCAGCATAGTAACAACCATTTGATTGGTTCCTGGGCAGATGACTACTTCCTGCATTTGTGGTCAATAAATGGAAGCTTCTATCTTGTGAAGATAAAGTACCTAAATTTCTTCCACTACTGTAGAGAAGTAAATGAAATGCTCACTGGTAGTTTTTCTAACTCACCATTTCCACTGTTGGAATGAGCAAAGAGAAAAAACAACTTGAGCAGCATTGAGAGTGCATATCCTCACCCAGAGAACAAAAGATTGTGAAATGCCGTGTCCACAGCCTTGTTATTAGCAAAGAATCAGGAGAAAGATTAGATTCCCTACAGTATGGAAACAGGCCCTTCGGCCGAATAAGTCCATACTGACTCTCTGAAGATTAACCCACCCAGACCCAATCCCCTACACTATATTTACCCCTGACATCTAACACTATGGGCAATTTAGCATGGCCAATTCATGTACAGCTTTTGGATTGTGGGAGGAAACCCATACAGTCACAGGGAGAATGTGCAAACTCCAAGTAGGCAGTTGCTCAAGGCAGGAGTTGAACCCAGATCCCTGGCATTGTGAGGCAACAGTGCTAACCACTGAGCCACCATGCTACCCTAAAGCTTAAGGAAAACAATTTATCACTGTCGATGATCTAAACTGCTGCCAGAACTACACTTCCTTGACATTCTTTGATTTCTTCTCAATCCATAACATGTGCGTCTTGTCTTGGCGCTCTGTGCCTGTTTGTATATGTGCATGGGAATTTTGAAGAAAGATATAGGGTTTAAGTGATAGAGCTACATTAGCAATTCGTGTTTTTTGCTGTTAGTAAAAAACTATTTAATTACAATAAAGAGTTATTTTATTGTTATTGAGAAAACCTTTTAACCTAATTAAGTGGGTGAATTTAAAGATGGTTTTAGTCAAATTTCCAGTTTTGATGATTTAATCAAATTTCCTGGAATAATGGGGCATCATTTCCAGATCATTTTATGATAAATAAGGAGAATTAGGTCATCTAGTTCATTGAGTCTGCTCTGCCAATCAATCATGACTGATATGTTTCTTAACGTTTCTATTCTCCACCCTTTACCACATAATTCTTGGTACCCCTACCAATCAAAAACCCATCTATCTCTCTTTTAAAGACACTACTTGCCTTGCCCTCCACAACCTTCTGTGGCAATGACTTCCCCAGATTAACCAGCCTCTGGCTGAAGAAATTCCCCCACATCTCAAAGAGTCATCCCTTCACTTTGATGTTGTACCCTTAGGCCCGAGTTTGTACTACTAGGGAACATATCTTTGCCATGTCCACTCTATCCAGGCTTCTCAGTATTTAATAAGTTTCAATCAGGTCGCATTTCTCCTCCCTATCTCTTTAAACTCCATTGACTACAGACCCAGAGTCCTCAATTGCTTGTCATATGCCAAGCCCTTCATTCCCAGGATCATTCTTATAAATCCCCTCTGGACCTCATCTAACGCCAGCACATCAGAGAACAATGTGGGAAAGTGTGAGATCATACACCTTGACAGGAAGAATAGAAAGATGGACTTTTTTTTAAAATGGGGAGAAAATTCAGAAGTCTGAAGTGCAAAGAGACTTGGGAGTTCTAGTCCAGGATTCACTCAAGGTAAACTTGCAAGTCAAGTCAGTAGTTAGAAAGGTAAATGCAATGATGGCATTTATTTTGAGAGGACTTGAATATAAAAGCAGAAATGTACTTCTGAGGGTCTATAATGCTCTGGTCAGGCCACATTTGGAATGCTGTGCACAATTTTGGGCTCCATATCTCAGGAAGGATTTACTGGCCCTGGAGCATATTCAGAGGAGTTTCATAAGAATGGTCCCAGGAATGAACAACTTAACATATGAGGAATGTTTGAAGACTCTGGATCTATACTCAGTGGACTTTATAATGCGGAGGGGAATCTAATTGAAACTTACAGAATACTGAATGGCCTGGACAGAGGGGATGTTTCCATTGGTAGGAGAGACTACAGCCTGAAGGCACAGCCTTAGAATAAAGGGAAGACCTTTTGGAAAAGAGATATGAAGAAATGTCTTCAGCCAAAAAGTCATGCATCAATGGAATATATTGCCACAGAAGGCTGTAAAGGACAGGTCATTGAGTATATTTAAGACTGAGCTGAAAATGTGTTGCTGGAAAAGCGCAGCAGGTCAGGCAGCATCCAAGGAACAGGAAATTCAACGTTTCAGGCATAAGCCCTTCATCAGGAAGTATATTTAAGACTGAGAGAGTTAGGTTCTTGATTGGAAAGAGGATCAAAGGTTATGGTGTGAAAGTGGGAGAATGGCATTGAGAAACAGTTCAGCCATGATTGAATAGCTGAGCAAACTCGATGGGCTGAATGGCCTAATTTCTGCTCCCATGTTTTACGGTCTATGGTGTTAACCTTCCTTAAGGTTAAGGAGTGCACGGTGCTCAGTGTTTAGCACTGCTGCCTCACAGCACCAGGGATCTGGGTTTGATTCCAGCCTCCGGTGGCTGTCTGTGTGGAGTTTGTACATTCTCCCTGTGTCTGCTTGAGTCCCCTCTGGGTGCACTGGTTTCCTCCCACAGTCCAAAGATTTGCAGGTTAGGTGAATTGGCCGTGCTAAATTGCCCATAGTGTTAAGTGCATTAGTGAGAGGGAAATGGGACTGGGTGGTTTACTCTTCGGAGGGTCGGTGTGGACTTGTTGGGCCAAAGGGCCTGTTTCCACACAGTAGGGGAATCTTATTTAATCTAATTATGGGGGCTAAAACTGCTCACAATATTCCAAATGAAGTCTGACCAGAGCCTTATATAGCCTCAGCCGTACATCCCTGCTCTTGTATACTATCTCTCTTGAAATGAATGCTAACCTTGCATTTGCCTTCCTAACAGTCAACTGAACATGCATGTTAATTTTCAAAAAAATTCTGAGTGCCGTCATCCCAGTGAGTTTTAATTGCTTCCCAGAAGAATTCACTTAACAAACAAAGTACCCCAGCACAGAAGATAATCATCACTTTCAGCAAACTGACTTCAATGAAAAGTAAATTTGGACAAGAGCACTGGATAATCAATGCACCACAGCCAGTTGCAACCAAAACTGAGAATTGCCTGCATAGTCTAAAACTTTGATGTAAATGTGATAGACATGGTGAAAAAGCAAAAAGAGTTGAAAACAATAAATCACCTTTGTTGCAGTTAGCCTTGAGGTCTGAAATATATATAACACAGGTATAAACATATATAAGACATAACATGCAACCTTCACATGTCTTCTAAATTATATAATGTTTCCTAAGTTTCTACACTTGAGATAATTGTACAGATAATCCAAAATATAACCAAACATACAAAATAGAAATACTAACATCCTAAAGGTTAGCTTTTATACCCAGTGGAAAGATTGTTCTTCACACTTAATGTCATGCAACAATGAAGCAAAGCTTACCTTTTCTATGGTGTCAAGGGTATTGACATCCACTTTATGAATAAAATTAGTTTCAGTGGTTGCATAGTAATCTCCTTTGTAGCGTGCAAAGTTCACGTTGCCATTATCACTTGCTTCTAAAACAAAATATTTCGAACATTAGTTTTGATCCTCACATGGTTCCAAAGAATAATTACATGTCTGAACATTTGGCACATACTTGG
The DNA here is from genome assembly GCF_020745735.1 of Hemiscyllium ocellatum. NCBI lineage: Eukaryota > Metazoa > Chordata > Chondrichthyes > Orectolobiformes > Hemiscylliidae > Hemiscyllium > Hemiscyllium ocellatum. Next base: position 50,121,752 of record NC_083429.1, read on the forward strand.
CATTTCAAATTTACTCATGAATCTTGCAAAAATGTTTTTGCAAGGGTCGGGCATTGCTAAAGTTCCAAACTCAGAAACCATGATTCGGTTGTTTGCACTGTTGGTCTGATAGGTTTCACTGCGAAGAAACTTGCTCATGTAGGTTACATTGCCATCTTCAATTCTGAACTGATGCATCAATGCCATACCATCAAACCAATGATTGTACCTAAAGAGAGGAGAGACCTGACGTTTATTAAGTCGTGCTTATTTGCATATTATGTAGTTTGATTAACTATTCTTTGCTAACGTATTATAACATATATATTTATAAGAGAGTGGTTGAGGGCCTTTTTATGTGGCAGATTAATACATTTTACCAACATACAACAAAGAACAGAAACTCAGCAGGTCTGGCAGCAATTGTGGAGAGACAAGCAGAGTTAACATTTCAAGTCCAGTGACCTTTCTTTAGAAAAGAAAGGCGGCACGGTGGCACAGTGGTTAGCACTGCTGCCTCACAGCACCTGAGACCCGGGTTCAATTCCCGACTCAGGCGACTGACTGTGTGGAGTTTGCACGTTCTCCCCATGTCTGCGTGGGTTTTCTCCAGGTGCTCCGGTTTCCTCCCACAGTCCAAAGATGTGCAGGTCAGGTGAATTGGCCATGCTAAATTGCCCGTAGTGTTAGGTAAGGGGTAAATGTAAGGGTATGGGTGGGTTGCGCTTCGGCAGTCGGTGTGGACTTGTTGGGCCAAAGGGCCTGTTTCCACACTGTAAGTAATCTAATCTTCTCTGACCAAGAGTCACTGGACTCAAAACTGTGTCTCTCCCCACAGATGCTGCCAGACCTGCTGAGTTTCTCCAGCAATTTGTTTTGGTTTGCTACATTTTATTGTTCATTTTCATTATGTAATGGGCCACCCCGCACACTTTTTGCCAGGAATGACTTCAGGTGATGAGTAAAGATCCTTTGTACAATATAACACTGTGACAGCGCGCTAATGATTTTTCCCTTCACAGCACCTATACCGGTCTTTCCAATCTTAGCAGCTACGCAACTTGGTTATCAATAAATCCAGTTGTGAGTGGCGGTGGACGATTAAACCAGTCGTTGGAGGAGGAGTCTCCACAAATACCCCCATCCTCAATGCTGGAGTTTCCAACACATCAGTGCAAAAAATAAGGTTGAAGTTTTCACAGCAATCTTCAGCCAGAAGAGTGGATGATCCATTTCGGTCTCCTCCAGTGGTTCCCAGCATTACAGGTACTAGTCTTCAGGCAATTTGATTAATTCCACATGATATCAAGAAATAGTTGGAGGCACTGGATACTGCAAAGTCTATGGGCCCTGACAACATTTTGGCAATAGTACTGAAGGCATGTGCTCCCCTGGCCAAGCTGTTCCAGTACAGTTATGACACTGGCATCTACCCGACAATGTGGGAAATTGCCTCGGTATGTCCTGTACATAACAAAGAGGAAAAAGCTAACCTGGTGAATTACCAACCCATCAATCTACTGTCAATCATCAGTAAACTGATGGAAGGTGTCATCAACAGTGCTATCAAGCAGCGCCTGCTCAGCAATAACCTGCTCAGTGACACTCAGTTTGGTTCTGCTGGTGCCACTCAGCTCCTGACCTCATTATAGCTTTGGTTTAAATATGGACAAAAGAGCTGAATTCCAGAGAGGAGGTGAAAGTGACAGCTCTTGACATCAAGGCTACATTTGACCAATCACAGTGCCTTAACAAAACTGGAATCAATGGGTATCGGGGACAACTTTTCAGTGGTCAGAGTCATACCTGGCACATAGGAAAATGGTCATGGTTCTTGGAGGTCAATCATTTCAGCTCCAGGACATCTCTGCAGAAGTTCCTCAGGGTAATGTCCTAGACCCAACCATCTTCAGCTGCTTCACCAATGGCCATTCCTCCATCATAATGTCAGAAATGGGGATGTTCACTGATGATTGTTCAATGTGCAGCACCATTCGTGACTCCTCAGATACTGAAGCAGTCCACAGCCAAATGAAACAAGATCTGGACAATATCAAGGCTTGGAGTAAAAAGTGAGGTCTGCGGATGCTGGAGATCAGAGCTGAAAATATGTTGCTGGTTAAAGCGCAGCAGGTCAGGCAGCATCCAAGGAGCAGGAAATTCGACGTTTCGGGCACAAGCCCTTCACACTGATGAAGGGCTTGTGCCCGAAACATCGAATTTCCTGTTCCTTAGATGCTGCCTGACCTGCTGTGCTTTAACCAGCAACACATTTTCAGCAATATCCAGGCTTGGGCTGACAGGTGGCAAATAACATTTGCGCCACACAAATGCCAGTCTATGACCATCACCAGCAAGAGACAATCTAACCAAGGTCGCTTGACATTCAAAAGGTGTTACCATCACTGGATTCCCCCACTGACAACATCCTGGGCGTTATCATTGACCTGAAACTCAACTGGACTCACCACAAAATGCGATGGCTACAAGAGCAGGTCAGAGGCTAGGAATACTGCAGGCAGTAACCCACCTCCTAACTCCTTAAAGCCTGTCCATCATCTACAAGGCATAAGTTAGACGTGTGACAGAATACTGCCCACTTGTCTGGATGAGTGCAGGCACAACAACATTCAAGAAGCTTGATGCCATCCAGTACAAAGCAGCCCATTTGATTGGCACCACATCCACTAGCATGCACCCCCTCCACCTCCGACACTCAGTAGCAGCAGTGTGTTTTATCTACAAGATCCACTGCAGAAAATCACCAAAGCTCCTCAAACAGGACCTTCCAAACCCATGTCTACTTCCATCTGGAAGGACAAGGGCAGAAGATACATAGAAACACCATCCCCAACAAATTCCCCTGTAAACCACTCACCAGCCTGACTTGGAACTATATCACCATTCCTTCACTGTCGCTGAGTCAAATTCCTGGAATTCCCTCCTTAATAGCATCATGGGACAACCCACAGCTGATGGACTGCAGCAGTTCAAGAAGAAAGATCACCATCACCTCCTCAAGTGGCAACTAGGGATGGGTGATCAATGCTGACCCAGTCAGCAATGCCCACACACCACAAAATGAATAAGTGAAAAAAATGCATCTAGCAATGGATGGAAAGCATGTATCAAGTTCACCAAGCTTGACTAGGTGATCTGGCCACCATCAGTTATGAAGCCTTCTACTGAAAGTATGATTTTGCATATATTGCATTTTTGCTGGAGCTTTCAGTTTGGATTCCAGTGATAGAGGTAACGGTGAACTCTACTTGACACAGGCCATTATCAAGGACATTGAAATGAGATTGTTTTCCTGTATAGGAGACAACTCCACTCAAATCTCAGGAAGAAATGTACACAGCTGAGCCAATAGGTCACATAATATTCAGATGGAAAACACCACATGGAATGAAGAGACTTGAATTGTACGATTTATGTTCTTGTAAAACTACTCCCCTTCTCCAGACTAAAAAGGGAATAAATTCATTGGCATTTAACAAAGTCACTGGATTCAAAATGCCAATTCTGTTTCACTCTCCACAAATGCTGCCAGATCTGAGTTCTTCCAGCATTCGCCATTTTTATTACTCTTTACTTTTCTAGTGTCTGTCGTATCTTGCTTTTATTTAAGGGAATAATTGAATTTGTGGAGTCTTACTTCTACAGATTATTCAATACTTTTAATAAAATTCTTATTTTTTTACACACTCTTACAATCTAATCTTTCTTTGTCTTTTCTGATTTCTCTTTTTTTTTCAGTTTTACTTCAAAGTTATCTTACTTCCTTTCCTTTAATTAATACATTAATAGCACTATATGCAAGTTGTAGGGCTGTCATGGTGCAGTGGTGGTGTCCCTACCTCTGAGCCAGAAGGTCCAGGTTCAAGTCGCTCCTGCTTTGGAGGTGTATCATAAAATGCCTATACAAGTTAATTAAAACTATGCATAACCGCAGTTATTATTGATTAAGATATAGGCTGTGGTCCTGCAGCTCATGCATGATTCAAGCTGACCCATTCTCCTTGTCATGCCATTATCAATTTACAATCCTTGGAAGTTGCAGCAAATGATTTTAAGTCAAATTTAAGAGGAAAACTGTAGCTATCAGGACATGGTGCGACATGTTGGCTATGGTTAGCACTGCTGCCTTACAGTGCCAGAGACCTGGATTTAATTCAACCCTCAGGCAACAGTCTGTGTAGAGTTTGCATGTTTTCCCCCTGTCTGTGTGGTTTTCCTCCCACAGTCCAAACGATGTATGGTTTAGGTAGATTGTCCACAGTGTCTGGAGACATATCTAACACACACCAGGTTATAGCCAATAACCCTGTTGGACTATAACTTGGTGTGTGATTTTAAATTTAGTCCAGTCCAGTCCAACCCTGGCTCCTCCACATCATGGAGACATATAGGTTAGGTGGTTTGGAAAATACAGGGTGGAAATGTGTTGCTGGAAAAGCGCAGCAGGGCACCTTGGATGCTGCCTGACCTGCTGCGCTTTTCCAGCAACACATTTTCAGCTCTGATCTCCAGCATCTGCAGTCCTCACTTTCTCCTAAAATACAGGGTGGGTCTAGTTGGGATGCGCCTTGCAGGGTTGGTGTCCATTTGGTAGGTTGAATGGCCTGCTTCCACACTGTAGGGATTCCATGACACTCCACAAGCAATTATCTTGAATATAATTTTCTCCCATTGGGAAATGGAAACTCTTTCTTTGGATGTCTAAGGTAGTCTGCAACCGAATGATCCATTTCATATTTTGGAAATTATGGCTAACAGCAGGAATTAACATAAAAACATTATTAATGAAACCATCATGACACAATTCAGAATGGGTGTAAGTTTAACCTAGACCTCTAGCCCAGAGGGAGAGACACTACCACGGCACCATGAGACCTTCTGTCATTGGCATCATGCTGTAACCATCTGAACCATCCTGCCTTGCTTGTTGGTGAATACCAAATTAATGCTCATCACCTGAATACAATGAACCCCCAAGGGATACACAACTGATCCAAGTACGTCAATATAGAGGTGTCATTTCAATCAATCTGTTCTCCTAGTACTGTTACTATTGTACAACCCTCTTCAGAACACACACAGGTTTTTCTGTAAGATCACACACAGAAGGGCACACTTACATGTCATTTCCAAATTCAAATTTTCCAGGCCCATTTCTCAGCAGCTTTCCTCTTAACCATTTCGGAATTTCCCCTTTGACTTTCACTGGAATGGGTTCAGGGGTTTCTTCCACAGTCATAAACAGAGATGCTACACTCTCTCGCCCCTTTTTCCTGCTGTAGTATATTGGCTCCTTCTTTGGATTTGGAAAGAGCTGCCTCAGGCCTAAAAAGAATACAGATCCAAATTAGATTCTGTTGTGACATAGTTCTGACATTGACAGTGAATTGTAGCCTTTGTACTGGGGCTTTTCAACATTTATTCAGCATGAGAGAGTGTGCTTGTACAAAATATATTTTGCATTGTAAAATGTTTCAGACAGCAGCAGCTTAGTCTACGAAATCCAGGAAGTGGGTATTTGGCACATCATATATTTGCTAGTGCAAGCTCTATATCAATGCCATCTGTTCTAGTCATTTCATTTCCTCATACCCTTGATTAATTTTCACCAAGTACTTGCATAGCATTTTCATCGTTGCACGGTTTTCATAATCATTAATGCAATCTACTTTCAACGAACTCTTTTCATGGAGAACGTCTAAATAATGGCCTGGGTTTTGAACTTCAATGCAGCTGACAGCAATTTCTAGAATGTGCAAATGCAGTCAGATACAGATATCCTGAAGCCAATGCCAGTGACTCTGTGTATACCCACAAGGTACTCAGATGACATATCTCTAATTATCCAATCAATTATAAACAACTGAACTGTTGAGAATTTGATGTCTTATGCTATTAACATTGAAATTGCTGTCAGATTCAGAAGATTAATGAAGTCAAATTCAAAATCTAAGACCTTTTCAATGCAAGATTTATAGATGTCCCTGACTTAATGAATGTCTGACTCACGAAAGCATGTACTTACAAATAAAACCCTGTATTATTGTAAATTTTAATGATTTAATGTGTGGTTGTACGTACAAGCAGATATGTTATATTGTACTGTATTGTGTTCCAACTTGTGTACAAATCATTTTAGAAATGTGCTCAAGAACAAATATGGAAGCCCCACCAGTGCAACAATGAATGACACATGAAGACTAGAATCAAGCAAACCACTGAATATTCAAGGCAAGAAAACGTTCCTGTGTTTGGGATTGCCTTGAGTAGTCATGCATTAATTGCAGCCTCACAATTTGGAAAGGCCTGATGGTAGAATCACAATCCTGTTCCTGCTTCCTCTCCAAATGGCAGCAGAGCAGGACTGAGAGAAAGTTAGAGGCAATGAGGAATTTACAAGAGCAAGGGGATGTGATGGATGGCAGTTATAGGAAGGGGGAAAAGTCACATAGGTGGGTTAACTCCAAGAGAGGTAGGCAGTTAGTGCAGGAGTCATCATTGACTATCTCTATTTCAAACAGGTATGCTGTTTTGGAAAATGATGGGGGTAATGGATTCTCAGGGGAACATAGCATGAACAGTCAAGTTTCTGGTATTGAGACTGGTTCTAATGCAATAAAAGGTTGGTTGGATTCCAAGAGAGCGATTGTGTCAGGGGACTCCCAGAATGGTGTGTTGCTTCCCTGGTGCCAGGAACAAGGATGCCTCAGAGAGTGTGCAGAATATTCTCAAGGGGGAGAGAGGCCAGCAGGAGGTCATTGTACACATTGGAACCAATGACATAGGAAGGGAAAAGGTTGAGATTCTGAAGGAAGATTAGAGTGAGATAGGTAGGAATTTAAAAAGGAGGTCCTCGAGATTAGTAATATCTGGAGTACTCCCTGTGATATGAGTTAGTGAGGGCAGGAATAGGGGGATAGAGCAGGTATATGGGGGAAGGATTCACATTTTTGGATCATTGGAAGCTCTTTTGGGGTAGAAGTAACCTGCACAAGAAGGACAAATTGCACCTAAATTGGAAGGGGACCAATATACTGGCAGGGAAATTTGCTAAAGCTGCTTGGGAGGATTTAAACTAGTAAGGTGGGGGGCTGGGACCCAGGGAGATTATGAGGAAAGAGATCAATCTGAGACTGGTACAGTTGAGAACAAAGGCAAGTCAAACAGTCAGAGCAGGAAGGAACAAAGCAGAGAACAAGGTAGGACTGATAAATTAAACTGCATTTATTTCAATGCAAGGGGCCTAACGGGGAAGGCAGATGAACTCAGGGCATGGTTAGGAACATGGGACTGGGATATCATAGCAATTACAGAAACATGGCTCAGGGATGGGCAGGATTGGTGCTTAATGTTCCAGGATACAAATGCTACAAGAAGGACAGAAAGGGAAGCAAGAGAGGTGGGGGAATGGCGTTTTTGATTACAGCTGTACTGAGGGTTGATATTCCCAGAAATACATCCAGGGAAGTTATTTGGGTGGAACTGTGAAATAAGAAAGGGATGATCACCTTATTGGGATTATATTATAGATCTCCTCATAGTCAGAGGGAAATTGAGAAACAAATTTGTAAGGAGATCTCAGTTATCTGTAAGAATAATAGGGTGATTATGGTAGGGGATTTTAACTTTCCAAACATAGACTAGGACTGCCGTACTGTTAAGGGTTTAGGTGGAGAGGAATTTGTTTAGTGTGTGCAAGAACATTTTCTGATTCAGTATGTGGATGTATCTACTAGAAAAGATGTAAAACTTGACCTACTGTTGGGAAATAAGGCAGGGCAGGTGACTGAGGTGTCAGTGGGGGAGCACTTTGGGGCCAGCGACCATAATTCTATTAGATTTAAAATATTGATGGAAAGGATAGACCAGATCTAAAAGTTGAAGTTCTAAATTGGAGGAAGGCCAATTTTGAGGTATTAGACAAGAACTTTCAAAAGCTGACTGGAGGCAGATGTTCGCAGGTAAAGGGACGGTTGGAAAATGGGAATCCTTCAGAAATGAGATAACGAGAGTCCAGAGAAAGTATATTCCTGTTAGGGTGAAAGGAAAGGCTGGTAGGTATAGGGAATGCTGGATGACTAAAGAAATTGAGAGTTTGGTTAATAAAAAGAAGGAAGCATACGTCAGGTATGGACAGGATAGATCGAGTGAATCTTAGAAGAGTATAAAAGCAATAGGAGTATACTTAAGAGAGAAATCAGGAGGGTAAAAAGGGGACATGAGATAGCTTTGGCAAATAGAATTAAGGAGAATCCAAAGGGTTTTTACAAAGACATTAAATACAAAAGGGTAACTAGGGAGAGAATAGGATCCCTCAAACATCAGCAAGGCGGCCTTAGTGTGGAGCCGCAGAAAATAGGCGAGATAGTAAACAAGTACTTTGCATCAGTATTTACTGTGGAAAAGGACGTGGAAGATATAGAATCTTGGGGAATAGATGGTGACATCTTGCAAAATGTCCAGATTACAGAGGAGTAAGTGCTGGATGTCTTGAAACGCAAAAAGGTGGATAAATCCCCAGGACCTAATCAGGTGTACCTGTGAACTCTGTGGGAAGCTAGAGAAGTGATTGCTGGGCCTCTTGCTAAGATATTTGTATCATCTATAGCCACAGGTGAGGTGCCAGAAGACTGGACATTGCCTAAAGTGGTGCCACTGTTTAAGAAGGGTGGTAAGGACAAGCCAGGGAACTGTAGAGCAGTGAGTCTGATCTTGGTGGGCAAGTTGTTGGGAGGGAATCCTGAGGGACAGGATGTACATGTATTTAGAAAGGCAAGGACTGATTAGGGATAGTCAACATGGCTTTGTGTGTGGGAAATCATGTCTCACAAACTTGATTGAGTTTTTTTGAAGAAGTAACAAAGAGAATTGATGAGGGCAGAGTGGTAGATATGATTTATATGGACTTTAGTAAGGTGTTTGACAAGGTTCCCCATGGGAGACTGGTTAACAAGGCTAGATCTCATGGAATACAGGGAGAACTAGCCATTTGGAAACAGAACTGTCTCAAAGGGAGAAGACAGAGGGTGGTGATGGAGGGTTGTTTTTCAGTTTGGAGGCCTGTGACCAGTGGAGTGCCACAAGGATCAGTGCTGGTTCCACTATGTTTTGGGTGTGAGCATAAGTGGTACAGTTAGTAAGTTTGCAGATGACACCAAAATTGGAGGTGTAGTGAACAGCAAAGAAGGTTACCTCAGATTACAACTGGATCTTGATCAGATGGGCCAAGGGGCTGAGAAGTGGAAGATGGAGCCTAGTTAAATAAATGTGAGGTGCTGCCTTTTGGGAAAGCAAATCTTAGCAGGACTTGTACACTTAATGGTAAGGTCCTGGGAGTGTTGCTGAACAAAGAGACCTTGGAGTACAGGTTCATAGCTCCTTGAAAGTGGAGTCGCAGGTAGATAGGATAGTGAAGAAGGCGTTTGGTATGCTTGCCTTTATTGGTCAGAGTATTGAATACAGGAGTTGGGAGGTCATGTTGCGGCTGTTAGGCCACTGTTGGAATATTGCATGCAATTCTGGTCTCCTTCCTATCGGAAAGATGTTGTGAAATTTGAAAAGGTTCAGAAAAGATTTGCAAGGATGTTTCCAGGGTTGGAGGATTTGAGCTGAATTGAATTGAATTTAATGTCACGTGTACCTAGGCACAGTGAAAAGTTTTGTCTTGTGACCAAAACAGGCAGATCACAGAGTTAAGTCGTATAAATAAGTAAATAATAGGTAAACAACGGCAAAAGCATAAAATCAGATACAGGTGAATGTTAAGAGTTTGTGAGTCCATTCAGTATTCTAACAACAGTAGGGTAGAAGCTGTTGTGAAACCGACAGGTGCATGTGTGGAGGCTTCTGTACCTTCTCCCTGATGGTAGAGGTTGTGGGAAAAGCTTTGCCAGGGTGGGATAGATCTTTAAGAATGCTGGCAGCCTTTCCTTGACAGCAGGCCTGGTAGATGGATTCTATGGATGGGAGGTTGGCCTTTGTGATTGTCCGGGCTGAGTTCACCACTCTGAGTAACCGTCTCCATTCTTGAATGGTACAGTTACCATACCAGGTAGTGATACACCCAGACAGAACGCTCTCGATGGCACCTGTAAAAGTCGGCAAGGGTATTCACCGTCATGCCAAATTTCCTCAGCTGCCTGAGGCAGAAGAGACGTTGTTGGGCCTTTGTAACCAGTGCATTCACATGAAGAGTCCAAGAAAGCTTGTTGTGGATGACCACTCCCAGGAGCTTGACAATCTTCACTCATTCCACTCTGTGCTGTTAATTGAAGGGGGGGCCATGAGTAACAGCCTGCCGAAAGTCAATAATGAGTTCCTTAGTTTAGCTGGCATTGAGAGCTCGGTTGTTCTCAGTGCACCATATCTCCCGTCTGTTACTTGTTTCGTCGCCATCTGAGATTCAACTGACTATGTGTCATCAGCGAACTTGTAAATGGCATTAGTCTGGTGTTTGGTGACACAGTCATGGGTATACAGTGAGTTCAGTGAGGGGCGGACTATGCACTCCTGGGGGGTTCCAGTGTTGAGTGTTAATGAGGATGAAACATTGTCTCCAATCTTCCCTGATTGTGACCTGTGGGTCAGGAAACTGAGGATCCAGTTGCAGAGAGTGGGGCTTAGTCCGAGATCACTAAGTTTAGTACTCAATCTCGAAGGGATAATAGTATTGAAGGCTGAACTGTAGTCAATGAGTAGGATTCTTATGTAGCTGTTCTTGGTGAGAAGACGTTCTAGAGAGGAATGAAAGGCAAGTTATATGGCATCTGACATGTATCTGTTGGATGGTATGCAAACTGGATTGCGTCAAGAGTAGTGGGGATGCTGGAGTTGATTATTGCTATGACCAGCCTTTCAAAGCCCTTCATGACCACCGAAATTAGGGCCACTGCTCTAGGAGAGATTGAATAGGCTGGGGCTGTTTTCCCTGGAGCATTGGAGGCTGAGGGGTGACCTTATAGAGGTTTATAAAATCATGAGGGGCATGGATAGGATAAATAGACAAAGTCTTTTCTCTGGGGTGGGGGGTGGGGGTGTCCAGAATTAGAGGGCCTGGGTTTAGTGTGAAAGTGGAAAGATATAAAAGATACCTAAGGGGCAACTTTTTCACGCAGAGGGTAGTTTGTATATGGAATGATCTGCCAGAGGAAATGGGGGAGGCTAGTACAATTGCAACATTTCAAAGGCATCTGGATGGGTATATGAATAGGAATGATTCGGAGGGATAAGGGCCAGATGCTGGCAGTTGGGACTAGATTTTATTGGTATATCTGATCGGCATGGGCGAGTTGGACCGAAGGGTCTGTTTCTGTGCTGTACATCCCTATGACTCTGTGACTCTATGACTCCTCAGCTGGAGCTCATCCAGTGTCCATTTCTTTTCCTTTTTAAAATTTTTTTGCAGTTATTTTCCTTCTTTCTTACTTTCCATCCTTAAGGCTGGAATGAAATTATTGCTGGAGGCACGATGGCTCAGTGGTTAGCGCTACTACCTCACAGCACCAGGGAGCTAAGTTCAATTCCTGACTTGGGCAGCAGTCTGTGTGGAGTTTGCACATTCTCTCCGTGTCTGTGTGCGTTTCTCCCACTGTCCAAAGATGTGCAGGTTAAGGTGGATTGGCCATGCTAAATTGCTCGTAGTTGAAAATGTGTTGCTGGAAAAGCGCAGCAGGTCAGGCAGCATCCAAGGAACCGGAGAATCGATGTTTCGGGCATAAGCCCTTCTTCAGGAATGAGGAAAGTGTGTCCAGCAGGCTAAGATAAAAGGTAGGGAGGAGGGACTTGGGGGAGGGGCATTGGAGATGTGATAGGTGGAAGGAGGTCAAGATGAGGGTGATAGGCTGGAGTGGGGGTGGGGGTGGAGAGGTCAGGAAGAAGATTGCAGGTTAGGAAGGCGGTGCTGAGTTCGAGGGATTTGACTGAGACAAGGTGGGGGGAGGGGAGATGAGGAAACTGGAGAAATCTGAGTTCATCCCTTGTGGTTGGAGGGTTCCTAGGTGGAAGATGAGGCACTCTTCCTCCAACCGTCGTGTTGTTATGGTCTAGCGATGGAGGAGTCCAAGGACCTGCATGTCCTTGGTGGAGTGGGAGGGGGAGTTGAAGTGTTGAGCCACGGGGTGGTTGGGTTGGTTGGTCTGAGTGTCCCAGAGGTGTTCTCTGAAACGTTCCGCAAGTAGGCGGCCTGTCTCCCCAATATAGAGGAGGCCATATCGGGTGCAGCGTATGCAATAAATGATGTGTGTGAAGGTGCAGGTGAATTTGTGGCGGATATGGAAGGATCCCTTGGGGCCTTGGAGAGAAGTAAGGGAGGAGGTGTGGGCGCAAGTTTTGCATTTCTTGCGGTTGCAGGGGAAGGTGCTGGGAGTGGAGGTTGGTGGGGGGTGTGGACCTGACGAGGGAGTCACGGAGGGAGTGGTCTTTTCGGAACGCTGATAGGGGAGGGGAGGGAAATATATCCCTGGTGGTGGGGTCCGTTTGGAGGTGGCGGAAATGACGGCGGATGATACGCTGTATATGGAGGTTGGTGGGATGGTAGGTGAGGACCAGTGGGGTTCTGTCCTGGTGGCAGTTGGAGGGGCGGGGCTCAAGGGCGGAGGAGCGGGAAGTGGAGGACATGCGGTGGAGGGCATCGTCGATCACGTCTGGGGGGAAGTTGCAGTCTTTGATGAAGAAAGCCATCTGGGTTGTACAGTATTGGAACTGGTCCTCCTGGGAGCAGATGCGGCGGAAATGAAGGAATTGGGAATATGGGATGGCATTTTTACAGGGGGCAGGGTGGGAGGAGGTGTATTCTAGGTAGCTGTGGGAGTCAGTCGGTTTATAGTAAATTGCTCGTAGTGTTAGGCGCATTAGTCAAAGGGGAATGGGTCTGGGTGGTCTGCTCTTTGGAGGGAAGTCGTGGACTTGTTGGGCCAAAGGGCCTTTTCTTCACTGTCGGCCTTGAGGTGAAGAGGCCAATTGTAGCCTGGAGGCTAAGTACCAGCAGGAAGGAACTGTTATTCTTAATGTTAATATTTCTTTGTTTTTCTTATTTATTTCCATGATGTTGTACCTTCATACCTGAGATGGCAAAAAGGTCTGTAATGCTGGATGTTTGATTTCTTTACTCCCCTCATCCTTTCCCAAGAATTTGTACTTAAGATTCTATACCTAGGTATGTTTGTAAGCTTAGATTCCCTACAGTGTGGCCCAATCAGTCCACATGAACCCTCCGAAGAATAACCCACCCAGACCCCTCTGACTAATGCACCTAACACTAACTTAGCATGGCCAATTTCACCGGACTGAGAGTGTGGGAGGAAGCACACACAGACAGTCACCAAAGGCTGGAATCGAACCTGGGACCCTGGTGTTGTGAGGCTAATCACTAAGCCACCATGTAAGTGGCGACATAAACTGTACACGGGAACACATATAACAATAAAGCTCATTCTAATTCAAAGAATGCTGAGCAGACTGATGATTGTATTACTGATGTTGGGAACTCTGCCAATGAACCAACAAGAAACAACTACTGTGGAAATGACTGCACATCTTCGCCGACTTGTTAGTCTCAGTTGATCAAACACACACACTCTCCAGAGTCTATCGATAAAGTGAAATTGTTGCTGTTCACAGTGACCCTCATATTCGAACCTGAAACCTCGATATAACCTTTTTTTCCAACAGTGCTTTTTTGTCAGCCTTTGTTTGCTTTTTATACATTGGCACCGTAAAGAAAACGTTTTTAATTGTAGCAAAATTTGCAGCGTCAATGCTGTAGGCCTAAATTGGGCAGGAGTTCGTGTTGCAGAGAGAGAGGGGACAGAGATGCTGAGTGTAAACTGGTGTCTGGAGGAGACAGTGTTCGGGTAAAAGGAACATTACAAGGTATGAGGACCAGCTTAGGTCTGCAGGAAGCATTCCTCCATGTCCATGACCAGTACTTTAAAAACAATCATCTCACGAAGCCTATTCCCAGTCGCTCAGTTTCACGAGGCGTGTTAAAATTTGTTTATACAAAAACAATGACTGCTGAACTGAAAAGCGGAACATTGGAGGAACCGATTTTTTTCTCTCTAACTTCACAATACAGCCTCTCATCTTACGCGGAGGTTGTCTTCAGGCTAAGATTGCAGGTATGTGCGTTTTCCCTGAAGCAAAACAAATTTTATCGAAACCTGACATCACAACATCTTAATTAAATCTGTCGTGACGGACTTTTCAAAATAAAAGCCCTGGCAGTGTTGCTGAAATGCTCACCTTCTGACGCACACAAATATCCTGTTCCTCACAGAATGCTTTCAAAATAAAACGTTTACTAGTACGTTTTTGTAAATTTGCTTCATCTTTTAGTTGAATTTCTCAGCATGGTTCAATTAAAAAGAAAATAAATTGTCTTCAGTCAGGACTGTACTTTATACGCTTAAAATGGGAGATTCAAACATGTACCATCTCTCTGCAACAATTAAAATAGTAGAATATCAGATTGCTGCTGTTAGGGGTCTAGAAATATTCATGCCTGATTTTAATCTTATATTCATAAGATATGGGGCAGAATTAGACCATTCGGCCCATCGACCCTGCTCCACTATTCGTTCATGGCTGATGTGCTCCTCACCCTCATTTTCCTGCCTTCTGTCCATATCCCTTCAACCCATCACCAATTAAAAATCTGTCTAACTCCTCCCTCAATTTACTCACTATCTCAGAATCCACTGCACTCTGGGGTAATGAATTCCACAGATTCACAACCCTTTGGGAGAAGTAGTTTTTCCTTGGTTTTAAATTTGCTACCCCTTATCCAAAGACTATGACCTCTTGTTCTAGAATACCCCACAAGAGGAAGCGTCCGCTCCATGTCTATTTTAGCCACACCTTTTATTATCTTGAATATCCCCATTTGATCTCTCCTCCTTCTTCTCAATTCCAGAGAGTCTAGGTCTTTGTGCTGCAAGAGGATTCTTATAGCCACAACTAAGAGACACCGCGTTGATGGGACACAGAGGACAGCCAACTCAATAATCTACTGCCAAATCTAGTTGCACTATCAGTTCCTGCTCTCCTGTTATCACATCCTTAAAAGGTCAGGGCCACAAGACTGTACATTATTCCAGGAGTATCCTGGAATACAATCCTGGATTCCTTATTCGACTGCAAATCATCTTCTTGAATCTCTCCCTCCTATCTTCACCACTCACACCTCCAACAATTGGAAGAGCTCATGGTCTTTCTTTTTTGTTAAGATTTAAAGTTCTCATGTGTACATTTCCATTCAATATGATTGATCTTCGGCCACAGCTTCACTTTGTGGATTGTTCCCCAAATTCTCTGAGGGATCCCGACCTCATCCAGACTTGAATATACTCAATGACAGATCACCTACAATATTCTAGGGTTGGGAATTCCCAAAAGAAGAAATTCTAAAATGAAGAAATTTCCCTTTATCTCAGTCTAAAATAATCTTTCACCTATTCTGAGGGTCTGTCCTCATATTCTCAAATCCCTAACCAATGCAGCTAACCTCTCTCAATATCTAATCTACCAAATTCCTTCATAATTTTGTGTTTCATGAGAGCACCTCATGTCCTTCCAAAACCTTGAGAGTACAAGACCAATTTACAGAGCACTTCCTTATAAGACAACTTCTCATCTCAGTGAACACTGAGAATTACCAATCAGCCACCACTGCCACTTCCCTTCTTTCCACTAAAACACTGGGACAAACTTATTGGAAGGTCTCTTCCTACTAAGCCTCGAACTCGCGTAGCCCTCTCGATCTACCCTGTCTCCCCTTAAGGCCTCACTATGTTTAACTTGTTAATGAGATCTGCCTCCTGCTCCCTTGGCCATATTCCCATTAATTTGCATAAGATCATAAGAAATAGGAACAGGCATAGACCATTCAGCCCATTAGCTTGTTTTGCCTCCTTTGGGATCACAACTGATCCAATGTTCTTCAAATCCACTTTCCGGCATTTTCCACACAGCTTTTGATTCCCTTGCTGATCAAGAGTTTACCTATCACATCCTTAAAAGGTCTGGGCCACTCAAATGCTCTTCATTAGCTGTCAATGGTTTTCTCACCTCCAGTACCCCCTCTTTCAAATCTGTTGGTATCATCCGATTTTTGATCGACACTCACCTTGCTAAATGACTGATAAATGCCCAGCATTTGGCAAATTTTAAACTATACTGACAGAGCAGTAAGACTTGTCTTCCATTTGGTCAGAGCTACAATGTGATTTTCGCAAATTATGAATTTCTATTGCATTAATTTTAATGTGAATATAAAATAATTTCTTTGCAGAGGTAAAAAAGTTGATTAAGGAGTCTATGGGTTGGATCACGTTGCTGATTTTCCATTCAACAGGTACTATTCCCCCATTCTAAGTAAACAACTATTGGTGTTACAAGCAGAAAATTTGCAACCATCCAAACTTTTGGTTTTAAGTTGCAATTCAAAATAAGACCATAAGACCGTAAGACATAGGAGTGGAAGTAAGGCCATTCAGCCCATCGAGTCCACTCCGCCATTCAATCATGGCTGATGGGCATTTCAACTCCACACCAGCATTCTCCCCGTAGCCCTTAATTCCTGTGACATCAAGAACTTATCAATCTCTGCCTTGAAGACATTTCGCGTCCCGGCCTCCACTGCACTCTGCGGCAATGAATTCCACAGGCCCACCACTCTCTGGCAGATTTGATTTAAATTGTAAGTATTTAAATGTTCCAAAAATGTAGAGTGTATGCAGTAGTCCAATATTGAGACCATTTTTGGATTTATTTTAGGCCCTCTTATTTAATCATCTTTCTCATCTGAGAATTGATCTCTGTAACATTTCAACTGAAAGTTTTCAGAACAAATTGCGAGAGTATAATCACATTGTGATCTGAAACTCTTTACCATCTTGTGAATAAGATCACTTTAAATCTAATCATAAAAAGGAAAAACATGTCATCGGTAGGAGTTATTACCAGATGACTTTCTCATGTTTTTTTTTCAATTCCCTCTCCGCAGCATTTGTCACAACACACTTAAAATGTTAAAGGACTGTCAGACAGTAACATTTTCTTGAACTACAACTTCCTCCAGCAAAATATTATGCGTTCATCCCTTGTTAGACCCACCATATCCTTGCTGCCATTTTCATCTCTAAGTCAGAGCTGTACATTAATTTTGTAATATGGGCTTCTTACCTGACCCAAACTTGAGTATCTGACTCCACTTCCTCTCTGACGATTACCAATTTCCACATCCGCAATATTTCCTACCACATACTGTTACTGCTGAAAACCTCATTCATGTCTGTCATATCCAATGTCTCCTAATCAGATTCCTACCTTTTATTTTGCATATATTTTGGTTAATCAAAAATTGTGGTTTACCTTTCACCAAGTCTAATTCAATTCATTAAGGGTGGCACAGTGGCTCAGTCGTTAGCACTGCTGCCTCACAGTATAAGGGTCCCAGGTTCAATTCTAGCCTTGGGTGACTGTGTGGAGCTTGCATGTTCTCCCCATGTCCGTGTGTGTTTCCTCCTACAGTCCAAAGATGTGCAGGTCAGGTGAATTGGACATGCTAAATTCCCCATTGTGTTAGGTTCATTAGTCAGAGGGAAATGGGTCTGCGTGGGTTATTCTTCAGAAGGTCAGTGTGGACCTGTTAGGCCGAAGGGCCTGTTTCCACACCATAGGGAATCTAAACTCCACCCTTAATAATCTATATTACCTTCCATCTTCCCCCAACATTTCCCCCATGTGTTTAAATCCTAATATTGCCTTTCCATCCTCCATTCATATCTTTAATTTACTTCAGTCTATTAATCTCCCCCTCCCTCTCAACTTTCTATTCCCTACTTTGATTTCATAAAAGTCTTATTTTTGTCCTATCATTAGCAGATATGTAAATAGCCACGTGACCTCTGTACTCTGTAATTCCCTTCATAAATTCTTCTGTTTCTATATGTTCCTCTTCTCCTTTAAATCCACTTTTTTAAATAAACTTCTGATCCTCCAATGTAATATCTCCGTCTTCAGCTCAGTATAAATAATTTAAATTTGGCCCTGTTACCTTTCTCCATTAAAAAAGAATCAAATTGTTCTTTGTCATCACCAACACTTGCAACTAGTTTTAGTGGCTATCTGCAATTACATAGTTCACCGAATATTTTAATTATCTTTTGTGCTTTATAATTATCAAAAAACTTTATTCTCTGGCTAGAGTCCATCCCATTCACTAGCAACTGCCTGAAGCTGATCTAGTCTAGTCATTTTGCAGACTGGCTATTCTGTTTGATAAACTGCGCAAGGTTTCATGCATATTGCTACTAGAATCTCCTAGAACCAACATCAATAATTCACTTGACTTAGCCCTTGCCTCAGTTTACATGTTGCTGAAACCATCACCCATGTCTTTGTTACCTCAGGGTTTAGCTATTCTTATGCACCTCTATATGGAGGATGGAAACATAATGTAAGGATTTAAACATAAAGGTCAAATATTGGGGGAAGATGGCAGCCATTATAGATTATTAAGGGTAGAATTAGTGAATTGAGTTAGACTTGATGAAAGATAAACAATTTTTGATTAATCAAAATGTATGGAAAATAAAAGATAGAAATCTGAATAGGATACCATTTCAATAGTTGAGACTCGATATGACAGTCATGGATAAGGTTTTCAGCAGCAATAATATGAATCAATTTTATCGACTGAAAATTTAAGATTATTTGAAACTTTTCTATATGGGTAGCACAGTGGTTAGCACAGCTACCTCACAGTAGCAGGGTCCCAGGTTCGATTCCAGCCTCAGGCCACTGTCTGTGTGGAGTTTCACATTCTCCCCGTGTCTGTGTGGGTTTCCTCCCACAGTCCAAAGATGTGCAGGTCAGGTGAATTGGCCATGTTAAATTGCCCATAGTGTTAGGTGTATTAGTCAGTGGGAAATGGGTCTGGATGAGTTACTCTTAGGAGGGTCAGTGTGGACTGGTTGGGCCAAAGGACCTGTTTCCACACTGCAGGAAATCTAATCTAATCTAACTGTCTGTGTGGAGTTTGCATGTTCTCTCTGTGTCTGCGTGAGTTTCCTCCCACAATCCAAAAATGTGCAGGTTAGGTGATTGTCCATGACAAATGCGGGGTTGTGGAGGTTAGGTCTGGCCGGATGCTCTTCCGAGGGTTGGTGCAGTACCAATGGGGCAAATGGCCTTTATCTGCACAGTAGGGATTCTATGCTTTAGCTCATAGCAAATCGCACTTCCTGTCTCCCTTGCCAATTAAAATTAGTTCCTGGATAAGCTGAACTCTGACTTCAAAGTTGTCTCACTTGTTTACAAATCCACCTGAGGCCGTGCCCCTCTATTTCCATAATCTCCTCTAGTCACACAATTCTCTGAGATCTCTGTGTTCCCCAAACTCTGGATTCCTGAGAATTCTCAAATTTTAATTGCTCCAGTGTTGATGTCGATCTTCATCTGCCAAGACCCAAAGCGCTGGAATTACCTTCCAACATCTCTCTACCTTCCAACCTCGATTTCCTCATTTAACATGTTTCTTAAAACTAGTGCTCTGATCAAAAATTTCTTGATCTGGCCTCATTTCATGTGATGCAGTTTGATAACTTCTAACTACTGGGAGGTGATGGCTAGGCAGTATTGTCACCAAAGGATTAATCTGCAAGCTTTAGCTAAATGTTCTGGGGACCTGGGTTCAATTCCTGATTTGGTGGAATCTGAAATCAGTAAAGAATCTGGAATTAAGCGTCTAAAATTACTGCGAAGTTATTGCTAATTGTCAGGAAAACCCCATCATGCCTTTAAAGTGATAAAACTGCCATCCTTAACCAGGCGGACAAATAGGGATGGGCAAAGAATGTTGGCGTAGCCAGAGACGGCCATATCCTGTGAGTGAATTTTAAAAATGCCTTAAAATATTTCATTTCCATAAAAGTGCCATATGAATGCAAGTTGTTGATAATACATTAAATCTAACAAACGTGGAAGGGATTTATTTAAAATCATATCATCAAGCTTTCGTTTCATTTTATCCTTCATTTAAATAAATAATCCAAAGCACAAAAGATTCTGTTGTTCGCGAGTTGCACTTGTATCATATTTCAGTGCACCAGAATTTACTGTGCTGCATTGTAAAGATTAGCTGTATAAACACAGAAACAGAAACAACACATGCAAAACTCCCAAGTTATTTTTGTACTTTTATAAAATCAACTTCCACTTTAAAATTAAACCATGCCTTGTTTACCTGGCAAATCCCTCCATGCCGTGGAAATAACATTCATAAAGTCCTCCATTATAATCCAGAAAAACTGTAGGAATATTTTCCCCATGCCAAGTAGAATATCCATCCGTCAATTCCTTCTTTTCCCGACAACCAAGTCAATGTTCTCAATAATTTATTTCTGTCAGATTTTGATGCAAATAGGGTTTTAGGCTGCTTGCTGTAAGACTGTGACCAGAGTCAGAAGCTTATGCAATGACAGCAAAAATGTCAAAATAAAAGTCCCCAACCAGATTAATTTGCTCCTATTGCATATCACACTGAGAAATGCTGTTTACATAATAGGAGCATAATTGAGTCCAAATCAATGTGTTTGTTGATAGAGTTCTGGTTGGAATGCCATGCTTCTAGGAATTCTCATGCGTGTCTCTATTTGGCTTGTCCTAGAATGGATGTGTTGTCCCTGTCGAAGTGGTGTCCTTCCTCATCTGTATGTAAGGATGCTAGTGACACAAAATGACATGACTCTGTCTCACTAACCTATTGGGCAAATTTCTCCGACAGTTTGGCGTTAGTCGGTAGGCCCTTTTTTTTGTCTCAACAGGGTAAGCGAACCATACCTTTTAAATTTAACCCAATTGGTACTTGGCAGTCAGCCCTGTCCAGCAGGTCAGACCAGAGAAAGGCTGGATGACTGCGGAGGGTGGCCACAATTCCAATCTGTGGCGAATTGGCTTCACCAGTGGTTAGCACTGCTGCCTCACAGCGCCTGAGACCCAGGTTCAATTCCCGACTCAGGCGACTGTCTGTGTGGAGTTTGCACGTTCTCCCCGTGTCTGCGTGGGTTTCCTCCGGGTGCTCCGGTTTCTTCCCACAGTCCAAAGATGTGCGGGTCAGGTGAATTGGCCATGCTAAATTGCCCGTAGTGTTAGGTAAGGGGCAAATGTAGGGGTATGGGTGGGTTGCGCTTCGGCGGGTCGGTGTGGACTTGTTGGGCCGAAGGGCCTGTTTCCACACTGTAGGTAATCTAATCTAATCTAATCTAATTCGGAAATTATGTAATACCCTGACCTGGGGAGGTGGGCACTTGGCTTCTAAATTGCTGCCAGAACTTGGCCTGAGGAGGTAGTCTGGTAAGCAGCTAAATTAATTTTCAAGTATAACTAATTGGCAGCTGGCTGCTGCTTAATGACTCTGGCCTGTGGAGGTGAGCACTTGGCTCCTAATTGTTGACTGATTTTTAAGCTGCCACAACTGGGCCTGAGGAGGTGGTCTGGTGGGAAAGTGAGTTAACTAGCAGCCGGTAATTCGGTTCTAAACAGCGTTGTCTAGGCTTGTGGAAGTCATCACCTGTGCTAAATTAATTACCTGAAATTTTACAAAAACCTTAATTTAGACCAAGCGTGGTTCACCTTGAGTCAGAACTGCTGCCACCAACCTGTTCTAGCCAGGAGAAAGTTAGGCACAGTACAGGAGGTGAAAATGTGTTGCTGGAAAAGCGCAGCAGGTCAGGCAGCATCCAAGGAACAGGAGATTTGACGTTTCGGGCATAAGCCCTTCTTCAGGAATCCTGAAGAAGGGCTTATACCCGAAACGTCGAATCTCCTGCTCCTTGGATGCTGCCTGACCTGCTGCGCTTTTTCAGCAACACATTTTCAGCTCTGATCTCCAGCATCTGCAGTCCTCACTTTCTCCACAATACAGGAGGGACCGCTCATCAAATTCTCGCTTTACTACTGATACATCCAGCTCGAACAACATTGACTCGGGCCCAGCTGTGTTGTCCTGTCCTGTCCTGTCCTGTGGTTTGTTTTGGGTGTGTCTGCTTGTTCTGTGCTTACTGAGTGCTGCTTTGTCAATTACAAGTGTCCCATCTGGCTGTGTTTGTTCAGAGCTGAAGTGTTTGTTTAGTTTGTGGTCGGCGATTACACGCTTGAGTAACTTTTATTGCCTAACCTGTCGATCACTCACTGCCTGTGTTCTGTTAGCTCTCTATCTTTCCTACCCCCCGCCCCTCTCGAAATCTAATACAGCACTTAGAAATCATCCCAAGACGTCCAGGATACCATAGGGGCACGGACATCCACCGTCTGCTGGGAGATGCCAGCTGTGGGAACTGGGCAACCCCTACCACATGGTGAGAATGGCCCGGGGCCAAAAATGACCAAGAGTACCCAGAAAAGGCATGGTAAATAAGTTGACTGCAAGAACAAGGTAAGAGATGCTCTTCTCACACCTGGGTCACTGGCAGACACCGTGCTAAAAGACACAGGGGACAGCCGTTACGTTACCCTCTTCACAAGAGACCTTTACACCTGGTCCCATGGGAATTGGTCATATGGGGAGGGGGTCCTTCAAAATTGATAAAATTGATTACTGGACCACAGCCATTACAGTGGGGCATGGGGATTCCTCATGGGACACTGTCTACATGTTGCAATGTCTTGCAAAGTTTTGTGACATTGCCAAACGCCACCAGCCCCCTAAAGTTAAAGACTGCAGCAATAAAACCCCGACTGCAGAGACCCCTACCACGCCTGGTCCTGTCCCACCACCCCTACCCACACTCTTCTTGACCTCCTCCTTTCCCTGTTATCAACAGCCTCCTCATCCCCCCACTTGATCTTTCCTCTGCTGGATGATACTGACAGGATGCTTTGTGTGTCAGTTTCACTGCAGCTCCTGGTCCACAGGAACGGACATCTACACATGCTGCACTCCCAGACCCCCATCTCACCCTTCCTTCCCTGCTAGCCCTCACTGGCCTGTACTTTGTGGGACCACAGGGAGTGGCACCGGAGGTACAGCTTGACAAGCAACCTGTTCTGTAGCAGCCCGTCGGCTGTTCCATGCATTCCCCATATTGTTAAGAGCCCAGGGGTGCCTCAGGATTTAGGACACATGATGGTGCACCTAAAGGGGGCGCCCCCTCCACTTCACATCCCTTGGTCAAAACCCACCCTTCTAGTAGAGATTGCCCAACTTGAGCAGAAGATGTTCTGTGTGCGCTGCGCTCCTGCAACACTCCAGGCCACATTCACCAAGGTAGCCTCAGACACTGCCCCCTCCTCCCTATTGTTAGCAGACTTCCTGACCTCCCTATGGGCACAACACCTCAACCACACAGGCCAGGTGAAGTCTGCCCAACCACACCTTGTTACACTGAAACAAGGAGCCATCCTGCCATCTATACGACAATACCCACTGTCCCCGGGCAGCAGTAGCAGGCATCAAATCAGTGATTGACTCCCTATAGCAGGCTATCCTAGTTCCACCAGCAGGAGCATTAGTGCTACATACTACCAGGTCAAGGCTGCGTTGCCCACACCCCAATCAGTGCCCATTCATCCGTTCCGACCCAGGGACTATGTCATGATTAAATCACTAGAAAAAGATTCTCTCTCCCCTAGGTGGAAAGGCCCATACCTGATCCTAATGACGAAGCGGACTGCTGTAAAACTGGAAGGACGGCCCAAATGGGCTCATGCCACCCTCTGCAAGAAGGCTCCACAACCAATGAACAGGGACCACACTGAGGAAGACACCACTCCAACCACTGAGGATGGATCCAACTGCTCATGACAGCCTTCACCATCAGCACCCTCGGCCTGATCTGTCTGACCAACACACTGTGGCTTGCTGGTAAAAAAGGGACAAGGGGCAGCACGTTTCATAACCCACCGTGACTTACAAGCCAACACCTTCCTCAAAATGGCCCATGGGTATGCCCAGTGATTTAATCAGACCCACTGCTGGGTCTGCACTGGGTCCCTATCCACTCTCATGGGGACATTCCCTTAGCCTCAAACCCCTTAAACATCTCTGTGTTGGCTAGACCCAGACTGATCCCCTGAAGTTACCACACTGGCCATGCCCAACTACGGGGACGACTCCCCCGCCTGCTGGAGGTCAGTGGGTTACCAGCTGGACAAATTTTAAAGGGTGGCTTTACCTGACCTACAACCTCTCCCATGAGCCCCCAGCCCTGACCATTGCTGTCACACACACAGGCCACCTGCGGGATCCATCTGTTTAAAAAGCACACAGCCATCCAGATGGGAGCCAGTGCACTGACTCCCTGCTCCTCACTCTCGCAGCACGTCGATCCGCTGCAGAAGGCAGTATTTTAAACTTGCAGGTCCTCAACAGGACCAGCCAGAACCTCACCTTCCTCACTGTCTGGACAGGGACCCAGAGCCACCATCTCAGGACCTACAACAGCACCTATTTATCTGTGGCTGCAAAGCCTACCCCTGGTTGCTGTTATCTTGGACTGGGAGCTGCTATGGCAGGTACGCTGTACCATTCATGTATCACACCCATCTCCCCCCCCCCCCATATTACCAAAGCCCGTGACTCACAGCAGACGAGCCCTCGCTGTCACTGAAGCAGCTCTCTACCTGAGGTCACCCCACTCTGCAACCCTACGGTTACAAATAGAAGCCCACAAATTCGCAGCCATACTAGAGGAGGTGGCAAACTCCACAGCAGGTGTATTCACCCAGCTGAATGCGGAGGCTGTTGCCATCCGAACTGTGGCTCTATAGAACAGGATGGCCCTGGACTACCTGCTCGCTGCAAAGGGGGCACATGCACCATCATTGGTGCTGACTGCTGCACTTACATTTCTGACCCCAGTGAAAACATCACAGACCTTGCCTGACATATCCAGCAGGCAGCTTCTGACCTGCATGACCAGAATACCTGTTGGGATTTGTGGGACTGGGCAGCCTCCTGGCTGGGGTCATGGGGCACAGCCCTACTACAGGACTGATAGCCCTCATTGCTATCATTACCAGCCTTATAGTGCTAGCCATGGCCATCCAACTGTGCTGCTCACGCCTATGTGCAATCCTGTTACCCTCTGCCCCCACACTACTCAGCACAAATCCACTGGGAGAACACCTCTGCCCCTGGAATTGCCTCTGCTGGGCCAGATTCGGACACTGAGAGCTACCTCTCCGGTACAGAGCGCCCCCCCCCCCCTCCCCCTGCCCCACCTGACAATCCCCCTGGCTCTGGCTACATTGCCCTTTTCTCGTCCCTCCCCTAAGCAAAACAAAAAAAGGAGGGAATTGTGGGAAAAGATTTGCTCACCCACGATAGGCCCACAAAAGCAGATTGCCAAAATTGTACCAGGACACCAAGTATTCCCGAGCAGCTCACAAACTGGGTCAGACAGCAGGCAGACAATGGAATACGCTTTAAGCTCCCATGGACATGACAGATATCTCAAAGCCCTAAGGGCAGTTTCACAACCCAGCAATACCAAAGCCACACAAAGATCAGGACAGACAGGCACTAGCAAGGACATGCTCCAGGAACAGGACAATGGAAGCACCTCACCACTTCAGAAAAAAACTTTAACACCTACCTGTTAAAATGAATGGAACCATGATACTGTCATTGTTGCAAAGTTATAAATCGCACAACACCAGGTTATAGTCCAACAGGTTTAATTGGAAGCACACTAGCTTTCGGAGCGACGCTCCTTCACCAGGTGATTGTGGAGGGCTTGATCGTAACACAGAATTTATAGCAAAAATTTGCAGTGTGATGTAACTGAAATTACATATTGAAAAATTGATTGTCTGTTAAGCCTTTCATCTGTTAGAATACAGTGATAGTTTCACTTCTTTCACGTGTAAATCACAAAACCTTTTTAAAAGTTGCATTCTCGGGTTAGCTGTTAACAATGGTGATAGCTAGACAATATGTTGAAGGTGTAGGCCCCCTGTGCTCTCTATGACCTGCTGTTGCATTGTGTGAAGGAACAGGACATTCATCCGATAAACTGTTTTCCAATTAGCATCCTTGCAACTAAATTACTCCATTTCCAGAAACATTGTAGTTTCCCATTTCTTAATCAGTGTCATTGTGCAGCATTACTATAAAACTGGTCTTATCCTCAGCTCTGGGAGGTGACATCTGATCCATCTGTGCAAATTCAGTTCTGTGTCGGCCTGAGTCAATTTCTCCTCCAGCAATATAGCTTGCAATAAACTGTTTTGTCAATGTCACTTTGAGCTGTGTTTTGTGATCTCTAACCTATTGGACAAATTTCTCCGACAGAAGCAAAGTATACATTACCTCCTCCAACCTCTGGCACAATATCCCTGATCAGCCTTACCCTCATCTTGTTCCTCACATCAGTGTAGAATACCTTGGGGTTTTCCTTAATCCTAACCACCAAGGCTTTTTCATGCCCCCTTCTAGCTCTTCTAAGTCTTCTTCAGATCCTTCCTCACTATCTTGTAACCTTCTAGAGCCCTATCTGATCCTTGTTTCCTCAACCTTAAGCTTCCTTCTTCCTCTTGACAAGATGTCCCACATCCATTGTCACGCAAGGCTCCTTCACCCTACCATCCTTTCCTTGCCTCAGTGAGACAAACCTATCCAGCACTCACAGCAAGTGATCTCTAAAATTCTTCCACATTTGTCATGCATTTCCCTGAGAATATCTGTCCCAACTCCATAGTTCCTGCTTAATTGCCTTGTAATTTCCTTTCTTCCCAATTAAATACTCACCCGTCTGTCTGCTCCTATTTCCTTCCATAACTATAGTAAAGGTCAGGAAGTTGTGATCATTATAATCGAAATGCTCTCCCAGCAAGAGATCTGACACCTCACGTTGTTCATTGCCAAGCACCAAATCCAATATGGCCTCCCCTCTAGTTAGCCTATTCATGAAGTCAGGAATCCTTCCTGGACACACCTGACAAAGCCTGTTCCATGCAAACTATTTGCACGAAGGAGGTTTCAATCAATATTGGGAAAGTTAAAAGTCACTCACAACAACAACTGTTACTTCTGCACCTTTCCAAAAACCGCTTCCCAATCTGCTCCTTTGTGTCTCTGTTGCTATTGGACAGTCTATAGAAAACTCCCAATAAAGTGACTGTACCTTTCTTAATTCTGACTTCCATCCACACTGATCCTGTGGACAAACCTTCCTTGACAACCTCCTTTCTGCAGCTGTTCTGCTATCCCTGATTAGCAATCACACTCCCATCTCTTTTATTTTTGTCCCATTCCTTTTGAAACATCTAAACCCAGAACATCCAACAACCATTCCTCCTACTGTGGTAATCAAGTGTCTGTAATGGCCACAACATCGTGGTTCCATGTACAGACCATGCTCTAAGTTCATCACCCTTATTCCTGGCATTTCTTGTGGTAAAATACACACTTCAACCTATCACATGGACTGCTTTGCTCAATGAACTATCCTTCCTCACTGACTCTCTGCATTCACTAATTACCTGTTCACCAGCTACTCCATCCTCAGATCTGTAGCTCCTGCTCCCATCCCCTGGCCAAATGAGTTTTGAGATTATTACTCTACTTGTCCTGCCTTTTAGCTTCCAACCAATCTTCCTATATTCACTTTTCAGGTCCTAATCCCATTTCCTAACTATGTCATTGGGACCAATGTGTACCATGACTTCTGGCTGTTCACCCTCCCCCTTAAGAATCTCGATCTAAGACATCCCTGACCCTGGCACCCGGATTAGAGGATATGAGTTATAACCAGAGTCTAGAAAAACTAAAGGTGTTTTCTTGGAAGCGATGGAAGCTAAGGGGAGACTTGATAGACATCTGCAAAATTAATGAGAAGCATAGAGTGGGTTGACAGAATCTTTCTCCCAGAGTTGAAATGTCTAGATTAGATTCCCTACATCATGGAAACAGGCCCTTTGGCCCAACAAGTCCACATCGACCCTCCAAACAGCAATCCACCCAGACCAATTTCCCTCTGACTAATGCACCTAACACTATGGACAATTTATCATGGCCAATTCACCTGACCTGCACATCTTTGTGACTGTGGGAGGAAACCCATGCACACACGTGGAGGATGTGCAAACTTCACACAGAGTCACCTGAGGCTGGAATCGAACCCAGGTCCATGGTGCTGTGAGGCAGCAGTACTAACCACTGAGCCACCATGCTGTCATAAATTTAATTATTGCCTGGAAAGAGAACCCCCTAGAATGGATAGCTTGTGAATCATAGAATCTCAGCGGTATAAAAGCAGGCCATTTGGACCATGAAGTTCATGCTGACAATTATAGCATCCCACCTAACCTGCACATCTTTGGATTGTGAAAGGAAACTAGCGCATCTTGAGGAAATCCATGCAGACACTGGACAAAAGTGCAAACTCAACACAGACAATGGTGGAATTGAACCTGGGTCCCTGGTGCTGTGAGGTAGCAGTGCTAACCACTGAGCCACCATATCACCTTATTACAGGGGAAATGCATTTAAGGTGAGAGGGGGAAAGTTCAAAGTAGATGAGGGACAAGTTTCTTTTTACGTGGAGAATGATCAGTGTATGGAACATGCTGCCAGGGTGATGTTGGAAGCAGATACGTTTAAGGGGCTTTTAAATAAGCACATGAATTATGTAAGGAACGGAGAGATGTTGTCCAAGAGCCCGCAGAAGGGATTAGTTTAACTTGGCGTAATGCTCAGCACAACATGATGCACTTGAGGATCCGTTCCTGTGCTGTATAGTTCTATGTTCCAAACATATGATAATATGAAAGCATTTTAACTGGCTTGCAACCTAGATCAGAGGTGAAAGGATAAATTGATGAAATTATAAATAGGATCAACGTGAGGGCCCTTGTGGTGCAAGTCGTGTCCCTCTCAGTGAAGAAGCATGGGTTCAAACCTACTCTACAAATATGTCACAACATCCATGGCCAGGTTGATTAAAAATACCTAAGTGGTAATGGCCCTACCTCTGGATCAGGAGGTCTGGGTTCAGTCCCACCTCTCCTGAAGTGTGTAATAACATTTCTGAACAAGCATATTAGGAAAATATCAATATAGTGTTGTGATGACATGTGCTGATGTTCTGCATCTACTATGCTATGATACTTATGTTAGCTTCCATAACATGAATATGAGACATTGATCACATAATACTGAAGAATTCAATAAACTTAACAGTTCCTGATATTTACATACGTACACATCAATTACAGGCACTTGTGTGTTTGGGTTCAAACCAAGCAGCTGTGCGTGCTGTACCATGTTTCCTCAGAATGTCACCCTCCAAGCAGACAGAGCTCAGGAAGGTGGAGACTTAGAACTTTATACCATTAGGTCACATGTCATGATACAGTGAGGACAGCTGAACTTGCATATTTTCATTGCAGTGCGATTGGACCACTACACAGAATTGATGATCTATTATAAGATTTGAAACATCAGGTTATACTGTAGATTGCCACTTATTGGAATGCATTTATTTTAAGGTACTTAGAGGTAAAAATGTTGGCCTTATTTCTGCATCAATTCTGGCTTTCAGATGCATTTAGCTACATTTAGAGGACACATAGTGTTGATGATCACATAGCTTCAGATCGACAATATGTGAGATGTACTCTATGAAAGGTTTGGCAAAAGTGAGGACTGCAGATACTGGAGATTAGAGTCAAGGTGTTGGAAATGCACGAGCATGTCAGGCAGCATCCGAGGAGCAGGAAAGTCAATTTTTTGGGCAAAAGCCCTTCATCAGGAATGCTGCCTGATCTGCTGTGCATTTCCAGCACCATGCTAATCTTGACTCTATGAAAGGTTGGAAAGTGTGGTGCTGGAAAAGCGCAGCAGGTCAGTCAGCATCTAAGGAGCAGATGTTTCGGGCATAAGCCCTTATGCCCGAAGCGTCTGCTCCTCAGATGCTGACTGACCTGCTGCGCTTTTCTAGCACCACACTTTTCAACTTTGGTCTCCAGCGTCACTTTCTCCTTTATGAAAGGTTTGGTCATTCTAAAGGTTGTTTCTCAGTTTTCTGGCTGTTCACTTTGTCAGAGGGTTTGTATATGTTTGGATTACATTCTGTGCAGCCACCTTGGCTGTGATATATCATCTTGTTGGTCACCTGGGTCTTGTTCCAGGGTTTAGTTTGGCCTTGAAAGCAGATTTTCTACACATGCCTACCCAATGTCCTTTGATGCCAGATACTTGTGGATATGAGGAAATGCCAGACAACTTGTGTAGGTGTGACAAACCACGTCTAAGACAGATCTTGGCAGTTTGGTGCACTTTGCTGGCGTTAGAAATGGCATTGACTGTACCCAAAGCATGTTTGATCTTGGCATGCCACCATG
Source organism: Hemiscyllium ocellatum (assembly GCF_020745735.1). NCBI lineage: Eukaryota > Metazoa > Chordata > Chondrichthyes > Orectolobiformes > Hemiscylliidae > Hemiscyllium > Hemiscyllium ocellatum. The sequence continues at coordinate 50,152,097 of NC_083429.1, forward strand.
GCTGGATGCTGGTGACTATCTTCCAATAAGACATCAATGGTCCTTTAGCTTGCCAAAAACTCATGTCAGAGGCTTTGATTGGAGTAGAAGTGATGAATTGAGACTGACTGCAAGTTATATCAGTCTAGATTTTACCAATTATGACACCAGTGTCCCTTTGAAAAATTGGGAGGTAAGGGAAAACTCTACGCAGGTTGGAAGGAACAGTGTTGTAGTTGTTGGAGATCAGTCTTCTCAGCTTCAAGATATATTTACAAGAGTCCCTTTACAGTTGTGTGCTCGACTCAAACATCTTCAGCTGCTTCATCAATGACCTCCAACCGATAATAAGCTTGAAAGTTCAGCTCCATTCACAAGTCCTCAGTGAAGCAATGTCCTCAATGACCAAATGCAACAAGACCTGGACAATATCTAGGCTTGGGCTGAGAAATAGCAAGTAACATTTATATTACATAATTTCCGATCTGTGACCATCTTTAACAAGACAGAATCTAATTACCATTGACATTCAATGGCATTACCATGACTGAATTCCCCCACTATCAATATCTGAGGAAGTGAAATGGATCAGCCATATAAACATGATGACTACAAGAAAGAGTCAACAGGTAGAAATCCTGTAGAAGCAATTCACTTGCTAAAACCCCAAAGCCTGTCTACCATTTGCAAGGCACAAGTCTGGAGTGTGATCGAATGCTCTTCACTTTCCTGATTGACTGCAGCTCCAACAATACTCAAGAAGCTTGATGCCACCAATGTCAAAGCAGTTTGTTTGATTAGCGGCAAATCCATAAATACTCACTCCATCCACTACCAATGTTCAGTGACAAGCAGAATGTACTATCCAGATGCACAGCAGAAATTCATCAGCCCATGATCACCACCACCCAGGACAAGGATAGTACCTACATAGAACACCAGCACCTGTAAGTTCCCTTCCAGTTTCCTCATCATTCTGATTTCTTCAGTGTCACAGTGGCAAAATCCTGAAAATCACTCTCTGACAGCAATGTCAGTGCACCTACACAAAATTAACTGCAGCAGTTCAAGAAGACTGTTCATCACCAGCTTCTCAAGGGAAAATAGAAGTGGAAAGTAAATGTTGGCCCAACTAGCGACTCATACGTCTCATGAACTAATAAAAAGAGGTCAGCAAAGGTGATTTCTGCTGAATGAATAAGTAAATAAATTTGCAATTTACTCTGTGACCTTGAAACTATCATTAAGTAATTTACAAAAAGAAATCTGCCATTCTTTTCCAGTCTGGCCAAAATACAACTTGAGACCCGCAACAGAGTCACTCACTTTTAACTGCTTTCTGAAATGGCCGAGCGAGCCACTTAAGGACAATTAGGTATGAGAAATAAATACTGTCATAATGACACTCACATTCATGAAAGAATGCATTGTTAAAAATTAGTAAGTTAATACTCAGATGCCCTGGGAAGCAGCAATAAATCTGTAAATTGGTCGTCTCATCTGATAATAAAAGAATACTTACACTGACCATAACATGATAGTTAACCTAAGTTTCAGAAGAAGAAAGATTTGTATAGAAACCTAGATAACAGTAAACTGGGATGAGTTATCAACTAGTAAATCAATAAATAAATTGTGAGGTATTCAAAGAAATGGCTCAGCACTTGAACAAGTGAGCTAATGACAGAAAGATAACTGGTTTAATTAAAGGTAACACTTGCCCAATTAATCTAATCATGTTTTCAGAGAAGTTCACTAATAATGTAGATAAGGAAATTCATACCACCGTTTTTTTCTGGAAGAAAAGCATATTTGCTTTCAATGCTTAGTCATTAGTAGGTATAAAAAGTGAATTTTCTTCTAAATGAAAAAACAGAAGTTAATTTCAATGCATTTGTAATTTTGATTATTTAACATTTTTCAAATAGCTAATCAGCCATTTATCAGTAACTATGCTATACAGATCAAAAGTCCATCTGCATAGACCATGGCTATTGGAGAAAGCGTGAAAAGGAAAACGTTTTTGTTCTCAGGACACATTACTCATGACAGGCTGTTCTAGTTTATTGCTTGAACTTTTTTCTTAAGTTTGTACAATTGAATGTCTTGGCAGATAACTTTAGTAGGTGCTAATCGTTGCCATGCAGAGTGCATTAGTTATGGATGAGTGTAATTCAATTGCTTAACCACTCGTCATATGTGACTCATTAGAAATCCGGATAATTTAATTTTGATTAGCAAATAACAAAGAAACAAAAGATATTCAATGCACATGTGATACCATTATGCGTATACACAATGTATGCAAGTGAACTCTAAATACTATGCTGAAATATTAAGCTATAAAAGGAAGGCTTTGTTTATCGTGATAAGTTTCTTACATCCTTGGTTGCTTTTAAAATGGTATGCAACATGAATGAAAACAGACCTCAGCAACCATTGAAACAAGAGGAACATTGGTAGATGGTAGTTCTCATTATTAATCAAAACACTTTTGTTTATTTAGCATTTTTCATAACTTCTGGATATCCCAAAACACTTTATAGACAATTAAATATTTTTGCAGTATTGCCACTGATCTATGAAGGTAATGCTGCAGCTAATTCGTCCACACCAAGCTCCCTAAACAAAAATATAATAATGACAACATATTGTTGGGTGGCACAGCGGCACAGTGGTTAGCACTGCTGTCTCACAGCGCCTGAGACCCGGGTTCAATTCCCGACTCAGGCGACTGACTGTGTGGAGTTTGCACGTTCTCCCCATGTCTGCGTGGGTTTCCTCCGGGTGCTCCAGTTTCCTCCCATCATCCAAAGATGTGCGGGTCAGGTGAATTGGCCATGCTAAATTGCCCGTAGTGTTAGGTAAGAGGTAAATGTAGGGGTATGGGTGGGTTGCGCTTCGGTGTGGACTTGTTGGGCCAAAGGGCCTGTTTCCACACTGTAAGTAATCTAATCTAATTGTAATTTAGTAATGTTGGTTGCTGATAGTCAGGACACAGAGAGAACTCCCCACTCCTGTGCAAAATAATAGTGTGGTGGTAGTGATGACGTTGAGCTTTGACTCAGGACCTCGCACAGGTGCAGGCAGCAGCAGAAGTGGAGGTCGTGATGTTCCAGGGGCAATTTCCAATGTCAGGAGGGAGATCGCAGAGGCCAAATATGTGAATGGGAGCTGTGGCCTATGACAGAACTGTACAATTCCAAGTCTTATGCTTTAATTTTTTGTTTTTTATTTAGTTTTGCTTTGATTTCTTGATTTTTATTTAGAAATTTAAGAAGGCGCTTGATAGCGGTGTTCTTTTGCACTTTTTGCTGCATTCCTGTACTCCAGTACACGTGATAATAAATCTAATTTAATTTAGTAATGCATCTATCTGAAGACTTTTAAAGTCTTGTTTGAAATACAACACCTTTGTCACAGCAACATAACCTCAGCACTACTTTGAAGTGTTGATCTAACACCTTTGAAGTGAAAAGCACTTTGGGATTGTTCTAAGATTACCAAATTGGTCTTATCTATGTAAAAAAATCTCCAGTCCTACCAGAAGACCACCAGATGACTGCACTAAATGTTTTGACATATTTCAAGTAGGGTGCAAATGATCAACAGATCATAAAAAGTCATTTGAGATGCTAGTGAAAAATCATAAAAACCTGTTACAAATAAGACTGTAGTAGATACAGGGGAGTTCCAGCATGATTAACATCCCCCCTGCATAATGAAAGTTCACTCAGCAAGTATCAAATCTCATGTTGTGCTTCCAAGTAATACTACACAAATTTAATAAAAGTAGGTAAAACATTTATGCATTTTATTTAAAATGAAATTAATGGTACATGCATCTTCTAAAAGGAGTGAAACACCGAAGGCTAGTGAAATATTGACTTATTCCCTCATAAGTAAAACTATCACTTAAACTTAACATGCTCACTTGTGAACTATCATGTACTCCTTTCTGAAACCAATTATGTTTTTACACTATTGCCTATTATTTCCAGTTAACAAACTTTAGAAAAACACTATAACCCTATGTTACTTGGCAAATGTATCTCTTTAAGGTTTATATAAATTTGAGATGATGGGTGAAAAAAATGATCAACATTCAAGAGGATAATATTCAAACAGGATGTAAACATTGCTTCAGTCATTTCTAAATGTACTTGAAACTAGAGCATTTATCTTATTTCAAATATCATCAAAATGTAACATCAAGCCAAATAAATCATTCTGTATGAAGAGCATTAGCAATCATGGTAAGTTTATGTCTAAGACCTTCTTTCTTCTGTTTCAGATATCTTTCCATGGCTCTGGCTTCCTCAAGTATTGTGTTAAGATGTTGGACATGCTTGGCATTCACTGCTGTTCTTTGACTTAAATAAGTAGCAAGAAAGATTTAATTAGAGTCTGAATAATTCATATAATGTCCAGTTTAAATGTATTGAAAATAGTTACCTTAAAGTTTCGGTATATGTAGACAGCAGAACATTAACTACTTCATTGACATCTGTTGAAAAACACAAGAGCTGGTGTTGACAATAAAATGTTCTAAATATAATTCCGTACCATATTCACAAAGTCAGAGTGATTGACTAGACTAACGTATTCATGAAATTAAAAATCACTGGTGCAATATTTCTGAATTTATTCAATCACAGAAATAACTCAAGAATAGATTAAGTATGGAATAACAATAAAAATAATTTATTATAGAAGAATTAGCAAGCTAATTATTTGTGTAAACTGGCCTTTGACCAATTTGTAGGATGTAGATTTGCTCACTGAGTTGGAAGGTTCATTTTCAGACGGTTCATCACCATACTAGGTATGCTTCAGTAAGTTAAGCATTTTTTGATGAACATGGTAATTTTTATGAATAGTTTCCAGCATCTGCAGTCCTCACTTTCTCCTAATTTCTATGAATAGTTAAGGTACTAGTTCTTGGAAGACAATTCAAAATGTTTCCTTGACTGATCCTAAGGAAGATTAACTAGAACCAGAATAATTATGATCAAGATATATACGCAAATAAATAAACACATTTTAGTAAATCAGATGTGGATAAACACACAAACAAATAAGCTGATAGAACTCTGCTCAGTGTATTGAAAAAACAGCAGAGTGTGAAATTAAACCACTGCTGCATCAGTCAGACATGATAGATAATCATGCTTCATTGCACTACACCAAAAACCCTAGAGCCATCTTCAGGACTTTCATTCTGCTCTAAAATACATTTACTGTTCTGGATGTAGGTTTGTTCGCTGAGCTGCAAGGTTCATTTACAGACGTTTCATTACCAAACAAGGTAACATCTTCAGTGAGCCTCTGGATGAAGCACTGGTGGTATAGCCCACTTTCTATTTATGTGTTTGAGTCTCCTTGGGTTGGTGATGTCATTTCCTGTTCTTTTTCTGAGGGGTAGTAAATGGGATCCAAGTCAATGTGTTTGTTGATAGAATTCCAGTTGGAATGCCATGCTTCTAGGAATTCTTGTGTGTCTCTCTGTTTGGCTTGTCCTAGGATGGATGTGGTGTCCCAGTCGAAGTGGTGCCCTTCCTCATCCATATGTAAGGATACTAGTGAGAGTGGGTCATGTCTTTTTGTGGCTAGTTGATATTCATGTACAAGAATTCCTAGAAGCATGGCATTCCAACTGGAACATCATCATCCAGAAGCTCACTGAAGATGTTACCTAGTATGGTGATGAAACGTCTGAAAATGAACCTTCCAACTCCTACATCCAGAACCTCAACCTGAGCTCCAAATCTTCGCAAATCTCACTGATATTTACTGTCATAACTAAAACTCTGTTTATCAATGTTTTAATAGAACTTCCTGATAATCCACTATTTATTATTTTAAAAACTAAGTTGGAACGAATTTTCCAATTATGTATTTTTGCCAGCAATTAATTATTTGCTGAATGTTTTCTTAAAAGTCACAGCTTAATATTGATTACTGTTCAACATCAGCCGAAGGCCTCACCCACCAGATGGAATGTGGGAGTTAGCCTCTTCTGCTGACGAAAAGCTATGGCTGGATTTAATGGTTGTCAGGCAGTTAAATGGGTGCCCTAAGTAGCTATTTCCATCGGGGTGGTCTACAGGTGGACACATCCTATAAAAAGGATATCATCTCAACATACAGCCTTGTAATGGTGTGAAGACAATTCCTGCCAATAGTGGAAAGAAGAGGTTGTTAGGGCTCTAGAAGCTCCTTGATTAGCCCAAGAGCAGACAGATCACCCAACACCTACCTAGCAGTAAATTCCCAATTCAGATGTGTAGGTAATAGGTGCAGTGCCCTCTCTGTCCTTGATTCGGAGATGCTGGCGTTGGACTGGGGTGTGCAAAGTTAAAAATCATACAACACCAGGTTATAATCCAACAGGTTTAATTGGAAGCACACTAGTTTTTGAAGCGCCCATTCCTTCATCAGGTGGTTGTCCACACAACCACCTGGTGATGGAGATGCGCTCTGAAAGCTAGTGTGCTTCCAATTAAACCTGTTGGACTATAACCTGGTGTTGTGTGGTTTTTAACTCACTGTGCTTAGCAGGGATGTAAAATGCCAGTCAGTGGCTTTAATTATTATGCTGTCAAAGGTGATGATTTGAATAAAGTTCTAGGAGGCCGGCCCAATTCCTTGCAACTGTTGTGGCAAACAACCCAATAACTTAACAATTACATACTGTAGATTAATATCTGTCAGTTTGCAAAAGGTGAAAACTATCCTAGTAAAAAGCAAAATCACAAAGCTATCAAAGTCTTCTTTCAGTTAATTTGTCAGTCTAAAACGTTCAGGGATACCAGCCTAGTCATAGGATTTTTATAGTAGCAGTCGATAAATTATGTTCACATGATGGTACATAACATGTCCAGAAATTTGGAGTTCAATGATAAGGTCCTTTGAAGGACACCGGATTGGAATTTATCTGGACAGTTTTCACCATTTGTAGCAGGCTCGTGTGACGCAGTGATAGATCCTAACATCTGAGCCAAAAGGCAGAGGTTCAAGTCTCATCTTCTCCAGAAGTGTTTGATAACAAGTCTGAATAGATTGATCAGGAAAAAACCTTACTTAGGAAAATGAGCAGACTGAAGTAAATGTGATTTTACATGAGATGGCAAAGCGTATAAGTAAAATGATCAAAATAAAATTTTAAAAAGTTCTACTTAGCAACTGTCTTTTACAATTATCAGCAGCTGCATCTGGAATCTCATTACTAAGACAACACTAATTTTTAAAATATTAATTCACAGCATGTGATGTCCCTGGCAAAGTCAGCACTTGCTATCCATTCCTAGGTACCTTTGGTACTGGTACGGGGCTGTCTGGGCTGTGGTAGACCCACAGTGATGTTAGAAAGCGAGTTCCAGGATTTTGACTCTGTGACAGCGAAGGAATGGCATTATGTTTCTGAATCAGGATGTGTCTTAGAGAGATGCAGGTGACAATGTTCCCATGCATCTGCATCCCTTGTAATTTTAGGTGGCAGAGGTCATCTAGATCCTAATCTGCTTGAAACTGACAAACATTTTAAATTGATAGTAAGCATTAGTAAACTGCTCAAAATATTGCACTTAAAATATCATAAGCTGAAAAATATAATCAAATCCCATGGTAATGGTAAATAGAAGTATTTGCCCTAGACAATCACGGTTAGTGTGGATGGTACAAGTGGTGAGGACTGTACTGAGCAGCTACGATGCATCACTGATTTAAAGACCTGACACGGTCTGCTTTTGGAATCAGTCAATGATCCTGAGCTCAAGGAAAAGCTAAAATAAAATCAAAAAGTATATAATCTGTGAAATCATTTTATATCCTGCTGTCCTAGATCAGAAACCTGCACCTTTCAATCAAACATGACACATCTAAGTTTGTAAATACCAACTTATTTTGAAGTTGCTTTTTATTAATGTGCAAGCATGTTGCACAACACTTGTGAAACATGAAAAAAGTATTTGTGGTAAGTTATGAAGAGTTAATAAAAAAATGAGCTGAATATTTAATCAGTTTAAATTTTAAGAAGAATGTTTTTTAAAGAAGTTGGGAGTTAATCCACTTCCAACAAAAGAGGTAGTGTCATTCTGATTTCTTTTAAAAACGAAATGCTCAGTAAATATTACACTGATGCTGAATTACCTTGCAATAATTTTTCTACTGATCCTGAATTAGAAGAGCACCCGCCTCCATCTGAAGTAGAAGTCGAAGCCACATGTCTTTTGGTTTGCATGGGAGTTTCACAATATTCATTCTATGATATGCAAGATGTAGAGACAGATTAGAATTATACCCTTGAATTCTGCATCATATATCAAAAACTTTTGCCTTTTCACTCTGGATCAACAGTGCAAAGATAACAGAATTTTTTTTTATTTTGCTAAACAAATGTACTTTTTCTTCTTTCAGCAGCTGATTAGGCAGTATGGCCATTAGATCAATTCCATCAGTCTGTACAACAACATTAGTAGGATTGGCCTACTGATTTTGAAAGAAAATTCAGTGCATTGGAACACATCGACATTTAATTAATGTTTTTGGATGGAGAGGGAGTATGAGTATGAAAGTACGATGATTCGAACTGTGCAACAAACAGTCGGATCACCGGCAAATAGTTCAATAAGGTTTAATTTAGGCTGGTTTCTGATCTTTCTACTTGTTCACACAAAATATCTGATCAAGAAAGTATGACAACCTACCTACACGCCTTCAAGAACAAATAAACAAATCCAATAATGTAAGACAATAACAGCAGTAGCTGTAGCATTTGATCCAGTGAGAGAGTGAGGTATAACCAAAAGCATAGGACCATAGGGTGAAACTATTTCAATCTTTGGAACAGGAATTCTTTCTGCACATGTAATGACAGGTTGGTAAAGGTTAGATGGGGGGAGTTTTCCTTGCTTTAGAATTCTAACCCTCAAGAATCTCTCTATAAATTAATAAACTGAAATAACTGCAAAGGGGCCGGTATCCTGTCAGCAAGTCACCCTTTATTTATACATGCTCAATACATGGGCTCGGTCCAGCAAGCTCAGAGAAAACCTTCTGAATCTCATGTTTTTACCTGTCAGCCAGAGTTCCTTGATTGGCCCAAGTTAACTCCAAGCAAGGATTTCATAATCATTGAGAAAGTTTATAGCCTTAAAACTTGTCCTTAAACATTTAGACTAAAACGTAATTTTGAATTGTAGAGCACATTTGCTGCACACTGGGCAGTGGACAGGCAGGGAGGGTAGGATGGTTGAGAACATTTGCCTTAACATCAGCAAATCCATTTAAACAAGACACCGAGTGATAACATTCACGGCTGTTCCTTCGTGAAATGAATAAACAATGTTTAATTCTGACCTCGGAATGAAACTCGGTACCAATTAACTTCTCTCCCGAATTATTGTCCTTCACTATTACCTGTCTAGTTCAGAACATGCAGTGCTTTCATTAACTTTTGTGTTTAAACAGTGATGCCTTTGTAAACCTGTGTATAAAAATAGTCTGTTTTTGATAGTATGACAGTGTGGCCTGCCACGACTCTTAAAGAGATCATGCTCTATTCTCCTGGATTAATAGAATCTAGTTAGCCTGTCCTGTAGGTATCAGTGTTATGTTGTAACAGTGATGCTATTAGTAAATGTAGGGAATGATTAAATTAAACTGTCTGTAAGAGTTTTTTTATTCCAGACTACCTAAGAGTACAATCTCTGGGACAAACCGTGAGAAAGGCTTACAGGTCTGAGTCCACAAGAGATTCCCTGAGCCGACTCAAATCTGTACTTCAACAAACCTGGCCCTAGTTTGAATCACTGTCGATATCAACTGAATCCATGTTACTTCCACCTTCAGTGGTCAACATCAATAACATGCACAGTATCCTAGATAGGCAAACTGAAAATATTAGCTAAGCCAGTTAATAGATGGAACATAATAGGACCTTGTTTTCCTGGATAAGAGCCAATAGAACTCCAAATAACTTGCACTTGAGTTGCCTGAATGTCTCCTGACCTTTAGTTTAAACACAGGCTGTAATTTCCAATAACCAATTTTCCTTTGCAAGATCATTAAAAAAAGTTACCTAATTTGATCTACCCAATTTGTCAGTCTTTTCTCTAATGATCCTTTACACAGCAATTCCCCATGTTCAAAGGTTTAGTTCTTAGTACTGATGAATGAACAAGGTTCATTCACAATCATTGGTAGTGATAAACAGTTCACACGAATAAAGTGCCTGTAACAAATGGGCAGCTCCAGTTTGAACTGAGAGGACCAGCTGATTGTTTGAATAATCCTGGCGCAATCAGATACCATAACAGGACAATTTTCACAGAATCACAGAACTATTATTGTGCAATGGTGCTATTGCTCAGTCCATCATGTCTGCATGGGCTTGCCAATTTCTTGTCCTTTTCCCCATAATCCTGCACATTATTTGAAACAATCATCCTTTGCTCTTTTGAATGCCCCAACTGACCTGTCTCAATCACAATTCCAGGCAGTGCATTCTAGACCCTAACTACATATCTCTTCTCAGCTTCCATTTGCTTCTTTTGCCAAACAGTAATTCTGTGCCCTTGGTTCCCAATCCTTTTACGAGTGGGAACAGTTTCTCCCCAACCACTCTGCTTGGGCTCCTCATAATTTTGAAAACTTCTGTCAAATCTCTTCTTATGCTTTTCATCTGGAAACAGAACATTCCCAACTTCTTGAATCTTTCCTCAAAGCTTAAGACTTTCATCCCTGCAACCATTCTCATAAATCTTTTCTGCTTAGTCTACAGTATGATAACATGCCACTTGAAACAAAACACAATACTCCAGATGATGTCTAACCAGTGTCTTATACAAGTTCATTATAACCTCAAATAATAGCAAAATAATGCAGATGCTGCATATCTGAAATATAGTTCAGAAGAAGAATCATTGGACTCAAAATAATAACTGCTTCTCTCTTCACAGATGCTGTCAGACCTGCTGAGTTTCTCTAGTATTTTCTGTTTTTATGTCATAGTACCCTCCCTGCTCTAATATGCTATGCCCCTATTAATGAAACATCAAATACTGTATGCTTAGTAAAAAACCAATCATGCTACTTTTAACGACCTATTCATCAAACAGTATTATCTCAAACTTTTCCGCACTGAACCCTCATCTACCTTTCCATTCTGTCTTGTTGATAATCTTTTAAAGTTCCAAACATTCTCCTCATAGTTTACATTTCTCCAAAGTTGTCTGTCGTCTTCAAAATTTGTAATTGTTCCCAGCACACCGAGATCTATATTATCATTATATATATAAAATAAAACAAGGATCCCAACTCCAAAACCTGAGAAATCCCATGACAAATGCTCTAGCCAAAAAAATGCATATAAACTGTTTCTTATCCCTCATTTAATCTTTATCCATGTAACTCATGTCCCTTTTACAACTTTAATATAATTTTAAAGCTGACACCACCAATTAGTCTGGATTAGATTGGGACGTCTTCAGAGATTTGAGTGCTAGAGGATCATTTGCCTGAGGTAGACACTCTTGATTGATAAACAGCAAGAATTGAGACGTATTGGCCACAGATTCACATTATGTCATGATGAGATGTTAAATTAAAATAGCTGCCCATATTATCTTATCATGTAAACGTCTTACTTATATTTACTATCACTATTAGTCTACTGAAAGCAAAATCTAAACTCAGAATACAAATATATCAACAGAGCAACAATGTGAAAATAACTAATAATGAACAGATTACAATATCAAAATCAAAAATGGCATTACACATGATTCTCTCCAGTAGTCTTTTAGATTTACTGCTTGTATCAAGTAGTGCATACCTGTTATGAAGTTAATCGTTGCACCGATAACATCATTTATCACCCAGCCCTAGCTGTCCTTGAGAAGGTGATGGTGAGCTGCCTTCTAGAATTACTGCAGTCTATTTTACATAGGTACACTCATAGTACCATTATGGAGGAATTCCAGGATTTTGATCCAGCAACATTGAGGAAATGGCATCTTATCTGCAAATCAGAATGGTGAGAGCCTTGGAGAAGAACTTGCAGGTGGTGGTATCCCTATGTATTTGTTGCCCTTTTCCTTCTAGGTGGTAGTGGTCAAGGGTTTAGAAAGTGCTGTCTATGGAACCTTGGTGAAATTCACCATTGCATCTTGTAGATTGTGCTCACTGCTGCTACTGAGTGTTGGTGGTAGAGGGAGTGAATGTTTGTGGATGTGGTGCCAATTAAGCAGGCTGCTTTGTTCTGGATGGTGTCAAATGTCTTAAGTGTTGTTGGAGATGCACTCATCCAAACAAGTGAGGAGTATTCCATCACATTCCTGACTTGTGCTTTGTAACTGGGCGGCACGGTGGCACAGTGGGCGGCACGGTGGCACAGTGGGCGGCACGGTGGCACAGTGGTTAGCACTGCTGCCTCACAGCGCCTGAAGACCCGGGTTCAATTCCCGACTCAGGCGACTGACTGTGTGGAGTTTGCACATTCTCCCCGTGTCTGCGTGGGTTTCCTCCGGGTGCTCCGGTTTCCTCCCACAGTCCAAAGATGTGCGGGTCAGGTGAATTGGCCATGCTAAATTGCCCGTAATGTTAGGTAAGGGGTAATGTAGGGGTATGGGTGGGTTTCGCTTCGGCGGGTCGGTGTGGACTTGTTGGGCCGAAGGGCCTGTTTCCACACTGTAAGTCTAATCTAATCTAATCTAAACTGGTGGGCAGACTTTAAAGAGTCAGGAAATGAAACATACATACCTTGGACCACTGATGCACAGCAGCAATGTATGAATGCTCCCCTGACAGCACCTTCTAAACTTGCAATCTCTATTATGTGGAAGGACAAGGACAACAGATGCATGAACATTATCTCCTGCAAGATGTGCCCCAAGCTGCACAACATCCTGTTTTGATCTAAATTGCTGCTCCTTCACCGTTGTTCCAATGGAATTCCCTCCTTACCCTGACCCCAGGACCACAATAGTTCAAGAAGGCAGTTCACTATCACCATTTCAAAGAAAATTAGGGATAAGCAACAAATAGTGGCCTAGCTAGCAACATCAATATCCTGTAAAATAACGCATGCTCAAAACTACTGAAAACGTATAGTTAAGAGTATTTATTTTTAACTCAGGCAAAGATCACTGGAGTACAAATTTGCCTTTACTGCACAAATATAAAGTTGGCAAAAGCAGAGAGAGACACTCGGCCAGAATTACATGCTTACAGCAGAGTCTGTCCACTGTGGTCTCCATTTAAATTAACAGAACAGCAAGGGGGTTTATAATCCTCTCCACCAAATACTTAATACCCAGATATTTGAAGCAAAAATCTATTCCTTTGAATAAAAGTTGCATGATGCTGCATACCTCCATTTCTTTTCTACGTTTTATCCCTTTAGTTTCAATAATTTTCACTGGAACAGCTGACATCTGACTCTAAACATATGAAGAGAAAGTCATATGAATTACTATTCCAATACGAAAAGCATTATATGCTATCAACATTGTTAAATGCTTACAGCACATCTTTCTCCATACTGTGATACAAATTATAGAGAAAATACAATGTTACAATGGATAAAATGGTGATTTTTTCTTAAGCCTACTGTTAAATTTCATGCACTATGAATTAACATTTTCAGCACATATTAGGGATGAAAAAGAACAAATTCATTGTGAAATGTTCAATTACACTTGTTGTAATATGGAGCATTGATGTTACATGGGTCCATGTTTGAGGCAGTGATTCTGGGCAGCTTGTCAAATGATAGAACCTCTATACTTTCAAATTGGTATCTACACACTTTGCGAATGGGCTTCACTGCCATCATTTTCTGTTTCTTTTAGGAGAATAAACTACAAATGCTTTTATCCAGAAATTGTTTGGCAAATGAAGCAGATGCAGCTAAGGTATATTCTTTACAATCAGGAAGTACCTGAATGATCCTTGCTAGCTACTACAAATATATCATTCCTAAATTCATATAATTTGGAGATGCCAGTGTTGGACTGGGATGTACAAAGTTAAAAATCACTCGACACCAGGTTATAGTCCAACAGAATTAATTGGAAGCACACTAGCTTTCGGAGCGCCGCTCCTTCATCAGGTGATTGTGGAGGACACAATTCTTAGACACAGAATTTATAGCAAAAATTTACAGTGTGATGTAACTGAAATTATACATTGAAAATACCTTGATTGTCTGTTGAGTCTTTCATCTCTTCGAATACCATGATAGCTTCACTTCGTTCATGTGTAAATCACAAAACCTTTTTTAAAAAAGTTGCATTCTCAGGTTAGCTGTAACAATGCTAGACAATATGTTGAAAGGTGTTAGCCCCCTGTGTTCTCTAGGTAAAAACAATGATTGCAGATGCTGGAATCCAGATTCTGGATTAGTGGTGCTGGAAGAGCATAACAGTTCAGGCAGCAAACGAGGAGCAGCGAAATCGACGTTTCAGGCAAAAGCCCTTCATCCTGATGAGGGGCTTTTGCCCAAAACGTCGATTTCGCTGCTCCTCGGATGCTGCCTGAACTGCTGTGCACTTCCAGCACCACTAATCCAGCCCCTGTGTTCTCTGTCTATGTCAAGATGTTTAGATTGATTCTAATCTAAAAAGTGAGATAACAGAGTTTTACATGAATTCATGCAGTCTTTGAACAAAGTAAAATGTGACTCTGCAAGAGATTCACCCCACAAAATGTATGTGTGCATGTGGGTCTTTGTGTCTGTCTGTGTGTGTGTCTATCTGGGTTGGGTTTGTGAGTGTGAGAGAAAGTGCATATGCGTGTGTAGTGAGTGTAGTGTCCTAAGTCTGTGAGGGGTGCATGTTTGAGTGTGTGTGCGTGTCTGGGGTGGGGGGTTGTGAGTGTCTGTGAGAGAGAGTGTATATGTGTGTGCATGAGTGTAGAGTGGTCTAAGTCTCTGAGAAGATGCCTGAGTGTGTGGGAGTGTGTATATCTGTAAGGATGTGTGTGAGTGCCTGTGTATATGTGTGTCCATGTGTATAGGAGTGCCTGTGTGTGTGTAGGAGTGTCTGTGTATGTATAGTGCAATGGTAGTCACCTGCAATGTGACAGGAACCCAAGGTCCCAGTTGAGGCCCTCCCTATGGTACCGAACTTAGCAATCAGCCTCTGCTCGACCACTTTTCGCTTCTGCCTGTCCCGAAGTCCGCCTGGGAGGATGGTCACCCGAAGGTCCGAGGTTGAATGTCCTGGACCACTGAAGTGTTCCCCAGGTGGGAGGGAACACTCCTGTCTGTTGATTGTCATGCGGTGTCCATTCATCTGTTGTCGTAGCCTTTGCTCAGTTTTCCCAATGTACCATTCCACACTCCGACATGTCTTGCAGCACCTACTGTGACAGGGTTGTATGGAGTAGCCCTGAGAGCCGGGCAGCTTGCTACGAACAATGATTTGTTTGAAGTTTGGCGGATGTTTAAAGGCAAGCAGTGGAGGTGTGGGGAAGGTCTTGGCGAGGTGCTATCCTCATTGATAATGTGTTGCAGGTCACAAAGAACATGGCATAGTTTTTCAACTCCTGGGAAGTACTGAACAACGAAGGGCACCCTTTCAGTTGCAGCACGTGTCTGTCTCCTGAGGAGGTCATTACGGTTCCTTGCTGTGGCATGTTGGAACTGGCGGTCGATGAGTTGAGCATCGTACCCCGTTCTTATGAGGGCATCCCTGAGTACTTCCAGGTGCCTCCTTATCTGAGCAGATCCGGTGTATGCGTAGGGCTTGTCCATAGAGATGGCTGTTTTAATGTGTTTTGGGTGGAAGCTGGAACAAATCATTATTCGTAGCAAGCTGCCTGGCTCTCAAGACGACTCCATACAACCCTGTCACTGTACACGCTGCAAGACATGTCCGAATGTGGACATGGATACCACCATTATACGTGGGGACACCTCCCACCTTGTACATGGCAGGTACTCATGTGGCCCAGCCAACGTTGTTGATCTCATACCTTGCAGGAAGAATGCCCTGATGCATGGTACATTGGGGAAACTGAGCAAAGGCTACAATGGATGAATGGGCACCGCACAACAATCAACAGACAGGA
Source organism: Hemiscyllium ocellatum (assembly GCF_020745735.1). Lineage (NCBI taxonomy): Eukaryota > Metazoa > Chordata > Chondrichthyes > Orectolobiformes > Hemiscylliidae > Hemiscyllium > Hemiscyllium ocellatum. The sequence goes on from NC_083429.1 coordinate 50,168,150, forward strand.
GTGTTCCCTCCCAGTTGGGGAACACTTCAGTGGACCAGGACATTCGACCTCGGACCTTCAGGTGACCATCCTCCAAGGCGGACTTCAGGACAGGCAGCAGCAAAAAGTGACCGAGCAGAGGCTGATTACTAAGTTCGGTACCCATAGGGTACCCTGGGTTCATGTCACATTACATGTCACACTGCACTATACACACACACACCCCTACAGACACACACACTCCCACACTCACACAGGCATCCTCTCAGAGACTTAGACTACTCTACACTCACTACACACATATACATTCTCTCTCACACTCACAACCCCCAACACAGGCAGATATACAGACAGACACGAAGACCCACATGCACACATATTTTGTGGGGTAAATTTGTACTTGCAGAGTTACATTGTACTTTGCTCAAACACTGCATGAATTCAGGTAAAACTCTGAACTCAAAAACTGCACAAATTCATGTAAAGCTCTGCTATCTCACTTTTTATATTAGAATCAATCTAAACATCATGGCATAGACAGGGAATACAAGGGGCTAACACCTTCAACATATTGTCTAGTTAACATCAATTGTTACAGCTAACCTGAGAATGCAACTTTTAAAAAAAGGTTTTGGGATTTACACATGAAAGAAGTGAAACTATCATGGTATTCGAAGAGATGAAAGACTCAACAGACAATCAAGGTATTTTTCAATGTATAATTTCAGTTACCTCACACAGTAAATTTTTGCTATAAATTCTGTGCCTTACAATTGTGTCCTCCACAATCACCTGATGAAGGAGCGTCGCTCCGACAGCTAGTGTGCTTCCAATTAAACCTGTTGGACTATAACCTGGTGTTGTGATTTTTAACTAAATTTCTATATGGTATTCAAAGATTTAACCACATAATCATGGTACTAAATAGGAGGTGGGACAGACCACCAATACCGTATCAAAACAGATTGACTATGTCACTCTAAGGAGGTGACGAAACGTCTGAAGAAAACCACAGCCGATCGGCAAATGAATATACGACCTCAATAATAATAGTACCCAATGTTTCATTGAACCTAAAAATCTGCCTCTGGAAATACTGTCCAATTGATATAGCATGACAAGAATAACCAAAGATATATACTCCGAACTTTGTTAGCTGCATGCTATTTTTATTCATAACAGTTACACATTCCACACAAATGTCTCAGCAAGTAGAACTAAATGTTTAGAAATAGTTAAACAAAGAAAGAATTTATAGGACAGCTTCAAGGCAGAAATTTAAGTAATGTTGCCAGCTAAAAGTGCATTGGTTTTCATCCAAAACTGCTTGTGCCTGTTAGGCTATTTGGCAAAATATTGAGATTCACCAGAAATTGTGAAATTCAGTATAGGATTGTAATATGAGCAACATTAAATTTTTATTTAACTCTTTAACACATATAGAACTTTCTCATTGCTCCTGTGAATCAGAATACAGCATGAAGGCTTGCATAACTTGCATAAAAATAAAAACTTTATGACGGTCGTGGAAGAGATGTTAGGTTTGGCCAATACTTTTCATCACCATTAGACAGAATTGATAACAGCTGATAATTGTATAAATGGACTGTGGGCCATGGAAGTAGTATTAAGGGCAGACCAAAGTAATGATTTTTGAGGAAGAAGATACAGGAGTGAGATGGGGAGGAAAAATGAAGTATTTGGAACTAACAACACAAAAAGCAGAGCCACCAATACTATAGCAAACGACTGATGTTGACAATTATGATCAAAATGTGTTTTCAGCATCTAACTTGACCTCACATTCCAGCCACCTCTTCCTAATAGATCTGTAAATAGCTCCACATCCCAGGAACTGCAACAGTTCAAGCAGTACATCGCAGCCTAGTAATGGGCAAATAAAGTGATGCCTACACGGCGATGCCCAGATTCCATGAACAAATAAAAAATACCAATGGGATTTTGCGGTGCAGTGGTAGTGTCCCTGCTCTGAGCTAGAAGGCCCAGGATCAAATCCTACCAGTTCCAGACATTTCATCACACATCTGAGCAGCTTGATTAAAAAGATACCCTTCTTGTGACAAAGTAGTCTTCTAAACCAACTGAAAATCAAACTCACTATCCAATAAAATGCCATTTGACCATCAGCCAAACCAGCCCTTTTCCCTACATTTTGATTTTGAACTTTGTCCATCCCAGTCCAATACTAGCATCTCTACATCATGGCTACCATTTACATTTAGAGTTCAAAGAAAATGCACAACTGAATTTTGCTTGATGTCCCTATTATATTTTCTTCCCCATAGTTTCTGCACAGCAATATCCCGGAGATTTGTTCTCAACTCCTGGACACTCCAGGTCAATGTTGCATCAATGGCAACCTCAGAAGAGTCATAGAGATGTACAGCATGGTAATAGACGCTTCTGCCCAACCTGTCCATGCCAAACATATGGCCCAACTCAATCTAGTCCCACCTGCCAGCACCCGGCCCATATCCCTACTTCTTACACATATACCCATCCAAATGCCTCTTAAATATTGTAATTGTACTAACCTCCACCACTTCCTCTGGCAGCTCATTCCATACACGTACCACCCTCTGTGTGAAAAGGTTGCCCCTTAGGTCTCTTATACCTTTCCCCTCTCACCCTAAACCTATGCCCTCTAGTTCTGGACTCCCCGACCCCAGGGAAAAGACTTTGTCTATTTATCCTATCCATGCCCCTCATGAGTTTTTAAACCTCTATAAGGTCACCCCTCAGCCTCCGACGCTCCAGGGAAAACAGCCCCAGCCTGTTCAGCCTCTCCCTGTAGCTCAGATCCTCCAACCCTGGCAACATCCTTATAAAGCTTTTCTGAACCCTTTCAAGTTTCACAACATCTTTCCGATAGGAAGGAGACCAGAATTGCACAGAATATTATTGCATGGCCTAACCAATGCCCTGCAGTGATGTGTAAAAGACAAGACTTTGAGAAATTATTGGTTCAGAATGCAATGATAAGACCTTAACCTGAAACACTAGCTCAGTTTCTCTCTCCAAACCTGTTGAATATTTACTGCTTTTATATCAGCGTCCACAGGGGTTGATGGTTGGAAAATATTGAATCACTGAGCGATTACAACACAGGAGACCATTCTACCCATCATGGCCATGCCAGACCTCTGCAACATCAGCATATCCTGTTCCATTCCCAAGGCTGTTATGGTCTGCAGAGATTTTCCCTTCGCACAGCCCTCTAATTCAGTCAGAGATGATGGCTTCAAGGATTTTGTTTTTAATTTTGAGGCACTGAAAAGCCAGAAGCCCATTTAATTTTCTACTCCCATCATCTCTTGTCAAATGAGCAAAGTCTTGCACCCACCATCCGAAAGACTGCAAATCTCTACAGACATTTGCCACAATAGTTTGGTTTTCTTCCCAGGTTGTGAATATAAACAGGAAGATCAGTCACATTGCTGTCTCCCACGCGCTGAGGCCGCTCGGAAAACCGTTTCTCAACTGGCGCCAAAAGCGGACTCCACGGGCGCCCCAGAAGCCCCGCCCCTTCCACTGCCTCGCAATGAAGCTCCGCCCCTTCAATTCACCACGCCCCCGCCCCTGACCGCGCCCAGAAGCCCCGCCCCTTCCATGGCCTCGCCCAGAAGCCCCCCTTCCTCGATTGATCACGTCCACGCCCCTTCCTTCGATCGTCTCACTTAGCCCCGCCGCTTCTATAGACCACGCCCCAAGCCCCGTCCCTTGTATTGGCCACGTTCCCACTGCCCCGACATAAACCCCGCCCATTCATTGACTGCACTCCACTATGGCCCCACCCACTCAATAAACCCCGCTTTTCTATTGACCACACCCCCGTTGTGACCCCGCCTAGTTACTGACTCCGCCCACCCTTTGGCCCCACCCTACTGAATATTTTTATACCACCAGTAATTGACCACTCATTCATCATACCCCTTCCCTTGTTCTTTATATACACCACACACAACTCCCTTCAGCTCAACAAGCCTATGCCAATTCCTAATCCTTATTTAAACCCACTACTTATAGCCCATGCGAGGTTTCTATCCCATTGTTGGTCTCCCATTCATGTGTCCATCATGATACACCTTAATGGTGCTAATGGGCATACTTCCATCGCCTTCTCTGGCAGTGTGTTACAGACACTGTGTGAAAAACTTTCTTTGGACTTCTCCATGAACATTCCCCCTCTCACCTTGATCCCGTGCCCGCTTGTCGCTGGTCTTTTTCACCCTTGGAAGAAATCTCTGACTATCCACTCTATCTATGCCTCTCATAATTTTGTAGACGTCTATCAGGTCAACCTTCGGCATCTGTCTTTCCAGTGAAAACAATCAGAGTTCATCCAACCTTTACTCATAACTAAAATGCTCCAGACCAGGCAACATCCTGGCAAATCTCCTCTGCATCCTCTCCAAAGCATCCAAGTCCTTCTGGTAGTGTAGCAACCAGAACTGCATGCAATATTCCAAATGTGGCCTAACTAAAGTTTTGTACAGCTGTGACACAATTTGCCAACTTTTATATTCGATGCCCAGGTCAAAGAAGACAAGTGTGCTATAAGCTTTCTTGACCACCTCATGCACCTGTGTTGCCACTTGCAGGGATCTGTACACTTGTTCCGCCTAGATCCCTCTGTATGACAATGCTCCTAAGAGTTCTGCTATTTATTGTATATTTTGCACCTGAATTTCAAAATGCATCACATTGCATTTGTCCGGATTAAACTCCATTTGCCCAAATCACCAATCTATCTATATCCTGCTATATCCTTTAACAAACCTCCTCACTGCCAGCAACTCTGCCAACTTTTGTGTCATCCACAAACCAACTCAGAAGACCATCTACATTTTCACCCAGATTACTTATATAAATTACAAATAACAAAGGTCCCAGCTCTGATCCCTGTGGAACACCACCAATTACTGAGCTCCATTCCGAAAAGCAATCTGCCACTGCTACTCTCTGTCTATAACCAAGCCAGTTTTGTATCCATCTAGCTAGCTCATCCTGGATCTCATGAGACTCTACCTTCTGTACTAGCTGGCCAAGAGGTACGTCATCAAATACCTTACTAAAACCCATGTAAACAGCATCCACAGCCCTTCCCTCATCAATCATTCTAGTCAGCTTCTCAAAAAATTCAATCAAATTGGTGGGGATGGCCTTCCCGCACAAACCCATGCTGCCTATCACTAACAAAGTCCATTCACTTCTAAATGTGAACAAATCCTGTCTCTCAGTATCTTCTCCAAAGGCATCCCCATTATTTACATGGAATTAACTGGATTATCTCTGAATCCCTTCTTAAAGAGGATCAACATTGGCCATTCTCCTATCCTCTGGAACCTCACCTGAGGCCAAAAAGGATGCAAAGCTATTTGTTAAAGCCTCAGCTATTTCCTTCCTTGCATCCCAGAGTATCCTGGGACAGATCCTGTCTGGCTCGAGGGACATGTCTACCTTAATTTATTTCTAAACACTCAACACTTCATCCTTCATTATATTGACCTGCCCAAATATATTCACATGCCTGTCCCCCTAACCTCAACAACCCTCATGTCCCTCTCTTTGGTGATTAGAGGTTATGGTTATTAAAATCTGAGATAAGAGACAAGACAGCTTTTTGATGTAGAAAATGTTTTAATGTTATTAATTCTTTCAATTAAAAAATATCCTTAAATCCATCATAGAAAAACACATACATCTATTATCAATCTCAACATAATTGTACCAATAAAATGACTGATAAGACATCAGGTACCATAAACTAAAGATGTGCAATTTTCTATATATTACATTATTAAGGCAGTGTATGATCAATATGCATCTAACATCACAGTATATTTGATTCATTATAAGAGCTTATTTATACATGTAAAAACTCACAACTCATTGGGGACAGATTTTGACATTCGGGTAATTGTTTATTCCATGACAAAGACAGAGTGATGAATTTGCTACTTGAACCCATCAGATAAATGGCCAGGCACGGTTGTGTAGCTTGATGTAGTAAAACTTGAAAGTCAGGTTAGTATTTCAACCAGCCAAGCCAGTTGTTTCAAGACTCTGTAACTGTGTTTGTGATCTCTGTAGCAGCAACAATCTCTGTGATAAATCAGTCCTGGTTGTCACATACATAAAGAAATGATAGGAGAAACTTCCAAAAATCTACTATTCTGGATAACATATATTTGATGTCCTGACTGCAATCTGAATTTAGAAATTGGATTGTTCGCCCCCATCCCCTGCCGCCACTTGAATTAATGGTAATAGTCCAGGCTTGTTCCATAGGAGGCAACTAAAGAACATTTCTTGCCATGAAAGGTTACAATAAGCTTGCAGCTGAATTCACAAGTTAATCAACACCGATTTATTTTTAGATACACAAAAAGTATTGCAGCAATTATTAGTCTCAAAGAATGAATGGAACAGCCCATCAAATTTAAAGGTAGAAGATGTCAAAGCCTTACCAGACCATAAGACCACTCTCTTATCAGAGAGAGATGACTGATGGAGGTTTGACCCAAGGGCCGCCATGCCTCAGACAAGGGCAGAAGGCAAAAAGGGGAGTCCTTCATAGTTACTTCAGCCAGTGTGGAACTTGAACTTCATACTCTTGTCATTATTCTGCAATACAAGCTAGCTGTCCAGCCAACTGAGCTAATAGATCAAATTTACTTTCACTATTAGTCATACAGATGACTTGAAGCAGTTTATAATCTTTGCTCCTGATTTCTAAATGGTATTAGCCTGGATTTACATTTATACTAGCTGTGGGACAGTCAGGATTCACCATTACTGTACAGTAAAAGAGACAACAATTTCTTGTGTTTACACATTTGCAAATCCAGAACACAGACATCCAGAAGCTGCTTTCAGAAATATCAACCTACCAGAAGGTGAACCACGGCAATTGTTAATGGGAGTGACATTAAGGTAACCCAACCGCATGAAGGTGGAGTACTTCCATGCTACCTCCTGACTAAGGATGCCAGAAAAGGTCAAGGCTGGTGTAATCAGGGTTAACAAAAATAATTTTTAATTACATAATTGTGATAATTGCTCCAAGTTCATTACTCTGCTTGAAAATATCATTTTACAAATGTGGAATTTTATTTCTTCTGAAGTTTATTAGTGCTTTTCTTTTACTTTTTCTGTCTGTCTCTTTGATCTCTTCTCCTAAGTTCCATCAGTCTCCCCTAACATTTATTTCACTTTCTTTATATGTAATTTAAATCCAACTTTTACCTCCTCCACCCCAATGACCTCAAAATCAGAGAGGTAGTGATAGATTAGGTAAGTGGACAAAAAGTAGGCAAATGGAGTATAATGTGGAAAAATGTAAAGTTGTTCAATTTGAAAGGAAGGACAAAAAAATGGGGTGGCACAGTGGCTCAGTGGTTAGCACTGCTGCCTCACAGCACCAGAGACCCAGGTTCGATCCCTGTCTTGGGTGACTGTCTGTGTGGAGTTTGCACATTCTCTCTGTGTCGATGTGGGTTTCCTCTGGGTGCTCTGGTTTCCTCTCACAATCCAAAGATGTGCAGGTCAGGTGAATTGGTCATGCTAAATTGCCCATAGTCTGGGGTAAATGTTGGGAACGGGATTAGGTCTGGGTGGGTTACTCTTTGGAGGATCGGTGTAAAAGTGTTGAGCTGAAGGGCCTGTTTCCATACTGTAGGGGATCTAATCTAAAAAAAAACAGAATATTATTTAAATTGAGAAAGCTGGAACACAAAAGGCCCTGGGGAGAATGATGCCTGAAACACAGAAAGCTAGCATCCAGGGGCTGTAGGTAATCAGGCTAATGAAATGTTGACACTTAATTCAAGGGAGTTGGAATTTAAGAGTAGGGAAGTCTTACTGCAACAATCTACAAGGGGCTGGTGAGACCACATCTGGAGCACTGTGGGCAGTTTCGGTCTCCTTTTTTAAGGTAAGATATTATTTCATTGGAGACAGTTCAGAGTCGGTTCACCACAATGATCCCTGGGATGGAGGAATTGTCTTATGAGCAAAGGCTAAACAGGTTGGGACTCCACTCACTGGAGTTTAGAAGGTTGAGAGGTGATCTCATTGTAACAAAGCAGATTCTTAAGGGGCTTGACAGGGTAAATTCTGAGAGGATATGTACCCTCACGGGAGAGTCGAGGACCAGAGAGCATCGTCTCACAATAAAGGGGAGCCGATTTAAGACTGAGATAAGGAGGAATTTCTTTTCAGAGGGGTAAGAGGTTTTGGAACTCTTTGCCACAGACAACTGTGGGGGCAGAGTCTTTGTACACTTAAGGCTGAGATAGATTCTGGATCAGTAGGGGAGTCAAGGATTATGGGGAAAGGGTACAAGAAAGAGGACATGTCGAATTTCAAATCAACCATGATCCAATTGAATGTGGAGTAAGTTGAAGGGTCGAATGGCCTGCTGTTGTTTCTAGTTCTTTTATCTTAATTTTCCTTCAACTCCATGTTCTATGTAACTCATTACACTATCTTGGGAAAAAGGGGTGCATCTTAACACTACCTTAACATTGAGTCATACAGCACAGAAACAGACCCTTCGGCCCAACCAGTTCAAGCATAATCCCAATCTAAACTAGTCTCACCTGCATGCTCCTGGCCCATATCCTTCCAAACCTTTCCTATTCATGTACTTACCTAGTGCCTTTTGTTCTGAAATAATTGTCTATTTTAGGATTATAAGCAGGAGTTACTCAGAATCAGTAAAATGGATGTCGGAAGCTTATTTTGGAAACAAATATTTCCCATTGTTCTGGAACTAGATACAATTCAGAGAGCATGGTAGTTGGATACAAATAACAATTCATGGCTGTCATTTATCCACTGGGCTCAAATGATATTTGTCAACCATTTTTGCAGTTGATAATGTTATTTAATATGCATTAGATCTCTTTGTCACTTCCTTTTGTGTATCCATTAGTGTATGATTCAGTAACATATTTAAAATTTGAGACATTATATAATGCATGTCTTAAACTCATTAGATCGGTGGATATTCACCAATGTTATGAATTTGGAAAATTGTCCATTAGTTTCAGTCAGAGATCCAATGGTCTTACCATGTTTGCAACATCTCTCAATCATCCGAACATCATTTCACATCAGCATCAGGTAGCTGAGCTTTTGTTCTTTGCAAGACAAAGTATCCTCTAAACTAATAGTGTTTAAACAAATTGTACCGTGGTAGTAGTTTTCTTCATTTTTCTTTCCAATTCAAGTCTAAGTGAATCATTTTGCTATTACATTTTTCATTTCAACCTACTTTCCTACTGATATAGCTCCTTTACAATTAATATGTTCAAAAAACTTTCATGAAACTCAAGGCCCATATGGAACAACATCGCAGATAACAAACCCAGCTTCCTGGAATGCTTTCTTTAACTCAACCTTGAAAGAAAATGGAAGAACATGTCAGCAATACATCAAATTCAATTCAAGGAAATCTTAAGTAAAGCAGACTAACAATAAACAGAAAACAGCTGGCTCAGAGTTTGCCGCAAAACTAACATGGTCAATGGTTGTGCCTGTTAGTCTCATTGACATTAAAATTTTTATCCTTTCCTGGGATGTGAGTATCACCGGTGCGGTCAGCATTTGTTGCTCATCCCAAATTGGCCTTAATAAAGTACTGGTGAGCTGCCTTTGTTAACCACTACAGTCCATGTGATAAAGGCACACTCATAAACTCAGGGAGTTCTAGTCAACTGTGAGGTAACATTGCTATAGTTGTAAGACTGGATGGTATATAATACGAAGGAAATTTTGAAAATGGCAGTGTTCCACACATCTGATGTTCTTGCTCTTCTTAATGGTAGAGGATACAGCTATGAAAGGTCTGTCGAAGGACACTGCAGTGCATTTGTGGATGGTATACACTGTTGCCACTGGAGCTGAAATAACTGAACTCCAACAAACACAACCATCTTCCTTTGTGACTTCAAGCAGTGGAGAGTTTCCTCTCAGATTCACATTGAACTCAATTTCTGTAGAGATGCTTGATGCCAGACTTAGTCAAATGTTGACTTGATGTCAAGGTCCTAAAGTGGGAACACATGCTTGCTTCTGAACGATTCTCAAAAGGATTTTGGTGAATTTCTTTTCTAACTCACAACTCCTGCAACTGACCTACTTTAATGCAGAAAGAATTATTTCGACCTACCAAGTTATCAGGATCTAGGCAGAGACCAATCACTGCTCCTCCACTGCCAGGAAGCTTTACTGCTGAGCCAAACTGCCAAATTAACAGACAGATAGTAAAGCATTTTCTTTCTGTAAATACTGGACCAAACATTAAATTTTGACAGTGCAGCATACAAACTGAAAACTATCAATTTAACAGAACATAGTCATTTGGTTAATTAAATCAAAAGTAAATTTTGCAACTTAAAATTTTAACCAAGAATCCTGGTGTTCTTAAAATTTTCATTGCGACAATGTCATACTGGAATTAATTTTGTTAGAGGTGACTTGCATTAAGTTTGTTGTTAACCATTCTGAAACAATAGTTTATTGCTTTTTACCATGTGACCAGAAGGCAGTCTGAAAGCAAAGTTACAGTAGTTTATGTGATAAGTCACAGTTTCTTAAGCAGGTTTTCCATTTTTAATTCTTCTGTCACATTTTAAATTCCATCTCCTTTAGTTTCCCTTAAACATACAGTCCCCAGGATATGAAAGGATTCCACTCCTGAGTACAGTCATAAGTTGATTTGTACATAATTCAGTATAAAACAGCCGTTTGTAAATATGAGTAATAATTCACATATCGGATCTTTACAGTTTTGTTAATACAGGATCTTGATCGAAAGTACACGTGTTTGTAAGTTGAATGTTTGCAAACTGGGGACTGCTTGTACCATCGTTTTTTGACAAATTAAACTACAATTAACTAAAATTTAAGGGAAATGTGCCACCACATGACAACGGAACCTTTCATTTCAATTGAATATAATGCATTTGTGACTACATTGTCAGTTGTCATGCAGTTGATAATGTACTTTATTTAAATATTTTATTACACCTAAATCCATTATTATACTTAATGTAAATATAGATTGTATTAGCCAGAAAAATAACAGTTTTGAAGAGACCTGTCTGCCAAGTTCCACCATCCTCAAATTTCCTTGGCCCAGACAAGCATCTGTGTATATAGACCTGTAACAACAGAAAATATTTAATACAGGCATTCAGAAAATATAAGTTTATTATTTAATCACTTAAGAACATTTTATTTCCCAATCAAATTTAACCATGGAACAGAATATTAGTATTATATCAGTTTCTCTTTCCTTTCCTAAGAGCTAAACTAATTGCTCAGCTGGTCCTGTCAGTGAAAGTGAACAGTATTGTACCAGGTGATAGGTGTGTATAGTCCAAAAATGATTTTCCTGACTGTTTTCCCATCAAGTCTGTGGGTAGTTCATGTGGTGTTCAAACGCAGCTGCCAAACATGAGACAGCAGATCAGAAACTTGTTCTCTTAGGAATTGTGAGCATGTAATCATGACATACCCGACCGGATTTCAACAACTTGCTCAATCTCTTGCTGAATGGTGTCATATAACGTAAACCTAGGATTGTTCTTTGTGTATTAGGACTAGAGGACATAGTCTCAGAATATAGGGATGTCAATTTAAGACGGAAATTAGGTGGAATTTTCTTACATAGTGAATTGTGAATATTTGGAACTCCTTGCCACAGAGAGCTATGGGGGCAGGGTCCTTGCGTATATTGAAGACTGAGATCGATAGATTATTGGTCAGTAGGGGAATTAAGGGTTACAGGGAAAGGGCAGGAAAGTAGATATGAGGAATTTTGGATCAGCCATAATCCTATTGAATGTCAGAACAGGGGCCGATTGGCCTGTTCCTATTTCTTATGGTTTTATGCATGTTTGTTGAACCACACTTTTTAATGTTTAATATACCATATAATTCAGCAAAATGCAAAATTTAAATCAAATTCAATGGATAGCACAAGCCATTTAATGTGAAAGTAGTAATATAACACAGAGTAATTTTAACGTAACTCACAATGCAGAAAACACGCAGGATAAGGTAGAATGTCAGTTTTGTACCTTGCCCAATATTGCTCCCTGTTAATTTCAATTTGATTTGATTAATTATTGTCACATGTACCTAGGTACAGTGCAAAGTTTTGTTTTCCATGTACTAGAGGCAGGTCATACTATACAAAGTGCATTAGAGTAATAGAACAGAGCAAAGAATAATGTTATGGCTGCAGAGAAGGTGCACAAAAATGGAGATCAACATGAAATTTAAAATTTGAGAGGTCCATTCAGAAGTCTATTGACAGTGGGGAATAAGCTGTTCTTGAATCTGTTGGTATGTTGTATACAAACTGCCCGATGGAAGAGGATGAAAGAGAATATCAACCAGGTTGGGAGGGGTCTTTGATCATGTTAAATCACAATGTGTGTAAGACAGCATTGTACTGAACTCCTCAGTTTTCTGGTGAACGGTTTATGTTTATATTGCTTCTACAGATTGAGAGAATTCTCAGTTTAGACCTAAAATTAGATATCTTCCTTTCACAATCTGTGACTTCAGCTCTTTATAAAGTCATTTGAAGCCAGCTGAACAGTATTAGTTTTAATTAATATCTGTCAAAGTCAGATTTAAACACTAGGACAGAAATTGCGAGAAAGGCTCAGCAGCTGTGCCAGCATCTATGGAGAGAAAGCAAAAGTTAATGTTTCAGGTTCAGTGACCCTTCTTCAGAACTAAAGAAGGGTCATTGGACCAGAAATGTTAACTCTGCTTTCTGTCCACATTTGCTGCCAGAACTGCTGAGATTTTCCAACTACTTCTGTTTTTGTTTCTGATTTCTAACATCTGCACTTCATTGACATTTTTAACAAAAAACATGAGATCTTACCTGCGTAGTTCAAAATTTTTGTTCATCAGCTCAGAAAGTTGACTCCAATTCCTAGACTCTATGGCTAACCTGTGCAAAGGAGAAAAGGGATCCTTTTGACTGACAAAGGTGTGCCTTTTCCATAAACAAAGTAATACAGGTTTTCTATAGGTTATAGTAACTTTTTTTTAGCTCTGTCACAAAACTGTGATGTCAAACGTGGAGGAAGAAATCATTTTCAGAATTTACCAAGTAAAATGGAAAAGGTAGATTCATCACTGTGCATTTACTGCTATCTTTCATACAGGAATGAACTTTATAGAGGAATACAAATAGCTAGGAAATAAATAGCAAGCCAAGGAAAAGAGAATGCTTTTAAAGATAGAAGCAGGAGAGGAGGGGTGGAGGCATTTAAAGGGTTTCATACAGCTCCAAAAAAATGTGCAAAAAAGAGATACGTAAGAGTTTGAAAGACAATGGAGGTACAAGAGGGGATTTGGGAAAAATATGGAACGATAAAGTAGGGTAAGTCAGTGAAGGGTCTTGAAGTTTTTTTTTCTACATTAAAGCCATTATATCAATCCACACTGGGATTAATGTCAACTCTTTGAGAAATGTATACTTTGGTAGGACAGTAAACTTTGTTTTAACTGGCACCTTATCAACGGCACTATTGATAAACTGACAAAAGAATGGCATGGTGACTCAGTGATTAGCCCTCTGCCTCACAGCACTAGTGACCTGTGGTCAACTCCAGGTTTCGGCTGACTGTGTGGAGGTTGCGCATTCTCCCCGTGTCTGCGTGTGTTTCCTCCGGTTTTCTCCCACAATCCAAAGATGTACAAGTTAGGTGAATTGGCCATGCTAAATTGCCCATAGTGTTGAGGAATGTATAGCTTAATTACATTTACCCTGACTAATGCAAAGTAATAGAAAATGGGTCTAGGTAGGATAGTTTTTGGAGGATCAATGTGAATTTGTTGGGCCAAATGGCTGTTTCCACACTGGAAGGGTTCCATGAAACATTATCAACCATAATGCGTTAATGCTGTAAATAAAATATAACAATGATAATGTGCACCCCTGCATTATGCTTCTATGTGTTTCTACATTGATTTTAGGAAGGATGCTGATGTCTCAAAGCTTTGCTTGCTTACTGCGATATGCGTACCTCTTGATTATCTGGCATATTCGATCAACTGGAACGTACCTGGTCCAATAGGTGTTGATAAATAAAAGGTTTGCTGTAATTAATTTTTGAGTATCTTGTCCACTTATTAGACAAAGTTCCAGTAGAAATGGCAATCTCCATGGATGACAATTTATCTCTTGCTCTCTCTCGTTCTCTTTCTCTCACCCTCTCTCTGCCCTTTCAGACTATTTTGTTATATCAGAAATTGGCCAATGAAGATATAGGTGTATTGTACTACCACGTATTTTTCTACAAGGAGAAAAGGTGCATTTGCTTTGGCATTATCCGTTGAGCATGCAACTTCCCTGCCCCAAGTCAAAAGCAGCACCATCCTTATTATCAATCCTGTAAAAGGTAAACTGTCATCTCATGTTGCTGTATTTCTCTACACAAGCAATGAGGGAAAGGATTATACAGCCACACAGGAATTTGGAGTAACCAGGTCAGCCATGATATTGAATGCCAGAGCAGAATTGAGGGGCTGAATGGCCTACTTCTGCTCCCAATTCATTAAGTCGACCTGCTAGCCCTTGCCTCAATGTTATTCCAATTTCATCAATGCATAAAGTTTAAATTTGAATAGAATGCACCTTTTTGCTTTTTTTCTTCTTTGTCAATAGTTTGTAGATTTTTGCATGACTGAACACATATTTTAGTGGCATTGCGGTGCTAATATCATTGAAATATTTAGTTTTGCAATCCTGGTCTAAAATTTAAAACAATAATATTGGCGATCCAAGATAGTTCCTCTATAAATATCGTGCACAATAAAAAAAGCTCTAGATGTTCAATTTTAGCATTAATCTTATCAACATGAGAGGGTTGAAAAGTTTCTCTGGAAACTGCTGTTTCTTCCTCTCTTACCATTTACAGGCCATGGAAGAAAATTCTCCCCAACGCCAGTTAAGTTAACCACAATAAACTACTATGTAGAAAAAGTTTCATAGGTAATTCACCAGAATTATGCAACTTTTCTTAACAGTCACTTACTTAGCCAGATCAGTAAGTTCTGCAAATGTTTTCATTGCTGCCACAACATCAGAATCACCTGAAAATTAAAAACATTTACTATAAATTCCAATTCATTAGCAAAAACAATGTTGAAGATGCCACTGATTAAGACATTGACCCAAGTTACCCATCAACATTGAACAGGTAGAATGAATTTACTTCAGAATAATGAGGGTTGATGCTCCCAAATTCCTTGAGTATGGCTATGACGAGATGTGATAAGGGATGAAGATATGGACAGCAATAAGTGCAATTCTGAATAAGTCATACCAGACTCAAAAAGTCAATTCTGTTCCTCTCTCCATGGATGTTATCAGACCTGCAGTTTCTCCAACATGTGCTGTGTTTGTTTGATATGAAACGCAAATTCTCTTTGCAAGAGAGTGTGTGAATAAAAGGGCAAAGAACCGCAGATGGAACTGAAACAGATCTTGTGCACATTAATAGCCCCAATAAGACAGAACTGAAACTCAAATATCAAAAACAGAGGATGAAATAAAGAACCAGGGATTTCCTGCAAAATTCAACCAAACCCACAGCAGGTGTGGTAGAGTCCCTGAGAAAAAAAAAATGATAAGGAATTGATTTCTGTACTAAAACAATTCAAGAGGATAGGTCAAAAAAGTTTGCATTTCACATAGCTATTTCTTAACCAACCTATTCAGAGATGTGGAGCAGGAAGGACTCAACCCTGGGCTTCCTGGCTCATAGGTAAGACACTACAACATGCCAGAAGAATGCTCTACTTGAGTGTGGATACACTGCAAGCATTCAGATTGGAGCAGAACATGGTTCTTCAAGTGACAAACTCTATGTATCAAAGGTACCTTACATTATATAAAAGGTGCACTGGTAACTGTTTCATCCTGTCACCATGGGCTTCCAACACTTTCCTCTGTGAGTAACATGATTTCCCAGATTTCTTCCTTAAATTGTCCCTAAGTTTCTTTTCTCCCATTTCCTCCACCACTACATTTCAAGCATATACCTTTGGTCACAAAGCACTTCAGAATATCCTGAGGTTGTGAAAGGTGCTATGTAAATATAAATCCTTCTTTGCCAATAGTTTGCACAAGGGCCACTGGTTGATGTGATGATAAGTGGAAGTTACATCAAGCCAAAATAGCATGTAGTCTGGCAGATTATACCCTGTCCTTTCCCGAATCTTTGTACAACATGGACATCTAAACTACACTTGAATGTACACAACTGGTGCTCAGCTGGTATTGTTCCTTCCAGAAAACAATATTTAGCTGGAAATTGCTGCAGGTAACATTTCATACATGGGAATAAATAGCATTAGCACCTGCACTGTACAAAAGTAAGGTTAAACTGGAATTAGGTACCCACTCTGATATCATTTTCACTTCCTTATTTCTGGGTGGAATTAAGATCATGTTCTTTTCTATTTTTTGTTTAAAGCCCATTTTCTAATCAACCTGCTTGGAGATGTTATTACACATCTCCAGAGCAGGTAGGACTTGAACTCAGATCGCTTAGTCCAGGGGTAGGGACACTACCACTGTATCACAAGAGGGCTCCTTTAATATGCTTGTACCTAATAAAACAAGTAACAAACCATTGAGCCATCTCTGTCGCACGTTACTATGGATCTTCCCAGAATCACTTGGATCTCCCATATAAGCAAGCCAGAAGTGTGGCGCACAGCTTATATCCATGGGAACATAGCTACCTAAAATACAGAAGAGAAAATAAAATATATTAAGCAACAAGGACATTTATCTCAACAGACCTGTGATTAGAAGACTAAGGACAGGTGCATGATAATGATTATGTGTCACATCCAAGTTTCCTTCTATCATAGTGCATTCCTGACTTGGAAAGATATCATCATTCCCTCATCATTGCGGGATATTAGAATAGTCTATAGCAGCTTCATATCTTCAGTGGTTCAAGTCCAAAAGTCCACCATCACCTTCTCAAGGACAAATAAGCCAGGCACTAAGCACTGGTTTTGCCATTAATACTATGACTCAAAAAGAAAGCAAATAAATAATGAATTTATTTTACTTAATAGTAATCTGGAGATTTTAAAGAACATGACCCCTTTTACTGTAACTGACTGTTCTACCATTGCATTCAACTGCTGTTGCTAGATAAAAGAGGTACGGCATGATATTATAGCATAAAACTCTGGGTGTTATTCTGTGATGGGAGTTGTGTTGTAACAATGGAAGTGTATGGTGCAGTGACCTGATCTTAAATATGAGTTTCTGATTCACTCGTGAGACCTGGACATCATTGGCTGGACCAATATTTACTGTCCATCCTTAGTTCCCTTTGAGAAGATGGTGCAGTCAATTTGTTATTTCCTTTAAAGTTTAGATTAGATTCCCCACAATATGGAAACAGACCATTTGGCTCAACAAGTCCACACCAACCCACCCAGACCCATTTCCCCTACCCTACATTTACCCCTGACTAATGCACCTAATACCATGGGCAATTTAGCACAGCTAATTCACCTAACCTGCATATTTTTTGATTGTGGGAGAAAACTGGAGCACCTGGAGGGTGCCCACACAGAAACAGGGAGAATGTACAAACTCCACATAGAGAGTCATCCAAGGTAGGATTTGAACCCAGGTCTCTGATGCTGTGAGGTAGTACTCCTAACCACTGAACCACCATGCCACCCGAAGTTCTTGCTACTTTTACACGTGCACTTGTTATATTAGCAATGCAGAAACAGGCTGTCTGGCCAAGTGAGCCCAGGCTGATATTTATGTTGCATGTTAACTTCCTCCCACACTTTTTTTCAGCCAACGTATCTTTTTTCTCCTATCTACCTCATGGGCTGAATTTTCATGTCAATGACAAGTCAAGGATGACTCTAGCCCAAAGGTGATTTTACAGATTCTCTGATGGCACACAGATAAATACACAATTTTAAAAAGCATTCCCTCACCATAACCTTGTTTCTCCAACAACTCCTTGTTGAAATCCATGTAAACCAATCCCTCATAAACCTAAATTAAGAAAGAAAATTCACTTGTTGCCGATGTGACAGAGGCATTTTAAATGATGCATTCAATGTGTTATATTCCTTGGTACTGTAACATAAACCAACTGTTTCTGCAAATACTTTAGCACACCAATTTGCCACAGTGGTTGTGATCAAATGCAACAGGTGTTTTGGGCACAACAAGTTTCCACACTCAATACTAAGATAAATTATAAATTAATTATTTTTTAAAAATCCTTCACAAGAAGTAGACAAAGCCAATCTTTATTGCCTATCATTGAGCAGCCTTTTAGAAGGTGGTGATGAGTTGCCTTCTTGGTAAATGAGTGACTGGCTAGGCCATTTCAGAGGATACTATTTTGGGTCTGACTTCACTTACGGCCATATTTATTGTGAATGAGCTCAGAAACACAGCGTAGTGATGTGATGTCGCTGCCCAATGAGACAGTGGCAGTCGCTTCTCCCAAATATTTCCCAAACTGGGGAGGTGATGGCCTAGTGATAGTAATACCTGAACTATTAACCAAGAAACTCAGGTTCTGGGGACCTGGGTTTGAATACCATCACAGCAAATGGTGGCACTTGAATTCAATAACAACAAAAAAATCTGGAATTAAGCATCTACTGATGACTGCAAATCACAACGGTGCAGATAGGGGGAATTTGGCCAATCAAGTCTGCAATGACCTTCCAAACAGCATCCCAGACCCAACCTGTCCCTATAGCCCTGCCATAACTATGGCACAAACACTGAGCCTGTACATCTTTGGACTGTGGGAAGAAACCAGAGCACCTCGCAGAAACCCACTCAAACACAGGGAGAATGCACAAATTCTACATAGGCAGTCACCCAAGGTTGTAATCAAACCTGGGTCCCTCATGCTGTGAGGCAACAGTGCTTGTCACTGTGCCACCCAATTGATTGTTGCAAAAACCCATCTGGTTCTCTAATGTCCATTAGAATGAAATCTGCCAACCTCACCTGATCTGGCCTACATGTGACCCCAGACCCACAGTAATGTGGTTGTTTGTCTCAAGTGCCCTCTGAAATGGTCCAGCAAACCACTCAGTGCAAGGGCAGCCAGGGATAGGCAATAACTCCACCCAGAGACACCCACGTCCCACGAGTGAATAAAAAAGAACATCGTGCCAACCAGTGTCATCATCTACCCCCCTGTTCCAAACTGAATTGGTTTGACGATCTGGGAGAGCGTGCAATAGGGAGAGGCCAAGGGGATTCTTTTAAAATTAATCCACATTAATTATGCTGAAGCCTGTCACAGTGAGGTGCCATGACCAGCCTCATCTATGCATGCACTAGCGGTCATTTTATCCACCATTTTAGCATTAGGAGCAGTCACTCTGTTTATATGTTGACAAGATCAGGTATTAGCACTAGACTATTAATCAAGAAACTGAGGTTCTGGGAACCTGGGTTTGAATCACCCAGGTGAGAAGGGATCAGATTTACTTCCCTAAAGGGTAAGAATGAACCACTGGGTTTTTTTTTAATTACAGTATAATATTTCACTATTGCTAGGCATTATTGAGGTAGGCCAGGTCAATGGGAGAGCAGTTTCCATTTGGAATAGTGCAATAGAATCTTTAATGTATTCTCCAAACCAGATCAGGTTAAGTGTGGCCAAAATTTAAAATTTCTCAGGGTTTCTGAAAGGCAGAACTCCCTCAACATTGCACTGGAGTGCCAGCAGCATGTAGTGGATTTTCTCAAAATCCAGAATGAACAGATTTTTTAAAAATCTGGTCACGTCCAATTTGAAAAACAGGCTCATAATACATAAGACTTGTTTCTGGATCAGTGGTGCTGGAAGAGCACCACAGTTCAGGCAGCATCCAAGGAGCAGCAAAATCAATGTTTTGGGCAAAAGCCCTTCATCAGGAATAAAGGCAGGGAGCCTGAAGCGTGGAGAGATAAGCTAGAGGAGGGTGGGGGTGGGGAGAAAGTAGCATGGAGTACAATAGGTGAGTGGGGGAAGGGGATGAAGGTGATAGGTCAGGGAGGAGGGTGGAGTGGATAGGTGGAAAAGGAGATAGGCAGGTAGGACAAGTCCAGAGAAGTCATGGGGACAGTGCTGAGCTGGAAGTTTGGAAGTCGGGTGAGGTGGCGGAAGGGGAAATGAGGAAATTGTTGAAGTCCATATTGATGCCCTCGGGTTGAATTGTTCCGAGGCGGAAGATGAGACGTTCTTCCTCCAGGCGTCTGGTGGTGAGGGAGCCGCGGTGAAGGAGGCCCAGGACCTCCATGTCCTCGGCAAGTTTGAGGGGGCCGTTGAAATGTTGGGCCACAGGGCGGTGTGGTTGATTGGTGCGGGTGTCCCGGAGATGTTCCCTAAAGCGCTCTGCTAGGAGGCGCCCAGTCTCCCCAATGTAGAGGAGATCGCATCGGGAGCAATGGATACAATAAATGATATTAGTGGATGTGTGGGTAAAACTTTGATGGATGTGGAAGGCTCCTTTAGGGCCTTGGATAGAGGTGAGGGAGGAGGTGTGGGCGCAGGTTTTACAGTTCCTGCGGTGGCAGGGGAAGGTGCCAGGATGGGAGGGTGGGTTGTATGGGGGGGCGTGGACCTGACCAGGTAGTCATGGAGGGAATGGTCTTTGCGGAAGGCGGAAAGGGGTGGAGAGGGAAATATATCCCCGGTGGTGGGGTCTTTTTGGAGGTGGCGGAAATGTCAGCAGATTATTTGGTTTATGCTTTGGAGGTGGCGGAAATGTCATCTGCCGACATTTCCGCCACCTCCAAAAAGACCCCACCACCGGGGATATATTTCCCTCCCCACCCCTTTCCTCCTTCCGCAAAGACCGTTCCCTCCGTAACTATCTGGTCAGATCCATGCCCCCCCTTCCTTCAACCCACCCTCCCATCCTGGCACCTTCCCCTGCCACCGCAGGAACTGTAAAACCTGCGCCCACACCTCCTCCCTCACCTCTATCCAAGGCCTTAAAGGAGCCTTCCACATCCATCAAAGCTTTACCTGCACATCCACTAATATCATTTATTGTATCCGGTGCTCCTGATGCTGTCTCCTCTACATTGGGGAGAACGCGCACCTCCTCGAAGAGTGCTTTAGGGAATATCTCCGGGACATCCACACCAATCAACCACACCGCCCCATGGCCCAACATTTCAACTCCCCCTCCCACTCTGCCGAAGTCCTGGGCCTCCTTCACCGCGGCTCCCTCACCACCAGACGCCTGGAGGAAGAACGCCTCATCTTCCGCCTTGGAACACTTCAACCACAGAGCATCAATGTGGACTTCAACAATTTCCTCATTTCCCCTTCACCCACCTCACCCTAGTTCCAAACTTCCAGCTCAGCACTGTCCCCATGACTTGTCCGGACTTGCCCGACCTGCCTATCTCCTTTTCCACCTATCCACTCCACCCTCTCCTCCCTGACCTATCACCTTCATCCCCTCCCCCACTCACATATTGTACTCTATGCTACTTTCTCCCCACCCCCACCCTCCTCTAGCTTATCTATCCACGCTTCAGGCTCTCTGCCTTTATTCCTGATGAAGGGCTTTTGCCCGAAACGTTGATTTCGCTGTTCCTTGGATGCTGCCTGAACTGCTGTGCTCTTCCAGCACCACTAATCCAGAATCTGGTTTCCAGCATCTGGAGTCATTGTTTTTACCTTATATATGACTTGTGCCACCCTCTAACTTTGTCATAAGGCTGTCTTCTGGTTAGCAGATGTTTATACTCAAAATGCCATTATATTAAAATTATAGTATAATTACATATTTCAGACCTATTCATAATTTCCTGGTATTTGCACTGCTCTTTAGTACTACCTATTGCCCGTTCATTCTACTCCACAAACTTCTGACTAAAGTTTCAGTCAGGTTAAAATGATGCCTATTCTATCATTTAAATTTAATTCATGACAAACAATTATATTTGAACTATACCTGGACTACCCGATCCTGAAGTCCTGCTGTAATAATTAACTCTTCAGTCTCTACATTCAGAATGAAGTTTGCCCTGAGTGGCTTTGGCAAATCCTGTAACAGAAACTAAGTTACTTCAAAAGATTGAGGATTGTTAAATCTTTATTCTATTAAGACAGTTTCTGACTAAACGTGCTTTGTTTCCCTCATTGCTTCAATATACATTAAAAAGACATTTTGTGAAGTGACGATATGCTGCAGTAGTCTAGAGTTGGAGACAAATTCAACCTAGGCTCATTGGATAAAAGGGTTTTGGTGCCTCAGGAGCTGGAGGGTATATTTTTTACTTGGTGCCATCAGCATTATCCATAATATTCTGTCTATTCAAGCAGATAGAAAACTGGTAATTGTGTGTACAATTGATAGACGCTCTCAACCTTCAATAGCCTAGTACTGCTAACTGTGTAGGTGGGCAATTTGTCCTCATACTCAAGTTCTGCAGAAGGGTCACTGGACTCAAAACACTAACCCTGCTTTCTCTGCACTATGCTTCCACATCTGCTGAGTTTCACCAGCAATTTCTACTGTTTGTTTATTTCAGATCTCTAGCACCCACAGTTTTTTGTTTTATTTACATATTCATATGTTAAACTAGATCATGTCTTACCTATATTGTAACTTCACCTAGCTCTTTTGTTCTGTAACTCCTAATACCCTTACCCAACCTTGATATATAAAACCCAGTTTTAAATTCTTCAACTTCCCCAGTGAGGTGTCAGTACTTTCAAGTGAGACGGGAAGATAAGAATATTGGCAAAAGGAAGAGAGAGGTTCACAAAATTACTCCAAATGTCTTCGACTGTCATATTATAAAGCTATTGAAGATAAAAGTAAAGGTAAGCACAGGATTACTCACGTCATCAATTAAATCATAAAACTTCATCAAACACTTAAGTGTAGCTGACACAATAGCACTGTAAAAAAAAAGTGAAATTGAGACTGTCATGATTCCAGCAATATAGTCAGAACATGGAAATTTAGCAACAGATGTGAACTGACCATAATGTGATGCATTTTTAACATTTAGACACTTAAATGAAGGCACAAGACACAGTCTATAACAAGCCGTCAAAGTTAGAAAGAGTAAGACAAATGGTAAGCTAGGTGACAGCAGATCTGTGTTTTAAATACTTGCACATAACAGGATAAAGATAATGGATTCCTCTGTTTTGGGCCACTGAAATAAAATCAGTTCAGATCAGCCAATGGACTAATGTATTTTTTATTGAACACACGAGAACTAAAGAGAAGGAAGTCTGTATAAAAGAATCACTTGGTGCTTTTCACAATGTTAGGATGTCTCAAAGTGTTTCCCAGCCAATGATGTACTTTTAAGGAGTTGCAATATTAGATACAGCGAAGTGCTACAATAATGTGAAAAATGCCAGATTTTTAAGGTGCAATTTCAGTTGAGGGATAAATATTGGCTAGGACCTGGGGAAAACCTTTCAAGTACTTTTCAAAATCAGCGATCTTTCAGACAGGACACAGTTCAAAATCATATCAATCCTGACAAGGCAGTGATCTCTCAGCACTGTAATGGAGTAACTGTCGAGAATTTTTACTCAATTTTCTAGAGTGGAAGTGGAACCCTCAACTTTCTTACCCAGAGGAGTACTTCTGTCAATTGAACCATGTGATGTAGGCTGATTAAAGATGAGCTTGTATCCATTATCATAGTTCCCACAATCTCATAAAAGAGGAAACCAAGTAGAATAAAATTATTTATGAGGAAATAGGTGAAGATAAATACATTAGAATGGCCAGGAACTGGAGAGGATCATACTGGCTGACTGATACAAAACAGGATTGATTATAACTTACAAACAGAGGCTAAATTTACTGGTGACAGATGTATTCCAGTGAGAAAAGGAAAACAAATAAGAAATTAAATTTTGAAAAAAAAAATTCTGTCAGTTATGACTAACTTTACCAGGGATACAAGAAGAAAGTCAAAATTAAGTGGCAGAAAAGAGAGTTTATCTGTATGAAGTAGCCAGAGTATTTCAAGGGTAACAGCTGCTTTTCCAATAAGTCCTAATGTTTTTTGACTTCTAAGAACTTTTGATCTTGAGCTGACAAACTATCAAAGTCAAATAAGGACAGGATTACTACAGGCGTAGGGAGTATGATGATGATGCCACCTCATTTATTAAAGGTTTGTATCCGTTTCATTATAATTTGCCTGTTTTGCGCAAAGGCTAACATACTATCTATTCTTAACCTTTCTGCTTATCATGAAAGAATTGCCAAGTTACAAGTTATGACACAGATGGCCTCAGCACTACTGAGTGCCACTGATATCACATACGAAACGATAAACCACCATTTCAGAAAGAAAATGACTTAAAAGTATTTACGCAGTGTTTTTATTTTCACTATTATCCAACCATGCTCCCCCACTGCTTTCATTGTACAGTTCTCGGTTGTAAAGGAATTGAGATGCAGTCAATAATAACCTTAATTCAGTCTGACAAGAGGCATCTTTGGACCATATCATCTGGTTAATCTCGAACTTTCCAAGTGACCTGGTTGACCTTTCCAAAATTTCCTTTCCTGAGCACATCAGGCAAAATGCTCAACAGAACTCAGCCTTGCATTTGGCTCTCTCCTACAAATCAAATCTTCAGTTTTGTAGCAGACAGTCAAAATGCTAAGTTGCAAAATTGTTACCAAACTCTCTAATTGTTAACATCACATCTTCACTGACCCATCATAGCTTCTCTTCCCAAATTGTATTAAAATAGTTATATCTATCAACTGTCTCATTTCTACTGTGGTATTTAATTCCTTCCAGCCTCAAACCTTTACAACTATCAGGCAGAATATGGGCTTGACATGAGAAAGCTGAGGTCTTTAAAATTATGAAGTTTGATAAGGGTGAATAGAGATGTTTCCACATTTCAAAAGTATGTACCATCGACATAAGATACTCATAATCATGTCCAGTAACGCATTCAACTTAAATTAGAATGTGGAACTCAAGGAGTAATTGAGGTGAAGAACATTTATGGGAAAGCTAGACAAGCACATGTAGAATGAAAGAACAGAAGTGGTGGCATGGTGGCTCAGTGGTTAGCGCTGCTGCCTCACAGAGCCACGGAACCAGGTTCAATTCTACTCTCGAGCGACTAAGTGTGTTGAGTTTGAACATTCTCCCTGTGTCTGCATGGGTCCCCTCTGAGTGCTCTGGTTTCCTCCCACAGATATGCAGGTTAGGTGGGAAATGCAGAGATAGGGTGGGGGGTTGATCTGGATGGGATGCTGTTTGGAGAGTCGGTGTGGACTCGATGGGCTGAATGGCCTCCTTCCACACTGTAGGGATTCTATGATTCAAGAATATGATGGTCTGAAGTTCTTTTTGTGGAGGTTTTTTCTCATTAACACAGGTGTTTGGCAAACAAGCAGTTAACCCAAGTCGACACCCACTCAATGCATGTCACTCAGATGTGACGTTCCTGGGGGGGGGGGGGGGGGGCGGGGGGGGGGTTGCTGTTCTTACTTAGAAGTCTGCTCCTCTGGTAAGATTTTTAAAAATTTCACCATTAAACTGTCACTTATTCTGAAAATCAAAAAATTCCAAAAAACAGCTGGTCCAAGCATTTTGGATAAAGGATCGTCTACCTGTACAACATTTATTTAAAGAAATGGATGATTCAGTGTATTTGTTTGACATTTTAACACTAACCTGCTTCCAGCAAGGCCCTGTAGAAAGACAATAACAGAGAAAGTGAGATGAGATCCATTCCAAAGCTACACTATAAGTACTCTCAAAATGATTCCCTCAGCTGGTTTGATACTTTGAGCCACAGAAATTAGAATCATTGGTTTGAGGTGGGTGCTTGTGGCTGTAACACCCACTTACTTCTGTTCATTTCCAGGCACTGTACCAGATAATTTGCATGTCCTCCCCACTAACCTTCACACCGGTAGCGAAACAGTAACTTGGATTTCTGGGGCTTAATTAATGGCATATCTCAGCTGCTTGCAGAAACATACTCACCAATAACCGGGACACCAGAGATGGGAATATTTGGTGGGATGACTAAGACCTCAGTCCCTTAAGAATGAAAAAAAAACAGATTCCTGAACACAAAAGCTAGGCAGCTAAAAGCATGGTTCCCAATAATGGTGTAAAGGGAGTGAGGGGAGATATGCAAAACAATGCAAATCATTTGAGAGTTGCAGTTTGTAAAATCACAGAATATTCCAGAAATAGAGATGTAAAGCCATGAAGGATTTAAATCAGAGGACAAATTTTTAAATTGCAAACATTGAAGGTGTTACACTAGCACCGGTAAGTTTGGATGTTTTACATGATTTGTTTGGCATCTAACCTAGTTTGTGAAGTTAAATTGGAGCGCATTTTATCATGCCAAATGTTTTGTGAAGATACAGATTGCAATTGCTCATTGTTGAGATGCAGGGAGAGTTTTGGATTGCTTTTCCCAGTTGATATCAATGAGGGAACTGCATGTGATGTGCAAATGAATGTGCTGTGATGGAGTCTGTCCCATTGAGTTGACATATAAATTGCATAACACAACTTTGAAGTAGCACCAAATTTTAGCCCTAAGAGTCTTCCTTGACTGAGGAAAATAAGTCAGGGTCACAGCAGGGGAGGAGATGGAAGCACTACCCTAAAATGTCTGCTTTGATTGATGGATTTGTTGAATTATTGTTGTCACGTGTACCAAGATATAGTGAAAAGTGTTGTTTTGTGTGTCACATCATTGTGATCATACCATTGTGATCATACCATTCAAAACGCATCAGTGTAGCATAACAGTGTGTAGAATACAGTGTTACAGCCACAGAGAAGGTGCTTTGTGTGTAGATGCTCATTCCAATCAAAGTATAACACTCAGTGCAGAAACAGGAATTTATCCCAAAAGACCTTGCTGATATTTACTAATACTTTACAGAAAACATTATCTCACCATATCAGTATATCCTTCAATTACATTTGCCATTCAGATGTTTGTCTATAGTTACCCTTGAATATATTGTGTGTTAAGCCAAGTTGCATTTTGACCTGAATACTTCATCAGTTCTTGATGTGCCATTGTCTCAAAAAGTATGAGGAAACCTGAATCTGTTCAGGAATATACTTACCACCTGCCGTGGTATATTAGTATCATATTTCAGAGTAAAGTTTCGTTTGGCCAAAGCGATTCTGAAAATTGGAATACAATTTCAATAACAAATTTAGTTGAATTGCAGAAAAGAAACGATTCTTCAAAATCACGAGAAGTTTATTCCTTTCGAAAAAGTAAGGTCCTTTTTTTGTCGAGCAACATGGAAATGACTTCGAAAGAAAGAACTTGCATTTAAGATTTGTCCTTCAAAATCTCAGGACATTTCAAAGAACTTTAAAGACAATGAGTCGAGAGTGGAGTACTGGAAAAGCACAGCAGGTCAGGCAGCATCCGACAAGCAGGAGAATTGGCGTTTCATGCATAAGCCCTTCATCATGAAGGGCTGATTCCTGATGAAGGGCTCTTGCCCAAAACGTTGATTCTGCTGCTCCTTGGATGCTACCTGACCTGCTGTGCTTTTCCAGCACCACACTCTCGACTCTGATCTCCAGCATCTGCAGTCCTCACTTTCTCCTTTAAAGACAATGAGTTATCTGAAGTGTAGTAATCCACTGGATGAAACACAACAGCCATTGCATTCAGCAGGGTCCATCAACAGACCAGATCACTTACTTTAGCAATGTTGGCTGAGGAATAAACATTGACTAGTTATAGGGGAAAATTTCCTTGCTGTCCTTTAAGCAAGTAGCCCTGGGGTCAATTACATCCATCTGAGAGGGAGGATGGCAAATTGGTTTAAAATCTCATTGTTATGAAAAGCATTAGGGATAGTGATCCATTACCTAAACTGATGAATTCACAGAATCTCAAATTTCTCTTACCCTTGTTCAGAGCAGTACTGGTAGAATTTCTTACAAGTTGCTTGAAGCAGTCTCAGGCCACCCAGATACCTGTAAAACAGCCTCAATTTAACACAAGCCCATGGAAGTCTTGTTTCCCAAACTTCAGTATCACTGGGTGAAAATCCTGGAATTCCATCCCTAATTAGAGTATACCTACAGAAAATAAACTGCAATGATTCCAGAAGGCAGCTCACCATCACCTTCTCATGAGGCAACGATGGATGGTAATAAATGCTGGCCTAGCCAGCATTGCCCAGATCCAGTGAATCAATTAAAAATAAAAGCAAGGTTGGTATTAAAAGGTCTTCCTCCCTTAAGAATACCTTTCTCCCCGACCCAAGTGAAATTATGTTTTAAAAGGAGCCAATGTAATAGGCTTTCTTGAATTCACAGAGTGGTTTATTAATTACTGTATACAAGAAATACTAGTGCACCACATACAGATGGATTAGAAAAAAGGGGTGAGTCCTAAAGATCAAAGTAATAAATATATACAGATAAGAATCTGAATTTTCACAGAGAAGATAATTGATCATTGCAGCCATTGTAGTGGGACAATGAGTAGTGTTGACATTGGTAGCTGAACAATCAGTTCCAATATCCTTAATTTCAGAGATTAGTTGAGATTCTGTAATTCTGAAGCCTTTTATCTGTGACTAAATTCCAGCATTTGGGGTGAGAGACAGTCCCTTTGTTGTCCTACTTCCCTCTTGTCTGACTGACCTTGAGCTCTGAGGAAAAAATAGCCTTCACCTACAACACCGGGGTGCCTAGGGGATAATCTTCTTCTGTGATCATCATAGCAAGCCAATGTTCAAATCCAAGCTGGTACACATAAAAACATTTAGTTCCACAAGTACTGCTGCAGTAGAGTTCAGATGAAATTTCTTTTGAACCTCTATCTCTGACTATTCTTTAAAAGGTAAAATACAAAATGTGCCTGCAGTTTGGGTCATAATCCCCTGGGGGTGGTTTGCTGTTGAACAGAGAAGTCAAGTCCTCATTATCTTAAATCATTCTCTCTCCGTTGAAATTTGTTTGGCATGTTAGGTATTACATTCCATTTGTCTCACTTTGAATTTTTGCTAGTCCGGTTGCTGAATTTCTACCTGCAGTTATTTTGGGACTGCAGCAATCCACTTTTAAATGACACATTTTAGAATAGAGTTGTACAGAGCTATAGCATAGAAAAAGACTCTTCAGCCAATCATATCCATGCCATCAAAACTAACCATCTAACCATTCTAATCTAATTTTCCAGCACTTGGCCCATTGCCTTGTATGCTTTTTAAATGTTAGGAGGGTTACTGCTTCTACCACCCTTACAGTCAGTGAGTTCCAGATTTCCAATACCTTTGGATAAAAAAAGCTTTTCCTCACATTTGTAAGGGCTAAAAATATCCATACTATTTCAGGGTTCCGATCTTTTGTCAAAATAAGTTTTTTCAATCTTCTCATGGGATGTGGCTATCACTGGCTATGCCAACATCTATAGCCTCTTCTAAGCTGCCCTTGAGAAGGTGGGGGTGAGCTATCTTCTTGAAGTGCAGCAGTCCATATGCTACAGACCCTCAATGCCTTTAGGGAAAGGATTTCTAGGATTTTGATCCTAGTCCAGTGACATTACTGTCATACCATTGCCCTTCCCTTTATTGGATTTTAAGTAATGGAAGTTCATTTTACTTCTATGCATTCAGTAAGTTGGAAAAGTGGGTGAAAGGTGGTAGATGAAACAACGGGTTCATATGAGCTTTTACTAAGTTGGCACGGCAGGGCATGAGGTTTCACAGTGATAGATAGAGGGCATTATGTGGCATACATGGGGCATGGGGAGTGTTGAAGGAGTGTGAGGGATTCTGTTATGTGAATTTTTGGACATACTGCCATGCTCCCGAGAAAGGCTTTCTGCCCAGCCACCTGTCTCTGCACACCCTATCCAACAATGAAGATTGGGGATGCAATGTCCAGTCAATGTATGGGATGGAGTAAGGGTAAGTTTGGGTGAGAGTATATGTTATTCACTGTGGATTCCTACTAACTAGGAACAGAATTCCATGCATAGTTTTACCCATTCAAAAGATATCAAAGGAAGGAAAAACAAGAAACTATTTAAAAAATTTTCCATTCTTCATTAAACTGCATTTTTATTTTTTCAAGCAGGTGGGGATCATGTTCAAAGCATCAATGAAGAATTAACAATGTTTAAGGCAGCCTGCATATTCACAACAAACCCTGAATAAAATGGAGAGACTTGATGTAAGTAATTGGAATGAATTTTACGCAAAATCGAGTAACTATCCAACTCAGAGCAGATCAGAGTCATAGAGATGTACAGCACAGAAAATGACCCTTCGGTCCAACTCGTACATGCCAAGCAGATGTCCTAAATTAATCTAGTCTGCTTTGCCAGCATTTAGCCCATATTCCTCTAAACCCGTTCTATTCATACACCCATCGAGATGGTTTTATAATGTACCGTCTACCACCACTTTCTCTGGCAGCTCACTTCATACAGGCACTACCCTCTGCATGAAAACATTTCCCCATAGGTCCCTTTCAAATCTTTCCCCTCATCCATGCCCTTCATTATTTTATAAACTTCTATAAGGTCACCCCTCAGCCTCCAACACTCAGGGGAAAAAGCCACAGCCTATTCAGCCTCTCCCTTTAGCTCAAACCCTCCAATCCCATTAACATTTTTGTAAATCTCTTCTGCACCCTTTCAAGTTTCACAAGATCTTTCCTATAGCAGATTGCTGGAGAAGTAATTGTGTTTGTTATTGGAAGATCTTGGTGTAGTTTTGATCATGACTTCTGTTTGTTGTGGCTTTTACGGGCTCTGTATAAATAGAGTAGTTTTGCTGTAGACTGTTTACTGTTCTGTCCTTCACTAATTTCCAATCCTCCAACAACTCATTGGCTGATGCAATGTTGTTAGCACTCCCTTCAAAGTTTTTAACGAATACCATATGTCTGTTAACAAACTATTCAATAATGTTAGAATTAAACAAAATCATGGATGCCATTTGGCCATTCCTGTATTTGAAGGAGTGATCAAATTAGTCCAATTAGAGTTTGGAGTATAAGAGTACTGAAGTCTTACTGCAACAAAACAAGGTGCTGATGAGACCACATCCGGAGTACCGTGTGCAAGCTTGGTCCCTTATTTGAAGAAAGATATTATCTTATTGGAGGCAGTTCAGAGAAGATTCACTAGGATTATCTCTGATGTGGAGCGGTTATCTTATTAGCAAAACCTAAACAAGTTGGGACTGAATGCTGTGAAGTTTAGAAGAATGAGAGGCAATCTTATTGAAGCATACAGGATTCTTAAGGGGCTTGACAGGGTAGATGCTGAGAGGATGTTTCCCCTCATGGGAAAGTTGAGGAGCATAGGGCCTAAACTCAGAATAAAAGAGTGCCAATTTAAGACTGTGGTAAGAAGAAATACTTGTCTCAGAGGGCTGAGAGTCTTTGGAACTCCTTGCCACAGACAGCTTTAGGGGTAGAGTCCTTGTTTATATTTAAGGTTGAGATGGATAAGTTCTTGATCAATTGGGGAATCAAGGGTTATGGGCACAAGTCAGGACAGTGGATGTTAGGAACTTCAGATCGGCCATGATCCGACTGAACGGAAGAGCAGGCTTGAGGGGCCAAATGGTCTACTCATGTTTCACGTTCTATGGTCTTATGCTCCTTACTCCTTCCCCCAGCCCTTATAATGTTTTCCTGTGGAGTATTTAACCTACTCCATTTTCAAGATTGTGCCTTGCAGATCATAACTACTTGTTCCATTAAAGAAAAACCTGATTGGCAGAAGAATCGGGGAGACAAGTCAAAGCTATACAAGTGTGTGCTGAATTGAAAATGTTACTTTGCAAACTACAGGTGAAACAACTCACTGCACTGAAACATGTTTACAGAAATAACAGATACAAACCCTTCCTTCCGACTGATCCTGTGTAAATCTTGCAAGCTACCGAACTCTGTGGGATCATTGAGAGGGTGT
Organism: Hemiscyllium ocellatum; assembly: GCF_020745735.1. Lineage (NCBI taxonomy): Eukaryota > Metazoa > Chordata > Chondrichthyes > Orectolobiformes > Hemiscylliidae > Hemiscyllium > Hemiscyllium ocellatum. The sequence continues at coordinate 50,200,156 of NC_083429.1, forward strand.
GGTATTAGCACCTGAGGGAAATCAAAAACAGAAAGCAACTGTAGAGGAAAACGTGAAGATACTTTGTGGGAAATTCTCAACTGTCCTCATAATAATCTGTTCTTTAGCTATGAATTTTGTCCCTGAGGATGCAGAGAAACCAATTCATGGGTAGAATAAACCAATTGACTGCGATGCAACTGACTATCATTTGCATGTGAGATTGAGACTGATCTCAGGTGAACTATTGGACTATCAATGCAGCCAGACCAAACTCATTCAGCCTCTACCCATCACAAATATACAACACAAAGCATACACATGTTATAACTACCAATACTTGCATTTATGTAGTGCCCTTCACAAACTTAGGATGTGCTGAAGTATTTTAGTTAGAAGTTTTGAAGAGTAGAGCCTGAAGTTATTGTAAAAAGTGGTTGTAGTCCAGTAGCAATTATGAACGGAATCTGGTAGACTTTACTCCTTCCTGTTCTCTGATCCTCCTCTGAGACATTAATTTTGTACATAAGGTACAAAGAGTTAAATGCAAAGATATATCATACCTGTACAAATCACTGGCTAGAATTCAGTTTGATAAGTGTGTCCAGTTTTGGTACCTTGTTAAGAAAAAGATGTTACAGAAACCTCACCAAATGTCACCAGGGATAAAAGGACAGGTGTAGAAATGACAGATAATTTTGGTAGGACACGAAGAACATTCAGAGATAATGTGAACTTGCTCAAAATTATGATGGGCTTTGATAATGGAAATGAGTTGGCAATTAAAGGGCATAATTTATAAATCATCATCATAAGGGTGAGTTTTCCCGCATTAAAAGGAACTTACCTTGGGAGTCAAGCCTCCATTTGCCAAGAGGTGCGAGGGAGGAGCGAAAGGCTTCTGCGAAGTCATATATTTGTGTGGTTGCGTTACCCGAAACACTACTCAGGTAGTGTCTCCCACCCATCCTCCTCCTCTAACCAAAAAGAAAGGATCTGTGTCCCAGATTGGTAAGGTAACTAGTTTTTTTTTAATTCCTTATTTTTCCAACAGTTTCTTTGGGAATTTAGAATAGTGGGAATGGAGGTTAGGGCAGTTGAATGTTCCTCCTGCAGAATGTGGGAGGTAAGGGTCACTACTAGTGTCCCTGCTGACTACATCTGCGGGAAGTGCACCCAACTCCAGTTCCTCGAAAACCGCGTTAGGGAACTGGAGCTGGAGCTGGATGAACTTTGGATCATTCGGAAGGCAGAGGGGGGTTATTGAAAGGAGTTACAGGGAGGTAGTCATTCCTAAGGTACAAGAAAAAGGCAGATGGGTTACAATCAGGGAAAGGAAACTGGCAGGCAGTGCAGGGATCCCCTGTGGCCATTCCCCTCAACAATAAGTATACCATTTTGAATACTGTTGGGGGGGGGGGACTTACCAGGGGGAAGCAGTGGGGTGCAGAGCTCTGGCACAGAATCTGTCCATACTGCTCAGAAGGGAAAGGGGAAGAGGAGCAGAGCAGTAGTCATTGGGGACTCCATAGTTAGGGGGACAGACAGGAGGTTCTGTGGGGACGAGAGAGACTCACAGTTGGTGTGTTGCCTCCTAGGTGCCAGGGTTCATGATGTCTCTGATTGTGTTTTTGGGATCCTTAAGGGGAGGGGGAGCAGACCCAAGTCATGGTCCACATAGGCAACAACAACATAGGTAGGAAGAGAGATGGGGATTTAAGGCAGAAATTCAGGGAGCTGGGATGGAAGCTTAGAGCTAGGGCAAACAGAGTTGTTGTCTCTGGTTTGTTGCTTGTGCCACATGCTAGTGAGGCAAGGAATAGGGAGATAGAAGAGTCGAACACGTGGCTACAGGAATGGCGCAGGAGGGAGGGTTTTGGAATCTTGGATAATCGGGGCTCTTTCTGGGGTAGGTGGGACCTCTACAAGCAGGATGGTCTTCATCTGAACCTGAGGGGTACCAATACCCTGGGACATTTGTTAAGGCTATTGGGGTGGGTTTAAACTAATCCAGCAGGGGGATGGGAACCAAAATTATAGTTCGAGTATAGAAAAGGTTGAGAGTAGGGAGGTCCAAAATCAAGTTTCAGGGACGCAAGATGGCACTGGCAAGCAAGAAGTTGGTTTGAAGTGTGTCTGCTTCAATGCCAGGAGCATCCAGAATAAGGTGGGTGAACTTGCAGCATGGGTTGGTACCTGGGACTTCAATGTTGTGGCCATTTCCAAGACATGGTTAGAGCAGGGGCAGGAATTGTCGTTGCAAGTTCCAGGATTTAGATGTTTCAGTAAGACCACAGAAGATGGTAAAAGAGGGGGAGGTGTGGCATTGTTAGTCAAGGACAGTATTGCAGTTGCAGAAAGGATGTTTGGGGACTCGTCAACTGAGGGAGTATGGGCTGAAGTTAGAAACAGGAAAGGAGAGGTCACACTGTTGGGAGTTTTCTATAGGCTTCCGAATAGTTCCAGAAATGCAGAGGAAAGGATAGCAAAGATGATTCTCGATAGGAGTGAGAGAGACAGGGTAGTTGTCATGGGGGACTTCAACTTTCCAAATATTGACTGGGAACACTATAGTATGAGAACTATAGATGGGTCAGTTTTTGTCCAGTGTGTGTAGGCGGGCTTCCTGACACAGTATGTAGACAGGCCAACAAGGGGCGAAGCCACATTAGATTTGGTACTGGGTAATGAGCCCAGCCAGGTGTTAGATTTGAAAGTAGGTGAGCACTTTGGTGAGAGCGATCACAATTCTATTATGTTTACTTTAGTGATAGAAAGGGATAGGAGTATACCACTGGGCAAGAGTTACAGCTGGGGGAAAGGCAATTACAATGTGATTAGGCAAGATTTAGGAAGCACAGGATGGGGAAGGAAACTGCAGGGGATAGGCACATTAGAAATGTGGAGCTTATTCAAGGAAAAGCTACTGTGTATCATAGATAAGTATGTACCTGTCAGGCAGGGAGGAAGCTGTAGAGCACGGGAATCGTGGTTTACGAAGGAAGTGGAATCTCTGGTCAAGAGCAAGAAGAAGGCTTATGTTAGGATGAGATGTGAAGGCTCAGTTAGGGCGCTTGAGGGTTACAAGGTACCCAGGAAAGACCTAAAGAGAGAGGTCAGAAGAGCCAGGAGAAGACATGAGAAGTTGTTGGCGGATAGGATCAAGGTAAACCCTAAGGCTTTCTATAGGTATTTAAGGAATAAAAAAATGATGAGAGTAAGATCAGGGCCAATCAAGGATAGTAGTGGGATGTTGTGTGTGGAGTCAGAGGAGATAGGGGAAGCACTAAATGAATATTTTTCAACAGTCTTCACTCTAGAAAACGACAATGTTGTCAAGGAGAATACTGAGATACAGGCTACTAGACTAGGTGGGATTGAGGTTCACAAGGAAGAGGTATTAGAAATCCTGCAGAGTGGGAAAATAGATAAGTCCCCTGGGCCAGACAGGATTTATCCTAGGATCCTCTGAGAAGCCAGGGAGGAGATTGCTGAGCTTTTGGCATTGATCTTTAAATCGTCATTGTCTACAGGAATAGTGCCAGAAGACTGGAAGATAGCAAATGTGGTTCCCCTGTTTAAGAAGGAGAGTATAGCCAATCCTGGTAATTATAGACCAGTGAGCCTTACTTCAGTTGTTGGTAAAGTGTTGGAAAAGGTTATAGGAGACAGGATTTATAATCATCTAGAAAATAATAATTTGATTAGGGATAGTCAGTACGGTTTTGTGAAGGGTAGGTCGTGCCTCACAAACCTTATTGAGTTCTTTGTGAAGGTGACCAAACAGGTAGATGAGAGTAAGCTGGTTGATGTGGTGTATATGGATTTCAGCAAGGTGTTCGATAAGGTTCCCCACATTAGGCTATTGTACAATATGCGGAGGAATGGGATTGTGGGAGATATAGCAGTTTGGATCAGTAATTGGCCTGCTGAAAGAAGACAGAGGGTGGTGGTTGATGAGAAATGTTCATCCTGGAGTCCAGTTACCAGTGGTGTACCGCAAGGGTCGGTGTTGGGTCCACTGCTGTTCATCATTTTTATAAACGACTTGGATAAGGGTGTAGAAGGGTGGGTTAGTAAACTTGCAGACGACACTAAGATTGGTGGAGTTGTGGATAGTGACAAAGGATCTTGTAGGTTACAGAGAGACATAAATAAGCTGCAGAGCTGGGCTGAGAGGTGGCAAATAGAGTTTAATGTGGACAAGTGTGAGGTGATTCACTTTGATCGGAGTAACCAGAACGCAAAGTACTGGGCTAATGGTAAGATTTTTGGTAGTGTAGCTGAGCAGAGAGATCTCAGTGTCCAGGTACACAGATCCTTGAAAGTTACCACCCAGGTTGACAGGGTTGTTAAGAAGGCATACAGTGTTTTAGCTTTTATTAATAGGGGGACCGAGTTCCGGAACCATGAGGTTATGCTACAGCTGTACAAAACTCTGGTGCAGCCGCACTTGGAGTATTGTGTACAGTTCTGGTCACCGCATTATAAGAAGGATGTGGAAGCTTTGGAAAGGGTGCAGAGGAGATTTACTAGGATGTTGCCTGGTATGGAGGGAAGGTCTTACGAGGAAAGGCTGAGAGACTTGAGGCTGTTTTCGTTGGAGAGAAGAAGGTTGAGAGGTGACTTAATAGAGACATATAAGATAATCAGAGGGTTAGATAGGGTGGACAAGGAGAGCCTTTTTCCAAGAATGGTGATGGCGAACACGAGGGGGCTTTAAATTGAGGGGTGATAGATATAGGACAGATGTCAGAGGTAGTTACTTTACTCAGAGCGTAGTAAGGGTATGGAATGCTTTTCCTGCAATGGTAGTAGATTCGCCAACTTTACGTAGATTTAAGTCATCATTGGACAAGCATATGGACGTACATGGAATAGTGTAGGTTACATGGGCTTCAGATTGGTATGACAGGTCGGCACAACATCGAGGGCTGAAGGGCTGTACTGCACTGTAATGTTCTATGTTCTATCACCTCAAAAATACTTAAATAAGTGGCCCTGAAAATAACTTGGGTTTTCTTCTGAGGTTAAGATTCTTTGAAAGCAGCATGCTCTAACAGAAGCACGGGCAGAAGCAGAATACATAACAATTATTAAAAAATAAATGGACAAATATTGACTACGTATATATTTAACGGCATTTGAGAGAGATAGGGAAAGAAAGGAAGGGAGATGTTGGAAGCCAGCTGATGGCTCCATTCTGTATTGGAGGATCACTTCATTGTAAAACGTCCAAGACCTGTTATCTCAGCAAAGAAATCTTGTTCGTACAAGAATTACAAATATAAATCTGTTAGCTTTAAGAAAGTATATTGCACACTGTTAATTCACATTGCACTCAATGTGCATCAATGATTCGGAGATGCCGGTGTTGGACTGGGGTGTACAAAGTTAAAAATCACACAACACCAGGTTATAGTCCAACAGGTGTAATTGGAAGCACTAGCTTTCGGAGTGCTGCTCTTTCATCAGTTGGTTGTCCTGATGAAGGAGCATCGCTCCAAAAGCTGGTGCTTCCAATTAAATCTGTTGGACTATAACCTGGTGTTGTGTGATTTTTAACAATGTGCATCAACACTGCAAAAGTGACAAATTTGCAATATTTTTGCTGTTTGTTACTCAGGCCCATTAAACACATGATACCTAAAAGATGAATGCATAAATGTCTTTGAATCCAGCAGAAGGAATGCATATTATAAAGTTTTTTAAAATCTAGCGGCTTAACATTGTAAACTACATGAAATTGTGTTGCGGCTGTCTCTGAGAACTCACCAGTGACTATCCCTTGTGCTTGTTACGTTGCTTTGAGTTTGGAGTTCAGACAATTAATAGCAAAGTTAATTTAGTTGTAAATGGATTGTGGAAACAGCCACCATCTGTCACTGAGCATACTATTTACTAGTTATCTTGCGTGAAGATTTCACTTACGACTTTTTTGCTTTCAAAAATCATCGCATCAGCCCAGAAATTAGATATCGTCATGGCAATGGTTTTTCCGTGGAAGCCATCTGATGGATTTCCCATAATTCCTATCCTGAAAACAAGTGAGTGTCAGTGCAATGGTTCATCAAATTTCCACTGGATCTCCGGTATGAAAGAAAACCCATTCCCAAAGGTGTTCGCATTCCAACAAACCATTCCAGGACAAAACAAGAGCAAACTTACAGCTTCATGCAAGTGAGATTTTATGTCTTTTACCTGTCAATAAATTTTTAAAAATCTATTGAACTATATGAAGTAGTCTGAGTCATGTAATGATAAGATCCTGGACAAAACTAAGTGATTCCATTCAAAAATGTTCCATATATATAACTTCTCATGACTTCAGGATGTCACAAAGTACTTTGGAACTGATGCCAAACTGTGGAAGACAATCCCTTGTATAGAAACAGGTGACAGCCATCTTGCGCACAGCAAAGTCTGATAAATTACACTGCGATAAATAAAGGGAAAGATGTGTATATGCAGAGCTCCATTCATAGCCTCAGGAAACTCCAAAATGTTTTACAATCAATGAAGTACATTTTTAAGGATACTCGTACTAGAAGACGTGGCAGCTAACTTTCACACAACAAACTTCCACAAACAGCGATGGGAATAATTACCACTCTGTCTTTCTGCAGAGCAAAAGTACTGCCCCTTCTGGTCTTCAAAGTAATGCCATGAGATCTTTTATATCTACCTGAGGGCAATAGTTTACCTCCACCATCTGAAAGTACAACAGCAGCAGCCAAATGAGAACTCGCGATCTGCTGGTTTCCATCCAGGTCCTAACACGGAACTATACGACCACTCCTGAGTCAAAATCCTGGAAATTGCTCCTTAACAGCACCTTGGATGTACCAGATCAACTTCAGTGGTTCAAGAAGATGGTTCACCACCACTTTGTCAAGGGCAGTTAGGGAGGGACAACAAATGTTGGCTTTGCCATTAATGCTCACATCCCAACAGCATTTAAACAATATGCCTCCAGTGGTACAGCACTTCCTTGGAACTGCAAAAATGACCAAACTATGTTTAACACTCAATGTATTTACATCCTTCCTTTAATACAGAAACCAATACTGTGAAAAGTACTCTAGATATGGTCCCACCAATAAGCTGTATAAACTGAAGTGGAATCTCTCTTTTTTTAAAATTCAATTCCCCTTGCAATGAATGATAACATTCTATAATTTTTTTCAAATTAAAACAAATTCCCTGAGATCCCCTAGCATGTAATTATTATGTTATTTCCACATTATCTGCAGCATGTTTTAAATGACGCTGCAAATTATTCCTTCTGCAACATCAAAGTCAGTACAAATCAACAACACAACAATGCTCAATACACCAGCAATCAGCAGATACTGCAGTGAGGAGAGACAGGTAAATAAATAAGGACATGTATCTCATAACCAATTATCAACAAGTGTAAACATCATTTAAGCCTCTTTATCAGATTACAGCCAGTAACCCTTCCCTCCAATCTATTGAGTGCAGTTTTTAAGCCTGTTTTTCTTCCCTCCAGCTTTCAGAATCAGTCATTTGTTGTCAGTTTGGAAGACAATAATACATTTGAGAAGAATGACTGAAACTCCGAAAAGTCAATCTGTATTTAATGGGGCCATAAGTTGATAATGAAAACTTATCCAGGTCCTAGCTCTTTTTTGAACAGTCCTTGATCCACAACACAGACGTTTCTCCACCAACCCCAAGTTTCCTGGTATTCCTTATGTAATAGAACAAACAGAACCTAATAATAAGTTGGCGCCACATGACCACAGTATTTCCAGAAAAGTGCTTGCCACCAACCACTAACTTCTCAATCAGTCATTAACAAGAAAATAAACCTTTTGCTATGATTGCAAGTTCTCAGGCTGCATAGCATTCTAGTCCACCACAGTGATGTATGAGCAATGCTAACCTTGCATAGGAACGACAAGTGATTGATTTGGCAGCAATACCATGTTGCTTTGAAGAGTAGCACGCCAGCCACTTCTTGTACTCAGAGAGATCCTAACAACAAATAAGAGTATTAGAAGCAGAGAAATACAAGGCACGAACTGGAAAATCTCTACTGACAAGTGAAATTCAACTGGTAACCCTAGTTTTCCTAATTAAGAGTTTGTGAGTGATATATTTAAGGGAATTCTGGATAAACACAAGAAGAAAGGAATAGAAGGACATTCCGACAGAGTGCAATAAAGAGGGACACAGAAGGAAGCTTGCATGGGGCAAAAATACAGACATGGACCAGTCACACTGTGTGTCCTGTTTCTGTGCTGCAAGTTCTATGTAAACCTGACATCATCAAGTAGAAGAGAGATAGCGAGACAGAGAGCATTCTGAAGAGAGAGTTCTTAATGCTAAGCAGCTGCCGATACAGGCCCCACTAGGGGACAGGATTTGGAGATGCCACTGTTGGACTGGGGTGGACAAAGTTAAAAATTCTCTGAAGATTTTTGTGTTTTTCTGAATCTGTGTCTCTTGTTCCACCAGTTAAAAATCACACAACACCAGGTCACAGACCAACAGGTTAATTTGGAAGCACTAGCTTTCAGAGTGCTGCTCCTTCACCAGGTGGTTGTGGAGTATCTTATACGCCACAGCTATCTGACAAAGGAGCAGCGCTCCAAAAGCTAGTGCTTCCAAATAAACCTGTTGGACCAAAACCTGGTGCTGTGTGATTTTTCACTGGTGGAACAAGAGACACAGATTCAGAAAAACACAAAAATCTTCAGAGAATTATAGGGCTGCAGAAAAATATGGAGGGAATGATTTAGAGAGAGTAGTTTGGGCTTGTATTCACTGGAGTTTAGAAGAATGAGTGGAGACCTTATTGAAGCATACAAAATTTCTAGGAGACTTGACAGGGTAGATGTGGACAGGTTGCTTCCCCTTGTGGGAGAGTCCAGACCCAGAGGGCATCATCTCAGAGTAAGGGGTTGCACATTTAAGCATAAACATAGCTGTGTCAACAATCCATTGTTTAACCATAAAAGTCTGGGAGAACATATTGTCAATCTTACCACTTGTCCAATTAGCTGGAATCCAGTAGGCAGCTTCATTCCAAACACTGTGATTCCAGTCTTGTTGATAAGCCATTCCTGGAATTATAAAAGAGGAAATAATGAGGTTTCAAACATCACAATGTCAAAAGAAACACTAGTTTCATATGATATGAAAACAGTCTCTTTGTGGTTTGATTCAGAGAGTTATTATGAACCAACCAATTTCCTTCTGCAAGCTTCCACCAGCAGGCCTCAAGCTCCACATGGTATGTACATCAGGAAGCAACAGATTATTGACATTAAAAACACTCAATAATGTTTTTGTTTGTCTTTTCTGTAATTTAATAAAGTTTTCTCCTTTGCAAGAATAGCAGAGCAGGAAAAGTAAGTGTCTGGCCAACTCTCAGCTCCGAACCAAAAGGTCATGAGAAAATCTAGGATGACACTCACAGTGTAGTTCTAAGGAACAGCCACACTGAGAGAGGTGCTGAGAATTTAAATCATGGCTCTATCTACCTGCTCAGATAGATTTAGAGATCCTACAGGGTTCAATCAACCAAAAAGTAGGGATTTTCTCCTAGCTAATATTTATCACTGAATTAATATTAGAAAGAAACAAAATATCCGGTCATGACCACAATAGGGTTTGTGTGAACTTGCTGTGTGCAAATCGACTGTACCATTTCCTACAACACTACATAGCTTTGCCAAACCATCCAAACACTGCAATAAACAGAAAGCGCTGGAGAAACTCAGCAGGTCTGGCAACATTTGCAGAGAGAGAAACAAATGTTTCAAGTCCAGTGTGACTGTTCTTCCATTCTGACCTACTTTGTATGATTTAGATGTTGACTTCCAAGGTACCTTCGATTGTTTCTAAAATCAGTAAAACATTTATGGATGTCATAGAGTCATAAAGATGTACAGATGGAAACAGACCCTTCGGTCCAACTCGTTCATGCCGACCAGATATCCTAAATTAGTCCCATTTGCCAGACCTTGGCACATATCCCTCTATACCCTTCCTATTCATATACCCATCCAGATGTCTTTTAGATGTTGTAATTGTACGAGCCTCCACCACTTCCTCTGGCAGCTCATTCCACACACACACCACCCTCTGCATGAAAAAGTTGCCCCTCAGGTCCCTTCTAAATCTTTCCCCTCTCATCTTAAATCCCTGAGATCATAAAATGGAATTGTTTTTGACAGTCAACTTCTCCCAAAAAGATAGGATGGATTTACACCAATAACTTAAATTGAGACTTAATTCACCCAGTAAGTGCAAAATCATTTTATATGAATTCTTTGTCCCTTAAATAAACGTATGACTAACACTATAAACACGGTGACCACTGGTGGTAAAATAAATTTCTTAACTTATCTCATCCATCTGGCAAAACTCTAACATCATCCCTCTCTATCTCTGTATCCTCTTCCATCTCCACAAGTCGTTGAAACCTCGATGCTCCTCCAGCCCTAATCTTCTGTGCAACATATGTTTTATTCACTCTCACTGACAACCATGCCATAAGGCTATTTAGGCCTTGGGCTCTGAATTCCCTCCTTAAATATAAATCCTTTAAAATTTAAAGAATTTTTGTAATGTGAACATTTACAGCTAATGAAGTCAATACATCGAGTATAGTTACCTGACAAAGGAGCCGTGCTTCGAAAGCTACTGCTTCCAAATATTATCCTTTATGATACTCCTTAATACTAACCTCTTAAGCAAATCTTTAGTCATTTGCCCCAAGAGCTTGTTGTGAGGTTCAGTGTGAAATGGTGTTTGGCAAAGTCTTGGGATAGTTTAGTGTTTCACAGAGTGACATTCAAATGCAAGTTACTTTGTAGAAATGTAAAATGACAGTCAAAGGAAATGGCATTGGAGAACCCTAGTCCCATTTGATATACATAATGTAGAGGAGCCGGTGTTGGGCTGGGGTGGACAAAGTTAAAAATCACACAACACCAGGTTATAGTCCAACAGGTTTATTTGGAAGCAGTAGCTTTCGAACTCTGCTCCTTTGTCAGGTAACTATTCTCGATGTATTGACTTCATTAGTTGTAAATGTTCACATTACAAAAATTTTTTAAATTTTAAAGGATTTACAGCTGTTCACAAGATGATTCCACCTGGTAGGGGAGTTGAAAACTTGTGTTTCATTAATGTAAGATAATTTCCAATGAAACTAGTAGAGTATAAGACTAAGAAATTGGAGTAGGTGATTCCACCCCTCAGGCCTAAACTTCATCATTCAGTATCATGGCTGATCCAACATTCTTCACATCCACTGTCTTGCCCTTTCCCCATAGTCCATGATTCCCTGACAGATCAAGAATCTCTCTATCTCAGCCTTAAATATAAACAAGGATTCTACCCCCACAGCTCTGTGGCAAGGAATTCCAAAGACTCACTATCTACTGAGAGACAAAATTACTCCTCAGCTCAGTCTTAAATTGGCACCCTTTTATTTCAAGACTGTGCCTCTGGTCCTAGACTCTCTGATGAGGCGAAACATCCTCACAGCATTTACTCTGTCAAGTGCCTTAAGAATCCTTTATGAGCTCTCCTCTCATTGTTCTAAACTCCAGGGAGTAGAGTCCCGACCTGTTTAGCCTATGCTTATGAGACAATCCCTCCACACCGGAGATCATCCTGGTGAACCCTTTCTGAACTGCATCCATTGAAATGATATCCTTCCTTAAATAAGGGAACAAAAGCTGTTAACAGTATTCTGGATCAGGTCTCACCAGCAGTTTACACTGAATTGAATTGAATTTATTTATTGTCACATGTACTGAGGCACAGTGAAAAGCTTTGTCTTGCAAGCAATACAGGCAAATCACATAGTTAAGTAGCATAGATAGGTAAGTATAATTCAAGAGAAGTGTCTTGTCCAGAGTCCAGGTAGGATATGGAACTTGCTTATTGAAGTGAAGGGATTTGAAAGGAAGCCAAACACAAGAGAAAGGAAAAGAAGGATGTAGTGCCAAGGTGATATAAATACTGTTAATTTATAAAATCTCTTTGACTACCTTAAAATCTTTGGAATAAAGCAAAGAACTGCTGATGCTGAAATCAGAAACAAAAATAGAAATTGCTACAGAAACTCAGCATCTGTGAGGAGAAAGCAGAGTTAATGTTTCAGGTCCAGAGACTCTTCATCAGAACTGATAGCAGCTGGGAAAAGTAGTAATTATGCTGAGGATGGATTTGCGGATGGGGTGGGGGGAGAGATGAGCAGAAAGGTGGAGACGGAGCCCAGAGAGAGGGAGAGAGAGAGAGAGAGAGAGAGAGAAAAGGTGGGGGGGGAAGATGAGCAGAAAGCTGGAGACGGAGGCCAGAGAGAGAGAGAGAGAAGAGAGGGGGAAAGATGAGCAGAAAGGTGGAGATGTTGCCCAGACAGAAAGAGAGAGAGAGTGAGAGATGAAAGGGGTAGGTAAATGAGAGGATTATTGATAGCAAGCTGTGACAAGAAATCAGCTGAATAAGTAATAATGACAGCAAAGTGTAGGAGAGAACGTGCAGACCTTGCTGAAAGCAACATATGTCAATACAGGTCTGGGTTTCAGGGTGAATCACGCATGCCTGTGCACTTCCCTCCATTTCACCTGAGAAGGAGCAGCGCTCCGAAAGCTTGTGATTTTAAATAAATTTGTTGGACTATAGCCTGGTGTTGTGTGACTTCTGACTTTGACCATCCCAGTCCACCACAGGCATCACCATATTAAAGCGAACTGACAACTTTTGGTGGCAGTTTTACCCAATTGAACAGAAGATTTCCTCACCATATACTTCCCAAGCTTTCGATCCTCCACCAGCAGATGCATCTTCAAATATTCCCCGAGAGTCGGCAGTGTCTTGTTTTGGAAACAATAAAAGACAACACTTGCCAGCCTCGATTCTGTAACTTCTGAAGAGGGCTTCTCATAAAACTTGGTGATTCTGAAAAAAAACGGTCTTCAATATCTCTGCTCCTTGGAAAACAACACATGCGGATAGATTAGTAGGTCAATGATCATTTAGCAACTCACTGTAGAATTTAACCAGCAAGAGAAAATGTTATAAAGATTCATCAGATAATACAGAACAGAGTTAAGGTCTTTAATGTTTGTGAGCTCTGAAATCAGAAATGTTCAGATAGAGGTCAGAGTATAGAATCCCTAAGGTGTGAAAGCAGGCCATTCAGTCCATTGAGTCCACACTGACCCACCGAAGAGCATCACACCCATATCCATCCTATCCCTGCAACCCTGCATTTCTCATGGCCAATCCACTTGGCCTGCATAGTACGGAGCAATTTCCCATGGCCAATCTACCTAATATGCATACTTTTGGACTGTGGGAGGAGAGCAGAGCACCCAGAGGAAACCCACACAGGGAGAATGTGCAAACTCCACACAGACAGTCACACAAGGGTAGAGTCAAACCCACTCCCAGGCACTGTGAGGCAGCAGTACTAACCACTGAGCCACCATGCCGTAGGATCAATCAACTTCCAATACTTGCTTTGACTATGATGCCAGCATTTCTGAGAACCTCAGCCCATAAGCAGACCATTCACCCATTGTCCACATGCTAGTTCTAGTTACAAAACAGATTCTATATCCTTTCTCTTCACCTGTATTTTGTCCATTTCTGGGTCCCAAATAACAGAAAGGTTGCAAAGGATATTTATTAAGAATGGTGAAGAGCAACACAACACTGTCACATAGCTTGAACTCATCCAAAACACTCCTCACTCCCGTGAAGTTTATCTATCACACTTGTGCCCACAAATGTCTACTGGTTCCCATTCCAACAAGGCACTGATAATAAAAGATTCTGTTCTATTTCAAATCCATCTGTGACCATGCCCTTCATTCAAAGGCCATCCCCAAATCTTCAAGATGTCTGTGCTCCTTCTGACATCTTGGCACACATCCAATTTTATCTGCTCCATGGATGAAGCCCATACCTTTGCCTGGTTAGACTCCAAGCTCTGGAGCACTGTTACTAATGTATTTATGTTTCTTTTCTTGTTTAAGATGTGCCTAAAAACTACAGTTTGTTCTTATATAATGCGATAGTTCCATTCACATACGATTTCATGTTACAAGTTAAACTAATGGGGCTGGAATCGTGTTGTAGCCAATACAGGTAAGGAAAGTTCACATTCTACAAATAACAGTCTAAATTCTTCAATCGCATTCAGGTGACCGTATAGAGGCTTACAAAATTATGGGGGCATATAAAAGAGATATAAAAGAGACCTAAGGGGCAACTTTTTCACACAGTGTTTGCTACACGTATGAAATGAGCTGCCAAAGGAAGTGATGGAGGCTGGTACAATTTCAACATTTAAGAGGCATTTGGATGGGTATATGAATAGGAAGGGTTTGGAGGGATATGCGTGGGTGCTGGCAGGTGGGACTAGATTGGGTTGGGATATCTGGTTAGTATGGATGAGTTGGACTGAAGGGCCTGTTTCCATGCTGTACATTTCTATGATTCTATAACTCTTTAATTCGCGTTGAGGAAACACACATTAGAGCAGAACCAACTGTACTTTGATCAACCATTTGGAAACGTACTGTAGCATTCCTTTACAGTAATTCCTAACCCATCTGGGATGTTTTACATATATTAAATATGCCATAAAAATACACATTGCTGTTGGATGGACGAGAGAGGCTAGGACTGTTCTCTTCAGAGCAGAGAAAGTTAAGGGGAAATTTAATAAAGCAGATCAAGATCATTATTTGGCCATGGCATAGGAGTACTCTTGTGGGACAGTAGTAGTGTCCCTACCTTTGAGCCAAGTGGTCCTGGTTCAAATCTCATCAAATTCAATTGTGAGTAATTTCATCTCTGAACAGGATACTTAGAAAATACCTTTACAGTGATAGAACCGGTGTTTATTATCGGAGACAGATTTATGGTAATTGTTAGAAGAGCCAGAGGAGAAAGGAAACTGGATGAAGACTTGAAGTTTAAAAAGTTACAGGATGATTGGGAAAGGAAATAGGAAAGCTCTTACAAAGAGCAGACTTGGTTATGATGGACTGAATGGCATCCTTCAGGACTATTTATAAGAAAACTGACCGACTCACAAACATACCTGTGTGTCAAGGGGCACACCTCAACTATTCCCCGAGATTCTGTCTTCTCTCCTTCTTCCATTTCATAGTAAATTGCCAATTCTCCCTTCTGTCAGGCAAGTTAAAAAATAGTGATAATGTTAGCATTACTTCACATGAGCCAGTCATGACTCAGTTGGGAGTTGATTTTTATATTAAGTCCTGAGCACAAAACCTAAAATCACGCTTTATTGTCAAAGGTCTATCTTCCAAATGAGTCATTAAAGCAAGGCCCCATATTCCTTTTCTCAAGTGGACATGAAGATCACACAGTACAGTTTCAAAGCAGAGCAGATGAGTTATGCTGGTGTCTTGGTCAATATTTAATGCCAAACCTATATCACCAATCAGATGATGCGGTCATGATAGCATTGCTGTTTTTGGAAGCTTAAAGTCGGAAAATTAGATGTCACGTTCTACACTGCAACCTGACTTCATTTCAAAGATTATTTAATTGGATCTAAAACATTTTGTAATGTTCTGCGGTCATGAAAGGTGATATAAATGTGCATACTTTCTTCTCACTGTTTAAATTTGGCGTTAAACAAAATAACATATTTTGGTAACTAATTGTACATTTTTTGAAATGCTCCAAAATGCACATTGTTTGCAGTGTTCCAGGCTGGTGATAACTTTTGGAGTTCAGCTGGGCTCTGGAATGTTACAAGTGGCAGTCAAGTTTAACACTGCCTGAGGGGCTGGTGTGGGGGGGGACGGGGAATAAGCTCTCAAAGAGGGACTGTTACTAACCGTCTCTCCTTTCAACCTGGACACACTTTTCCCTTGCTTCTGCAAAAAGGAGGATCCTGGTCTTATTGTGTAAGATTCTTCCACTGAAGAAAACATTGCTTGCTCTCCAAACAGGCCAACTTTCTCAACTCTAACACTGAAAGGACTTTTTCCAAGATAGGTAGACCCCTCTTTCCCCACCGCAACAAACCCTTAAGACGCTATATAAATGTTATTGGTACTATTAATAAATGTGGACAAATGGTTTGGGCCCCAAGAAAAGTTAAAAAAGCAAACAATATAATCAACATTATGTTAAACAAAAGTGCCAGACTTGAGCAAATAGTATACAATCTCAGGATTTATCTCAAATCGTGTTTACGCTCATCTTGAATAAGCTTAGGAGCTAATCAATAAAAGCTGCAATCTGTGAAACAAGAGATTTAGCACGTCTCTAGTTTGAATGGTAATGCTACCAAGACTTTTTTAAAGTACAATAAATATTTATTTTTCATTAATATCTTGCATAAGGAAGTGTTTTTTGACTGAAGAAGGAATGGTCAGTGTCAGACTAAGTGCGTATGGAATGCAGATGAGCTAAAAATGATAATTTTGTATGTGGTTCCCTAGTCTTTGTCATACAACTATAAAGTCTTGACAACTCATGGACAATTTGCATTACATCCTTCGCACTATTGGGAGTTGTCTACGGCTAGTATATTTCTATCTAATTCTATCTGATGATCATGCCAGATACTGAGCTGAGCCATTAGGTGATTTCATTTATTTCACCTAAGCCTTTCATGAGCAAGGTTACATAATTTAAATTTCAAGCCCTGATCCCCAAGGCTATTTACATTAAACCAAATAGCTTTTCACATTAGGTCAATTCAACACCATGAAGAAACAAGAAACTATTGGTTCTTACTGACCTTAAACTTAAAGAACTTTAGAACTTCAGCTATATCAAAGTTCAAATCTTCACACAGCATATCCCCAGCAACCTGGAAGTACGTAAAGTTTGTGGTGAGACAGTGAGAGCAAAGAGCCTAAGATTCAGTAAACGGCCAACAATGAAATGTAACATACCACCATGACATCATCATTGAATCTCTTGCTCCTGATCACAAGCTCCAAGTCAGCCACTGCCCCTAACTGTGTTTGGCTGGTTGTTGACCCATCGTTAATAATGTTTTCCACTGGAAAATCATTGGCAGTTGCCCATCGTTCATAGTACTTGTACCTACATGTAGAAAGTTAACAATTAATTCAGACCAGTGCCCACAGTATTTCCATATCACTGAACAAGACCATACCAGCCCTGCTCACATTTTGGTGACTGTAGTAAACTAAAGATTTCATTCATCCAGCAGCTTTCATCACTTCAAAACATCCCAAAGCACTTTAAAAAGAACTGTTGCGATGTAGTCAATGTTCCAATGTAGGAAATATATCAGACAATCTGTACAGAGCCAGCTCCCACAGTCTGCAGTTGGATAATGGCCAGGCAGCTGCTTCATTTATGTGATGCTGACTGGGTAAAGTTTTGCCGTGGAGACTGCAGACAACTCCCCTGCTCCTCCAAGTCATGCATGAGACCTTTTACTCCTGACTCTCATTCCATTTATAGCTTTCATAAAGATAAAATCCTGCAGATGCTGGAAATCTGAAACAAAAACAGAGAATGCTGGAAAATTTCAATAGATCTGGGTATAGTTATGGAGAGAGAACCTGGACAGTTTGATGGCTCAGTGGTCAGCACTGCTGCCTCACAGCACCTATGACCTGCATTCAATTCCACTCTCAGGTGACTGCCTGTGCAGAGTTTGCACATTCTCCCCATGTCTGCATGGATTTCCTCTGGATGCTCCGGTTTCCTCCCACAGTCCAAAGATGTATAAGTCAGGTAGTCTGGCCATGCTAAATTGCCCATAGTATCCAGGGATGTGCAGACTTGGTGGATTAACCATGGGGAATGCAGGATTACAGCCTTAGAGTGGGGGTTGGGTCTTCAGACAGTCAGTGTGGATCCAATGGGCTGAATGGCCTGCTTCCACACTGTAGGGTTTCTATTAACTATTTGTCTTTCCACAGATGTTGTCAGACATGTTGAGATTCTCCAGCATTTTCTGTGTTTATTGTTTTCAAACCTTTGCACTCTTTTCTTGTAATCTGAGGTGGTGGAAGGATTCAGTTGCATCTCCATGGACACAGCCATGGACACAGCCATCTCTCCACAGCCATGAGGGTTGTTAGTCCCATGTTTCACATCATTATTCATTCCATACTCTCTTTGTCCCAGCTTACTACACTTGCTTATAAACTTCACCACGAACTGGGAAAAACAGCTGGATTGATACATCTGCCTGCTGAGCGTTTCTGGCATCTTCGTTTGTTATTTCAGATTTCCAGCAGTTTCCCTTTAGTTTTACTGACCATACTCTGCTTTGCTTCTAGTCTCAGCAGCAAGTATACTCACTTGTCTGCATTTGTGACAAGGTAGACATCACTGAAGAGCTGGCGTCTGCAAACAGAACAGAGAAGACATCATGATGTATGGCAAGTCAAATTAAGTTTCATACCGGAAGATAGAGGGTTAGAAGAGAGATTAGAGTTTGCATTTATATAGTGCCTTTCACAGCCTTGGTTTTTGACAGCAAATTAATTCCTTCCTGAAGTGTTTATCATGTTAGAAGCATCACTGCTAAATTGATAACAGTGAGATTCCAAAAACAACAATGAACTCAATAGCCAAGAATAATCTCTGTTTGTAATATTGGATAAAGGATTAACACTGGTTAGCTTGAATTCCCATACTCTGCCAAAATAGTCCAGGGGGATTTATAACATCCACCTGAGGGAGCAATCAGGGCCTTGGTCAAATACAGCTGTTGAAAGCCAGCACCTCTGCGAGTATAAGACAACTTTTACACATAACCAGAATTATCAACCTACAACTAAAGCTCAGATCTCTCGAGTGGGATTCGATCCCACAAACTCCTCAGCCAGAGGTAAGAGTGATATCTACTCAGCTAAAGCCGACACTAGAGAAAATCTGGTTAATCTTCATGGAACCTGAGTGTTCCATCCTCTTGACTGTGGAAAAGCTTGCTTCTGGAAGAACATTTTCCGGTGGTCACAATTCCTTTCTCACCGTCCCCTGTTTTCTAATCTTTTACATTACTTGTCCTAGACTGGTTATCTTAGTCAGGTGAGATTTAAATGAAATTAATTTAAAAAATAAATAATACTACAAAACAAAAACAGCTCTTGCATGCAACATCAGGAACAAACGTGGTAGCACACTCACATGTTCACAACTTCCCACCAGAAATCCAGAATCTTTTTCCCACCAACTCCCGGTAACAGAGCCTTTGGGATCCCAACTAAATGGCTGTAGAGGCCTGTGGCTTCATTCTGTGAAGAAATTATTTCAGTGAACTGCACAGTACACCAAAAGACCTGTTCACGGTTCATGTAGGAAATAACAGAATACTACTTGCATTTATATGGTGCTTATCACAATCTCAGAATGTCCTAAACTGCTTTTTTTTTGAAAATATAGTCACTATTGTAGGAAAAGTGGAAACAAACACACGCAGCAAGCCCCTACAAACAAATATGGGAAAACGATCAAATAACGTGTCTTAATAATAACATTAAACAAGGTTCTGTGAAATAAAAGAGTAAAAAGTGAGGTCTGCAGATGCTGGAGATCAGAGCTGAAAATGTGGTGCTGGTTAAAGCGCAGCAGGTCAGGCAGCAGGTTAAACCTACTGCAAATCCTCTTGCAAGGATGCTTCCTTGAAGAAGCTCTCTTCCTCCCTCTCCAAGGATTTCAGTGAGTCTCTCTCTCACTGCACCCCCCAGGTCATCTCCTCTGCACAGAAGCTCCTCCATCGCCAGAACATAACAACACGACGGTTGGAGGAAGAGCGCCTCATTCTTCCGCCTGGGAACCCTCCAACCACAAGGGATGAACTCAGATTTCTCCAGTTTCCTCATTTCCCCTCCCCCCACCTTGTCTCAGTCGATTCCCTCGAACTCAGCACCGCCCTCCTAATCTGCAATTTTCTTCCTGACCTCTCCATCCCCACCCCACTCCGGCCTATCACCCTCACCTTGACCTCCTTCCACCTATCACATCTCCATCGCCCCTCCCCCAAGTCCCTCCTCCCTACCTTTTATCTTAGCCTGCTGGACACACTTTCCTCATTCCTGATGAAGGGCTTTAGCCCGAAACGTCGAATTTCCTGTTCCTTGTATGCTGCCTGACCTGCTGCGCTTTAACCAGCAACACATTTTCAGCTCTGTGAAATAAAAGCACATGTTCCAAGAAAGCTCTATTTCTGTACTTCAAAATAATATCATGAGAATCTTGTGCCTATCTGCAAAAATCATAGAATCCCCACAATGTGAAAACAGGCTATTCAGCCCATCAACTCCACACTAACCCTCTGAAGAGCATCCCACACAGACACAGCACATCCCGTGGATGATCCACACACCCTGGACTCTATGGGCAATTTGACATAGAGTCCAGGGTCCACCTTTCTGATACTGAGTCTTTGAAATCTCTATTAAGTGTCTCCTTCATGTTTCTCATCCCACTCTTTCATTCTGCTACTCAGAATTGTTTCTCATTGTTTTCTTTTGACAATCCTTCCTTCAATTAGCAGCTCACAGTACATGTAGCCTAAACAAATATAAGACAAAATAAAGGCAAAATTCTGCAGCTGCTGGAAATCTGAAACAAACACTGAGCATGCTGGAGAAACTCAGCAGGTCCGTATGTAGATTAGCTCGCTGAGCTGGAGGGCTTATTTTCAGATGTTTCATCACCATACCAGGTAACATCATCGACTGGGACAACGTACACATCCTAGGACACGTGAAACAAAGACACACCCAAGAATTCTTAGAAGCATGGCATTCTGACCAGAACTCCATCAATAAACACATTGATTTGGATCCTATCTAACTTCGTTTGAAAAAATGAACCGGAAATGACATCACCCACTTTAAGAAACCAAGACCTATAAATAGAGAGGCAGGATATACCACCAGCACTTCACCGGAGACTCTCTCTGATGATATTACTTAGTCTTGATGACAAAACATCTGAAAACAAACCCTCTAGCTCCGTGAGCTAAATTACATATTTATCATCAACCTGAGCTACAAATCTCAAAAATCACTAACTCAGCAGGTCTGGTAGCATCTGTACAGAGACAAACAGAGTGAACAGTTTCAATCTGGTATGACACTTTTTCAGAACTGTTCTGGACTCAGGACACAGTATTGACTCTGTTCTTCGATCCACAGATGTTGCCAGACCTGCTAAGTTTCTCCAGTATTCTCTATGTTTAGTTCAAATAAAAGCACAATAGCATGGAGTTTGGATACTGTGGATGCAGGGTCACCTGGTTAAAATAGAGATGAAGCAACTTTATTTTTCTCTCAGAGGGTCGTGAATCTTTGCAACTCTTCCTGAAAAAGTAATGGAGATAAAGTCCTTGAATATGGTTAAGATAGATTCTTCTTAACTAAGGGGTAGGTGGCCATCAGGAGTAGGTGTGAATGTGGATTTAAGAATACTTTCCAATCAATCATGATCTTGTTGAATGGCAGAGCCAGGCTCAAGGGAACTGAATGTCCTCCTCCTTCTCCTAATTCATAAGGAAATCTAAAACAAAAGCAGAAATACTGGAAAATACTCAGCAGATCAGTGTGCATCTGCAGAGAGAGAAGCAGACCTTAAAAATTTTGGGTCATGACCTTTCATAAACCATTAATGCTATTTCTCTCTCCAATGATGTTGCCTGACCCACTCTGCCTTTGCAGTGTCACCTGTTTTTATTGGGATCCAACTAACACTGCTCACAGCAGTAACATTTTGTTTCTGATCTGTCCCTGATCCGGTTTAGTGCCTAAGTAGTACTTCCACTGTAGACGAGTTCCATATAGGATTTCTGGTTTTTAGCTATACCAGTATCACACAGCAGAGACCTCTCCTCTGCCATCACCCACTCCTGACACCAGCACCACCTTTCTGTTGAAAGAACTCTGAGGGTTTGAGCTTCTCCTGTGTCCTAACTCCAACCCTCACACAAGAGGTCTTGTTATCATATGGTCTGCTATTTCACAGAATTCATGATTAGCCACTAACAGTCCCCACTAATAGCTATTCATTCTCCCAGGCAGGCCATTATCCATTCCATTATCTGTCAACCATTCTTGTCTCTCTTTGGGCTCTATCTCCACCTATTGCTTATCCTTACCCACTCTCCCTACCCTATCTTCTGCAAAAAAGCCACATTTTCCCAGCTATCCCCATCAGTTCAAAGAAGGGCCACTGGATCCAAAATGTTAACTCTGATTTCCCTCCATAAATGCCAGCGATCAGCTCAGCTTTTTCAGCAAACTTTGATTTGACTCCCATTTTCCATTCCTTGATCCTTTGGTAGCTATTTCAGGTTTATTATCCACACTCAATCATATCTACTCCATACTGAGTTTGCATTGTTCCTCCTTATGGGAAAACTGCTACAAATCAAGGATTATGTCAGAGGTTAAAAATCACACAACACCAGGTTATAGTCCAACAGGTTTAATTGGAAGCACTAGCTTTCGGAGCGCTGCTCCTTCATCAGGTGATTGTGGAGGACACAATTGTAAGGCACAGAATTTATCACAAAAATTTACAGTGTGATGTAATTGAAATTATACATTGAAAAATACCTTGATTGTCTGTTGAATCTTTCATCTCTTCGAATACCATGATAGTTTTTCTTCTTTCATGTGTAAATCACAAAATCTTTTTTTAAAAGTTGCATTCTCAGGTTAGCTGTAACAATTGGTGTTAGCTAGACAATATGTTGAAGGTGTTAGCTCCCTGTGTTCTCTGTCTATGCCATGATGTTTAGATTGATTCTAATCTAAAAAGTGAGATAACAGAGTTTTACATGAATTCATACAGTTTTTGAGCTCAGAGTTTTACATGAATCTATGCAGTTTTTGAGCAAAGTACAATGTAACTCTGCAAGTACAAATTCACCCCACAAAATGTATGTGTGCATGTGGGTCTTTGTGTCTGTGTGTGTGTGTGTGTCTGTCTGTCTGTCTGTCTGAGTTGGGGGTTGTGAGTGTGATATGTATGTGTGTAGTGAATGCAGCTCAAAAACTGTATGAATTCATGTAAAACTCTGTTATCTCACTTTTTAGATTAGAATCAATCTAAACATCATGGCATAGACAGGGAATACAGGGAGCTAACACCAATTGTTACAGCTAACCTGAGAATGCAACTTTTAAAAAAAGGTTTTGTAATTTACACATGAAAGAAGTGAAACTATCATGGTATTCGAACAGATGAAGGACTCAACAGACAATCAAGCTATTTTTCAATGTATAATTTCAGTTACATCACGCTGTAAATTTTTGCTATAAATTCTGTGCCTTACAATTGTGTCCTCCAGAATCACCTGATGAAGGAGCGATGCTTCAAAGGCTAGTGTGCTTCCAATTAAAACACCTTTGATCACAAGTCCATCAGGAAGTGGTCAGCACGTAGCATCCTTGAGACCCTTCGGGAAAAGGAGAGGGTGGATCCTGTCGAGTGGTTCCCTGAGCAGACTGTCAAAGCAATTTGGCAGAATGCCTCATCGCCAGAACTTTCCAACAAGCACCAAGACATGGCTTGGCTGGTGGTGAGAAGGGCTCTACCTGTGAGATCATTTATGCACGCCCGGACTCTCAGCCGCACCGCACGCTGCCCTTGAAGTGGCTGCGGGGGGGAAGAGACTGTCACACACCTCCTTCTGGAATGTGCCTATGCAGAGGAAGTCTGGAGAGGAATGCAATGGTGTTTGTCGAGGTTCATCCCGAGCAGCGCCGTGACGCGGGACTCCGTGCTCTACGGCCTGTTCCCCGGGACACACACCGAGACGAACATCAACTGCGCCTGGAGGATCATCAACTCGGTGAAGGACGCTCTCTGGGTGGTCCGAAACCTGTTGATCTTCCAGCTGAAGGAGTTGACTCCGACTGAGTGTTGCACATTCCAAGGTCCAGGACTACGTGTTGAGGGATGCGCTGAAGCTTGGGGCAGCTGCCACCAAGGCACGGTGGGGAAAGACCACCATTTAACATCTGCCCGTCTAAAGAAGATCAGGGGGCCCTGCAGTCATTTGGGCTCTGCTGACGCCTCAGCTCAATATGTGAGTGAGAAATGCACAGATCTGTATGTAATAATGAAAATTCTGAGCTGTGTATGTAAATGTTGACATATGTATGGCATTACCAAATGTACAGTGTATCAAATATTTTATGAATATTTTATGAATAAAGTATATTTTTGAAATAAAAAAAAGTGTGCTTCCAATTAAACCTGTTGGACTATAACCTGGTGTTGTGTGATTTTTAACTTTGTACACTCCAGTCCAACACTGGCATCTCCAAATTATGTCAGAGGTAAAATGTTACTTCACAGAAGACATTACAACATTGAAATATTTAAAATAGTGTAGGCATAAACTATCATGTAATCTTAGAATCACAGAATCCCTACAGTGGGGAAACAGGCTATTTGGCACAACCAGTCCACACCAACCCTCTGAAAAGTATCCCACCCAGACCCATTCCCTACCCTATTACTCTATATTTCCTCTGACTAATGCACTAACCTACATATTTCTGAATACTATGGGCAATTTAGCATGGCCAATTTACTTAACACTTAATCACACCTCTCTCCCCTTCTTTCTCAAGCAAAGGTAGATACAGAAATAGACTGAGAAACAAATAGAGAAGGGATGCTTTCTCAGCACTCATAGGGAATGCTGAAGATAACTTTATTGGTCAAGCTTACTGAAATAACTCCACTAAGGCTGGTATTCCGTCACCATTTATATAAGTGGAGAGTCCTGAACAGTGATCCAGCTCCCTAAGAACCAGCTCTAAGAGTGAACAGAATGACTTACATTCGTGTTCTTATGTGTCAGCCAGGGCTCCCTGAGTGGACCAGATTGACAGCCCCAATCAGGGAACTCATATTCATTGAGGTCCACCTGGCTGACCCCATTACATTCACTACACTTACCCTTTATGAATTTAAGAACTATTGGAACGGGAAGTTTTGTTAAATCTTTTGAAGAATGACAATTGGTTCCAGAAAATCTTCAACAAAGGAAAACAAACAAGTGTTGGAGAAACTCAGCAGGTCTGGCACAGTATTTTGCTATTACTTCAACAAAGAAAAGTAAGTAGGGTCTCAAGGGATGTGGAGTGGGAAGGTTGAGTGTGAGAGTATTTAGTGGACATGGAGTTAGTACACAGACACAGTATGATTTGAAAGGACTCTGGGTAGACTGGCACTGAGGCTTGTTATTGAATGGATAGGGTTCTGTGGGCAGGAGATATTGCAAATCTAGGGTACTGCAAGGATCACTGGCTTTGTGTAACTAAGGCACTGTGCAATTTAGAGACTTGGTGTGCGACGTGCTGACTGCATGGGCCCCTGGTACACCACCATTCAACTTGTGAAGGATTTTAAATGATAACATAGACCCTAACAGCAAAGGCAATGACAGTTTCACATTCCAAGCACATTCCACTCACAAATTACAACATCCAAACATACATCAGCAATCTAATTTAGTTTTGTTCATTTTTTGTTAGTTTAAAAACAAATAATTAAAAGTTTTAAATGCAAGTCATTTAAATTTGGAACATTACAATGCTTTGAGGATTTTTTATTATTCTTTACACCTTGTAATTATTCGATAATCTTAATTTGCTCCTTACAACTGGATGGGGTCATTAATTAAGTCTGGTTATTGTTTTGGATTTAGTGCTGGAGCAATTGTTGATTACAACCTGTGAGAAATACTGCATTTGATTAAAATTCACACTGACTGCTTGAACCGTGTAATTAGGGCAGCAACATGATGCATCTCCTGTCAGTGTATCCCTAGTCAGGATATGACAATAATTAACACACTTAATAATATGATAAACAAAACAGACCTGGAACACTTTATATTACCAGATCAGCTGAATAGGCTCAAGACCAAGAGTCTATGGACACAGTGTCCAATGACTATGGATTGTATATGGAAAGTAGCATGGGATCTCTGCAGTCTCTATACATACCTCTGCCCATGGTTACATAGCAATGTTTCAATATTTGTTCACTTTACATGTTATCTTGAAAGGACCCCTCATATATTAGAGTTGATCTTTCTCTGCACCTTCTCTTTCACAGTAACACATTCTGTTCGTTACCCTGATGTACTTACAGATTTAGAGAAAGTGAGGACTGCAGATGCTGGAGATCATAGAGAAGTGTGGTGCTGGAAATGCACAGCAGGTTAAGCAGCATCCGATGTCACAAAGCTAGTTCCTTTTTTCTAGAAACTGTTCTTTGGCTCAAGGAGATCCTGTCCTTGATTTTTTTCAGAGGGGCAATAAACCAGACCAGGCTCCGATCAGTCTGATTTGGTACAGAGATGAAAAGGATTTTGAGGAGCCTTTTGTTAATATGTAAATAGATGAGACTTCAGGCCAAAGTGGTCATGTTTTAGAAGTGACCTGTATATTGAAAGGAGAGTGGTCAGCTTTTGAGCTGAGCCGAGCAGTTTTAGTTCAGTCTTATTGGGAAGGTCAACAGGGAGCTGTGTGGAAACTCTCTCTCTCTTTTCTGCCCTTCAACTTCACCCTGTAAGCGTGTGTTCCATTTATACTGGCTTTTAAAGGCAGTTTGCTTATTGGGATTGTTGTGTATATTTGGATCAGCATAATTAAGTCTAGTTGGATAGGCTGACTTCTGTAGGGGTTCTTTATTCTGTTCTTTGTGTTTCATTGTGTAATTTTGTGAATAAATTTTTTTGTCTGTTTTAAAATCTAGTAGTCAACCTATCTATCTTACTCTGGGTAATTTTCACTGTACACTTACTGAAACAAATTGCAAAGTTATGGTCTGGGACTGCCTGTTTAAGAATGTTTTGTGTTGTCTGGCCTAGTCCATAACACCAAGGAGCAGGAGAATCAATGTTTTGGACAAAGCCCTTCATCAGGAATTCCTGATGATGGGCTAATGCTGAAATTTAAATTCTCCTGCTCCTTGGATGCTGCCTGACCTCCTGTGCTTTTCCAGCAGCACACTCTCGACTCGTACTTACAGATTTGTTTGGAAAGCCAGCAAAACAATACTTTTCACTGTATCTAACAGTGACAGAAACCAAATCAAATCAAATCAAAACTTGTGCTGTAATGACAGCACTCTACCCTTCAGAGTATCCTTCAGGTATTTAGAGCATGGAGCGGGCATGAGCGATAGGTGGAGACAAAGCCCAGATAGAGAGGGGAGAGAAAAGTTAAGCAGACATAGGAATTGTGGATAGTAAGCTAGGGAAGAAGATAAACTAGATAGGTGATAATGGGGAACCATGATTGTGTGAAACATGGGTTGGCTGAGCTGAAAGCAACCCATATCATGGCGGGAAAGGGGGGTAATGGGTAAAGCACACGGTGGTCAACAGGGAGCTGTGTGGAAACTCTCTCTCTCTTTTCTGCCCTTCAACTTCACCCTGTAAGCGTGTGTTCCATTTATACTGGCTTTTAAAGGCAGTTTGCTTATTGGGATTGTTGTGTATATTTGGATCAGCATAATTAAGTCTAGTTGGATAGGCTGACTTCTGTAGGGGTTCTTTATTCTGTTCTTTGTGTTTCATTGTGTAATTTTGTGAATAAATTTTTTTGTCTGTTTTAAAATCTAGTAGTCAACCTATCTATCTTACTCTGGGTAATTTTCACTGTACACTTACTGAAACAAATTGCAAAGTTATGGTCTGGGACTGCCTGTTTAAGAATGTTTTGTGTTGTCTGGCCTAGTCCATAACACCAAGGAGCAGGAGAATCAATGTTTTGGACAAAGCCCTTCATCAGGAATTCCTGATGATGGGCTAATGCTGAAATTTAAATTCTCCTGCTCCTTGGATGCTGCCTGACCTCCTGTGCTTTTCCAGCAGCACACTCTCGACTCGTACTTACAGATTTGTTTGGAAAGCCAGCAAAACAATACTTTTCACTGTATCTAACAGTGACAGAAACCAAATCAAATCAAATCAAAACTTGTGCTGTAATGACAGCACTCTACCCTTCAGAGTATCCTTCAGGTATTTAGAGCATGGAGCGGGCATGAGCGATAGGTGGAGACAAAGCCCAGATAGAGAGGGGAGAGAAAAGTTAAGCAGACATAGGAATTGTGGATAGTAAGCTAGGGAAGAAGATAAACTAGATAGGTGATAATGGGGAACCATGATTGTGTGAAACATGGGTTGGCTGAGCTGAAAGCAACCCATATCATGGCGGGAAAGGGGGGTAATGGGTAAAGCACACGGTGGGAGGTCGTCAGGCTCTAAACGTATTTAATTGGTGAGTTTTGAGAAGATTTGTAGCTCAGGTTGAGGTTCTGGATACCTACATCCACTTATTTAGCTGCATTGCGAAGCGAGTGCTGCTAGGTCCCCACGCTGAAATGAGATGTTGTTTGTCCAGCCTGTGTGATATGGCTGTTGTGAGGAAAGAGCCCATCAGTACATGGGTGATGGACAAGAACCAGGAAGTTAAGGCATTGGGAATAATTTCAATTTCTCTACAACCATGATTACACTTCAAAGAAACTTTATAGTCTATAATTTTTTGTGAGACCCTTGAGGTAATGAACGGTGACATATAAATTTGCCCGAAACGTCGATTTTCCTGCTCCTCGGATGCTGCCTGGCCTGCTGTGTTTTTCCAGCACCACATTTTTCAACTCTGGTGACATATAAATGCCAGGTTCTGTCCCTCTAACAAGGATACAGCTGTTGTATTATCACCCTTGCGTGGCTACTGCTGAACCTTAATGTCTGTAGCAGGAGAAACGGAGGTTGAGGGTGCTAGGACTGAGAGGTGATGTGAAACATTGCCATTTGATGGAGTATTCGGTTGTGAAGCAGTTAGCTGTGGGGACTCACAGGGTTTTCTGACTGTAAAGATTTGCAGCTAAGAACCAGCCCCGTATCAACTTTGGACTTGGACACGAAACCTTTACACACGAGATAAAAGCAAGGCTTCCCCAGAACGAGCTGCAGTTATTCGCCCCCAAATTTCTTGTGAACAATTGCAGAAGCGCCATAAGTGAAGTCTGCTGGTGCAGACTGGATGTGAACTTGCAAGCACGCGGGAATGAGGCCCAAGAGGTGTTGCAGAGACCGGGAATCCAGTCTAAAACCCTGCAGGGATGCTGACTGCTCTGCTGCATGTACAACCCTGTCGCTCCTCACTCCTGAATCATGGCCGAAAGAGGCCCCGAGGCGATAGAAATCCGTCACTTTGGGACTATTAGATGCGGAGCTCTCAATGGGTTCAAACTCAATGCACTGTTTGTGAGGCAAGTTGCAGTAATCACCTTGATCTCGCTCTCCAGCAATGTCCCATGTCCAGCGACTAGCAGCACACAGATCATCAGGGCGACCCCACTAACCGGCTGGGCTGTCAGCACTGACTGGGACAAACTTGCATCAGCTCCCCCCAAGTTGATTTGTCAAAGAGATTAGTCGAGTGTCTCACAGCGTCTCTACTCAATGCACAGCGTCCTTACATCACAGGTTACAGGCGGAGTTACACCGATGGGATATCTCTTCCCCCGTGTGTTCAGTGTCTTTGCCCGTGCAATACATTCCGTGTACTGTAACTGAATGTAAAACCACACGCCGGATAATAGCTTCCTGTTACCTGTTTGTTGCTGCACCTGTCTCCAACAATGGAAATTGTCAGGGCTAGACTCAACGGTGACAAAAACAACCTGCAAAAATATTAAAAACAGGACGTGCTGGAGAAACTCAGCAAGTTTTGTGGAGAGAGAAAGAGAGCTGTGCCTGAAGAGTTAAAAAATATCACACCATATCAGGTTATAGTCCAACCTGCAAGTAGAATGTTTCGGAGCGGTGTTGGGGTGGGGAAGGATCATAGTACACAGAATTTATAAGAAATAAAATCAACGTGTCATACAACTGATGCGATGTATTAGACAAACCCAGATGGTTGTTAAATCTTTAATTACTTAGAATGGGGTGTTGCAGGTTTTGTTTAATATGTAAATCCCAGAATTTACTGCCCCGAGATAACTTAAGGTTTCATCAGTGTATTAAAAAAGTGACATCTCAGCTCAGACAATGCATAAATGATGTGAGTTTAGACTCTGTCTATATCTCAACTTTGAGTCAGACTGGGTCTATTTTCAAAGTAGGAATTTATAAAATGTCACATGGACTGACTGCCTACAGACTGTGTGCCTTGTGAACAAAATGGAATGTATCTGCAAATACAAGTCTGCAATTTCAACATAGACTGATATGTGTGTGTGTGTGGGAGAGAGAGGGAGAGAGTGTGTTTGTGTGTGTGTTTGGGAGAGAGAAAGTGTGAGAGTATGTGTGCATGTGTCCGTGCTTGATAGTGTACACAAGTGTGACAGAGTATGAGAAGGTGTGTATGTGAGTGAGGATGTGTGTCTGAGAGACAGCATGTGTATGAGAGAGGGTCTGTGCGAGTGTGATTGTGTGTAAGAATCTGTGAGTACATGTGCGAGAGTGTATAATGTAGTGGGGTCGCCAGTATTGTGACATGAACAATAGACAATAGGTGCAGGAGTAGGCCATTCTGCCCTTCGAGCCTGCACCACCATTCAATATGATCATGGCTGATCATCCTTAATCAGTATCCTGTTCCTGCCTTATCTCCATAACCCTTGATTCCACTATCCTTGAGAGCTCTATCCAACTCTTTCTTAAATGAATCCAGAGACTGTGCCTCCACTGCCCTCTGGGGCAGAGCATTCCACACAACCACCACTCTCTGGGTGAAGAAGTTTCTCCTCATCTCTGTCCTAAATGGTATACCCCGTATTTTTAAGCTGTGTCCTCTGGTTCGGCACTCACCCATCCGTGGAAACATGTTTCCTGCCTCCAGAGTGTCCAATCCTTTAATAATCTTATATGTCTCAATCATATCCCCTCTCAGTCTTCTAAACTCAAGGATATACAAGCCCAGTCGCTCCAGTCTTTCAGTGTAAGGTAGTCCCGCCATTCCAGGAATTGACCTTGTGAACCTACGCTGCACTCCCTCAATAGCCAGAATGTCTTTCCTCAAATTTGGAGACCAGAACTGCACAGAGTACTCCAGGTGTGGTCTCACCAGGGCCCTGTACAGCTGCAGAAGAACCCCTTTGCTTCTATACTCAATCTCTCTTGTTATGAGGGCCAGCATGCTATTAGCCTTCTTCACTACCTACTGTACCTGCATGCTTACCTTCATTGACTGGTGTACAAGAACACACTCTCTGTACTTAAATTGATTCCATTTAGGTAGTAATCTGCCTTCCTGTTCTTGCCACAATTGTGGATAACCATACATTTATCCACATAAACTGCATCTGCCATGCATCTGACCACTCACCTAACCTGTCCAGGTCACCCTGTGATCTCCTAACATCCTCCTCACATTTCACCCTACCACCCAGCTTTGTATCATCAGCAAATTTGCTAATGTTATTGCTAATACCATCTTCTATATCATTAACATATATTGTAGAAAGCTGTGGTCCCAGTACTGATCCCTGGGGTACCCCACCGGTCACTGCCTGCCATTCCGAAATGGAGCCGTTTATCACTACTCTTTGTTTCCTATCAGCCAACCAACTTTCAATCCAAATTAGTACTTTGCCCCCAATACCATGCACCCTAATGTTGCTCACTAACCTCCTATGTATGACTTTATCAAAAGCTTTTTGAAAGTCCAGGTACACTACATCTGCTGGATCTCCCTCGTCCATCTTCAGGGTTACATCCTCAAAAAATTCCAGAAGATTAGTCAAGCATGATTTCCCCTTCATAAATCCATGCTGACTCTGACTTATCCTGTTACTACTATCCAGATGTGTCATAATTTCATCCTTTATAATAGACTCCAGCATCTTTCCCACCACTGAGGTCAGACTAACTGGTCTATAATTTCCTGTTTTCTCTCTCCCACCTTTCTTAAAAAGTGGTACAACATTAGCCACCCTCCAATCCACAGGAACTGATCCTGAATCTATCAAACTCTGGAAAATAATCACAAACGTATCCATGATTTCTCGAGCCACCTTCCCTTGGATATAGACCATCAGGCCCCGGGGACTTATCAACCTTCAGACCTAACAGTCTCTCCAACACCAATTCCTGGCAAATATAAATTCCCTTAAGTTCAGGTCCTTCAGCTACTGTTACCTCAGGGAGATTGCTTGTGTCTTCCCCAGTGAACATAGATTTGAAGTACCAATTCAATTCTTCTGCCATTTCTTTGTTCCCCGTAATATATTCCCCTGTTTCTGTCTTCAAGGGCCCAATTTTAGTATTAACCATTTTTTTTGCCTTTCACACACCTAAAAAAACTTTTTACTATCCTCCTTTATATTTTTGGCCAGTTTACCTTCGTACCTCATTTTTCTCTGCGTATTTCCTTCTTAGTAATCCTCTTTAAAAGCTTCCCAGTCCTCCATTTTCCCACTTATCTTTGCTATGTTTTACTTTATCTCTTTTAACTTTATGTATCTTGACTTCCCTCATCAGCCACGGTCACCCATGCCTCCTCCTAGGATCTTTCTTCCCTTTTGGAATGAACTGATCCTGCATCTTCTGCATTATACACAGAAATATCTGCCATTGTTCCTCCACTGTCATCCCTGCTAAGGTATTGCACCATTGAACTTTGGCCAGCTCCTCCCTCATAGCTCCATAGTTCCCTTTATTCAACAGAAATATTGTCACTTCCGATTGTACCCTCTCCCTCTCAAATTGCAGATTGAAGCTGATTGTATTATGGTCACTACTTCCCAATGGCTCCTTCACTTCGAGGTCCCTGATCAATTCTGGTTCGTTGCACAATACCAGATCCAGAATTGCCTTCTCCCTGGTCGGCTCCAGCACTAGCTGTTCTAAGAATCCATCTCCACAAAGTCTCTTTCTTGAGGTCGAATATCATCCTGATTCTCCCAGTCTACCTGCATGTTGAAATCCCCCATAATAACTGTAGTAACATCTTTGCGACAGGCCAATTTCAGCTCCTGATTCAACTTACATCCGACATCCAGACTACTGTTTGGGGGCGTGTAGATAACTCCCAAGAGGGTCTTTTTACCCTTAGTATTTCTCAGCTCTATCTACACTGACTTTACATCCCCTGATTCTAGGTCCCCCCGAGCAAGGGACTGAATATCATCCCTTACCAACATGGCCACCCCACCCCCTCTGCCCGTCAGTCTGTCCTTACGATAGCACGTGTAGCCTTGAATATTTATTTCCCAGGCCCTGTCCACTTGAAGCCACGTCTCAGTTATCCCCACAATATCATATCTGCCAATTTCCAAAAGAGCCACAAGCTCATCCATCTTATTTCTAATGCTTCGTGCATTCATGTATAGTATTTTTAATTTGTTACTGCCCTCACCCTTCCCATCAACTCCTATTTCACTCAACCTTACAGCATGATCCTTTTCTGAGTTTTCTGCCTCATTGATACAGTTGTCTTTCTTGACTTCCCTTGTTCTAACTTTCCCTTCAATTTCCTTCTTAAACATCCAGTTTGTTCCCCCCCCCCCCCCACTACTTAATTTAAACATAGCTGTGTTGCAGTAGCAAACCTGCCTGCCAGAATGCTGGTCCCTAACCTATTAAGGTGCAAACCATCTCTCTTGTAGAATTTATGCTTACCACAAAACATACCCCAGTGATCCAAGAATTTAAATCCTTGCTTCCTGCACCAGTTTCCCCAGCCACACGTTCAAGTCATTATCTCCCTGTTTCTGGCCTCAACAGCCTGAGGAACTGGAAGCAAACTGGAGATAACCAGCTTGGACGTCCTGCTTTTCAGTCTTCTTCCTAGTTCTCCGAAGTTCCGCTGTAGTATGTTCCTCCTCTTCTTCGACATCATTTGTGCCAACATGTACCACCACCTCTGGCTCTTCACCTTCATCCTTGAGGATTTCCTGCACTCTGTCTGTGATGTCTTTAACCCTGGCACCAGGAACCAAGATCGCAATTGAGGTCGTCCTCACAGGTACCAAACTTGGCTATCCATCAACATCAACTTCACCAGTTTCCAAATGTCCCCTCCCCCCACCTCATCCCAGATCCAACCCTCCAACTCAGCACCGCTCTCCTGACCCGTCCTACCTGTCCAATGTCCTATCCACTGTCCTATTGTTACTATCACCCCCCTCCCCCCCACCCTGTATCCACCTTTCACCTTCCCAGGAACCTTCCCCACAGCCCCACCCCTCTATTTATCCCTCAGCCCCCTTCCCACTCCACGTTCCCAATGAAGGGCTTATGCCCAAAACATCGACTCTCCTGCTCCTCAGATGCTACCTGACCTGTGCTTGTCCAGTGCCACATTTTTCAACTCTCCAGCATCTGCAGTCCTCACTTTCTCCTATCAACCTCTGCTTGGTAACTCTACCTTGTTGTGTATCCTGAAGTCCACCCTGGAGGATGGTCACCCGAAGATCCGAGGTTCAGCCTGACCACTGAGGTGCTAGCTGACCGGGAGGAAACACCCCTGTCTGGTGATTGTTGCGCAGTGTCCATTCATCCGTTGTCATAGCGTCTGCTTGACCTTGCCAATGTACCAGGCCTCAGGACATCCTCGCCTGCAGTGAATGAGATAGGCGACATTGGCCAAGTCACATGAGTACCTGCTGAGTACATGGTGGGTGGTCTCCCCACGTGTAATGGTGATATCCATGCCAACACATGGGCTAACTCTTGTTGTATGGTGTTGTG
Organism: Hemiscyllium ocellatum; assembly: GCF_020745735.1. Taxonomy (NCBI): domain Eukaryota; kingdom Metazoa; phylum Chordata; class Chondrichthyes; order Orectolobiformes; family Hemiscylliidae; genus Hemiscyllium; species Hemiscyllium ocellatum. The sequence goes on from NC_083429.1 coordinate 50,234,846, forward strand.
GTTGATGTTGCTGGGCAGTTTGCTGGGAACAATAGTCTGTTTAAGGTTTGGTGGCTGTTTAAAGGTGAAAAATGGAGGTGTGGGGAAGATCATGGGGAGGTGCTCATCCTCACACCTTTAATGCATTGTCTGAGCTGAGATGTCACTTTTTTTATAAAACCTTAAGTTATCTCCGGACTGTGACTTGAAAGAATTCTGGGATTTACATATTAATCAAACAAAACCTGAAACCCACTCTAAGTGATGAAAGACTTATCAGCAATCTAGGTTTGTTCAATACATCGCATTAATTGTATAACACTTTGATCTTTTACTATAAATTCTGTGTCCTATGATCCTATTCCACTAGCTACCTGATCAACACTCTGAAAGCTTGTACTTCCAAATAAATCTGTTGAACTATAACTTAGTGTTGTGTGATTTTTAACTTTGTCCACAGATGATGCCAGATCTGCTGAATATTGTGCTGTGTTTTTCCAGCTATTTCTCTTTTTGACTGTTCCAGATCTCCAGCAACTACAGTTTATTTTTAAATTTTACTAGAGAAATATTACTTTAATTTCACTTCACCAAAAGGAATGAAAATCTTAGAATTACCCTGGTTAAACTCAGGGGTTGTTCATTTAAGATCAGGGAAGGTTTGATGGAGATGTTCAAATTCGTTCATGCTTTGATGGGGAGAAAATAAAACTGAGAAAAATGTAAAACCACAGTAGACAGATTCAAAATGATACATGAAAGAATCAGGCGTGCAAAGGAAGCTTTACTTTTACATGTTGAGTTGTTCGGACCTAGGACACAGTGTCCAAAACAAACACAGAGGTAGATTCAATGGTAACATTGTGAAAAGGGGATTGGTTAAGTACCTGAAAGGTAAAATGTGAATGAGTAGTGAATTGAGATTAACAGAAGGGCTCTACCAAAGAGCTGACACAGTCATGGTGGACTGAATGGCCTGGTGGATTAAATCAGTCTGTGATTCGGCACAAACCCATGGCAAAGGTTTACATTCCAAACATTTGGGTGTATTCAATTTATTTGTTACTGCTTTACACTGTTGCCTGACCAAGAGAGCAGCATCCAATTCACAGTTCTCAATAAGTCATATTTGACTTGAATCATTAACTCTGTTTCTCTCTGCACAGATGCTGCCAGGCCTGCTGAGTTTCTCCAGCACTCTCTGGTTTAAAGTCAGCATCCAACTCACCTTCTTAAAGTTCCATATCAAACAAGGAGATAGGTAGAAGTTTTATATTCATTTGGAAGTTCATGGAAGACCTCAATGATTTATGTCCCTCACTCTAAGCACTAAGCACAGACCCCAGTGCTTCTCTTGACCTGAAAATTTACTTCTTAGCCCAAGCACAGCTGTAAATCCTGCAACCTCAGCACTGTGGGCCCTTGGAGCTCTGGGTCTTAGTTGTTGAGCTTAAACCCATCTCCTGCATCTCCCAGACCACTTACACTTCACCAGCCAAAAATGCATAGAGAAAACTTTGAATAGATTCCTGGTTCTTTCTCCTTTTAAGAAAATTGTAACTTTGAATCGCTTGAGCAAGCGTTGTCTTTCAGACAAGATGTTTTCATAGACTCCCTACAGGGTGGAAACAAGCCATTAAGCCCATAAGTCCACACCAACTCTTTGAAGAGTATCCCACGCAGACCCATTTCCCCTACCCTAGTACTTTTAGATTTCCTCCAACTAATGCACCTAACCTGCACATCCCTAAACACTACGGGCAATTTAGCGTGGCCACTTCAGCTAACCTGCGTATCTTTGGACTATGGGAGGAAACCAGAGCACCCAGAGAAAACCCATACAGACACGGTGAGAATGCGAAAACTCGACACAGACAGTCCACCAAGACTGGAATTGAACCCGGGCCTCTGCTAACCATTGAGCCACCATGCTGCACAAGGCCCATTGTCCTCTTTGGTGGATATAAATGATTCCATGGTATTAATTTTGAAGAAGAGAAGGGAAATCCTTTCCATGTCCTGGAACAATATTCATCCTCAATCGACATTACTTAAACTTATTTGATCATTAACACATTGCCATTTGTGGGATCTTGCTATGTGTAGTTGTATTGGTGTGTTTCATGCATTAAAACAAAGATTAAACTTCAAAAGAACTTAATTGCTGTAAATCTCATTGAGATGTCCTGAGGTATGAAAGTTTCTTTATAAGCTTACTTTTCTTTAAATATTTAAAGGATTCAAGATTAAATGCACCTTACCAGGATTTGATGTAGAAATTGTTGTTTGAAAGCGTGAAGTCACACAACACCAGGTTATAGTCCAACAGGTTTATTTGAGATTACCAATTAATGATGTCAGAATGAAATTGAGAAACACCTCTTCACACAGTGGTAAGTGGAAATCTGGGATGTACTCTGTCCAACCAGAATGTAAAAACTGGAGAAAAGGTTTCATTAGCTCAGTTGGCTAAATGGCCAACTTGTGGTGCAGAGTGGGTTCAATTCATACACCAGGTGAGGTTACTGTGAAGGACTATCCTTCTCACCCTTTACCTGAGATATGGTGACCCTCAGGTTAAACCACCACCAGTCATCCTTCTGTAATGAGAGGACACCTCTAATGTCTGATAAGCCTGTGGTGACTATACATTTTGATGTTGTAGGTCAACTGAAATGTTCAAGACCAAGACTGACTAATTTTTATTCACCAAGAGTGTCAAAAGAAATGGAATCAAAATGACTGAATGGAATTTAGGTACAAATAAGCCACAAACCACATAAATGGTGGAACAGATGTGAGGGACTAAATGTATGTTATGCAAATGCTGAAGTACCAACTGAGATTGATCAAGTCCCTAGAGTGTCGCTTGAACCCACAAGCTTCAGACTTCACCATCATTAGGTTGTGTTAATGAGCATACTCAAATTATATCAGAAACCAGAAGAAGAGGTAATGATCATGTCACTTCCCTAATTTGTCCCACTATTATTGATGTTGACCTACATTGGTTCCTGGCTAAGCAACACCTTGAATAAATTCAAATAATCACCTTTATTTTTAAATGCTATGGCCCCACCCCTCTTTATTTCCTATCTCCTCCAACCTCAGATCCTCTAAGTTAAGCACTCTCCTTTAATTCTGGTCTCTTGAGCATCCCCAATTTTCTTCCCCTCTCGACAATCATGTTCAACTGCCTGGGCAACACATGTCTTTTAAATTCCTTAAGTGATAAAATCAAGATGAAATGTTGGAATACCACATTCCATTTTGACAAAACTGCCAAACAATTGCCAGAGTTGAGATATTGGAGACTCAGTCAGGGGACAAACCTTAAATGTCCTGAACAAGAGTCGGCCAAAGTGGTCAGTTTATGACACAAACAGAGTAATTGGCACCTTGATAGAGTAGTGTTATGGGCATCTTGGGTAACTCAGTACAAATGACGATGCCTGGAATTAAACTGCATTAAAAGGAACATATAAAGTTAAAAATCACACAACACCAGGTTATAGGAGAAAGTGAGGTCTGCAGATGCTGGAGCATCAGAGTTGAAAATGTGTTGCTGGAAAAGCGCAGCAGGTCAGGCAGCATCCAAGGAACAGGAAATTTGACGTTTCGGGCATAAGCCCTTCATCAGGAATGAGGAAAGTGTGTCCAGCAGGCTTATGCCCAAAACGTCAAATTTCCTGTTCCTTGGATGCTGCCTGACCTGCTGCGCTTTTCCAGCAACACATTTTCAACACCAGGTTATAGTCCAACAGGTTTAATTGGAAGCACACTAGCTTTTGGAGCGACGCTCCTTCAAGGACTATAACCTGGTGTTGTGTGATTTTATACACCCCAGTCCAACACCAGCATCTCCAAATCATAAAAGGAGCATGTTTGGGATAGAAATGCAATTCTGTAAAATGTGTCTCCTAGCTTGCATTAGTCATGTGACTTCTACCCTGAGGCCCACACTGGAGGTATCCACCTTTACCCCAGTTCACTAAAGACAGAGTAAATCTAAGACTGGTGTCCCATAAGCCTGTGACAAAAACTATCACATTTGCTTGTACTATAACAGTGGCTGCACATTAAAACAATTCACTGCACAGATAGTACATAGAGATCATTTCCATTAAAACCAGTATTCTCTTAACAAGAACATTGAGTAGAATCGCCTCAGTGGTGAAGTGGCCAAATTCAGACCTCAATATGCTGCTATGAAATCACTTTTAGGTAATTCAGTTCACTAAAGCAGGTAATTTCAGTTTTTTTTTGTTATTGGATCAACTCCAGTAAAATCTCCCTGACTTTATCCTGATCATTACTGATGAAGGGCTTTTGCCTGAAACATCGATTTTCCTGCTCCTCGGACGCTGCCTGACTTGTTGTGTTTTTCCAGCACACTCTAATCTTGACTCTAATCTCCAGCAACTACAGTACCCATTTATGTCCAGTAAAATCTTAGCTGGTGCAAAATTAACTTTTAAAAATATTTCATGTGATTGAAATTAGGAACTCAGCATTTAAAATCAGAAACCAAATAAAAATTGTGGAACAGTTTCAACAAATCAATTGCCTATAAACTGTTTGTACATTTTAAACTTCATTAATGTGGACAATGGTCAGAAAAGCTTTGACTATGGATAACCACTACTAAATCTTATTTAACCAGAGTAACGTAGCATTCCTACATAAATAGTATGAGCATTTTCTGAGACACTTGTTATAGACTACAACAAACCCCTCAAAATATATTAAGTCGATAGCCTAGACTCTAACTTTTATTCAAAGGCAAGTGTAAAGCGCTGTGTTCCAGATATGATTTGATTGGTCACACTACTTGGCTTTAAGTAAAACACACTTTACTCTTACACTAAAATTAAATTACAAACAAAAAAATTGGCATTAATTTTTATGCTATTAAAAGACTTAATGAGTAATATATTATTCAGCTGCTACTCATCAACTATCCTAATATAGCAGCATCCCATAAACATTTGCTTGGCAAGGACAAATTCAGTAAAACAGATTTCCCTCACTTGCTATCTCTTCCAGTCCAGGAGAAAGAACACCAACAGAATTAATCTAGCAGCTGAGAGAGAGAGAGCTGTATCTAACAGCTTTCACTCCAAAACTCCAACTTCAAAAATTGAAAGCAAAAACTAAGACCCTGAGTTTGTGTGAGTCTGACTCCATCACCTGTGCATCATTTGTATAAATTTCTTAAAAATTGATTTTGGTTTCCATGGAGCAGAAACCATTTCAACAGTTTTACAACACCCCGCTTCAAGAGAAACAGGACAGATCAAATCCTTCTTAAAGGCACATACCATCTCATACTAAACATGTAACGTATTCAGTCAGCACACATGATGCAAGGCATCATATTTGTATTATTCCAGCAATTATTCATTTACATCGAAATAGGTCATCATCTGCACCACATCTGACAAACCTGAACATCAGCATTAATGGAATAAGCAGAACACAAATACAGTATTAGGGAACAATGACCGACTTTAAATGATTAATTACTAGTTTCAAACTTGCCAGTTCCTTAATCAGGAACATATTAGCTGACAAGGCATGATTTCAGGGTCATAAATATTGGATTGACATTGATCAGAATTCATATTGATGTTTAAACTGATACAGCCACAGTCACAGAATGTTCATGTTGATCAGCTGATGTTCTCTGTCATTGCTCCAGACGGCAAAATACTCCAGGTGACAGAAATTTGAAGAGAATAAAAGTAACAAAGTGAGACACAGATGTGTTCTGATGAAAAGTAATTGACCTAAAATGAACTCTGTTTCTCACACCACAGATGCTGCTCAACCTATTGAGTATTTACAGCAATTGCTATTATTTCCAGAACTCAATTACACAGGCAATACTTAGTCAAGCAGCTTTTTCCAGAAGTGATTTGCTGTGAGTTTCCTCCATCATGATCCCTTGGTATGAACTACACATTGAGAGGATAGCTTCACTAAAGTTCAATGCACAATGATGGGTGATACATTTAACTTTGCTACCCATTTTATATTTTCCTGCCTTGATAAAATTGAGGTCATCCACAATTCTGTTACCATGCACTGGCTCACAATTAAGCAATGTTGCAATTTTTAAATTCTACTGCGTTGTTTCTAATCCTTTTGTGGTCTTGCTTCTCCCTAGTTCTGGAACCTCCGCCAGCTGCACAAACCACCAAACTGTCTGCTTTCCACTTGAGCATTCCTAGTTTAATTGATTCACCACTGGCACTCGTGTCTTCAACAACCAAGTCCTAAGTTCAGGAATTCCCTTCCTAAAGCTCTCTCCCATTTTTCTCTCCTTTCTCCTTAAACATTACCTTTCTGACCAAGATGAGAAGGTGCTGGTGTTGGAATGGGATAGACCAAGTCAGAAGTCACACAACACCAGGTTGATTTGAAATCGCAAGCTTTCAGAATGCTGTTCCTTCATCAGATGAAGTCACCTGACAAAGGAGCAGTGCTCTGAAAGCTCATGATTTCAAATAAACCTGTTGGACTATAACCTGGTGTCATGTGACTTCTGACCTGCCTTAGGTGTTCTTGGTGGCAAGAAATTTTGTTTGATTATTGCTTTCATTAACTACCTTGATGCATTTTACTATTTTAGAAATGCTCGTTAGATGCAATCTATTCGTTAATTTCAAAGATTGCAGTCCACTTAATTTCCAGGGTTACTGTCATTTTAAATTTTTCATTTGAATGATCAACTAAGATAAAAATTATCATCAACAGTAACAAGTACTCCTTTTGTTAATGGTGAAAACTTTAATGATTAACTCAAAGGAAATTTAATAAGTCAAAGCATGTTTTTCCCTGATCATAACTATGCATTTCAGTTCCTCTGGCACCTACATGTCAAGTAAGGCCTTGAGCATACCATTCAAAATCAATTGCTCATTCCCCAGAGATTCCTGGTCATTTTCATTTTGTGGAAGTGTAACAGACAGATGGTCTGCTATTATCTAATGGTCATCCACATTATTGTAGCCCATTAGAACCCCAGAGTTGAGGTTTCCATAACTGAATGATATCAGTAGACGAGAGTACAGATGGGAGGTTGAGAAGGGATTTGATTTCACACAGAACACAGCTGAAACATGCAGTCTGAAAGAACAGTAGAGGCAGAGGCACTGAGAATATTTAAGAAGTGGTTGGATTACACCTATGAAGTGCTGTGGATCAAGAGCTGGAAAGTGGAACTAGACTGTACTAACTAAACATTAACATTAAACACAAAACATTATAGAAAGCTGGAGAGAATCTGACTGAGATCCTATACTCTCCTATTCCATCCTCTTGTGATAATAATCTGACATAACACCCATGCACATGCTCAGTAGCTGTCAGTATTGATGCCCCATTAAATGCCAGTATTGTTTCCCTTTTAAATCCCAGAATTGCTACCCCTTTAAATGATAGGGTTACTGCCCCTTTGAATCCAAGAGATACTGACACTTTAAATCAAGAGTTATTGTCCCTTTAAATCCCAGGTTGACTGTCCCTTTAAATCCCAGGGATCTGTTCCTTTAGTCCCTGGGGTACTGCCCTTTTAAATTACCTTTAAATCCAAGGGTTACTGCCCCTTAAATCCAACGGGGTTGCCTCTTTAAAGCCTAGCATTACTGCCCCTTTAAATCCCAGGGAGCTGCCCCTTTAAATCCGAGGGATCTGCCCCTTTAAATCCGAGGGATCTGCTCCTTTAAATACCAGGGATCTGCCCCTTTAAATCTCAGGAGTCTGCCCCTTTAAATCCGAGGGATCTGCTCCTTTAATTCCCAGGGATCTGCCCCTTTAAATTCCAGGAGTCTGCCCCTTTAAATCCCAGGGATCTGCCCATTTAAAACCCAGGGATCTGCCCCTTTAAATCCCAGGGATCTGCTCCTTTAAATCCCAGGGATCTGCTCCTTTAAATCCGAGGGATCTGCCCCTTTAAATACCAGCAGTCTGCCCCTTTAAAACCCAGGGATCTGCTCCTTTAAATCCCAGGGATCTGCCCCTTTAAATTCCAGGAGTCTACCCCTTTAAATCCCAGGGATCTGCCCCTTTAAATACCAGCAGTCTGCCCCATTAAATCCCAGGGATCTGCCCCTTTAAATCCCAGCGATCTGCTCCTTTAAATCCAAGGAGTCTGCCCCTTTAAATCCCAGGGATCTGCTCCTTTAAATCCCAGGGTTCTGCCCCTTTAAATCCCAGGAGTCTACCCCTTTAAATCCCAGGGACCTGCCCCTTTAAATACCAGCAGTCTGCCCCATTAAATCCCAGGGATCTGCCCCTTTAAATCCCAGGGATCTGCTCCTTTAAATCCCAGGGTTCTGCCCCTTTAAATCCCAGGAGTCTGCCCCTTTAAATCCCAGGAATCTGCCCCATTAAATCCCAGGAATCTGCCCCTTTAAATCCCAGGGATGTACCCCTTTAAATCCCAGGAGTCTGCCCCTTTAAATCCCAGGGATCTGCCCCTTTAAATCCCAGGAGTTCTGCCCCTTTAAATCCCAGGAATCTGCCCCTTTAAATCCCAGGGATCTGCCCCTTTAAATCCCAGGGTTCTGCCCCTTTAAATCCCAGGAATCTGCCCCTTTAAATCCCAGGGATGTGCCTCTCTAAAAGAGAACGTCTGATGGTTCTATTAGTGACGTTACCATCAGGCCACCCAACAGCCAATGGGAGCCAAGGAGGTGTTCAGTCGGGCGAGCCATAAGCCCCGCCCATCCCCACATGAATGGTCAGAACGTAAGTACCGCCCTTTCTATGTCTTCACTTCATTGGCCTAGCCTGTGACATCAGGCGTCACAGACAGGCAGATGGTCCAATCGATGTGGAGGCTGCGGGCCCTGAATGGCTGAATCCTGCTGTCACTCACATCCTGGGGAGGCGAGGCCTGCGCGTTGCCTTAGCAACCGACCGGCGGAGTGGCCTGAGAGAGCTCGGCGCTTTAACATCCTTGTGCCTCCCTGGAGGATCGGGCAGCAGGTAGGAGCGGGGTAACCGGACCCGGGGAGACCTTAATGATCGGGGGGGGGAGGAATGGGGCAACCGGCTGGGGGTACGGGCATGGGGGGGGGGGTCAGAGAGAGTGGGGTACCAGGGTTAGGGGAGGGTTAACTGACCAAGCCCAGGGATACCTGACAAGGAGGCATCTCCTCCCCACTCCATCCCTCCAGTTTCCTGCTGAAGGTTGCACAGTCAGATTGGATTCTGGATTAACAAAAACCTTTGCATTCAAGTGCAAGGGTGTTAATTTCTGAGCCAGGAGTTAGCACCTCTGGCAGTGCTGCACCCCCTCAGTGCTGCAGTGGGTGTAACATCTGACCCTCTGCATGGATGGTTGCTCTGGACCCCCATTCACAAGCAGCTGGCTCCCAGATCATGAGCTAAGCCCCTGGGGAATTAATGTTGCTCCCTGCCACTACCACCACCCAATCCAATCCACCCATTCACTCCTCCTTGCCACCCCCCCCCTTCACTCTGCAAACAAAAACTGAAAGAACTGCAGATGCTGTAATCCTGAGTCAAAAACAGAAATTGCTGGAAGAGCTCAGCAGGTCTGGCAGCATCTGTGGAGAGAAGTCAGAGTTAACGTTTCAGGTTGAGCAAGCCTTCCTCAACTCTGTTCTGAGGAAGAGTCACTCAACCTGAAACATTCATTCTGATTTCTGTCCACATATGCTGCCTGACCTGCTGAGCTTTTCCAGCAATTTCAATGATCCTCCTTCAGAACTGAAGAGTATTAACATAAAGACTGCAACTGTTTTTTTATTTCTGTATTTTTGACTCTGGTCTAAAATGAAAAAGAACTTTTGTTAAACCTAGGAATGTGGAAGGAATAGCTGCATTTTTGAAAACAAGTTATGGAGCTTATGAGTTATGTTTACAGTGTTGCTTTGCAAGCAGTTGGGGAGATGAGATAAGACAGTATCACACCAGGGTATGGACTGAGTGAGATCAGTGAGCAGTTGGGTGTTGATTGGTTGGTGCATTTTTTGAACAGTTGTAAAACCCAAAGGTCATCAGCCTGATAACAACAATCTAATTCGCAGGCAGCTGAGTAGCTTATGTGGGTGAATGGTGCAGCGGTAGTGTCCCTACCTCCAAATGAGGATACCTGGATTCAAGTTTCACCTGTTCTAGAGGTTTGTACTGACATTGAAAGTTGATAAAAAAATTTCTACAGTGGTAAAAGGTCTTATGGAGCTTTGAGAAGATTTGTAGTTCAGGTTGAGTTTCTGGGTGTAGGTTTGATCGCTGAGCTGGAAGATTTATTTCCAGACATTTTATCACTCCACTAGGTAACATCTTCAGTGGGCCTTAGGGCGAAGCACTGCTGATGATGCCTGCTTTCTATATATATGTTTGGGTTTTTTGAGATGGTGATGTCATTTCCTGTTCTTTTTCTCAGGGGGTGGTATATGAGGCCTAATTCGATATTTAATAAGCTGTTGATTTTGACCAGTGACCTATGAAACTGAACAATTGATGAGTAAATTCCCTGTATCTTTGAAAAAGAACTGAGAATCTGGAATGAAGAACTTTGGAGAACCAAAAGTTTTGGGAATTAAAAAAAAAACACCTCCATCTAATGAGGACTGGTGCTAATGAACTGTGTTTCCCCAGCATTGTGTGTGTGTGTGTGTGTGTGTGTGTGTGTGGAGGGTGGGGGAGGGGTTTAAAAGGAGTGTTAGTTTCAGTTGTAGAATTGTATGTTGATGGTCATAACTGTTTACTCATGGTTAGAATTTACTTGTGACAAATTGTTTTATTAAGTACAGGATTCTGGTCAGTTTTCTGATCACCTGATTCCATCAAACTGGTAAACCTGAGGCTTTACATACTCTGGTTATATCATCAGTTTTTGCTATGAATCTGGCAGTAATGGGGTTCAAGAATTGGTGCACTTTTCCAAGTGGATTGTGGCAATAGATTCATTTTAACTTTGGTTCTCTCTCCACGAATGCTGCAAGACCAGTGGTTTTGCCTAAACTGCTTTTATTTGAGTTTTTCAGCAACCATAGTATTTTGCTTTTATTTGATCTCGAACTGAGCAATTTGGTTAGAGTCCAAAATAAAAAAAAATGTCTTGCATTTGTTCAGTCCTACACATGACCCCTGGACAAACTCCAAAATGCTTTACAGACAACAGTACTTTACTGAAGTGGAGTCATTGTTATAATTTTAGGAAGTGTTGAAACCAATGTGTATGTGGTGAGCTCAACAAACAGCAATTGGAAAATGACCAGGTAGGTTTGTTTTATTGTGAGGCTAATTAGGGGATAAATATTGGTTGGGGCACAGGGGAGAGCTATGTCCTGCTCTTCTTTGAAGTAGTGCCATGTGATCTCTTACATCCACAATTGTGGGCAGATGTGAGCCACTGGTTGATGTCCCATCTAATATATACAATAAATGAAACCACTGAAAGAAAGTGGCAGCCTAAAAGTTTACACAGCTGCTTTATCAGTGTTTACTGTTTACGATCTTGATTATAACAGTAAAGAGGTTTATATCTGTGAAATCCAGTGTGCCAGATTAATTGTGGCTTCGCAGTTGTCAGCTTTATAAAAGCTCCCACAAAAATGAAGCATGTTCCAGATTTTCACTTTATTTCAAAATAAAATTAAGATAATTGAGAAATGAAATATTAGGGTTGTTCTAACTTGCGTTTATATTTTTATTTGGATAACCTCAATGTGGCTGTCATCATTCTATATGTTTTAATGCAAAATAATTTTATTTGGAATTCAGCAATTTATCAGGCTGAATCCAGTGTTCTGTTTTAGGGTCATACCTGTTCAGTAACATTACTTTGTAGAATTTAATGGAAGAGTTTAAATATTTTGTGAATGAATATCTTACAGTAATTTCTGAGCATATTTTCTGTACTTAAGAGTTTCTGATATTGTGAATTACCAAACTCTTCTGATTTGAACTCCATCCTGGCTAACTTCCCACACTCCATCCTTCATGAACTTAAGCTTACCCAAAACTCTGCCTGTGTCTGAATTAGGACCTAGTTCCAACCATTTAGATTAGATTAGATTACTTACAGTGTGGAAACAGGCCCTTCGGCCCAACAAGTCCACACCGACCCGCCGAAGCGAAACCCACCCATACCCCTACATTTACCCCTTACCTAACACTACGGACAATTTAGCATCGCCAATTCACCTGACCTGCACATCTTTGGACTGTGGGAGGAAACCGGAGCACCCGGAGGAAACCCACGCAGACACGGGGAGAACGTGCAAACTCCACACAGTCTGTCGTCTGAGTCGGGAAATGAACCCGGGTCTCAGGCGCTGTGAGGCAGCAGTGCTAACCACTGTGCCACCGTGCCGCCCACTAATACCATCCCTAATCCTCACTGATATATGTTCGGTATCAGATTTAGCAAGGCATGTATTTTAAAGTTCTCTTTAGTTTCCAATCCTTGAAGCCTCACCCTCCTTAAAATCTCTATCCCTAAAATCTTCAGATTAATTCTGTTGACATTATTCAGCCATCTTGATTTTAAGATCCCTCGAGTCTTTCCACCTCTTTGTTCTCCTTTTTTAATGAAGTTCTATAAAACTTGAGTTTGTGTTCAGCTTTTGGACACCTCTCTTAATATCTCCTTGTGTTATTTGGTGTCAAACTTTATTTGATAAAGATTGCTGCACAGTGATGTCCCGACATATTTTGTCTGCTTGTTTCTCAGCAACAAACAGAACATTGTTTCAACATCAGAACATTATTTCATTGAGCCAACACACACTGCAGCACAGAGGAACTACACAGAGCAGCGGAAAATCACTTATACTGTGTATTCAAAAAGAATGGGTACTCAATGAACACAGTCCATCGATTTCTCGGCAACAAACCCAAATAAGCAGACAAAACACATTGGGAAACCTTAGCCACCCTCCCCTACAACAAAAACAGCTCGGGAGTGACTGCCAGACTACTCAGACCCCTTGGCATCATGATAGCCCACAAACCCGCCAACACCCTAAAACAGCAGCTAATGAACTTGAAAGACTCTATACAGGCAACGAGCAAAACTAAGGTCATTTACAAAATACCGTGCAAGGACTGTAACAAACACTACATTGGACAAACAGGGAGAAAACGAGCCACCAGGATACAGGAACACCAACTAACCACAAAACAACATGACCCCCTCTCACTAGTATCCTCACATACGGATGAGGAAGGACACCTCTTCGACTGGGAAAACACACCCATCCTAGGACAACCAAACAAAGACACGCACAAGAATTCCTAGAGGCACGGCATTCCAACCGGAACTCCATCAACAAACACATCGGATTAGATACCATCTACCACCACCTGAGAAAAAGAACAGGAAGTGACATCACCACAGGAAATGACATCACCAACCCAAAGAAACCCAAACATATGAATAGAAAGCAGGAATCATCAGCATTGCTTCACCTGAGGCCCACTGAAGATGTTCGAGGAGAAAGTGAGGTCTGCAGATGCTGGAGATCAGAGCTGAAAATGTGTTGCTGGAAAAACTTATGCCCGAAACATCGAATTTCCTGTTCCTTGGATGCTGCCTGACCTGTTGCGCTTTTCCAGCAACACATTTTCAGCTCTGGATTCCTGAAGAAGGGCTTATGCCCAAAACGTCGAATTTCCTGTTCCTTGGATGCTGCCTGACCTGTTGCGCTTTTCCAGCAACACATTTTCACCACTGAAGATGTTACCTAGTAGGGTGACGAAACATTTGGAAATGAACTTTCGAACTCCGTGAGCAAACCTACATCCAGCACTTTATTAGTCATAACTGTTTATGTAGCACCTCTCACCTCGAAATGACTGAGCACAAGAATTTAGACTATCACTAAACAGACTGATTTGAAATTCTCTTTTGCTTATTTAATGTTTTTGTATAAGTGAATGACGTAAGCATTATTGTTGAGCAATACCAGAATCTCTTTGAACACAGAACATTACAGCGCAGTACAGGCTCTTCGGCCCTTGATGTTGTGCCAACCTGTGAAACCAATCTGAAGCCCATCTAATCTACAATATTCCATTCTCATCCATATGCCTATCCAGTGACCATTTAAATGCCCTTAAAGTTGGTGAGTCTACTACTGTTGCAGGCAGTGTGTTTCATGCCCCTGCTAGTCTCTGAGGAAATCTGTCTTATACCCATCATCCCTCAATTTAAAGGTATGTCCCTTCATGCTAGTTACCGCCGTCCAAGGAAAAAGGCTCTCGCTGTTCAGCCTATCTAACCTCCATGATTATCTTATATGTCTCAATTATGATTTGGAGGTGCTGGTGTTGGAATGGGGTGTACAATGTTAAAAATCACACAACACTGGGTTATGGTAGAACAGGTTTATTTGAAAGCACCAGCTTTTGTAGTGCTGCTTTTTCATGAGGTGGTTGTGAAGGTGCAGCGCTCCGAAAGCTAGTGCTTCCAAATAAACCTGTTGGACAATAACCTGGTGTTGTGTGATTTTTTTTTAACTTGCATCTCAATTAAGGCACCTCTCCACCTTCCTGTCAGAGTCAGTGCAAATGAAGATTTGGGAAGAATGCTGTGTTCACAGGGAATTAATTTTCATACATGAATCACTAAGACCTCTTCTTTTGGTTTCCAGGTTATGCCATGGATATTATATTACATTATACAGACTACTACTTCTTCACACCGTATGTGTACCCCAGTTCCTGGCCAGAGGATGCTGCTGTTCGCCAGATAATCAGCCTCCTGGTTGTAACAAATCTGGGAGCTGCTGCTATCTACCTCCTCTTTGGAATGTTTAGCTATTATTTTATTTTTGATCACATGCTGAAAAAACATCCGCAGTATTTACCGGTATGTACTATATCCCTGATGTCTGTATTTGTGTTAGTTCATCTGATTTTTACATGGATTTTAAAGGAGCTGGCCAATTAGTCTCAGAAACCCTGACCCCCCCACTCTTTGTTGACAATCCTGAACATCTTTCCTGTTTTAGTACATATTCTGATCATAGTTTTTATAAACAGTGGAATTAAAGGCTTCATGACAGCTTGTGAGATGACCTACTGCATTGGCTCATCTGCAGGTAGAATATCTGTTATGTTGCATATAAAACCCTCTGCACCACGAGTTTCCATCATCCATTTGGAGGAAATGGTGTGAGAGTTCCTGAGACAGTACTTGATAGAAAAATAGAATCCTTATGTGATTTTAAAATTATTTTTTTCAACACTTGTTCAGACTAGCAAATGGGATTTATTTTAATTTGGAGTGCCTAATATTTTCTTGCTTATAAGTTACTATTTTGCCGCCACGTTTCACTAATTTCTTTTTATTTTACTTCCTATTCTTCTTTTCTCTGCCCAGCCTCTGCAGAGCAACTAGCCTCTAGCTGCCCTCTTAGATGGAGAGGCCGTACTGAATGAGGTGACAGCCCAGCAGCTCTAACCTCTCCTTCTTGCTTGCACTGGGGTTTTAAAATGTGAAACTTTCTAATCATTTTGGAATGCTGGCATCTCAATTTTTGTGTGTTACTTTATTATTTCTTCAAAATGAGATGCATTGTCTATGACTTGTTGTGCATTACTATTAACGAGGTTACAGTAAGGTACTGGAGGAGTCAGGGCTTCGATGTGTGGAACTGAGAAGGTTGAGATGAGTGATCTGATTAAGATCAAAGTAAATCGTTTCCCCTGGTCAATGGGATGTTGTTAAAGGCAGATGTTTAAGGCAGTCCAAACAGCAACTAAACTGGGAGTTAGGAAACATTTCTTCACACAGAATGATTGAAATCACAGAATCCCTACAATGTGGAAGCAGGGAATTCGGCCCATTGAGTCCACATCGAACTTTCGAAGAGCATCCTGTACAGTCACCTGAGGCTGGAATCTAACCTGGGTGCATGTTAAGCAGCAGTGCACACCGCTGAGCTGCTGTGCTGGCCTCAGGAATGTGGAAGCTCCATGCTGCAAAGCATTGTTGGAGCAGAGTTCATTTCATTCTCTCAAAAGGGAATTAAATAGTTTCTTGAGAGGTTATGATGTACAGTTCATGCGAAGTGGGCAGGATTTGTGATATATTTGGCTAACTGATGTGTAGAGAGAAACTGGCTCAGATATACTGGACCAGATTACCTGTTTCTGCCCTGAGACTTCAAAAACAAACACACATTCCATATGTGGTTCTTTGGAAATGTTGGTAATTGAATTTGATTTTCTGGATATTTTTAAAACCAATTTCTTTTTTTTTATCCCCCACCTCTTTTATAGAACCAAGTGCAGCGGGAGATAAAGTATGCTTTGAAGTCAATGCCTTGGATGAGCATTCCAACAGTGGCGTTATTCTTTGCAGAGGTCCGAGGCTACAGCAAATTGTATGACAATATTGAGGATTCCCATTATGGTAAGCGTTTTTAACAAAATAGGAATTCGATGCAGGGAAATGGATTCCAGCCAACATTTTATTTCATTCCCTAACACTGGGCAGCAAGCTGAACTCTGAACTCTGCATTGTTCTTGAACCCTGAGAGCAGGTGACACGGAAGGGCACGAGGAAACCATTTTCACCCTCCAGCCTGCTCTGCCTTTCTAGATCAGGACTGAATCGAAAATCTGATAGACTAGTTGCTTTGGAAATATCACCGTTGTATGAAACAAATTGTAATCTTATTCTCTGTAGCCTGCTATTGATTCCACTATTGTAGGACTTCGAGTTCTATTTTGAATTGGTTGCCTACGCCCCAAGCTGAAGCATTCCCCTTTCCAACATTTTTCATCTTTCATTCTTCCGTTCATTTGTGATTTGATCATTCTTCTGATCTTTTTCTCCCCTTTTTAATAACACTTCTTAAAACCTCCATCTTTTCCAAACCTTTGACCACTTGTCCCTTACCTTTTGAGTGACATGAAATAAAGTTTGTACAACAGCACACATGTGCAGGATCTTGGGATATTTCACTACTTTAAAGGTGCCATTTAAATGTAGCTGCTATTTATGGGCATTCGGTCTGAGTAAAGAGGGCCAAGGAAAGAGCCACTTTTTAAATAGCTGCAGAGCAGGGAAAGAGCAGTCCTTGGATATTAACTCTGGTGGGAGTTCTACCATCTCTCTCACACTCTTTCCCAAAACCCTCAAGCTTATGAACTGTGACTGTGCTCATAGCCACATGTGTATGATGAGCTGGAATAGGTGGGTAACCTGTGATTGTATCCTGAGCAGACTACCACTCTAACATTGGTCTTCCTGTTTAATCAGGTTGGTTTGGAGTAATCTTCAGTATGGCCTCCTTTCTTTTCTTCACGGACATGTGTATCTACTGGATCCACAGGTTTCTTCACCACCGGCTACTCTATAAGGTAAGTGTTAGAGTCACAAGGAAGTACAGTTTTTGTACACAGACAGAGTGACTTGAAAATTAAGTTTAGATTACATTTGTCACGATTAGATACACTTTTCAATGAAAAGGGGTTACTCAGGCATGTTAGCATTGATAACAATATTGATAGACCAGAAGGAGACTATTCGCCCCACTGAGGCAGCTCTCCATTTGACCCACTCCCCAGGTGTTGCCCCATACCCTGTAAATTTCTCCTTGAATACTGTTCAGCTTCCCCCTTTGTAAATTAATATTGATTGTCTGAAGAGAGTGTGTCAAGAATCTACTAATAATCTTATTTCCACTTCATAGGTTTATTTAAAAATGCTGATTTTTCTCGTTATTACATCTAGCCCAAATTTTGGATACTGAGAGGCATTTCAAGGCATGAGAACTGCATCATAATTGAACAGCATCTTGCGTAAATATAGAATTGCATCCCAAAAGAATCTTACGGCACCAACATTAATGTACACGCCTCTGGGCCAAAAGATCCATATTCAAGTCCCGTGATTCTTGGAGTTGTCATAATATGTCGAAACCAATCGAATTGTAAATGTTTGTTTAGCTTTTTAGAACTGCATTTTTTTCCTTTTTAAGCAATCACTAATGTGCTGATTATATATAATTTCTTTCTCTTATTTGCAGCGACTACACAAGCCCCACCATACCTGGAAGATTGCAACCCCATTTGCAAGTCATGCTTTTCATCCTGTAGATGGGTTCCTGCAGAGTATCCCATATCATATCTATCCCTTCCTGTTCCCGCTACACAAGCTGGTCTACCTGGGTCTTTACATCTTTGTCAACATCTGGACAGTGTCCATTCACGATGGGAATTACAGACTGCCTAAAGTCCTCGAGGAGGTCATCAATGGTGCAGCCCATCATACCGACCACCACCTGTACTTTGACTACAATTATGGGCAGTACTTTACACTCTGGGACAGAATCGGAGGCTCCTACAAGTGCCCGTCTGCCTATGAAGGTAAAGGACCCCATGACTATTTGAGGAAGCTGACAGCTGAGGGAAAGCTGTGTAGTTCTTCCTCCAATGGCCAGGCAGCCATCGAAAATGTCAGCAAAGAGGAATGAGCTGCTCCCATTGTCTACTTCCCTTGCTTTGCTCCAGTGAAGCACTATCATCTCTGCCAAGAGCAATACAACGAATAATACATAGTCCAGGCATCGCTCAGTATTTTAATTTGCCCTATCTTATTACTACAAAGTAAAATCTATTGGAAATGGGTAGCAGTAATAGACAGTTTGTTGCCTTGTGAATGAGGGGAATTTGAATTTACTAGCTATTCACAGACTGGAAATACTTTCTTTTATAAATAATTTATAGTACAATAATTGCTTAGGGCATTGACATATTACTGACTTAATAACTTTGTTAATGCTGTGCATGCCATTATCTAGGGTCTGGGTGATTATTGGTTGTCTTCTCATTGTAATTATGTATGATATTACCATAATTCATTTATTCTAATGATTCTGAGGAATTTTGAAACCGTGTGCTGTACAGCCTTTTATAAAGTAAAGAATTGAAGGGCAGAATCAAAGATTCCCATGTACTGGAGATGATACTTCATTTCAGATGCACTATTGTGAACCATTATTGAAGGTTGAGTTCATACCTTAAACAATTCTGTTTAATGTTTACTGCCTACATAATTTTGTGGTATTTCTTGGATTATTCTGTGGAATGTACAGTAAAATTCAATACTGCTTTCATGAGTGGGTTACTTATTTTCATCAAATTTTTATTTTTTATAAATATTTTTATTAAAAACTTCAAATCTTTTACAAAACAACTATATATAGAAATAAAGCAAAATACAAAAAATATAGAGATAGTATAATAGTCATATCACAATACTATTTAATGATAAACTACCTACTATTCTACCAGAACAAACGTATCTACTTAAACAAAACTACAATTAAATTAAGTTGAATTCAAATTAGCTTAAATTATATCATATTACTTTATTCTATTTCACTCACCACATCTCCACTAAAACTCCTACCTCTGGGGGCACAAGTCGTTGTACCTGTATTTCTTTTCACCTAGTTGACCCCTCCCAGGGCCCTACAGGCACCAAACTGATTTCCATGGCTATATCACAGCCCTAATTAATATTGTTGATAAGTCTGCGTCAATATAATTTAGAAAGGGCCGCCGTGTCTTATAAAACTGCTTCGTCCAACTCTATTTTGATTTAATCCCTGCCCTCCCCTTCATTGTTTGATCATACAGCGTTGCCCTCTGAGAAGGGCACTGCTTGTCACTGGCCACCCTGGGGTTTTGTTTTGTGGTGCACCATATTTGTGAGGTAATCTTGGGGGGGATGCTCCATCACCAGCCTACACTGCCCCATAAGACCTGGGGGGTTTTCCAACTTCCAATTCATTAAAATGTCCTCCCTTGCAAAGTGGGTAAGAATGTTACACAGTCTCTTTCCATGCTCCTTCAGACAGGGCAAATTTGGCAACCCCAGAAGAAGAAATACCAGATCCACTTTGAGTTCGATTCCCCGGATTTCCTTCAGCTCCCTTACTATGGCACTACAGAATCTCTGAATCTTTAAACATGACCAATAGCAGTGTATGAGAGTGCCTATGTTAATTTTACATTTGGGAAACCCTGGTGATGCTCCTGTCTTGAACTTAGCTAGCCTCTCTGGCACATATGAGCCCTGTGTAAAATCTTCAATTGCATGGCCTGCGCTTTGTTACATATTGAGATTTTCTTTACATTTTTCCATATATCTTCCAATTTTTCCAATAAAATATCCTCTCCTGGTTCCTGATTCCAAGTCCTACAGAGTCTCTCCACATCTAAGGCACATCCTTTCTGTAAATGATACAAAGTACTAACCGAAAGAGCGCCCGTGCACCGGAGTAGTCTTTTCTCTACGTCTGACTGGTAAGAAGCGTGGTCCTCCTCTGTGTATAATCCCTTATCTGAAAGTACCTGAAAAGGGCCCTATTAAACATTCTATATTTCTGACTTCGTTGGCTAAATGACACCAAGACCTCCCCCTTGAATAAATCTCCCAAACAGGAGATTTGCCTATTCTCCCACAGCTTAAAGCTGGAGTCCATTGCTCCAGGTTTAAATCCTGGGGCTCCCACCAAATGGGTAAATGGCGAGGTCTTAAGCCAATTGCCCTCGTCTTGCCTCATTACCCTCCAAGCTTTTACTGTATTCAAAATGATTGGGCTCTTACACTGTTTGATCACATTTCATCTTATCCATGAATAATAGATTAACTAGGGGACATCTCGATGGCGGGGCTTCAATGTCACGCCAAATTGATTAAGAATCCTCCCTGTACCCAGTTACCCACATATGCTAACAGGGTGCTTATTTGATATCTCTTTAAGTCTGGAAGGGCCACACCACCATCTCTCTCCCCCAATTTAATTAGAGGTTGCCTGCAACACAAATAAAGGACTGTCACCAACCATTGAGCCTCAGTAACACTCATCTGGGTAGCAACACCGGGAGCATTCTCAAGGGGTACAACAGGTGAGGAAGAACATTCATTTTAATCAGGGCTATTTGGCCTAACCATGATAATGGTAATCCCTCCCACTGTTGCAAATCCTGTTTTATCCTCTCCAGTAGTTGTGCATAGTTATCTTTATACAGCTGGTGGAAGGCAGGGGTAATATATATCCCCAAATCCAAAAAACCCTTTGGCGACCATCTAAATGGGTGATGCAGTCCACCATCAGATCAGGCACCTCCCCTAATCCCCTCACTGGCATAGCTTCTGACTTTTGTAAAGTTGATCCTGTATCCCGCTAAACTGCCAAATAAATTAATTTTTTGAATCAATCGAGGAACAGACTCCTCTGGATTGGCCAAGAACAAAAGGACATCATCAGCGTATAGGGTGATTTTATGGTCCCCCATTCCCACCCCTGGTGCCACTATTTCAGGATTCTTCCTGATTGTCTCGGCTAACAGCTCAATTGCCAAGGTAAATTACAGTGGTGAGAAAGGACAAACCTGTTGTCTACCTGTCCCAGTATTAAAGTTATCTGACTTAGTACCATTCATGATGACTGTTGCCTTCAGATCATTATACAATATCGCCACCCACCTGGCAAAGGCTCCCACCAGACCAAAGCGCTGTAGGACCCCAAACAGGTACAGCCATTCTATCCAGTCAAACTCCTTTTCTGCATCTAGGGAGACCACCAAACTTGGGATCCATCAATGCTGGCATACCTGTCTATGTTCAGTACCCTACTGATATTGTTGGAGGAGCTACGGCCCTTGATAAAACCCATCTGATCTACTTTTGTAAAATAGGGCAATACCTTTTCCAACCTCAGGGCCAGCATCTTTGATCGAATTTCAAAGTCTACATTCAACAGTGAAATTGGTCTGTATGAAGCACATTCTTCAGGGTCTTTCCTCTTCTTTAAAATAAGGGCGATATTCGCCTCCCTAAGAGAGGGCAGCAGACAAACCTGTGTATATAAATGGCTATAAATCCCCAAAAATGACTCCATCAACACATTTATGAATTCCTTATAAAACTCACTCCAGAATCCATCTGGCCCTGGTACTTTGCCAACCTAGTGATGCTTTATTGCTTCCTGCATCTCTTGTATCGTAGTAGACGCATTTAACAGGGAGACCTGTTCCATATTTATACTGGGGAGGTCCAAGTTCCAAAAAAAGAATGCATTCTCACTGTACCGTCTTTGCCGCCCTCTGACCAGTATAACTCTGCTGTATAAATCTAACATTGGTCTTCTTCAACTCATGGGTAACTGTGCCAGCCTTTTCTCTAACAGACATAATGGATTAGGAAGCATTTTTCTTTCTAGCCAGATATGCCTGGTATCTACCTGGCTTATCAGCAAAGTCAAATAATCTTTGTTTAGCAAAGAAGACGTCTTTTTTTTGCCACCTATATGTGCATTGAGTCATGAGTGGCCTGGAGAGCCGTGACCCCCTGCAGCTTGACCAATGAAGGCCCATTATAATATTCTTCCTCAGCTACCTTCAGCCGGGTCTCCAGCATCCGTTGCTGCTCCTTCCTCTGCTTCCTTCTAGTCATTGAATACAAAATAATGAGGCCTGGTAAATATGCCTTAGCGGCCTCCCAAAGTATTGCCGGATTACTGGCCATACCCGAGTTGATATCCCAGAAGGCTCTGAACTCACTTGTAAGGCACTCAACAAATTTCTCTCCCTTAACAGGAATAGATCCATGCGCCAGCACCGTATATCTATTCCACCACCCTTGATTTTAATATCTAAGTACATTTGAGGATGGTCCAAGATAGTTATATTCCCAAATGTTCTGTCCAAACTAACCAACGGCATAAGGAACATGTCAATTCGTATGTGGCACTTGTGTGAATTGGAATAAAAAGTAGTCTCCTCCTTTCAGGTGGAGGTGCCTCCACACATCCACTAATCCCATTTCCTCACTTATGTCCTCCAACTGTCCAGATTGCGCAAGTGTACCTGCCGGGCCCCTTAGTATCCTGTCTACCCCGGGATTCATTCGGAGCTTAAAATCCTCTCCTATGATCGTGTGGCGCACCTCAAGATTCATTAATTTAGCAACTGCATCAATTAGAAATTTAATTTCTAATTGATGCACTGGGGGACAATAAACATTCAGGACGCCATACTCTTCTCCTTGTATCGAGGTCACAAAACCAACAGCCTGTGACCTACCCTGAGCCATTACCCATTTACCTGCTACCCTATCCATCACTTACCTTTTGTAAGCCATAGAATACAGCAGCTACTTCTTCAAAAAGGGGCGTGGTCTTGGCATCAATTCTCACCACTACTGCTGGCTTGGTTTCCTGCACTGGATGGTCCTACTTTAGCTGGGAAGATTTCTGGCTTGGAAGTTTACCCAGGACACTCTTCTAAAGGCATCTGGTCAAACTCTGGGTTGGAAATAGGGATCCTGAGCAAGGTTAGATGATTGAGAACTTTATGCAGAGTTTATGACCACATTATATGTTCATGTCCAACCCAAAAGACCAAACACATAGCTAGGGATTGATTTTAACCAAATGATTAGTTTTGAAATTCCAAGCAATAATAACCAAGATGCTGCCAGCATCGACTTAGTTTGATAGTTTTTAATGTTTGAGAAGGCACATCACCTTTTAATAGTTTGACCATTTTGGGTAATGTCAGAAAGCATATCTTTGCACGAAGGATCAGGAAATCTGCAGTACACTCCTCTGAAGCAGAAAATTGATGGATTTTGTTTTGCATTTTTAATATTAAGGATTAGATAGATGGAGTTAAGATGTAGATCAGCTTTGACCTAATTAATTAGCAGAACAGACATGACAAGACGTCTGTTCCTATTCCTACAACATTACTGGTTACTGAATTATTTTATAATGTGTTTGAATTGATTACAGTTTCTGTCCATCATGATATAACCGATTAAACATCCCACTTAACATTACTGTCTAGGTGTACCTCATTGCGATACTGCTTGCCAAACTCCTCTTTAAAGTCACATTGTTCTTTTTCCAAAAGACCAATTGACCTCTCCTCCACAAAGGTGCTGACTGATCTACTTCTGGCATCTTCTGTCTCCTTTATAAATCTTCTGCATCTCCAGATTTTCTGTTAACAGCATCCTGATGGTGAGAAGTTAATGAGAACTATTTTCAAGCTGGTTAAAGGGGCCCTGTTGTAGTGCAAGTGTAGATTCCCCAACACTGAGGTAGGAGGAGAAAGTGAGGACTGCGGATGCTGGAGAGCAGAGTCAAAGAGTGTGGTGTTGGAAAAGCCAGTCAGGCAGCATCCGAGGAGCAGGAGAGTCGACACTTTGTGCATAAACATTCCTGGTGAAGACCTTATGTTTGAAACGCCGACTCTCCTGCTCCTTGGATGCCGCCTGACCAGCTGTGCTTTTCCAGCGCTACACTTTTTGACACTGAGGCAGGAGGCCGAGGTTCAAGTCTTGCCTGCTCTAGAGATCTGTAATAACTTCTGAACAGATTGGAAAATAACTTCAAGCTGTGAAAACTAATCTCGAAATTTGTGTTAATCAGCAATACCATCATTGTCCACTTGGGTGCAGCTCTGAGCACAGATCATATTTGCAGATAAGGTCATTAAAGTTTTGTGGTTGAAGATAAAGTTTAATTTAGATTCAAAACGTCATCACTCCTCCCCAAACCACTCTCACGGTTTCACTGAGGGGTCCCACAAGTTCCAAGCCTTGATGATGGGGTTACCAGACCAACCAACCCAACCACCCCGTGGCTCAACACTTCAACTCCCCCTCCCACTCCACCAAGGACATGCAAGTCCTTGGACTCGTCCATCGCCAGACCATAACAACACGACGGCTGGAGGAAGAGCGCCTCATCTTCCACCTAGGAACCCTCCAACCACAAGGGATGAACTCAGATTTGAAAATGCTTTGCTGGTTAAAGCACAGCAGGTCAGGCAGCATCCAAGGAAAAGGAAATTCGACGTTTCGGGCATAAGCCCTTCATCAGGAATGATGAAGGGCTTATGCCCGAAACGTCGAATTTCCTATTCCTTGGATGCTGCCTGACCTGCTGTGCTTTAACTAGCAACGCATTTTCAACTGTGATCTCCAGCATCTGCAGACCTCATTTTTTACCCCATGAACTCAGATTTCTCCAGTTTGCTCATTTCCCCTCCCCCCACCTTGTCTCAGTCAAATCCCTCGAACTCAGCACCGCCTTCCTAACCTGCAATCTTCTTCCTGACCTCTCTGCCCCCACCCCACTCCAGCCTATCACCCTCACCTTGACCTCCTTCCACCTATTGCATCTCCAACGCCCCTCCCCAAGTCCCTCCTCCCTACCTTTTATCTTAGCCTGCTGGACACACTTTCCTCATTCCTGAAGAAGGGCTTCTGCCCGAAAAGTCGATTCTCCTGTTCCTTGGCTGCTGCCTGACCTGCTGCGCTTTTCCAGCAACACATTTTCAGCTCTGATCTCCAGCAGCTGCAGTCCTCACTTTCTCCTCAGAGTGGGAAAAGGTTTGGGAAGCAGTGTCTTGCTGTAATTCCTTTCCTGTCTTGTCTCCATCTTGTGACGTGCTTTCGCTGTGTATGGAGGGAAGGTCGGCATGAAGTGCTTTTGTTTCGCAGAATCTCTGTTGTGGTATAACTGAAAACCATATCGGTGCACCTGAAGTCACCAGAGATTTTGGGGAAGGCAGAGGTCTAACTGTAATTTCTTCTGTGGTCAATTTCAAGGTGATCTCCCCAGCTACAGCTTCAGGTTATGTGCATTAGTTGGGGATTTCTCCATAAATAAAAATTGGCCACTAGAGGTAGTACGCTGGTAGTGTCCCAACCTCTGAACTAAGAAGCTCAGCTTCAGATCCAGAGCTGTGAAATAATGTTCTGAACAGGTTGATTAGCAAATATCAAAAATGCCCATTAATGATTAGATATTCCAACTCAAAAGAAGATTGCACGCTGCAAGACTTAGGAGTAGAAATTAGGCCATTCAGCCCATTGAGTCTGCTCCGCCATTCAATCATGGCTGATAAGTTTCTCAACTCCATTCTCCCTCTTTCTTCCCATAACCCTTGATCCCTTTGACAATCAATAACCTACCTATCTCAGAGTTAAATACACCCAATGATCTGGAATCCACAACCTTCTATGGCAGTGAATGCCATAGATTCACCACTCTGTCACTAAAATAACCCGTCTCCAGCAACCACATGTGTAGACTTGCTCATTAATGAGGTCACTTTTGCTGTGCAAAGTTTCCAACGCAACTGATTCCAGAAAGGAATGCGACAGGGGAAAAAAAACGCCCAGAGTTTCTCCAGGCTTCCCATTTGACAGTTGTTAAACTCTTGCCATCCAATTAGGTAGTCTCTAGAAAAGCAATCACTTGTATTTTGTGCACAGAAAGTTCCCACTGATTACAATGTGATATTGACCAGCTCGTCTGTTTCTCAAAAACAAACTGTTAAATAATCAATGTCCAAGATGGTCAATTCATCTGAAATAGCATAAGGAGCAATTAATTTGGGGCACAACTGGAGTTTGGGTGGATCTGGGAGTAGGGTGTTGTTTTTGGTAATAATAGGGAAATGGGGGGCTTTGGTAATAATGAAAATGGAATTATTAAATAGTCCTGATTGGAGTGTGTGTATTACTGGCTGGGCCAGCATTTATAAACCATCCCTAAGTACCTTGGAGAAGGTGATGCTGAGCTGCCTTCTTGAACTGCTGTAGTACTTGCCATGTAGGGGCACCCACAGTGCAATGAGGAAGAGAGTTTCAGAATTTTGACCCAGCAACATTGAAAGAGGGGTGATAGTACCAAAGGATGATGTGCAGCTTGGAAACCTTAAAGCATCTAAAACTTACAAGTAATGTGATCACCTTACTGCCAGTTCACCAATGGACTTTTCACATTTTATTCTTTCATGGGCTGATAGCATCACTGGCTGGGCCAACATTTGTTCCCATCCCTAAGTGCTCTTGACCTGACTGCCTTGCTTGGCCCTGTTAGAGATCAGTTAAGAGTCAACCACATTACTGTGGATTTAGAGTCACACAAAGACCAGACTAGGTAAGGATGGCACGGTGGCACAGTGGTTAGCACTGCTGCCTCACAGCACCTGAGACCTGGGTTCAATTCCCGACTCAGGCGACTGACTGTGTGGAGTTTGCACGTTGTCTACGTGGGTTTCCTCTGGGTGCTCCGGTTTCCTTCCACAGTCCAAAGATGTGCGGGTCAGGCGAATTGGCCATGCTAAATTGCCCGTAGTGTTAGATAGGGATAAAAATGTAGGGGTATGGGTGGGTTGTGGGTCGGTGTGGACTTGTTGGGCTGAAGGGCCTGTTTCCACACTGTAAGTCTAATCATCTCTTTCACAATTATTTGATTCATGATCTGCCATGGTGGGATCTGAACCCCTGTCCCCAGGACATTACCCAGGCCCTTTTGGATTATAGTCAAATAACAGCACCACTATTTTACTATTGCATCCGTTTGATTTCATTCTTATTATTGAACTGAGACACCTAGCCTGTCCTGTCTGACAGGCACAGGACACAAGACATCCCCCCAAAAAAAGGCCAAGTTAGGGACATCCCTTACAATTAGGGGACATGACTTGTAGGTGTCGGTGTAATTTTGCAGAATTACATTTTATTTTGCTCAAACACTGCAAGAATCCATGTAAAAATCTGTAAAACTGTACAGAGGGTTTGACAGTTTGACATAGCATTGGGACACAGACAGACTTCACACCTGGTGTTTAAAAAGCTGAGCCATTTTGATGTAATTTAAAAGAAGTCCTGGGATTTACATATCAAGAACAGAAACCAGCATATCCCATTATAAAAGATGAAAGTTTTAATCTCAGATTGTTTACTGTGTCACGTCTCCATGACACCAGATACCTTTGGCTATAAATTCTGTGGAATTAACCTTCTGTGGATCTTAACCTCCACAACCACCTGATGAAGGAGCAGCACTCCGAGAGCTAGTGCTTCCAAATAAACCTGTTGGACTATTGCCTGGTGTTGCGTGATTTTTAAATTAGGAGACAATTGGCCACTGGTGTTCCAAGGCACCTGGAAAAACTGGCCTGGTCTTGAGTGTTGCATTTTTTAAAATTTTCTCAGTTTTGTATCTATAAGGCTTTTGCTGCACAAGTAATTTTGCCAAGCCCTCCTGGTGCTATTCTAAAGTGCAACAATACATTTTTACATTGCTTTCTCTACACAGATGCTGCCAGACCTGCTGGGTTTCTCCAGCAACTTGTGTTGTTCTTTTTAACACTGTTCCCCTTACCTTTTAGCTTGTTTGAAAAGTAAAGGCTTCTGCAGACATGTTTTTGGTGAAGTGGCCTGTCTTTTTACAACTGAGAGATTTGGAGGATAAAGTTCACACTTCACATCCACAGTAAGGTTTCCTGGGGCCTCAAGTAAATTGAGGAACAACAGAATGACATGACCAGCAATTTAAATAGTCGCAAGGAAACAGAGCAGAGTGCAGTTCAGGAGGAAGACCAAGAGCAAGCTGCACTGATGAAGCATCGGCAACTGAATCATAGCACTGGAATATTGACTGCTGATTGTAAGTTCGGTGCTGCTCTGAAACAGAAACATGTTGCAGGAAAAGGGAATTAGCTTTCAATCAGGGATTTCTGTTCTCGTTGATAGGTTCTTTTTCAACCTGTATATTTTGGGGAATGTTCCTGAGTATAATGAAGTTTTTCTCTCACTTTATCAATTATTCTTTCCAATTGGGTGGCACGGTGGCATAGTGGTTGGCACTGTTGCCTCACAGCGCCATAGATCTGGGTTCAATTCCTGCCTCAGGCAACTGACCGTGTGGAGTTTGCACGTTCTCCCCGTGTCTGCGTGGATTTCCTCCGGGTGCTCCAGTTTCCTCCCACAGTCCAAAGATGTGCGGGTCAGGTGAATTGGCCATGCTAAATTGCCTGTAGTGCTAGGTAAGTGGTAAATGTAGGGGTATAGGTGGGTTGCGCTTCGGCGGGTCGGTGTGGACTTGTTGGGCTGAAGGGCCTGTTTCCACACTGTAAGTAATCTATCAATTATCATGATCATTTTATGGTGCTGATAATGGACGTCGGTGTATCTATCTGTGGATATTAAGTTCTAAGTTCTTGACTGTATTCGAGACAGAGCTTGATAGATTAATGGATGCTGATGGGGTGAGGGAAATGGGGATAGAGTGGGAATATGGAGATGAGGGGCCAGATCAACCATGATTGTGTTTAATGATGGAGTGGGCCTGAAGGCAAAATAGCCGATTCCTGTGTACTCTGTTTTAATGTTCTATAAACTATAAACCTGGTTATAGGATAAATCAGCACAGATCAATATATTCTCATTCATTGCTGCATTTTGCAATTAATTAGCTGATACAACCTATTTAGAGGTTTCTTTCATTTAGTTTCTGAAGGCCTCACAAGATGAAACGTAACTGCCTCCACTCTCTTTCACTCTGGAACTTCACTGTCTGTGCCTCAATTTCCTCCTTCCTTTCCTGAAGGTGCTGACTCTCACTGGGGTATGGGGTCTCTCTCCCCTCACCTGAAGCTGCTGACTCACTAATTCTTGGTTGACTCACCCCCAGAGCCTCAGCAATTGCTATTTTTCATGTTTCAGCCTGCTATAATGTGTCAGAAGCTGTTTGGAGCTGTTGCAAGTCAGTGCTCTCCAGGCCTAGTTCCCACAAGCACTCCCTGTCTAGCAGCACTCACATGGGACTCAGGAAGGAATCTGGTCTGGAAGAGTTCATAGAAACTCTGGGCTCAGTTACTAACAACTCCAAAATGTTCAGCCTGAAAGAATGATTGAAACTGTCAATGGACATGATCCTACACAGTCCTACACTGATGTTTAGCCACAATCACCATTTCAGTCTGTAGGCTTTATACTTTTGCTATCTTTCTCCAATACTATAAACTGTCCATTTGTATCTCCACTGCCCAGTTCCCCGCTTTCTCAAAGTCCTGCTCCACTGTCACATCACTCCCTTTACTCACAAACCTATGTTGAATCTGGCGGTGCCACCACTTCAAGATCTCATCCTTGATTTCAAATTCCAACCTGGTCCCGCCCCCATCCTTATCTGTTCAAGCCTCTCTAGCCCCACGATCTTCTGAAATCTCTGTTCTCCTCTGATTCTGAGGTCCTGCACAGCTCTTATTTCCTGTTTCATTATTGGCAGCCATACCTGAACTGAGAATTTCCCTCTCCACTTCCTCTTGCCAGGCACTAAGTAAAACCTACCTCTTTGACTAAGGTTCTGGTTGGCTGTCATAATATCTCTTTGTGTCAAATTTGAGTCACATTTTGACTGAGGGTCAAATTTTGTTTGATGGCATCCCTGCAGATTATCTAGGGATGGCTTACTATGTCGAAGGTGCTTTGGAAATGCAACTTGTTATTGTCACTGATTATCTTTCTCTCCGTAGGTGAGGAACAGTGAAATGGATCTCCTCTTGCTGCTGTCATCTCTCATATTCTGTGGTAAGTACTTTGTTTATTGGAAACAGTGACGGAAGAGTGGCCTGTATTAGGCAGAGGGTTTGAGTCACAACTGTAATTGGGGCTGGGATTGCTGACTGTGGCTCGTTACATTCCTGGAGATTTTGTTCCATGGTTCACCCACCTCTAAATATCAAGCCCCCACCCAACAGTCATCATTGATTTGTTTTTAGTTGAGCTGCATTGAATCTATTTAAGAATGGGCTCAATGAGTTGAACAGTGGACTTGCAGCTCAGATCGGGCTGAATTGGAATCTATTTTCATGCCTGTGAGCAAAAATAGATTTCCAGCGCATTAACTTAAAACAAAGAACTGTGGAGTTTGGAAATCTGAAATGAAAACAGAAATTCAACAGGTCTGGCAGCATCTGTGGAGGGAAGGTAGAGTTAACTGGCTCTCAACGTTAACAGTTTCTCTCTCCAGAGATGCTGCCAGACCTGCTGAGTTTCTCCAGAAATTTCTGTTTTTATTGATGGTACTGTTTGGTTTTGAGGACAGAGGAGGAAAGACTCAGCTCAGTGTCAGTGTTGACAAAAGGAGTAAAGATTGTATTTTGGTAGCATTTTTCATGACCTGAGAGTATCCCAGATGCTCTGCAACCAAAGAAATGCTTTTTAAGCATAGCTGATGTTGTCATATTGGAAACACTGAAATCAATTCGTATACAATAAGCTTCCACAAACAGTAATTCGATAACGATTTTTTATTGGTGTTGATTGAGGGAATAAATATTGACACTGAGAAGAGCTCCTCTACTCTTCTTTGGAAATAGATCTTTCAGGTCCACGGGGGCCTGAATTTATCAAATCATACGTCAGATGGCACCTCCAACATTGTGACACTCCCTCGATGCTGCACTGAAATGTCAGCCACAACTTTTGAGTTCAAATCCTGGAATGGGATTTGAAGCCATAACTTGTACCCATACTGAGGTAACATTGTTACCCACTGTTCCCATATACATAAGCACCCTATCCTCCAGTACTCCTGTATTTATATATAAATTAATTCAATACTAATATTTATAAATTTGGTCTTTGTTTTCATTGTTATCTTTGTTAGTGAATTTTACACTCTCACAACTGCCTTGAGTAATAGGGCACACTTTTCCTGCTCTTTTTTCTAAATCACTTTCAATCTTACATTGATATCTTTTCATTCAAGACCCTTCAACTACTGGAAACATTCTGGGGGTTATTGGGACCCATCATAGGGAAATTAAAGGCTTTGGGATCAATGCTGGTTTTAGACTCTGCCTGATTTTACTCTTCATTAAAGTCAACAGAGAACAATTTTGGACATTCCTTCCCATTCTCTGGAATTTCCACCAGCGAAATTATGTCAGAAAAAGACCCTCTGTTTCTGCTTACCCTGTTCCTTCCATTCATAATGTTAAATACCTCTGTCAAATCACCTTGTACACCAGACAAGAAGAAATAGGAGCAGGAATTGGCCATTCAGCCCGTTGAATTTTCTCCATCATTCAATGAGATTATGGTTGATCTTTTAACTCAATTCTACTTTCTAACTCTAACCTCATATGGCTTGGTTGCCTCAGTGCCCAAAACTCTATACATCCCAATCTTAAATGAGTTCAGTCTTCCAGGTTCTCTCTGGGATTGAGAATTCCAAAGATTCATACTTATTTTGAGCTGAGACATTTCTCCTCAGCTCAGTGTTAAATGGCTTTTTCCCAACTTTCGACTATGAATCATAGACCCAGATTCTCCAACTTAGGGGGCAACAGCCTCTCAGCATCTACCTATAGCAACCGCCTTGTCCCTAAGAAAGTTATGGACAGAACTTGCCATTTTGTTTCTGACCAAATGTGGCAGTGAGTGCCTGTAGGATTGAGAGACTGCACCGTCCCCCACCCCCGCCATTGTGTCTTACCCAATCAACTCCCATGACATAGACGTCCCACCTCTCTGGCTGAACAGCAGCACAAAGGACTGGCACCATCAATGGCTTTGTGCTGCCACACTTTCACCCTCATTCATATCTAGATTGCCTCTATCCTGGGTTGAGAGTGTGATGCTGGAAAAGCACAGCAGGTCAGGCAGCATTAGAGGAGCAGGAGAATCAACGTTTCAGGCACTCTTGACTCGAGAAACGTCGGTTTTCCTGCTCCTCGCATGCTGCCTGACCTGCTGTGCTTTTCCAGCACCACACTCTCGACTCTGATCTCCAGCATCTGCAGTCCTCACTTTCTACTTCCTCTATCCTGGGTATAGTTCCTCCTAGCACCCCACCTATCCTACCCACCCACCCCCAACTCCAGTTGGTGATCTACTCTGTGTAATAGATGAGAAGACTACCACTTTACTCTACTGTCATGACAAAGTCAACTGGAGGGTTTGAGGCCTTTAACATGCCTTTAATTAACCCCTTAATGCCCTCAGTTTGTAGGGGTCAGGAAGGTTGCCCATGCACCTGCCCCCAAAACATAACTGCTGAACTGGGAGGAGGGGCAGTAACTTCTTGGCGTCAACTCACCCCAGTAGTTACCCATCCTCCACCTTCCTTGTCACGTTTAGGGAGGAAAGTCCCATCCAAATTTACATTTCAATGAGATCACTTCCTGCTTACAAACTGCACAGACTGTAAACCCATTCCTCCTCTCAGAGGACAGCTTTCTCTCCTAAGCCCTAATGAGATGTCATGGCTTGGGTGCAAGATTTTTGCTAAATTCCACAAATCGTATCCTTTGAACAAACTGTTCAGGTTCTGTACAGACGCTGATATATATGATCCCAGCTGTCTCTTTGCTGAGACTAAAACTGAAGGAGCAAGATTGAAAGCTCTGATGCAGTTGCATTGCTGCACAGGAGAGCATTTATTTTAATGGAAAGGGGAAGCTGAACCTGCAGATCCTTCCTATCACTACCTTGCCCGGCTACCAAAAACAAACCCACAGTTTCCCATTTTGAAGCCAGCTGACTTCAACTCATGATAATTTTAATACTGTGAAGCAATTTAACCCATAATAAAGTGCAGTTAATCCAGTCCATGCTACTAAACATGGGCTGTACCTTAACCAGGGTTCTGTATCTCACATAGCATGGTAAATCAAGCACCTTGTGGCTTTAGCTTTTGTCTGATATTGTGCAGGAAGATTTGCAGGCTTTTTATAAAATAAATATACCTGGCAGTGACAACATCAACTGGCTTTCATTTATGTAAATTATAAATCAACACCAGCACAACTGGTTCAAGATAAGTCATGAGTTTGACTGAATTCTTTGACAATATAAGTCATAAGACTGATGAGAGGAGTACCATTGGAAACATTAAAAACCACACAACACCAGGTTACAGTCCAACAGGTTTAATTGGAAGCACTAGCTTTCAGAGCAACGCTCCTTCATCAGGTGATTGTGGAGGGCACAATTGTAAGGCACAGAATTTATAGCAAAAATTTACAGTGTGATGTAACTGAAATTATACATTGAAAAATACCTTGATTGTTTGTTAAGCCGCTCATCTGTCAGAATGACCATGTTAGTTTCACTTCTTTCGTATGTAAATCACAAAACCTTTTTTAAAAGTTACATTCTCAGATTAACTTTAACAATTGGTGTCAGCCCAGACAATGTGTTGAAGGTGTTGTCCCCCTGTGTGGTGCTGTCTGTGCCATAATGTTTAGACTGATTCTAATCATGGATTCATGCAATTTTTGAGCAAGGTAACTCTGCAAGTACAAATTCACCCCACAAATGTGTGTGTGTGTGTGTGTGTGTGTGTGTGTGTGTGTGTGTGTGTGTGTTCACCTGCTTTTGATAAAGGGCCAGATCATAGACTAATGGTTGGTTTACTGATCAATGGATGTCTGCTGCCATGTTCCCAAGGAGCAGAGTTGTGACCATTGCTCTTTGTCATCTATACTGCAAGCGTGTTGTTTCTGGGCCTTAGTTGTAATTAATGCTAATGAATAAAATTGTATATATATTTGTGGCTAAGAACTGTTATCGTTTGCGCTCAGAAACAGAAATCAGAATTTGCGTCATACAGGCTGAAATGTATTTGCAATGTCTACACAATTTATATTTGGGACAATAGATACTCAGGAGCACATTAGAGTCTGGAACATAATCAAGAAAGCCATGTAGTTTCAAGTAGAATGACAGATATGCAGCAGAGAGTGGTAGCCTGGAATCTAAATCAAGGGTTTGTACCCAAGAGAGATTTACAGCCTTGAATCTAATTGTGGAGCTGTCATGCTTTATACATAAAATAACAGATACCCAGGAGAGGTTTACAGTCTGGAATCCACTCAAATCGGTTTAAGATAAGAGGGGAAAGATTTAAAAAGGACCTGAAGGGTAACATTTTCATGCAGAGGGTGGTGCATGTAAGGAACAAGCTGCCAGAGGAAGTGGTGGAGGCTGGTACAATTACAACATTTAAAAGGCATCTGGACGGGTATATGAATAAAAAGGGTTCAGAGAGATATGGGCAAAATGCCGGCAAATGGGACTAGGTCAGATTAGGATATCTGGTAGGCATGGATGAGTTGGACCGAAGGGTCTGTTTTTATGCTGTTCTGACTCTATGGCTCTAAGGTGTCTGGGTAGTTTATGTACAGGCTGAAGAATAGCTAGTGTAGCATCATCAACAGTGGGAATCAATCCATTGCCTGTCAGCCCAGATACTGAGGCTTCTACCCATCAATGGGCATTGGATGTTGGTTTCTGTTCTTCAGGTATCTGCTCCACATTAGCGATTGGTGTCTATACCCCAAGATCCTTGGTTGTAAAGGAGGGAATGGAGTTACGGTTGGACTGCAAACTCGAATACCAAACTGACATTCAACAACACAACATCAAACTGGAATGGTTGTATAGCTCTTACAGTGATACCAAAGAGGTCTTGGTGAGTGATGTGTTCCAGAGTTCTCTGTCGATTTCAGTGGCTGCACTTTACTTACATGATTTGTGACTTCTCTGTAACTCAAATGTCGTGACAGCTGCTGCCACTTACGGCAGTGATGTGGTTGAGAGCTTTCAGTAATCTCTGAGAAATTTTACAAAGGATCTGCAGAAATTGTCCACCAAAGCACATTGCAAATGAGGATAAATCAGTGGGTGATTGCTCTGATTATGTTTCCATTAAAAAAGATTGTACTTTTTTAATGTCACACACTGTCACATTGCAACACTTCAGCAACACAGAATGCACAATAACTTCAGCAAGTCACGGGCAGCATGTTTCCACTCTTCCAGGTCTATTTTGAACAGCTATGACTGTAGTTAGCAGTAAAAGTAAAGTCACCAGAAGAGCACACTCTAGTTAGACAGACATAGCTGATTGTGTTTTAACCTGAGGGTCACCATGCCTCAGGTGAAGGGAGAGACTGAGAAGGAGATTCTGAGAAGAAATAGTGCTGTGAGGAAGGCATATGGTGTACTGGGCTTTATTGGCAGAGGAATTGAGTTCTGGAGTCCTGAGGTCATGTTGCAGTTGTATAAGACTCTGGTGAGGCCTCATCTGGAGTATTGTGTGCAGTTTTGGTTGCCATACTATAGGAAGGATGTGGAAGCTTTAGAACGAGTGCAGAGGAGATTTACCAGGATGTTGCCTGGAATGGTAGGAAAATCTTATGAGGAAAGGCTGAGGCACTTGGGGCTGTTCTCATTGGAGAAGAGAAGGTTTAGGGGAGATCTGATAGAAGTGTATAAGATGATTAGGGGTTTAGATAGGGTAGATACTAAGAACCTTTTACCGCTAATGGAGTCAGGTGTTACTAGGGGACATAGCTTTAAATTAAGGGGTGGTAGGTATAGGACAGATGTTAGGGGTAGATTCTTCACACAGCGGGTTGTGAGTTCATGGAATGCCCTGCCCGTATCAGTGGTGAACTCTCCTTCTTTATGGTCATTTAAGCGGGCATTGGATAGGCATTTGGAAATTATTGGGCTAGTATAGGTTAGGTAGGATTCGGTCGGCGCAACATCGAGGGCCGAAGGGCCTGTACTGCGCTGTATCCTTCTATGTTCTATGTTCTATGAGAATTCTTCATGGTAACCTGAGCCTGAGCAGGAATTGAATCTATGCTGTTGGTGTCACTCTGCATCACAAACCAGCCAACTGACCCCCAATAGTAATGAGCAGGCCGACCAGGGAAGACCAGAGAAATGGGCAGCACGGTGACTCAGTGGTTAGCACTGCTGCCTCACAGAACCAAGGACCCAAGTTCGATTTTACACTCGGACAACTGTCTGTGTGGGGTTTGACATGCTACCCTTGTCAGTGCGGGTTTGTTCAGGTTTTCTCCAACAGTCCAAACATTGCAAGTTATGAGTTTGGCAACACTAAATTAGGTCATAGAGCATAGAATATTACAGAGCAGTACAGGCCTTTTGGCCATCGATGTTGTGCTGACCTGTGAAACCAATCTGAAGCCCATCTAACCTACACTGTTCCATTCTCATCCGTAAATTTATCCAATGACAATTTAAATGCCCTTAAAGTTGGTGAGTCTATTATTGTTGCAAGCAGGGCGTTCCACTCCCCTACTACACTCTGAGTAAAGAAATTACCTCTGATGTGTCCCATATCTATCACCCCTCAATTTAAAGCTATGTTCCCCCATGCTAGCCATCACTATCCAAGGAAAAAGGCTCTCACTGTCCACCCTATCTAACCCTCCGATTATCTTATATGTCTCTATTAAGTCACCTCTCACCTTTCTTATCTCTAATGAAAACAGCCTCAAGTCCCTCAGTTCTTTCCTCATTAAACCTTCACTCCATACTAGGCAACGTCCTAGCAAATCTCCTCTGAACCCTTTCCAAAGCTTTCACAACCTTCCTATAATGTGGTGACCAGAACTGTACGCAATCCTCCAAGTGCAGCCACACCAGGGTTTTGTACAACTGCAACATGACCTCATGGCTCCGAAACTCAATCCCTCTCCCAATAAACCGTGTGTCTTCTTAACAACTCTATCAATCTGGATGGCAACTTTCAGGGATCTATGTACATGGAAACCGAGCTCTCCCTGCTTATCTCTGCCAAGAATCTTACCATTAACCCCATACTCTTTATTCCTGTTGCTCCTTTCAAAGTGAATCACCTCACACTTTTCCACATTAAACTCCATTTGCCACAACTCAGCCCAGCTCTGCAGCTTATCTATGTCCCTCTGTAACCTGCAACATTCTTTTGCACTGTCCACAACTCCACCAACTTTACTTTTATCCACAAATTTACTAACCCATCATTCTACGCCCTCATCCAGGTCATTTATAAAAATGACAAACAGCAGTGGTCCCAAAACAGATCCTTGCGGTACACCACTAGTAACTGAACTCCAGGATGAACATTTCTCTTCAACCAGGTAAAAACAATGACTGCAGATGCTGGAAACCAGATTCTGGATTAGTGTTGCTTGAAAAGCACAGCAGTTCAGGCAGCATCCGAGGAGCAGGAAAATAGATGTTTCGGGCAAAAGCCCTTCATTAGGTATTCCTGATGAAGGGCTTTTGCCCGAAACGTCGATTTTCTTGCTCCTCAGATGCTGCCTGAACTTCTGTGCTTTTCCAGCACCACTAATCCAGATTTCTCTTCAACCACCATCTAGTTGTCTTCTGTCTTCTTCCATCTAGCCAATTTCTGATCTAAACCACAAAATCATCCTCAATCCCATGTCTCTGTATTTTGTGCAATAGCCTACCATGGGGAGCCTTATCGAACATCTTACTGAAATCCATACAAAGAACATCAACCACTTTACCCTCATCCACCTGTTTGGTCACCTTCTCAAAGAACTCAGAAGGTTTGTGAGGTATCCTTCACTTCACCGTGTTGACTATACCTAATCAACTTATTCTTTTCTAGATGAATGTAATTCCTCTCTCTTATAACCTTTTCCAACATTTTACCTACAACTGAAGTAAGGCTCACTGGTCTATAATTACCAGGGTTGTCTCTACTCCCCTCCTTGAACAAGGGGACAACATTTGCTATCCTCCAGTCTTCTGGCACTATTCCTGTAGACAGTGGTGACATAAAGATCAAAGCCAAAAGCTCTGTAATCTCCTCCCTGGTTTCCCAGAGAATCCTAGGATAAATCCCATCCGGCCAAGGGAAATTATCTTTTCACACTTTCCAGAATTGCTAGCACCTCCTCCTTGTGAACCTCAATCCTGTCTAGTCTGGTAGCCTGTATGTCATTATTCTCCTTGGCAACATTGTCTTTTTCCAATGTGAATATTGGTGAAAAATATTCATTTAGTTCTTCTCCTATCTCCTTGGACTCCACTCACTATTTCCCACTACTGTCCTTGATTGGCCCTAATCTAACTCTAATCTTAAAGGATTCTTTTATTCCTGATATATCTTTAGAAAGCTTTAGGGTTTTCCTTGATCTTATCTGCCAATGATTTCTCATGTCCTCTGCTGACTCTTCTTAGCTCTCTCTTTAGGTCTTTCCTAGCTAACTTGTAACTCTCAAGCACCCTAACTGAGCCTTCATGTCTCATAAGCATTCTTCTTCCTCTTGACAAGAGATTAAACTTCTGTAGTAAACTACAGCTCCTGAACTCGACCACTTCCTCCCTGCCTGACCAGTACATACTTGTCAAGGACACGCAGTAGCTGTTCCTTGAATAAGCTCCACATTTCAATTGTGCCCATCGTCTGCAGTTTCCTTCCCTATCCTATGTATCCAGAATCTTGCATAATCGCATCGTAATTGCCTTTCCCCCAACTATAAGGCCTTCCCTGCAGTATATACCTATCCCTCTCTATCACTAAAATAAACATAACTTAACTGTGGTCACTATCACCAAAGTGCTCACCTACTTCCAAATCTAACACCTGGTTTATTACTCAGAACCAAATCCAATGTGGCCTCGCACATTACTGGCTTGTCTACATACTGTGTCAGGAAACCCTCCTGCACACATTGGACAAAAACTGACCCATCTAAAGTACTCAAACTATAATATTTCCAGTCAATTTTTGGAAAGTTAAAGGCCCCCATAACAACTACTCTGTCATTCTCGCTTCTATCCGGAATAATCTTTGCTCTCCTTTCCTCTTCATCTCTGGAACTATTCGGAGGCCTATAGAAAACTCCCACAGGGTGGCCTCTCATTTCCTGTTTCTAACCTCAGCCCATACTACCTCAGTAGACGAGTCCTCAAACGTCCTTTCTGCCACCGTAATACTGTCCTTGACTAACAATGCCACATCTCCCTCACGTTTACCATCTTCCCTTTCTTACTGAAACATCTAAATCACGGAAGCTGCAACAACCAGTCCTGTCCCTGCTCTATCCTTGTCTCTGAATTGGCCACAATATCTAAGTCCCAGGTACCAACCCATGCTGCAAGTTCACCCACCTTATTCTGGATGCTCTTGGCGTTGAAGTAGACATGGGGCAGCACAGTGGCACAATGGTTAGCACTATTGCCTCACAGCACCAGGGTCCCGGGTTCAATTCCCGCCTCGGGCAACTGTCTGTGTGGAGCTTGCACGTTCTCCCCATGTCTGTGTGGGTTTCCTCTGGGTGCTCCGGTTTCCTCCCATAGTCCAAAAATGTGCAGGTTAGGTGAATTGGCCATGCTAAATTGCCCATAGTGTTAGATGAAGGGGTAAATGTAGGGGAATGGGTCTGGGTGGGTTGCTCTTCGGAGGGTCGGTGTGGATTTGGGCTGAAGGGCCTGTTTCCACACTATAAATAATCTAATCTAATACGTTTCAAACCAGCTTCCTGCTTGCTGCTGCACTCTTGCAACCTTGAAACCTTATTTCTGACCTCACTACTCTCAACTTCCTAAATTGGTCGTAGTGTCCGGGGATGTACAGGTTAAGTGGGTTGGCCATGGGAAATGCAAAGTTAAAGGGATAGGTGGGTGGAAGTGAGTGAGATGCTCTTTGGAAAGTCAGTGTGGATGGGCAGAGTGTAGCGATTCTATTTATCTAAAGGGGGTTGGAATATAATAGCAGCAATGTACTTGTAAGACTTTATAAAGCTCTAGTTAGGCCCCATTTAGTATACTGTGTCCAATTTTGGGCCCCACACCTCAGGACATACTGGCACTGGAGCATGTCCAGCGGAGATTCACACGGATGATGATTGGCTG
Source organism: Hemiscyllium ocellatum (assembly GCF_020745735.1). Classification (NCBI taxonomy): domain Eukaryota; kingdom Metazoa; phylum Chordata; class Chondrichthyes; order Orectolobiformes; family Hemiscylliidae; genus Hemiscyllium; species Hemiscyllium ocellatum. The sequence continues at coordinate 50,275,341 of NC_083429.1, forward strand.
AGGATCCTCGGATTGTATTCATTACAGTTTAGAAGGTTGAGGGGAGACCTATTAGTAACTTACCAGATAATGCATGGCTTAGAAAGGGTGGATGCTGGGAGGTTGTTTTCATTAGGCGGGGAGACTAGGGCCAATGGGCACAGCCTTAAAATTAGAGCGGGTCAATTTAGAATGGAAATGAGGAAACATTTCTTCAGCCAGAGAGTGGTGGGCCTGTGGAATTCATTGCCACGGAGCGCAGTTGAGGCGGGACGTTGGGTGTCTTCAAGGCAGAGATTGATAAATTCTTGATCTCACAAGGAATTATGGGCTATGGGGAGAGTGCAGGTAAGTGGAAGTGAAACGCTCATCAGCCATGATTAAATGGCAGGGTGGACTCAATGGGCCAAATGGCCTTACTTCCCCTCCTATGTCTTATGGTTTTCCATGATTCTAAAAGTAACAAACCACTACTACCACTGAAAACAATCAGAGACTATGCAGTGATACCATTCGTAACAGCCTTCTCTCTCAGTTCATGTTTCCTCAGCCCACTATCATTGACACACTTTAAGGTTTGAGGAGAAAGTGAGGTCTGCAGATGCTGGAGATCAGAGCTGAAAATGTGTTGCTGGAAAAGCGCAGCAGGTCAGGCAGCATCCAAGGAACAGGAAAGGGCTTATGCCCGAAACGTCGAATTTCCTGTTCCTTGGATGCTGCCTGACCTGCTGCGCTTTTCCAGCTACACATTTTCAGCACTTTAAGGTTTGGCCTTGTATATTTTATCCTGTAATTTGAAGCAAGCTTCTGTTGGCGATTTCTCAGTCCATTTTACGGGCATTCTTTTGTTTCTATATAAACCATTCCTAACTTCATTAAGATCATCGGCTGTGTATTGCATGTTATCAAAGCTTCTTGTCTTGCACTGATCAGGGATGCATCACAAGAATACCAAATCTCAAATACAATTTTATACTGCCCGAGAAGAGAGTGCTGATTGGTTAGCATATGGTGTTTTCATGGTGAATGTGCCAGTGAACAGTTAACGGATGATTGTACAATAAATTGTGCTATTCTCCAGCTGAGGGGAACTTGTGAAGTGACTGGTGTTGGAATCGGCACTTCCTTCCAGTTCAGTTTCAATGAGAATAATTAAGTTAATTGTATACCTGTTGAGTGATATACCTGGCCTGGGAGTGTTTGATGGGGACAATGTAGAAGAAGGTTTACCCTGTATCTAACCCTGTGCTGTACCTGGCCCTGGGACTGTTTGATGGGGAGCATTGTAAAGGGTGTTTTACTCTGCATCTAATGCTGCGCTTCATCTTTAGTTAATTTCCTTCTTGATTCCAACACAGATTTTCTTTCACTACCAAAACCTCAGTGTGATAGCACAGGAAACCGTATTCTTCCCAAGACTGCAGTGGGTGGGTGACATTGGAAAAAGCAATGGCTCCATTCTCATAACTGACGTGGAATGTAGCGACGAAGGCTACTTCACTTGTGATATGCGGATCCCTAGGTCATCCAGCAGCATCGAGAGGAGCAGAATTCACCTCAAGGTGTTGTGCGAAGGTAAGTCAGACCACATTCGGAATATTGTAACAGTTTTGGGGGCCTCTTATCCAAAGAAAGGAATACTGCCATTTGAAGTCGTCCAGAGAGGGTTCACTTGGTTGGTCCTGGGCATGGAGAGATTTCCTTTTGAGGGAAGATTGAGAAGGTTGGGCTTTTACTCATTGGAGTTTAGAAAAATGAGGGGAGACCTTATTAAAATATAGGATTCTTAGGGGTCTTGACAGGGTGAGATGCGAAGAGGTTGTTTCCCTTGTGGGTGAGTCTCGGAACAGAGGGCACAATATCAGAGTAAGGGATCATCTATTTAAATCAAGAGAAAAGGATTTTTTTTTTCTCTGAGGGTGGTGAATCTGCAAAATTTATCATAGCGGGTTGTAGAGGTTTTGCAATTAAGTATATATAAGGCTGAGATGGATCAATTTTCAATCAGTGAAGGAATTAAGAATTAAGGTGAAAAGGCTGGAAAGTGGAGTTGAGGATTATCAGAACAGCCATGATCTCATCGAATGCAGAGATGACTTGATTGGCTGGATGGCCTGCATCTTATGACCCAGTGAAATAAGATGCTGTACTTCTATAAATTGGGAATGATGAGAAAGTGGCTGCTTGGAATTAAATATGAAGTGATGTTGTCTGTTGGGATTGTATGTACTGAGTGCAAATGGGAACAAGTTTGGTCCACTGTGATTCAATCCTCTGGGAATTAATCGGAAAGAATTTATGTCATGGGTGTTTAATTAAAGTTTATCTCGCTGTTGTGTTAGTACTGAGTAAGTGGATAATTATGTAAAACGTGTGTATTTGGCCTCCTGTTCACAATAGCCTCATCAATTAAATTAATGCATGAAAAATCCTGTGGTGTTCCCCATATTCTGACACACGCACACAGCTAATGGATGGAACTTTCCATAAACAAAGAGCAATCACAAAATCTGTCTTTGTATTAATAAGATTGCTAAACATCCAGAAAATTGAATGAAAAAGAAAGAACCCGCAATTTGTACAACTGTTGTATATCTTTTTAATATCCCAAAATGCTCATCCCAAATGGCTTCCCAGTGAATTCACTGATGTAATGTAAATAAAAATGGCCAACAATTAGCACATAAGATACTATAAAGAGCAATCAATTCATCCGATGTTGGTTGATGATTGGAACTTGATCAGGAAACTTTGAAATGCTTTCAGTAATGTTATTGGTTATTGCACATTCAACAAAACAGTTAGGTTTAGCATGGCATCCACCCTTCTGACTGTGTAGCATTCCTTTCGCACTACGCTGATGTGTTTGTCCAGATTCCTCATTTAAATCCAAGATCAGGGCTTGAATCGATTTGGCAGTTGTTGGTGAGATTCTCCCCAAACGTGACAGACTTACTAATTTTCTGAAATGAATGCCTCTTTGGGCAGCGAGGCAGAGATTTTGCATTTAAATTTATCTGAACATTTCTATTTCCTTCAGACAGCAATCGTTCACGGAGGTTAAGACCAACTATGTTAGTGGAACGAGTTCCAAAGAATATCATCATATATACAACAGCAGGTGTTTTCATCTTATTTGTTGCACTTATCGTTGGAAGCACATGGAAGAAATGGTCGATAAGAAATCAAAGGTAAATATTTTGAGGAGCAAGAATTTAAGTGAATTAAATTGTCATCTTCCTTTTCACACAGTGAATAATTTTGATCTTTCTCCCCCATTCTCTGCATCAATAAGCAGAAGATATCCAAGAAGGCTTGAAGACTCTGAGGTAAGGGACATTTTAACGTACAGTTTTTATTCTAAACTTTTAACAATCCAGAATATTGAACATTTACTTATTTCTCAGTCACTAAAATTTGTGAATTATAGTCAACATGGATTCAGTGTTCATAGTATCGCTTCAGTGTGGAATCAGGCCTTTCAGCCCATCGAATTCACACCAACCTGCTGAAGAACATCCAACCCAGACCCACCCCCATTCCCCTACTCTATAACCCTGCATTTCCCATGCCCAATCCACCTAAGCTGCACATCTTTAGACTTTGGGGAGGAAACCAGAGCACCCAGAGGAAACCCATGCAGACACGGGGAGAATGTGCAAACTCCACACAGACAGTCTGTGTGTCCTTAGTGCTGTGAGGCAGCAGTGCTAACCACTGAGCTATTATAGTTCATCCAAAGCTTCTTCACAATTAGAGCAGCATTTACTGAAGTCTTACGTTTCCCAGCACAGTGTGAGAGTAATAGACCATTAGATGTAGGAGCTCAAATAGGTCATTCAGCACATCAAGTCTACCCTACAATTCGAAGCGATCATGGCTGATCTGATAATCCTCAACACCACTTTCTTGCATTTCCTTTGTTCCCTTACCTAATGATCTGATTGAGATTGTATACACTAATGGAGGGAATGAATTATACCTTAGTTGACAATTTGATCCAATTACATGGATTAGGGAGAACCAGGACTCTCAATTTTTCATTGTGTGAGGCTGGAGTGAAGTTAGATGTCAGGCGTTGGTCCTTTAATCAGGATACAGTGAACCTCTAGAACAGGATGGTGGCTTATGGGTTAGCACCCATTTTCTGAATTCTTTCCAGTGAGAACTGAATCTGTGGTTCAGACAGACATAACTTCTTACAAAATACATGTATTTCAAGGCATTCATGGTCTCAAAGGGTGGAAACAGAATGTCCCAAATATTCCTCCCCAGTACAGCTTAGGTTTTTAAATCTGGCTTCTTGCTTCTCCCAGGAGATGGCATGGCTTTTGGTGGGAAGGGATGGAGAGAGCTTTCACTTATAATCCTTCATTATGGGCAATGTCAACATTTATTATCCATCAAGATGGTGGCAAGCTGCCTTCCTGTCCCGTACGCATAGTGCTTCACCCATAGTGTTTCACCCATAGTGCTTCACCCATAGTGCTTCTCTGTAGTAGTTTGACCAACAGAATGGCCGGTTCAGAGGGCAGCTGAGGGTCAACCATATTACTGTGGGTCTGGAGTTACATGGAGGCCAGACTGAGTTGGGTGGCAGATTTCCACTTTTGAGGGTCATTAAATGAACCAGATGGCTTTTTGTCACAATCTGGCAGCTTCATGGTCATCATTACTGCCAAATATATTTTTATTCCAAATGTATTAAGCTACTTAATTACTTACTGTGACGGGTTTTGAACTTAGTTCTTCAGTGCATTAATCTAGATTAACAGTATCATGACCGAACAGGATACTCCTGTGTGGGCACATTGTGGGACATGTTAAATATTACTACTTCCACATCTGTGGGCTTCATTCAGCTTCTATCCCAGGGCTAACCCTGTGAACAAACATAGAAAATAGGAGCAGGAGTGGGCCATTAGGCTTTTTGAGTCTGCTCCACCTTTCAGTACAATCATATATTAACGCAGGAGCAGGAATGGGAGAGGATCTTCTTCAAACAGTGAGGAGATGAATTTTCAAATTCTGTCACAGTTGGAATCAGCAGCTCAATGATGGATAATGACCCAGACAGTCACAACCCACACACACACTACCTTGACCCATAGCAGTATTGCAGAAACACAAGAGGGGATTGCAGGGGAGGGTATGGACTTAAATTAGAAAATGAAGATGATGTGAAGATCCAGATCCAGCTGGTGAAATAAATTTGTTCAATTACCATCAGGACACCGAGCGCTACGTCACTGTGGCCAACCGAAACCCGCTTCAGATTGAGAGACAAAAGGAAGAAGTGATAAGTAAGGACTCAAAAACTGGTGAAGAGGAAACTTATGTAACAATGGTAAGATTGTTGGGAGGTCAGGATATGACATTGCATGGTGTGCCTGATATCCATAGTCAGTGATGAATTACAGAAATATGGCAACATTTACAGCAGAGAGGGAGGTCATTTGGACCATCTTATCTGCATCAGTCACTGAAAAACTGCTCAGTCTAATTTAATCCTCAAGGTTCTGGTCCACAGCCTCAAACACTTTATGGGATCTCATGTGCCTCTCCAAGTCATTTTGTTTTGAGTACCATCAACCATTGGATACACAAATTGTGTAAGTCCATTCCAGTAACAGAAGGTGGCCAACAGACTCATCATTCTCTTGTGATCTCAATCCTTTCCACTCATCTTCCCAACATATCCCTCAATCCCACCCAATCACCTTTCCAATATATCTTTCAATCCCATCCACTCATCTTCCCAATATATCCCTCAATCCCACCCACTCATCTTCCCAACATATCTCTCAATCTCACCCAATCACCTTTCCAATATATCCCACAATCCCACCCACTCAACCTTCCCAACATATCCATTAATCTCACCCATTAAACCTTCCCAATATATCCTTCAATTCCACCCACTCATTTTCCCAACATATCCCTCAATCCCACCCACTCATCTTCCCAACAAATCCCTCAATCCACCCATTCAACTTTCCCAACATATCCCTCAATCTTATTTATTTTCCCACCGTATCCTCACCAAATTCTTCAGCACTTTTCTTTCTTGAAAAGTACAACTGATATTGAATGGTTGATGGCTTTCTGATCCATTTGGCAAGGTTAATGGAAACATGTGCTACAACTGAATACATCTTTTATGAGATGTTTCTGCTTATTCTCCACTCCATCACTTTTAACTTGAATGCACATTTAGATTTGAGTCATGTGACAGTGAACAATTTGTCCAGTTCAGTACTGTTGCTCCTACTCTCAATCTCAAACATTTCATGGAAAAATGTTTTCCTTTCTTACCACCATTCTCACCTTCATTAGTAAAGCATTAATCCTAAATAAAATGAACTATTGTTATTGCTCAACCCTGTATTCTCTCACGCAAAAGTGTACCTCCTTAAATCTGGGATTCCCAATATGAAACCATCGGCACCTTCAGCAATTCAAAACGGATCTCTTAGACACTGTTCTTGTTCATCTGTTGTGTATTTTTGGAGTTTGTGGAGATAGTTCCCAGGTGAACCACACTAACCATTTGGGAACACTCAGAAAATTAGCCTGCTATTTGTAAATGATTGCTGCATATTTTGTACTTATCACTTTTTGTCTCTCTTTGTCTCCAGCGCTCAATTTTACAAGTAAAGACACCAGATGATCTTCCTAAACCTATAGTAGTCAATGCTCCTGTTCCCGGAAAACATCCCTGCCCAGCTTTGTCTATTGATTTTCAGGACAATCATCGGAAGTTTTGATACTTGTTTACAGCATTTATCTTGTTAACAGCAAAGACACACACAATTCGTCCGGACTAAGTCAGATAGTTCTGGTTTGATGAAGATAGTGGCATTACGGTAATATTACTGGACTACTAATTCTGAGCCCCAGGATAAAATTCTGGGGATTTGTAGAACAGAGGATCTGGTGAAATTTAATACAGTTAATAAACTCTGGAATATAAAGCCAGTCTTAGTAATAGTGGACAAGAAATTATCATCAATTGTTGTAAACCCCATCCAGTTCACTGATATGCATCAGGGAAGGAAATCTGCCATCCTTACCTGTCTGGCCTACATGTGACTCCAGACCCACAGCAATTTGGTTGACTATTAACTACTCTCTGAATGGTGGAGCAAGCCATTTAGTTCAAGACCGATGAGGGATGGGCCACACTTACATTGCATGAAAGAATAGGGAGAAACAATATGGGGTGACTCAAATTCCTTCTGCAAGACTGGTTCCTGAATTTCTGGTCATTGTCAAAACACTTTTGCATTAAAATGCACAATGCAAATTATAAAATTGTTATATTTTAATGTTTGTTTAAAAATAAAACTGAATTAATAAATGTTCTATGTTGTGTTCTTTTCTCTAGTTCTGAATTATGATGTTAAGGAAATACCATTTTAGTGAAAAGCCCAGTGTCAAACATGTTCTGATTTTGTTTAAACGCTGGGGGACAAGATCAAAATGGGACATTTTATTCCTCATAATTCAAATGTGTCTCAGAGGCACTTCCTCCTTCTCTGCTCAAACCCCCATCGCCACAGTGCCATGATCTCCACCAGGGCAGGGCAAGGAGGCAACCCCTGAGACTACTACAGCTTGGACAGAGATTAAGACTCCTACTCTTGGTATGGACCAGATCCACACCAGATACTGATCCAAGGTGTCTGAGTTACTGTGAATGTGCACGACCCCATGCATAGTGAAACCTCGGGCTATGATAGTGATGGCAAAGGCTCCAACTTTCTTTCCTGGAATTTCTCCCACTCTTACCACTACAATGTGGTGGAAGTATTGATATGTTGATGCTCAACCCTTTGACCATGCTATTAATGTGTTTTCCTTGGTGATCAGGCCCTGCATTGGGACTTGAACCCAGAGATTCTGGCTCCATGGCAGGGACTCTACAGCACAAGAGTTGCCCAGTGACACTTGATCACCTGAACTCTGTTCCATTGAGATCCTGTAAACAAATCATAAGACCATAAAATGTAGGAGGTTGTGAAAAACACAATTTTTATGCAAACTTCTCTCAGAACTAAATAATCTCTCCAACTGGATGAGTAGTTACAACTTTGAATGATCTGACTGCAATTCTTGATGTAAATCTGTAATGAATGCAAATTACCATACAACCATAAAACGTAAGGGCAGAAATGCGTCATATATTTAGATCATGGCTGATCTAATAATCCTCAACTCTATTTCCCTGTCTTTTCCCTGAAACTATTGATTTCCCTTACTGATTAAAAATATCTTCCATCCTCGAATGTGGTTAACCACTCCGCCCTGACAACCTTCTGCAGTTGGGAGTTCCACAGATTGACTACCCTCTGCACGAAAACAATTCTCTTTATCAGCATAGCAGTTTACTCATGAAGAGTGTGCCCATTGAACACTGTTTCATAGTGCAGCTTTAATCCTTGTGTGTCTGTGTTCAGAGCCTCAGAGAGGAAGTAATTACATTCGATCACAAAAACATAAAACACCAGAAATCCAGCAGCTTTGGCAGTCGGTTTGGAAAGAGAAACTGAGTTAAATATTTGAGTGGGAGGGCTTTTTATTGGAATGATGGAATTGCACTGGAAAAATTTGCATTTGTATAGCATCTCTCCTCATTCTGCGGATGTCTCAAATGCTTTAAAGGCAATGGGATTCTTCAGGCGTGTAATCACTTCTGTGATGTAGCTAATCTGAGCACAGCAAACTCCCACAAACAGTAATGTGGTAATGACCCAGGCTTGGAAAGGGTGGATGCTAGGAAATTGTTTCCGTTAGACGAGGAGACTAGGACCCGTGGACACGGCCTTAGAATTAGAGGAGGTAAATTCAAAACCGAAATGCGGAGACATTTCTTCAGCCAGAGAGCGGTGGGCCTGTGGAATTCATTGCAGCAGAGTGCAGTGGAGGCCAGGACGCTAAATGTCTTCAAGGCAGAGATTGATAAGTTCGTGATGTCACAAGGAATTAAGGGCTACGGGGAGAATGCGGGTAAGTGGAGTTAAAATGCCCATCAGCCATGATTGAATGGCAGAATGGACTCGATGGGCTGAATGGCCTTACTTCCACTCCTATGTCTTATGGTCTTATAATCTGTTTTCATGACGTTGCTTGAGGAATAAATATCAGGCACGGGAGGAACTGCTCTGACTTTCTTCAAATTAGTAACACATGATCTTCTACACTCACTGGAAAGGATAGACACAGCCTTTGTCTTAGGTCTCGATTTAAAGATGGCCCTTACAACATTGCGGTGCTCCCTTGGTACTGCACTAGGAATGTTAGACTTTACTTTGTGTTGAAATCCATGGGCTCCCAACCTGAGCCCCAGAACTCCTTGACTCAGAAGCTGAAATACCTGGAACCACGTCCACTGATATCTGCCATCCTCTCTGCCCCAAAGCCTGGGAGAGGGGAGCGCACATAACTCCAATCATCAAAACCAGTCCTTTCAGGAGCATCCTGGACTGAGCAGTATTGCTCCTCTCTCAATGGATTGAATGTGGTGGCAGACCTCCAGGTGGTGGCAGCCTCCTGTGAGTGCATTTTTAAAACTGAACAATGGGGAAATACTCTGAAAACAATTAGCCCAACTCACAGTGGATAAATCACTGTACCCTGACCACGTATACCTTCAATGGTTGAAAGAAATTCCTTGTAAAACATTGTAAATTGCGAGGTGAGAGCGGAGGATAATGAATGGAACATTCTTGTTCACACACAGATGAACCAGATAACTGCAGACTATTCAACCTAATGTCAGTTTTATGAAAGGATTTTTTGTGAACAAAATAATTAGCAAGTAGAAATGGATGGGTTAACCGAAAGTGGATTTATTAAAAGCAAGTCATGTTTGCCAAATTTTATAGATTTTTATGAAGTGGCGACTGATTGGCTGAATAAAGGGATTCTGGCTTGATATTTTTCAGATGTCCTTTAATACAATCTCTCAGGAGTCATGTTACAAAAATTCTAGTGTCTATTTTTATTACAAAGGAAGGTGTGACAGCATGGATAGAAAGTGGGTTAAATGGAAATCAAGTGGACGAGAAAAGGGTGAATATGGTGCACCCCATGATCTACTTGTTCTCATGTTGTGCAGGTAATTTGCAATTTGTGCAGGGTCCGTGACATTGAGTAATAGAAAACTTGGAGAGTGTCAAGGACAATAAAATATGTTAATGATTTGGGCAAGCAAGAGGCAAATGCAGTTCCATGGGCAAGGTAAAACATTTTGAGCATTAATAAGGAGAAGGCAGTCAGTGGAAAGGTGATGAAGAGAGTGTGTGTGTGTTCACAAACAGAGAGGGATGCTGGAGGACAGGTATATACCTGAAGGTGTCAGAGCAGTAGATAAACATTTCCAAGACCAACACTTTTTTTTATAACTAGGATACATGCTGAAACAATAAAGGAGATGGTGATAAATTTGTAAAAGGGTGCAGTGTTCTGAAGCTTTGATCACCCTAAAACAGATTAGATATTGGCCAAATGTAATGACTCAACTGGGTTTTCGTTTTTAAATTGTGAGGACTTTGATAGATTGAATGTGGAAGTGGCAGAAAGCAAAAGGAGAGTGGGAGGAGAGAGGGGGAATACAGTGGGGAGGTCAGGAAAGGGGAGAAGGGAGGGGAGAAAGAGGAAGAGGGAATAAAGAATGAGCAAGGCATGGATGGAAAGAGGAAGGGATGCAAACACAAACTGAGATTGATGTGTAATGGAACTAAAATACAAGATTTAGAGTAAAATGATAAACCTTAATAAAAATAGGGAAAAACATCATTCTGAATGGAAAGAAAATAAATAGGCAACTCATGTTTGAACAATTTTAATGTAAGAAAACACTTTACAGAGTATTTGCTTTATTGCCATTCGGCCCAATTAGTCTGTGCCAGTATTTAAACATCATTCCAGTCTCCTGTCACCCCTCTTCATGACAAACCTATCCTCTTCCTTTGTCCATCCTTCCCTTTAGATGCAGCCGTTGTAATGTGCCTGAAATGGTTAATATGCTGTTTATTCAAAGCCCAAATAACGGGATAAAAACCGTGGATGGATAGCTCATTCTGGCGCCCAGCAACGAGGTTTTTTCTTTTTGCCCGTCTCCAAAAAAAAAGCGGCCCTAAATTTTGCAGATGCTGGAGCCCCGTCCGGTCTCTGCGCGCCTGTTTGTCACGGATCAGGACGGGTCCCCGACTCCTTTCGGCTGGTCCCCCAAGCCCACAATGTGAGCTCCTGCCCACAACACAGCTTTGCTCAGTCTTGCCAGCCAGCGCCCAGAACACCAGCAGAAGCAGCTCTCCCTCCTGCTCCTTCGCCCGGCTCTCCATCCCTTGCTAATTCGCAATGAAACTCCACGTTAGCGCGGCTCCTTCTCCCCTGCACTCCTGTTTCCTGGGTCTTATGCTCCTGACCAGTAGTTCGGGTAAGTTGTCATTGTATTTATTCAGCCCTGGATATTTCGTTTGGTTGGGGGGGTGGGGGGGTGTTGGAAGAAAGAGACAGAAATGGAGGGGGAAGAGAGAGAGGGTCGAGATTGAATCTGTAACCAGCCAAAAACGATAAGGTTGTCATTTTTTTTGTTCATTTAATAGCGAAATAAAAAGATGAAAAGATATGATCCAATATTGAATGTATGGATTATGCTTCCCAGAGTGCAATCCCTTATCAGGTTCATATTATCTGTTTACATACTAAGTATATATTTTTGCACAGACTGTTATATATTGTACTTGTCAGGGCAAATTCTGCTGTTACTGATATGAATCAGATTGTGCATTCTTTAAAAAGAGATCCAGCTTTCAGGGTGAAATGGAATGCTTGCTCTTCCCCAGGTTGGTGACTGGGTGTGTCAAAATGTCCTCCCCATCAGATGTGTTTCCTCTGTGTTACATATCTTCACAGATCACAGGCCACATGACAGTGTACACAAAGCAGCGGCTAGTGGCTCTTCGGAGGTATCCCCAGCTCTCATTGTTTGTTTTGCTTCCACTAATGTTGACTCCAGAGTGGGAGGGAGTGTGGTGTTGATGGATAGAATCTGTATCTTGGTGGATGGGGCAGGGTGCTGAACCTAAAATGTGAAGACGCTAGAAACACAGATCAGACCAGGTCAACATCTACATTGAGAAAGAGAGGAGAAAAGACAGATTAATGCCTGGGTTGACAGTGTTCCTCAGAACTGGTTCAACGACTGTACAAATCAGAATCAGGAATACGCCATTCAGCCCTTTGAGTCAAGATCATACTGGTGTTGGAAAAGTACAGCAGGTCAGGCAGCATCCAAGGAGCAGGAAAATCGATGTTTTGGGCAAAAGCCCTTCATCAGGAATAGAGGCCCTTCAGCCCCTTAAGCCTGCTCCCATTCCATAAGGAGTGTGACCTGATTGTGGCCTCAGCTCGACTTATCTCTCCTATCCCCAATGACAGCTGACTCCTTTGTTAGTCAAGTCTGTTTCTACTACTGCATAAAAATATCTTATGGACCCTCCCTCCACTGCTGCCTATGGAAGAGAGCTCCAAAGACTAGCCCAGAGAGAAATGTTATAGAACAAGGAAGAGGGAGGACCAGGGCAAAAAAACAGAGTGCCATTTGGCAAAGAGCCTTTCCCACATTTGTCAATCTGCAGCTTTCTCTGGTATTTTGGAAGGTAGCTATTCTCCTGTGGAGGAATCACAGTTGGGCAGCTGATGTACAGGCTCCAGTTTGAAAACACTATAGTTGGGGTAATCAGATATCCAAGTAAAACTCTATCACCAGTGGGGCCCTCACTAGTTGGAAAAAGAGGTAGCATAGAAATACCACAGATTCCTGATGAAGAGCTTATTCCCAAAATGTCAACTCTCCTGCTCCTCGGATGCTGTCTGTTCTGCTGTGCTTTTCCAGTGCCACCCTTTTTGACACAGACCTCACAGCCTGGCCAAATGACAGTAAAGAATGGAAAACAAAGGAAAAGGAGGATGATATTATTGATTCTGTATTTAGTCATTTGGTAGTACTGAAGCTGAGTATTGCTGAAATAGATAACTTTAGTCCGAGTTTTTCATCTTGAGTTCATCAGGACATTCACAAGAATACCAATATAAAGGGGAACAACAATTTTTACCTCTGAGATGAAGGTGCTGATTGGTGGGTAGTGATTGGTCGAGGTGTTGCCATGGAAAGAGTACCAGTTAGATGATGACTGAGTATTAACTCTGCTAGGACCACTCTTCCCTCTGAGTTGCCCGGCTGCGGCCACTCTGAGGGTCTGGGCATGGTGATCAGCTTGTCAATACCATCTCTGGCATTGAGTTCTGATTGCAAATTCACAGCCATAGACTGACTTTAAAGGTTTGTGCAAAAGAATAAAAGATTTGCAGGAATGTCAGTCATGACACCCAGATCCCTGTAGAATTTTGCTCTGTCCATTCAAATGGTGGCATGGTGGCTCAGTGGTTAGTGCTGCTGACTCACAGCACCAGGGTTCAATTCCTGTCTCGGGAGACTGTCTGTGTGGTTTGCACATTCTTCCTGTGTTTGTGTGGGTTTCCTCCCACAATCCAAAGATGTGCAGGCCAGGTGAATTTGCTGTGCTAAATTGCCCAAAGTGTTAGGTGCATTATTCAGGGGTAAATATAGGGCAGAAGAATGAGTTTAGTTGGATTACTCTTTAGAGGGTTGGTGTGGACTTGTTGGGCTGAAGGACCTGTTTCCAATACCATAGGGAATCTAACCTAAATAAAATAATATGCTGCTTCTTTATTCTTCCTGTGAGAGTAGACGCAACTCACATTTGCCAACATTAGACTCTAGCTGCCAATGTTCTGCCCACTCACATAACCCATTCATATCACTCGTGACAACTTACTTTCCTACCTATTTTGTACCATCAGCAAATTTAGCTACCATGTCTCTTAGCTCATCTACAAAATTTTCAATGTACCCTGACAAATGTCACCTAAATCAGCTCAAATAGTCTTGTGAGTTTGTTAAATTGTTAAATCATAATGGCTAAATTCTGAAGCAATATAAATATATTATTATAAATAGTGTATTTTAAAGAATCTCACCTGATAAAAATCTGACTTCATAATAATACGGGCATCCAACAGAAATGAATATTATTCAGTGTCAGCCCAATGGTTCTCTCCACTCTCACTCAGGATATTCCACACTAGAAACCTGACAGTATACCCCAGACTGACATTCCAGTACTGTGCTAAGGGTGCGCTGAGGGTATCATCTTCCAGGCGAGATGTTAGTCAATTCTCTTTTTCCCACTGAACTATTTTTAAGAAAAGCGGAGAGTTCCTGATATATAGTTATCGTCAACAAACACCAGTGAAACAGATAATCTGGACGTGATCATCCCAGTGTTTGTGGCAATTTGGTGGATAAATATGGTAGCAATATTTCCCTTACATACCCAAGGATTGTTATGATCTAGTGGTAGTATCCCTATCTCTGAACTAGGAGGCTGGGGTTCAAGTCCCACTTTCTCTGGAGGTGTATAATAACATCCCTGAGTAGGTTAATTAGGAAAATATCTAACAGTGCCTGGACTTTCAAAAACTTTATTGGCTATAAAGCACTTTGGGACATCTTGAGACCGTGAAAGACACGATAAACGTGAAGATTTCTCCCAGGAGTACTACCATATATACTCGAGTAATAGTCGAATTTTTTTTTGACTACTTTTTAAGGTTAAATTCATGGGGTCAACAATTACATAGATATTCATGCCTGTCAAAAGTCATACCATATCATCTGCAGAAGCCCAATTAATCTCTATAATAAAGAGAAAAAAAACAAATTGCAGTAACTCTGAAAATCCACAGCGGAGCGCAATGGCTGGCACACTGACTCATAAATGTTGATTTGTTATGTGTGAAGAACTAGGGTCGACTGTTACATTAGATATATGGAAAATTCCAGATTTTTTGGGCCAGAAATAGGGGGCTGACGTTTACATGAAATCGACCATTATATACACTAACTCCACCTGGTGAACTGGATGAGTAGTTGCAACTTTGAATTGTCTGCCTGCAATTACTGATGTAAGTTTGAAATGAGTGCTAGGTAGCATAAAACCGCAAGTCGTAGAAGCAGAAGTAGGCCATTCAGCCCCATCAAGTCTGCTCTGCCATTCAATTAAATCATGGCTGCTTTGGTAATCCTCAACTCCCACTTTTCTGCCTTTTCCCATGATCCTTGGTTCCCATACTGATTGTAACACTGTCTATCTCAGCCTTGAATACACCCAATGACCCGGCCTCAATAGTTCTCTGTGGTAAAGAATTCCACAAATTCACTACCCTCAGAGAAAATAAATCCTATTCGCCTCTGTCTTAAATGGACGACTTTTTACTGTGGGAGTATACCTTCTGGTCCTAGACTTTCAACAAGGGGAAACAACCTCTCCACATCAAGTCCCCTAAGAATCTTATGTTTCCATATGTTCTCTGCTCATTCTTTTAAACACCAAGGAATACCTACTCAACCTCTTCTCATAAGAAAATCCCTCCAAACCCAAAATGAATCCAGTGCATCATCTTTGCCTCCACTGCCAGAGTATCTTTCCTTAGTTCAAGGGACCAAAATTGTTCACAGCGTCTAGATGTGGTCTGAATGCTCCCTTGTATCTTTTAGCAAGGCCTCGCTATTTGTATTTTCTATTCCCTTTGAAATAAACACCAACTCAGCCCATTTGCCTTCCCCATAACCTACTGAACTTGGATGCTAGCGTTTGGGAGTCATGCATTTGGACCCACAAACCCTGCAGTGCTGCACCTTTCTCCATTTAAATAATATTCAGCTCCTCTATTCTTTGTGCCAAAGTGCAAAACCACACATTCTCCAATATTTGCCAATAGCATCTGCCAAGTTTTTGCCCACTCACCTACCTGTCTATATTTCTCTGTGAACTCACTGTGTCATCCTCATTACTTGCCTTTCCATCTATTTTTGTGTCATTTTAAATCTGATGATAATACATTCACCAGGACACAGGAACATTGACTAGATACAAAACGACATGACCCTCTCTCACTAGTATCCTTACATACAGATAAGGAAGGACATCACTTCGACTGGGACAACACATCCACCCTAGGACAAGTCAAACAGACACACATACAAGAATTCCTAGAACTCTATCAATGAACATATTGACTCGGACCCTATTTACCACCCCCCAGAGAAAAAGAACAGGAATGACATCACAATAGGAAATGACACCAACACAGGAAATGACATCACCAGCCAAAAGAAACCCAAACATATAAATAGAAAGCAGGAAACATCAGCAGTGCTTCGCCTGGAGGCTCACTGAAGATGTTACCTAGTATGGTGACGAAACGTCTGAAAATGAACTTTCCAGCACAGCGAGCAAACCTACATCCAGAACCTCAACCTGAGCTACAAATCTTCTCCAAACTCACTGGTACATTCACTTTCCTCATCCAAGTCATTAATGTAAATAGTTTTAAATAACCTGTTCAGAATTTTTATGACATAACTGTAGAGTTTGTGGGACTTGAAACCTTCGGCCGTTTAGCTTAAAGGTAGAGAGACTGCCACTGCACCCCAAAAGCCCTTACGTTGTTAATATTGTAAATAACTATAGACCCAGCACTTATCTCTCCAGCACTCCATTTGTTATAAGTGGACTTGTAGAAAATGCCCACTTTACCCCACCTCTGTTTTCTACTGGTTAGCCAATCCTATATCCAGTCTATATCACCCCAACACCATGGGGTCATTTCTAGGGTTGAACAATTACCATTGTAGGAACACCAAGGAGCTCAGTGGGTCAAGAAAAGGACCTGTCATTTCCTCCTCTGGGCGTCTAAGCAAGGACAATAAATACTGATCAATCTTATTTCTTTTAAAATAAACTGTCTAATTAAAAGGTAATAACAAAATCAGTTCTGAGGACGGGTCACTGGTGCTGAAAAGCTAACTGTGCTTTCTCTCCATAGATCTGCCAGACCTGCTGAGCTTTCCAACAATTTGTTTTTGTTTCTGATTTCCAGCATCTGCAGTTCTTGTAGTTTTTAACAAAAATCAGTGGTTAGCACTGCTGTGTCACAGCATCAGAGACCTGGGTTCAATTCCCACCTCAGGCAACTGATTGTGTGGAGTTTGCACATTCTCCCCGTGTCTGCGTGGGTTTCCTCCGGGTGCTCCAGTTTCCTCTCACAGTCCAAAAATGTGCAGGTTAGCTGAGTTAGCCGTTCTAAATTGCCCGTAGTGTTAGGGGCAGGGGTAAATGTAGGGGAATGGAACTGGATGGGTTGCGGGTTGGTGTGGACTTGTTGGGCCGAAGGGCCTGTTTCCAAACTGTAAGTAATTTAATCTAATCTAAAAAAAATCCCATGTTGACTACAGTCCATATTGCAAATTGTAATAATTCAACGATCAATCAGAAAATGAATCCAAATTGTGAAGAGATTTTCACTAAGGGCATGTTAGTTTTTGTATCAATTATGAGAGTAGAGTGTGTTCTCCATTTAGGTCTGATAGGTAAATCACCTAAGGTTGCAAGAAAGCCTGAAAGGAGAATTAGGCAATTAAACAGTTACTGGGTAGTGTCAGAGACCTGTTACTGACATGTTACAGACGAATACAAGAATACCAAATGCTAAATTTGGAAAGGTCAGACTATTTTACACTACAAGGGAAGAAAAGGGTGATTTGTTTGGCAAGTTGACTGATTGGTTTGATTGGCAGCTTGGGGAGCTTATAGTTTGCCATTGCTTTCCCCATGGCAATGCCTCAGCCAATTAGTGTCAACTTATTGATCAGTCTTCTGTAGTAAAAACTGTTGTGATTTCAAATTTGCATTTTTGTATTTTCCCTGAGGGTGCAAGAGAAGAGAAGCTTCACCTTCACCTTCCACACTCACAACCACTTCCATCTAGATGACAGCAGCAGATATATAGGAACATCACCTCCTGCAAGTTCTCCTCTGAGCCACCCACCATCCTGACTTGGAAATATATCGCCATTCCTTCACTGTCGCTGGGTCAAACTACTGGAATTCCCTCCCTAAGAGTCAACCTACAGCAGGTGGACTGCAACAGTTCAAAAAGGCAGCTAACCACCACCTTCTCAAGGGCAACAATAGGGATGGGCAATAAATACTGGCCCAACCAGTGATGACCACATCCTGCGGGTGAATAAAATAAATATATAGAGCAACCAATCACAACTCAGTTCACAGTTCACGCAGGTCAATATCAGGCATTTATTCCATTCCAGAAGATCCAAATCTCTCTAACCATATGTAACTCCCTTCCAGAACATACCTGATCCACAAATACCTCTGTAACCCTCGACCAAGGATGATTCATTTATTTTCCGAAAACATTTCTCGACCAGTCTATTCCACATATTCAGCATCAAGCGACAGCAGTGAATGGTGCTGTCATTCTGCTTGCTGTCACCTCCCTGTCCAAATCCACCATCATACTGGTTAGAAACAGTGACATTCCTAAATCCAGCAACAGATGGCCTTGCCATTTAAAGCACTGAAGGACAATATTCTTCAGGGAAGACACTTGGCATTCTTTCTTGCATTTAGAAATTGGCCATGCTAAATTGCCCACAGTGTTAGTCAGAGGTAAATATAGGGTAGGGGAATGGGTTTGGGTGGGTTTCTCTTCGGAGGGGCAGTGCGGACTTGTTGGGCCAAAGGGCCTGTTTCCACAAAAAAAATGACAATTTGCATTTAGATAACACCAAGTAAAACAATCCCTCACAAAACATTGGAGGGATTTATTCAGCCACAGGTATTGGCATGAATATAAGGATGAAGATTTTAGGAGAGGTGATCAAAGGTATGGTCAAAGTAGTGGTAGACTGAACAGCGAAGAAGGTTACCTCAGAGTACAATGGGACCTTGATCAGATGGGCCAATGGACCGAGGAGTGGCAGATGGAGTTTAATTCAGATAAATGTGAGGTGATGCATTTTGGAAAAGTAAATCAAAGCACGACTTATACATGTTATGGGCCTGGGGAGTGTTGCTGAACAAAGAGACCTTGGAGTGCAGGTTCATAGCTCCTTGAAAGTAAAGTTCCAGGTAGATAGGACAGTGAAGCAGGCGTTTGGTATGTTTTCCCTTATGGGTCAGAATATTGAGTATAAGAGTTGAACATTGGTTAGGCCACTTTTGAAAACTTGTGTGCAATTCTGGTCTCCTTCCTATCAGAATGATGTTGTGAAACGTGAAAGGGTTCAGAAAAGAATTACAAGGATGTTGCCAGGGTTGATGGATATGAGCTATAGGGAGAGGCTGAACAGGCTGGGGCTGTTTTCCCTGGAGCATTGGAGACTGAGGGGTAACCTTACAGAGGGTTATTAAATCATGAGGGGCATGGATAGGCTAAATAGACAAGGTCTTTTCCCTGGGATGGGGTAGTCCAGAATTACAGGGCATAGGTTTAGGGTGAGAGGGGAAAGATTTAAAGGGATCTCGGGGCAACCTTTTCACACAGAGGGTAGTGTGTGTATGGAATGAGCTGCCAGAGGAAGTGCTGGAGGCTGGTACAATTACAGCATTTAAAAGGCATCTGGATGGGTATATGAACAGGAAAGATTTGGAGGGATATGGGCCAAGTGCTGGCAAATGGGACGAGATTAGTTTAGGATATCTTGTCAGCAAACACAAGTTGGACTGAAGGGTCTGTTTCCATGCTATACATCTCTATGACTCAAGTGGCTATTATGCTTCTTAAAGAAGGATTCACTGGTGGAAAGCATTTCCAGGGCTTGGGACCCAAGCAGCTGAAGGTACACATGAGCATGTGACCACATCAATTAGAAACAGGAAAAGGCTATTCGGCCCTTCCAGCCTGCTGTGCCATTTGATAGGTTTGAAGCTGATCTGATTGTAGCCCCTTCTTGGACCTCTCAATCTCCATCAACAGTGACTGACTCAACACTAACATGCACTACAAACCCACCAACTCCCACTGTGACTTAGATTACACCTCCTCCCACCCTGTCCGCTGTAAAAACGCTATCCTGTACTCCCAATTCCTCCACCTCCCATCAAAGTTCCATCAAAGAACATACCAAATAGCCTCCTTCTTTAAAGACCATGGTTTCCCCTCCCACGTGGTGGTTGATGATGCCCTCCAGCACATCTGATCCACTTCCCGCACCTCTGCCCTGGAACCCCAGCCTTCCAACTGCAACAAGGACAGACCCCTCCCCTCCACCACCCCACCACCCAGTCCTCACCTTCCACCCCACAAATTTCCGTATACATAGCATCATCCTCCGCCATTTCTGCCACCTACAAATGGACCCTACCACCAAGATATATTTCCCTCCCCACCCCATCCGCTTTCCATAAAGACCATTCCCTCTGCGACTCCCTTGTCAGGTCCACGCAACCCACCAATGCACCCTCCCCTCCTGGCACCTTCCACTGCCACCACAAGCATTGCCACCTGCACCCAAACCTCGTCCCTCACCTCCTTCCAAGTCCCCAAAGGAGCCTTCCACATCCATCACAGTTTCACCTGCACTTCCACACGACATTTACTGTAACTGTTGCTCCCGATGCGGTCTCCTCTTTTTTGGGGAGACAGGATGCCTACCTGCAGAATGCTTCAGAGAACATCTTCGGGATACCTCCGCCAACCAACCACACCATCCCATAGTAGAACGCTTCAACTCCCCCTTCCATTCTGCTAAGGACATGCAGGTCCTGGATCTCCTCCATCGCCACTCCCTAACCCCCCAACACCTGGATGAAGAACGCTTCATCTTCCACCTCGGGACCTTCCAACCCCACGGCATCCATGTGGATTTCACCACGTTCCTCATTTCCCCCCTCCCCCCACCTTATCCCAGTTCCAATCTTCCAACTCGGCACTGCCATCATGACCTGTCCTACCTGTCCATCTACCTTCCCACCTACCCATTCCATCGTCCTCTCCGACCTATCACCTTTACCTGCATCTACCTATTGCACTCTCAGCTACCTTCCCTCCAAACCTCCCCCCTCCCATTTATCTCTCCACCCCGAGTCTCACAGCCTCATTCCTGCTAAAAGGCTTATGCCCAAAATGTTGATTCTCCTGCCCCTCCGATGCTGCCTGACCTGCTGTGCTTTTCCAGCACCGCACTCTCAACTCTAATCCCCAGCATCTGCAGTCCTCACTTTTGCCAGATTGTAGCCTCAACTCTAGTTTCTCACTGAATTTTTGATTTGTTTGTTGGTCAAGAATCTATCTACCTCAGCTTTTATAGTATTCAATAACCCCACCTCCTCCCCTCTCTGGGCAAGAGATTTCCTCACTGTCACAACTCTCTGAGACAAAACATCCTCTTCATCTTTGTCTTAAATGGGGGGACCCTTAGTTTTAAGCTATTCCCTCCTCTCTAGTCTTGCCTACAAGAGGAAACATCCATTCAGTATTCAACCTGTCAAGCTCCCTCAATATCTTGCCTGTATGTAGATTATTTTAGATAATGGACCAATGAATATTGAGCATACACATTGGAGTCCAGGAAAATAGATATCCTGGAGAGTTATGGGGCTAGCAGATTACAGCAATATGGAAGCGATGGATGGACTTCAACACAAGGATGAGAAGTTTAAATTTGAGGCTTAATGTGAGCCAACATAAGTCAGCATTTCTCTCTGTACCTAACCTCTCTGTATCAGCACAAATAATTATTTAATGGGCTAATGTAGCACAGATGGGGCAGCAACAATTGACTTTAGCATCTCCTCATTAATGAAGCCAAAAATCAGCTAAAGATACACTGAACCTTCTCTGACTGGAAAATGAATGGCTATGTTTCAAACGGGTTCTAGCTGAGTAATACCCCCACAGTGGAATGTCCTTTTGCCACTCATTGCCCATTCTCACATATAAGTATTGGTTAAATAGTAGCGGTTTCCCGTGGAATATTGCTCCGGGGAATAACTGGATTCCAGAGGAATGAATAGCTTCTGAGATGTACAACAGAGAAACATACACTTTGGTCTAACTTATCCATACCAACCAGATATCCTGAATTAATCTAGTCAGCATAGAGGCCCATATCCCTCTAAAGTCAAGATTAGAGTGGTGCTGGAAAAGCACAGCAGGTCAGGCAGCATCCAAGGAGCAGGAAAATTGCCATTTCAGGCAAAAGGCCTTCATCAGGAATGAGGCCATCAGGAAGACCTCTGTGAAAATGTTGTCCCTTAGGCCCCTTTTAAATCTTTTCTCTCTCACCCTTAACATATATCCTCTAGTTCTGGACTCCCCTACTGTGGGGAAAAGACCTTGATGATTCGCCCTATCCATGCCCCTCATGATTTTATAAACCTCTACAAGGCCACCCCTCAGCCCCCAATGCTCCAGAGAAAACAGCCCCAGCCTTTTCAGCCTCTCCCTCTAACTCAAATCCTCCAACCCTGGCAACATTCTTGTAAATCTTTTCTGGCACAACAGCTTACCTACAGCAGGGAGACCAGAACTGAACGCAGTATTCCAAAAGTGGCCTAACCAATGTCCTGTGCAACCACAACATGACCTACCAACCCCCATATTCAATGCACTGACCAATAAAGGCAAGTTTACCAAATACCTTCTTCATTGGGACTGTGACCTGAAACATCGATTTTCGGATGCTGCCTGATCTGCTGTGCTTTTACAGCAAAACACTCTCAACTCTGATCTCCAGCATCTGCAGACCTCACTTTCTCCTTCTCCATTACCCTGTCTACCTGAACCTTATTTTCAAAGAACCATGAACCTGCACCCAAGATCTTTTTGTTCAGCAACATACCCCAGGATCTTACCATTAAATGTATAAGTCCTGCCCTGATGTGCCTTACCAAAATGCAGCACCTCACATTTATCTAAACTGAACTCCATCTGTTACTCCTTGGCCCATTTGCCCATCAGATCAAGATATTCTGGTCATCATTTCATCATTCGCAAAACCGTTAAGGGTTTGATAAAACCCAAAAGGATTGAGCAATTAACCACTTAGGGGCCTAATCATTTGGCCCAGTTATTTTGTTATTTGCTCCTGAGATGTGGGGATCTCTCAGGAGGCCAGCATTTGCCACCCATCCTTAACTGTGCTGGAGAACAGTTCAGAGTCGAAAATGTGTTGCTGGAAAAGCGCAGCAGGTCAGGCAGCATCCAAGGAGCAGGGGAATCGACATTTCGGGCATGAGCCCTTCTTCAGTTCAGAGTCACCCACTAGGAAGATGGTCATGTGTCAGCCAGACCAAGTAAAAGTGGCAGGTTTCTTCAGGAGAGTAGCAAACCAGATGGGTATTTAAAGTAATTTATGATAGTGTCATGACTATTATTAAGACTCATCTCAAGTCAAGGTGTTTTTAAAAACAATTAATTGAACTTAAATTCCACCAGCTGCCAATGGAGCTATCGATAGCCAAACACTATCTTTGGCTGCCATCAGACTGGGCATCTGGATTATTAGTCCAGTGATATTCCCACTAATCTACCACCTCCCCATACTAACTCTCACTCCTTCCAGCTCAACAACACTCTCATTCCCTCCCTCCCCAGACTCACTTTATCCTTCCTCTACTCACCCTCCATGCACCATCTTCAACACTGATTCACTTCATTGTCCAGTTCCACAATTTCATAGTTTCAGTCAAATGTTCTACTCCCTCCAGTCTGCTCTCACCCTCTCACTTCTTCTTTCCCCTCAAGCATTGGTTAGAAAAGTTACATTTGCCCCTTGACACGCTCCCACACAAGATACAGTACCGGTTAGATGTAGTGAAAAACTCCATCTGCATTATTCCACAGAAACATTGGACAGCACAGAAGGAGGTCATTTTCCCCACTGAATATATGCTAATTTTTCCAAAGAACAATCAAGTTACTCCCATTCCACTCTCATTCCCACATCCAGTCAAATTTACTTTTCCCTCAACTTATATTCAATTCTCCTCTGAAGGATCTAATTAAATATTTATTTTCATCATCCTATTAGACAGTGCCTACTTGGAATTTGGGAGTAAAGTTTTAACAATAGGTTTTCAATAGCTGAAATGTTAAAGACCCTTTAACCTCCCCAGGAAAGACTGAAGAAGGATTTCCTAATAGGGACACAGTAAATGCAGTGTAAGGAGATTGATGTAGAGCGTAATCACCTGCTAGGGTACAGTCCTGACCCTCAAAAGAAATAATTCTGGCTGTTTTACAATATTTTAAGATACTGTGTTAAATACAGAATAAAGGTCCCTTGACACTGTCCCCTTGAACCCTTACAAGGTAGGTACTACACAAGGTTAGATAGAGAGTAATGCTACCTCTACTGTTTTAAAATGACAATAAAACCCCCTTGACACTGTGCCCATTAAACACCCCCTGGTCAGGGACACGTGGTCAGACACTGAGCAAAGTTTCTTCCACACTTCAAAACTGAAAGTAAATGGAAAGTAAAACTCCCACAATGCTGTCTCCATCACACACTCCTGGGACAGGTATGGCATGGAATCAGATGCACAGTAAAATCCCTACTGTCCCTATCAAACACTCCCAGGACAGGGACAACACAGGATTAGATACAGAGTAAAGCAAAGTATTCTGTCCCCATTAAGTACTCACGAGACAGGGTTAATACAGTTTGATATAAGGTAAAGCTCCCTCTATTCTTTTAAACTGAAAGTAGTTCTCCCTCAACATTGTCCTTATCAACCACACCCTGGACAGGTACAGCACAGGTCTGGATACAGAGTAAAGCTCTCTCTACCTACTCCAGGATAGATACAGCACAGGGTTAGATCCAGTATAACTCCTTCACTACACTGTCCCAAACTAATATTCCCAGGCTAGAGACAAACAGGGTTAAATAAAGAGTAATGCTTTCTCTGCCCTCCCTATCAAACACTCCAAGGACCAGTAGGAAGGGTTAGATATATGGTAAAACAGCCTCTACTTTTTTCAACTGCAAGTAAAGCATACTCTACTATTCCCAATCATAATAATGAACAGGCGAATCAAGCATTGGTTCTGAGGGATAGTTTACAGTCTATGGCCCAAATAATAGTTATTTTTATGAGTGTAAGGAATAAAGTAAATGCATTGTGGTCACAAATTAAAATTGGAGATTTTGATATAGTAACTATCAATATGGCATGGCTACAGGATGGTCTGGACTGGGAACTACATTCCCCAGATCCTAAAATTTACAGGATAGACAGGGGAAACTGCAGAGGAGGTGGAAGAGCCCTACTTATTAAAACAAAATTACTTCAATGTTGAGGGAGGAGATAATGAGGGGAAAGCATTCAGTGGAGACTTTTTGGGTGGAATGGAGGAACAGGAAAGGATCTAAAGCTGTAATAGGTGTATAAATCCCCTGTTAGCAGGTGTGAGGTGCTAGATTTATAAATGCAGAAGTTGGGAACATGTGTAGCAGTCAGAGTGGTTTAAATGAGAAATTTAAACTTTAATGTAGATTGGGAGAGGCAGTCAAGCATTTGTCAGAAAGGTAGTGAATGTCCAGAGTGTGTCCGGGATAATTTCTAACCGAAATATGTCCTCAAACAAAAAAAGGTCAAGCAATATTGGAGCTAGTAATGAATAATAAACCAGATTTAATCAATTATCTAAAGAACCTTTATCAAATAGTGATCATAACATGTTCGAGTTCAATGTAGTATTTGAAAGCAAAAAGCATGAATCATTTACTAGAATTTTAGATTGAGGTAGAGCTGACTTTAATGAGATGAGTTAGGGACTGTTCATAGAAAACTGGGAAAAATCTGGTAATGAATCAAACAACTGAAGTATAGTGGAGGATGTTTCAAGAATCAGAACATAATACAAAACCAGTTTACACCCTGACGTGGAAAAGTTTCACTTCACAAAAAAAGCCATCAACAACTAAAGTGATAAGAGATCACATAAAATTAAAAGAAAGAGCTGACAAAAATGTAAATAATAGCACAGACCCTGCTGAATGGAAAAGATACAAAGACTAACAAAAGACCACACTATATAGAACTTCTAGAAGGGATTTTGAAAGGAAATTTCCAAGGAACATTAAAATCAAAAAGCAGAAATTTTATAGTTATGAAAAGGGAAAGGAATGTTGGCCCATGAAAGAATGTGGGGACATTGTCAAGGACATGTTTAATAATTACTTTGTCTCAGTATTTACTGTAGAAAAGAAGGAGAGCTTGCACGAAATTAATAGTGGATCAGGGACAGGGACTTAATAAAATTCATGTAAGTAAAATATCAATAATGAGGAAATTAGTGGAAGTAAAGATTGGCAAATCCCCAAGACCTGATAGTTTCCATCTAAGGGTATTAAAGGAAATAGAGTAGCACATTATAGAGTCCCTAACTATAATCTTTCAGAGTTCCTCAGACACAGGAGTTGTCCCTCTGGATTGTAAAATTACATTTCATTTTTTATCAAGGACAAAAAACCAGGGACTTACAGACCAGTTAGCCTAACATCTGTTGTGGCAAGATTATTGGAGTCTATAATCAAGGGTAGGGTATTAGACCACCTCAAAATTTTTCAGTTAATCAGGGAGAGCCAGCATAGATTCATGACAGATTGGTCATGCCTGACAAACTTCAGGGATTTTTTAAAAAAGGTAACTAAGGTATTGAACAGGGAATGTCTACGGATGCTGTATATATGTTGTTAAACTTGAAAGGGTGCAGAGAAGATTTACAAGGATGGTTCCAAGGTTGGAGGAGAGGCAGAGCAGACTGGGATTATTTTCCCTGGTGTGTCAAAGGCTGAGGGGTGACGTGATAGAGTTTATAAAATCATGAGATCCATAGATAGGATGAATTATCAAGGTCTTTTTCTCAGGAGGGGGATTCCAAAACTAGAACACATAGATTTAAGGTGAGAGGGGAAAGATAGAAAAGGAATTTAAGGGACAACTTCTTCACATAGAGGGTGGTGCTGCATGTAGGTTATAAGCTGCCAGAGGAAGTAGTAGAAGCTGATACAATTACAACATTTAAAAGGCATCTGGATGGATATATGAATAGGAAGGGTTTAGAAGGAAATTGGCCAAATGCGGGCTAATGGGTCTAGATTAATTTATGTTATCTGGTTGGCATGGATGAGTTGGACCAAAGGGTCTGTTTCCATGAACATAGAACATAGAAAAATACAGTGCAGTACACGCCCTTTGGCCCTCAATGTTGCACCGACCCAAGCCCACCTAACCTACACAAACTTCCTGGTAAACCTCCTCTGCACCCGTTCCAGTGCCTCCACATCCTTCCTATAGTATGGTGACCAAAACTGCACACAATACTCCAGATGTGGCCACACCAGAGTCTTACACAACTGCAACATGACCTCAGGACTCCAGAACTCAATTCCTCTACCAATAAAAGCCAGTACGCCATATGCCTTCTTCACAGCACTATTTACCTGGGTGGCAACTTTCAGAGATCTGTGTACATGGACACCAAGATCCCTCTGCTCATCCACACTACTAAGTATCCGACCATTAGCCCAGTACTCCATCTTCTTGTTACTCTTACCAAAGTGAATCACTTCACATTTACCTACATTGAACTCCATTTGCCACCTTTCTGCCCAGCTCTGCAGCTAATCTATATACCGCTGTAACCTGCCACATCCTTCCTCACTGACAATTCCACCGACTTTCGTATCATCCACAAACTTGCTCACCCAACCTTCTAGCCCCTCCTCCAGGTCATTTATAAAAATGACAAATAGCAATGGTCCCAAAACAGATCCTTGCGGAACACCGCTAGTAACTGCACAAGATGAACCTTTACCATCAACTACTACCCTCTGTCTTCTTCCAGCCAGCCAATTCCTAATCCAAACCTCCAACTCACCCTCAATGCCATACCTCCGTATTTTTTGCAGTAGCCTACCATGGGGAACCTTATCAAACGCCTTACTAAAATCCATATACACCACATCTACCGCTTTACCCTCATCCATCTCCTTAGTCACCTTCTCAAAGAATTCAATAAGGTTTGTGAGGCACAACCTGCCCTTCACAAAACCATGCTGACTATCCTTGATCACATTATTCCTATCCAGATGTTCATAAATCCTATCCCTTACAATTCTCTCTAAGACTTTGCCCACAACAGAGGTGAGACTCACCGGCCTATAGTTACTAGGGTTATCCTTACTCCCATTCTTGAACAAGGGAACCACATTTGCTATCCTCCAGTCTTCCGGCACTATTCCTGTAGACAACGAGGACATAAAAATCACAGCCAATGGCTCTGCAATCTCCTCCCTTGCTTCCCAGAAAATCCTAGGATAAATGCCATCAGGCCCAGGGGACATCTATTTTCACCCCTTCCAGAATTTCCAACATCTCTTCCCTACATACCTCAAAGCCATCCATTCTAATTAATTGTGACTCAATATTCACATCGGCAACAATGTCCTGTTCCCGAGTGAATACTGACGAAAAGTATTCATTCAGTGTCTCCCCAATCTCTTCAGCCTCCACGCACAACTTCCCACTACTATCCTTGACTGGACCATGCTGTGCTATCTAAGACTCTGTGACTTCCTGAAGGCATTTGATAACGTCTGACATAAGAGACTGTTAACTATGGTAGAAATGTGGAGAATTGAGGGCAAATTACTGACATGGCTGGGGAATTGGTTGAGTGTCAGGCAACAGAAAATGGAGATGTTGGCTAGATACTCAAATTGGCAGGACGTGACAAATAGTGCCCCATAAGGATCTGTGTTTGGGCCTCAATTATTCACATTAGTTATTCACATTATGGCGTTGAAAGTCATAGATCGAAATTTGTTGATGACACAAACTTGGATGGCATTGTAGACAATGTAAATGATAGCATAAAATTACAAAAGGATATTGATAGACCAAGTGCATGGGCAAGACTGTAGAAGATGGAATTCAATGTAAGCAAGTGTAAGATAATTCATTTTGGACCCGAAAAGGGTGGATAAGGGTATTTTCTCAATGAAGCGACATTAAGTACAGTGAATGTCCAAAGAAACTTAGGGAATTGGTGCATAGATCTTTAAAATGCCAAGAACATTTGCAGAACATAATCAAGGTCGCTGGAATGCTGGCTGTTATATCTAGAGCATTGGAGAATAAGGATGCGGAAGATTTGCTGCAGTTTCACAAAACCCCTGTACTCGGTGTTCTGTGAACAGATCTGGGCACCACACCTTAGGAAGGATATATTAGTCTTTGACGGAGTACCACGTAAACCTATAAGAATGATACCTGGACTTTACAGGTTAAATTATGAGGAGGGCTGACAAACATTAGGTCTGTTTTATCTCGCTTTTAGAATTAAGGGATGATCTGATCAAAGTCTTCAAGATATAAACAAGAAAAGACAGATACAGGTAAACTATTCCCACTGTTTGAAGATTCTTGAACTAACGGTTGGTCTAAACATTAGGGTGAGACCATTCAGTCAAGATGTTAGGAAGCACTTCTACACAAAAAGTGGTAGAGGCAAGGAATTGTCTTTCATAAACATCAGTTAATGCTACACCACTTATTAATTTTAAATCTGTGATAGATACGTTTTGTTAAGCAAAGATCTGAATGGATATGGACCACAGACAGATATATGGAATTTGGCCACTGATCAGTCATGATTTTATTGAATGACAGAGCAGGAGCGAGGGGCTGAATGGCCGACTCCTGTATCTATGTTCCGATGTAAATACACCCAGGATAGGTGCCGCACGGGGATTAGATGCAGAGTAAAGCTCCCTTTAATCCTGTCCCCATCAAAAACTTCCAGTGTACACTATCCCTTTAAAACTCCCATGGTCAGGAGCAGCGTGAAGCCCGCAGTACGCTGTCCCCTCATCAAACACTCCCAGGACAGGGTCAGCCCAGAGTTAGATGCAGAATAAAGCTGCCTCTATATCTGGTCGACATCTCGAGTCGGTCTCTCTGTGTGTAACAAATAAATAAGCAAATGCAAGTCGGAGACCTTGAATGCCCATTGTCGATCAATAGATTATTGCGAGAAAGCTAAAACAAGCCTTAACCCTTTCATTGCCATCCCTTTGCACGTACCTTTAGCTTTGTCACTGTTAAACCAGACAGAAGCAAGTGAGCAAGAGTTTCTTTCAACTTGCTCTAGTTTCTCACTGAAGTGGGGCGGGCAGCTGAGAAAAAATGAGTTGGTCTTTCAGTGGACCCATTATGCTCGTGAGAAGATACACCCTTCATTAACCCATTGCTTCCGGGTGCTAACAATCAGCTGCGGATCGCCGTGACACTTTGATGTTTGGGCTGCAGCCACCATCCGCTTGTTTCCATCTTGATCCCCGGGCGGAGACACCCGTCCGGAGTTGTGTTCTCAGGTTAAAACCCTTGGACCGCATCTGGGGGGCTCCTGGATGGGATTTGGAACATAATCCGAGAGTGTTCATTCTGGAGAGCGGGGGAATTGCCTCCCTCCTTGGGCTGTTAAAGAGGGTGTGTGTGTGTGTGTGCTAAGCGTGCACAGACTTCTGAAAAGAGTCAGCCGATCGAAGGCCTTCTTAATTCTTAACAGTGACCTTCACAGATGGCGTGATTCCAGTTCAGCCAAACGTCCTGCAATCTCTAAGTATCCTGTCCTCGCAGGCTAAGTGAACATTGCAGGAATTTGTTCCTAACTTCCCCGAGAGAAATCTAGCTCCTCCCTGGAGTGATGCAAAGGCTGACAGGATGAGATTCTTTCTCATGGCTCTTTTTTTTTGGAATGGAATCCTGTTCCATTGCAGTGTCCCTCGGGATAGGCCCAACTTAGTATTATTCAGTATCTGTCCTGCAGAGTCAGCACTGGAACCCAGCTGCATCGCCCTCTGATTGATGCAGTGTTAGGAAATATAGATTTTTTTTTACAGAGCCTTAAAGCACAGCAATATGCAAATAAAGCTGCAAAGAGTGAAGGCACAACTGCAGGATTACAGCAGGACCGAGGCTGGTGCAGTCTGAGCACCATCAGAGTTCTCTTGTCAGGATACTCTCATCATCAGGATCCATCATTTTGGTTCATTCACAGAATGAGGGCCATCACTGGCCAGGCCAGCATTAGACCCATCCCTAATTGCCCAGAGGGCAGTTAA
Organism: Hemiscyllium ocellatum; assembly: GCF_020745735.1. Lineage (NCBI taxonomy): Eukaryota > Metazoa > Chordata > Chondrichthyes > Orectolobiformes > Hemiscylliidae > Hemiscyllium > Hemiscyllium ocellatum. The sequence goes on from NC_083429.1 coordinate 50,306,416, forward strand.
AAATCAGCCACATTGCTGTGGGTCTGTAGGCCAGACCAGGTAAGGACAGCAGATTTCCTTCCCTGAGGGTCAGCAGTGAACCAGATGGATTTTTCTGACAACGGATTCGCAGTCATCATTAGGGCTGTTCATTCCAGATATTTGATTGAATTCAAAATCCACTATCTGCCGTGGTGGGATTCAGATCTGGGTCCCGATCCATGCCTGGGTCCCGATCCATGCCTGGGTCCCGATCCATGCCTAGGGTCTGGGTCCCGAACAGCCCAGTGATAATGCCCCTAGACAATCACTTTCTCCATTTGAATTGATCAGCTTTGCTCAAATCCTTTCTCTGTTTTTAAAGTTGTCCCAGCAACTGAGCATCAGTTCATCTGTCTTTACTCGGCTGTGTTCAGTTTTGATTTATGATACTCACTCCAGTGAAGGGCTTCTGGATTTTTATTTTTAAGGTGCTGCACAAATGCCCATTGTTGGTGTCTTGCCAAAGGGACTAATATTGGAACTGTGACTGTTGACTTTGTCATTTTTGGTGAAGAGGAGGCGAGCTGTCGGCCTCCCTTTCACCAGGACTGAGTCTAGGGGTTAATAGAGGTGTCTGATTCTCCCTGACTGATGTTTGAGGTTACATGTTGAGAGGGTGAGGCATGTCTTTGTTGGTCTCTGTCCTCCTTGACAGTTTAATCCTGGGGAGGTGTCTGCAATTTGGTGATCTGGGTTTAAGGTCCAATTGTTGATATTTGGGTTTAATTTTAATTTGGGTTTAATCCAAGTCATGGGTTTAATGGAGATACTTGATTAAAGTTTTGCTCCTTCTGATTTCAGAGGGTGCCCAGACTATATCATTGTAACAGTGCACCTCCAATTTCTTTCTCACTGCTGAGGAAACTGTCCTTATTTTACAGTTGTGGAACAGTCCATAATTCTTAATGCTTTGGTTCCTGACAATCTCTTTCTCACACCCTCCCCACCTCCTTTAGTGCACTTTGGCGCTGCTATGGAAGTTACAGTGTCACCTGATGTCATTGGGCTCAATGGTTCCTCGGCCAAACTGAGCTGCACCTTTAACTCCTGCTATGACGTGAATGAACAGCGTTTCTCTTTAAATTGGACCTATGCTGAATGTAGCAACTGCACTCAAGATGTGGTAAGTGTTTTGCTCTTTAGTGTAGGTGGGATGAGAATTTCAGCAGTCAATGAGCTGAGACAGGGATGCAGACAGATGATGCAATGAAGTTGAAAATGTGTTGCTGGTTAAAGCACAGCAGGTTAGGCAGCATCCAAGGAATAGGAAATTCGACGTTTCGGGCATAAGCCCTTCATCAGGAATGAGGAGAGTGTGCCAAGCAGGCTAAGATAAAAGGTAGGGAGGAGGGACTTGGGGGAGGGGCGATGGAGATGTGATAGGTGGAAGGAGGTCAAGGTGAGGGTGATAGGCCGGAGTGGGGTGGGGGCGGAGAGGTTAGGAAGAAGATTGCAGGTTAGGAGGGCGGTGCTGAGTTGAGGGAACCGACTGAGACAAGGTGGGGGGAGGGGAAATGAGGAAACTGGAGAAATCTGAGTTCATCCCTTGTGGTTGGAGGGTTCCCAGGCGGAAGATGAGGCGCTCCTCCTCCAGCCGTCGTGTTGTTATGTTCTGCCGGTGGAGGAGTCCAAGGACCTGCATGTCCTCGGTGGAGTGGGAGGGGGAGTTAAAGTGTTGAGCCACGGGGTGGTTGGGTTGGTTGGTCTGGGCGTCCCTGAGGTGTTCTCTGAAACGTTCCGCAAGTAAGCGGCCCGTCTCCCCGATGTAGAGGATGCAATGAAGGCGAGGGTAGTGATCTTTATGAAGAAGAGGGTTTGAGTGTCAGGACCATAAAGGACACGGAGCTTGTGAACAGCCTCAGGGAGGGAATGCAGCCAGTGACAAGTGGCGAAGGACAGGGACAATCATTTAGCCCTTTCTGATGTTTATTTAGAGGAAAATATGGCTCGTTCTTGACTGGATGTTGGGCAAGTAGTCTGACAAGTCAGTGATTCCGAGAGAAGGGCTGAGGCAGAAGTCAGTGTTTCCAGTGTAAACATGGAACTGGCTGGTGTATTTTCAGATAATGTGTGTAGATGATGAATAGGAGATCGACAAAGTTAGGTCTATGTGAGGCTCCAGCGAACACTGCGAGAGTAGGGGGAGGAACTGTTACAGGAGACGCTGTGACTACATATGATTGTGGTATGATTACAGAGCTAAACCTATTATTGACCATTCCTCAGAGCGGACGATGGAGGAGACTTGCTGGAGGGTTGCATAGTGAGAAGCTGTGGACATGTCAAACCAGAGGGAGAGAGAAGTATTTTACCATAGTCACAGGAATATAGGATATGATTTGTGACATTGAAAAAAGCTGTTCTATGGCTGCCACAGGCAACAGAAACCAGATGGAGAGACTGGTGCAGGGAATTAAGGTAAATCGGTGCGAATATGGGAGGCACCAACATTTTCAGGGACTTTGGAGATAAGGGAGTCTGGAGCTAGGTTGATACCCAAGGAGACACTCTTTCAAGGTGGAAAAACCTTCCACCTTATACAGCATTATCAATAGAGACAAGGGGTTTTCATTGAAGTGTTATCAAACAAGACTCAGCACTGAGCCATGTAGAGAGTCATTAGGGGCAGTTGACTAAAAAGTTTGAAGGCAATAAGCTTTCAGGAACATCTTAAAAGAGCAACAGGAGCTGAAGAAGTAGAGAACGTTAGGAAGTGAATTCCAGGGACTTGGGTCTCAGCATCTGAAAGCACGACCACCAGTGGTGATACCATGAAGATTGTGAAGGTTGGATTGGAAGCACCAAGATCTCAGAAGATTGTAAGAACGAAGGATGTTGCAGAGACTGAAAGCATGAAGCTGTGGAGGAATTTGACAACAAGGATGAGAATTTTCACATTGGCTCCCCATCATGCAGAATGTCATTTATATTTCTGTTTGGCGGCACAGGGGTCATGGTTGAGTGGGGATTGGTGTGCATGTTAGCGTACGGGTTGCAGTGTTTTGGCTGTGTTCAGATAATTTGTGCGTTAAAAAAAGATTTGCATGGAGATGAATTGACAAAAACTCCCACAAAACCATTTAGCTTTTTCTCTTTTCTTCCCCCCCCCCCCTCCCATAGCTTGTTCAATTCTGGAAAAAAGTCATTATCCCCAGAGATGACCGCTTTGCAGGCAGGGTGGAGTGGTCAGGGAACCTCAAAAAAAATGATGTCTCTATCACAATTCACGACATCCAGCTCAGTGATGAAGGCTTTTACAACTGTTCTGTGTTAAACCCACCTGACAGACACAACGGGTGGGGAATAATCCGCCTGCAAGTTGTCACAGAAGGTATTGTAAAATAATATTGTCATCTCCATCACTTTCCCTCCAATCTTTGACATGCCTGCCCATTCTCTTTCTGTGATGTGCATTGCATTTTCTTTGTGTGTGGTACTACCTTCTGCTCTTCCACGCTGTGTGTTTAATGTTGCCCCCCCCAACCACCACTGACTGTATAACTATCTGTATAAACTAAATCTTGGATCTAGTGCATAGTTACAATTGGTTTTATAATTCTTGACAAAGAAAGATAGCATGGTGTCTCAGTGGTTAGCACTGTTGCCTCACAGTGCCATGGACCTAGGCTCAATTCCAGCCTCGGGAAACTGTCTGAGTGAGTTTGCACATCTCCCCGTGTCTGCATGGGTTTGCACATCTCCCCGTGTCTGTGTGGAGTTTGCACATCTCCCCATGTCTGTGTGGAGTTTGCACATCTCCCCGTGACTGCGTGGGTTTCCTCTTGGTGCTCCGGTTTCCTCCCACCATCCAAAGATGTGCAGGTTAGGTGGATTAGCCATATTAAATTGCCCATAGTGTCCAGGGATGTGCAGACTAGGTGGATTAGCCATAGGAAATGTGGGATTATGGAGATGAGGTAGTGGTCTGGGTGGGATGCTCTTCAGAGGATCAGAGCAGACTCAATGAGCTGAATGGCCTCTTTCTGCATTGTAGGGATTCTGTGAAAATTTAAAGACATTTGAAACTCCTACTCAACAAGGTGTGAGTTGCTCATAGTTGTTCCATGAAGCAAAACTGTTGAGGTTTGGCAGGAGGAGGAGAACAGGGATGGAACCTGTTCTTTCGCTTTAGTTTGCACCACACTACAGTGACAACAGCTAAGTGACCCCCTTACTATAGTAAAGATGCTATACAAATGCAAGATGGCATATACCTTTGATTTCAATGCTTGCTCCAGTTTTGTTTCGCTGTCTGTCTCAGTGGGGTGGCTGGTGCTGTGGGTGTGTGAGCACTACATTCCAATGCAACAATTGGAGCACGGGGATTTTAGAATTAGAGTTAGGTTTACTTTCGCATATAGTCAGGTTACAAGAGAACCAGAGGACAGTGAAAAGTGTGCAATGTTGCCAACGCACTGCGCCATCTCAGATACAAAGTACCTAGGTACAAAACTTAGGAATAGAAAAATAAAGAAAATAAGCAAAAAAAGGTACACTACATTACAGATATACAGACTACAAATTAGGAAAATATGAAATAAAGCTAAAAAGATAGACATTGCAGTTGTCTTTGCACCTACAAAGGAAACATTGATCTCCAGTAGGTCCCTGCCACAGCCAATGTAGCGCATGACTATTTTGTACAATTTGTCTTTGTGAGGGGTTTACAGCGACCAATTGACACACAGCTGATCACACTCCTCAAAGTGCTTTTATTTGAACATGTAATAGAAAGTTTCTTGTTCCTATTTGTATTTATTTTCTCCAAATGTGTGCATTTGCCACAAGACTGCCTCCGTACGTTGAGGGAACATTTCCCTGATCCAGTGATATTTACCTTGCAGTTCCCCCTGAGCGTGACTCCACCGTGGCTGTGATTATAGGGGCATCAGTCGGGGGCTTTCTGGCTGTCATCATTCTGGTCTTAGTCATCGTGAAGTGTGTGAGGAGGAAAAAGAAACAAGATCATCATTCTGAAGATCAGAAAACCGAAGAGGAAGGAAAAACAGATGGCGAAGGCAATCAGGAAGAAGATGAAAAGTAAGACTGTCAGTCAGAAGCAAGTATTAACTTGTACTTCCTTAGACAGCACCTTTCAAACACATGACCGGTTTCATCTAGAAGGACAAGGGCAGCAGATATATGGAAACACCATCTCCTGCAAGTTCCCCTCCAAGTCACTCGACATCCTGGCTTGCAAATACATTGCCATTCCTTCATTGTCGCTTGTTCAAAATCCTAAATCCCCTCCCTGATAATATATTCACAGCAGCCAGTGACAAACACATTCCCAAATGCATATAAAATTGAGAAAAGGTGTTGGCTGTGGCTCAGTGGAAATCAATCCCATCTCTAAGTTCCAGGTTTTGACCCAGTGACCCTAAAGAAACAGCAATGTATTTCCATGGTGAGTGGCTTTGAGGGAAACGTGCATGTGGTGGTGTTCCTACATAAGTCCTGCCAATGTCCTTCTAGATGGAAGCGCTGTCTGAGGATCTTTGGTGAATTTCTGCAGTACACCTTGTAGATGTTACACACTGCTGCTGCTGAGCATTGGTGGGAGACGGAGTTAATGTTTGTGGATGTGGTGCTGATCAAGTGGGCTGCTTCATCCTGGATGGTGTCAAACGTCTTGAATATTGTCGGAGCTGCACTCATCAAGTGGGGTGGGATAATCCATCACATTCCTGATTTATGCCATGCAGATAAGGAGTCAGGAAGTGCAGAATTCCTAGCCTCTAACCTGCTCTTGTAATCACAGTACTTACATGACTTATCCAGTTCAATTCCTGGTCTCTCCTAACCCCCTCCAGTATATTGATGGTTGCTGTTTATAGGAGAATACTCTCAATGCAAGTCTTGTTTGTTCTCCTATCACTAAAGGAGACAGATAATGTTGAGCCCAAGACAGCAATAGAGGCAGGAATGTACATTGAATTATTTTTGTTGTAATTGTTAAAATCCCTGATATTGAGATTGAAGTTCATGCAAAGTTTTAATCCAATGACATTTCTATGTTTTTCCTGCAGGCAACACTAAAACAACACAGAAACTATGAGCAAAGATGGAGGCTGACAGTGACCTGCCTCTGGTGAGAACTGTTGGTCTTCGTGCTTCGTGGGATATTTCCAATACGTCTCTGTGTTCAATCCATTGCCTCGTCACATGAAACATGAATGCTGATATGATACTGCTGTGCTGTGAAACTGTGCTTGCTTCGCCATGCATGTCATCAACCTCCAAACCACACATAGGTGAAACTGGAAAACCTGGAAGTACCCAATGAGCCATAGGCTTCACACCATCGCTGTGTATATTGCACTACAAGTCATGCCAAATGTCCTATCAGTGTGGTGACTTCTAACTGGAGATATCAATTATGCATGTTTCAACAGAGCAGCAACACTGTACCTTGCAGTATAAATAGTGCACATTCAGGCTGATGCTGCATGGCTTCCTTACACACTGGTGAGGGTAATTTTAACATAACCCACTAGCAAGGATTCCCAGGGATTGGGTGCAGTATTGATTATACAGCTCTCTCGAAATCAGCCTTCAATTGGAAGTAAAATCAAGTGAGCCGCAAAACCAGGAATACTTCAGAAACAGCCAGGGGTCTGGGGGGAATCCGGGTGTAAAGATGATTAAAATGTCATGAATAAGGAGAGAAGCTGATGGGAAAGGCTTTTACAATAATGATGGGAAAGGCTTTTACAATGTTGGCCTATGGATTCTAAGGAGTTTAATGCAAGGGACTAGATGTCATGCAACATTAAACCACACTCGGAGATACTGTGAGCATATTTGGACACGGAGCTCTCAGTTGTGAATTTTGGCCTCCAGCAGAATGTCGTGTAGATTTCCCAGAACACTACCTGGATTCGAAGGGTTAAATCACAGAGAGAACCTGCACGAACGTGGCTAGGAATTTGGACAGTCAGCAACTGACGATCAAAATTCTCAAGATATTAAGGGGAGCAGATAGAGTCGATAGAGAGAAGCTATTTGTCATTGGTTGTTTGAGTCTGGGATGTAGTATAAAAATAAAAGCCTGATCTTTTAGGAGTGAAATTAGGAAACATTTTGACACACAAAAAGGGCATTTGAAGTTTGGACTTCACTTCTGCAAGCAGATATTGTTTTGGTTCTGTTCGCCGAGCTGGGAATTTGTGTTGCAGACGTTTCGTCCCCTGTCTAGGTGACATCCTCAGTGCTTGGGAGCCTCCTGTGAAGCGCTTCTGTGATCTTTCCTCCGGCATTTGTCGTGGTTTGAATCTGCCGCTTCCAGTTGTCAGTCCCAGCTGTCCGCTGCAGTGGCCGGTATATTGGGTCCAGGTCGATGTGCTTATTGATTGAATCTGTGGATGAGTGCCATGCCTCTAGGAATTCCCTGGCTGTTCTCTGTTTGGCTTGTCCTATAATAGTAGTGTTGTCCCAGTCGAATTCATGTTGCTTGACATCTGCGTGTGTGGCTACTAAGGCTAGCTGGTCCTGTCGTTTCGTGGCTAGTTGGTATTCATGGATGCGGACCATAGATCAGGCCGTCACCAAAGGACAGAACAGGACCACACACCGCCAAAAAACGGCACTAAAAGAAAAAATGGCCAAACTAACACTTAACAGAGAGGACACCACAACACACATCTGGGTTAGAAACCTCTCCCACAGACAGCTCACAGACACGGAAAGAACAATACTGGCCAAGGGACTCAACTACAACCACAGGGATGCCAAGACAGCAGACTTCCTAGCAGCACTAGAATGCACACTCAGGAACAATGGACTGACAGAAGAGACACAACAAACAGTGAGACAAAGTATCGTACCTCTGATAACAAGGAAAACACAAATACATAACCTCAACACCAAGGAGAGGGAAGCACTAAAATCATTAAGAAACGATAAGAACATAATCATACTTCCAGCAGACAAAGGCAGAATGACGGTCATACTGGACAAAGCAGACTACATCCAAAAAGTGCAACAACTACTTGCAGATACCAACACCTACCAAAAGAGGGAGTTTGACCCCACCCCACAGCTCACCAAAAGGATAAACAACACACTGAGGAATCTACAAAAAAATGGACAGATAACCAGGTTTGACCTACAGAGAATGAAACCGGAAAGCAACAACACCCCCAGATTCTATGGACTACCTAAAGTGCACAAACCAGACATCCCACTCAGACCCATAGTATCACTACCAGGGACACCATCACACAAACTGGCTAAAGAACTACAGCAGAAACTGAAACACCTGATCAGCAGATCCAGACACTCTATACAATCAACACAGGAATTCTTGGACATCATCAGAAATATACATGTGGCAAGGAAGAAACTATGGTCTCATTCGATGTAACGGCACTGCTCACCTCTATCGACAAAACGCTAGCCAGAGAAACAATAGCCAACCTGCTGGACGTACAGAACAGATAACAGGACGTTGAACCTATCAATAAAGACGGCATACTCAAACTACTGGACCTGTGCCTCACAACACACTTCACATTCAACAACCAAATATATGAACAAATCAATGGCACACCTATGGGCTCACCCATCTCTGGACTCATAGCAGAAACTGTAATGCAAAGATTAGAACAAACAGTCTTACCGCAAATTCAACCGAAATTCTGGGTCAGATATGTGGATGACATCTTTGTAATCATTAAAAACACAGAAATAGAGAACACACACCAGATCATCAACGCCCACACTCACAGGAATCTGATTCACTAGAGAGGAAGAAAAGGACAACCAACTCCCATTCCTAGACGTGATGGTATAGAGAACATCGAAAGAAGAATTCACCACAAAGGTATACAGGAAAGCCACACACTCAGACCAAGTCCTGAACTACGAAAGCAACCACCCCAACACACACAAAAAAGAAGTTGCATCAAGACACTATTCAAAAGGGCCACAATACACTGCAGTGCACCAGAACTGCAAAAAGAGGAAGAAGAACACCTATACAATGTATTCACCAAAAACAGATACCCCCGCTATTTCATCAACAGGTGCCTAAGGGAAAGACAACAGAATGAGGACATGCCACAACCCAAAGGACTAGCCACGCTACCATACATCAAGAACATTTCCGAACTGACAACCAGACTACTGGGACTCATAACAGCACACAAACCAACAGCCAATCTCAGACAACTCACCAGGACGAAGGATCCAATACCCAGCATGAGCAAAACCAATGTAGTGTACAAAATCCCAGGCAAGGACTGCACAAAACACTACATAGGACAAACAGGAAGACAGCAAATGATCCGTATCCATGAACACCAACTAGCCACGAAACGACATGACCAGCTATCCTTAGTAACCACACACGCAGATGACAAGCAACATGAATTCAATTGGGACAACACTACTATTATAGGACAAGCCAAACAGAGAACAGCCAGGTAATTCCTAGAGGCATGGCACTCATCCACAGATTCAATCAATAAGCACATCGACCTGGACCCAATATACCGGCCACTGCAACGGACAGCTGGAACTGACAACCGGAAGCTGCAGATACAAACCACTACAAATGCCGGAGGAAAGATCACAGAAGCGCTTCACAGGAGGCTCCCAAGCACTGAGGATGTCACCTAGACAGGGGACGAAACGTCTGCAACACAAATTTCCAGCTCGGCGAACAGAACCACAACAACGAGCACCCGAGCTACAAATCTTCTCACAAGCAGATATTAATGCTACATCTATTGTTAATTTTAACTCTTAATAGAATACTATTAACTGAAGGCATTAAAAGATATGGGACAGGTAAAGGCAGGTATATATAGAGTTAATTGTAGTTCCACTATGTTCAGGCAGGAGTGTTTTGGTAGGATTCTTATTGAATGGTAGAAAAGGGCTCAGGGGAATAAATGGCTTGTTCTTGTGCACCCAATCTCCTGTTTCCATTGGGCGGGTAAGGTCAAAATTGCCCTCAATATTAATATTGTTGCTGACTTTAATTCATTTTGAACATCGCCACAAAACATCATTGTGAAAACTTGGAAGCTAGTGTCTCTACTGATATGGTTAAGAGGTCCTGAATGTATTATGGTGTACAGTGTTTTATTGTCCAAAATCCTTATAATTCTAAGAATAGGGGAAACTTTGAAAATGGAGGTTTAGACACGGTGGTTGTAAGTTGGCCACCTCAATACATCTTCTGTTGCCTCTCTCCCTTGGAAAAAGAGGGAGTGAAGGCTGTTTTTCATGTGCAGAATGTTTGGGAAGTTTTGTGTAGAGTAAGTGAATTAACTCAGGGCTGGACTGAGAGGAACTATCCTTGAACAGAAAGGAACATTGTTGCAACAGTCTTTCAACAGGACTAGAATTCTTGAAACCAGAATATATTGACTGGCCAACAAATAGTCTAAATTTATTATTCTAGTCATTGACAGGAGAGGGCTGCAGAATGATTTTCACAGTCCTTGGGAATGACCAGGAGCTTTCCAAAATTGGGAATTCCTGTCCCAAGCGCTGTCTACAGCAGTTTGACAATCTCTGATTTAATAATCCCACTGCTTTTGTGTTAACATGAATAGCAGATATTGTACCCCAGCAGTGGGAGCCAGGATCAGATTCATGTGTCTTTATTTTAAACAAAATTATTTCCAAACCATTCCCACGGAGGTCATCACCTGTTCCAGCTGAAAGCCATCGTAGACATGGAGCTGAAAGCACCCAAGGGGCAGGGTGGCTCTGTAGTCTGACATGTGGAACAGGGAATGGGAGATGGGGACTCAGTGGGGGAAGAAGGAGACTAGGGAAATGGGGGATAGGAAGTGGGAGACTGTGGAATGAGGGTTTGGAGTCTTGGGAGCAGTGGAGAATTGAGGATTTTTGGATTTGAAGATGGGGACTCAGGGAAGAAGGGATCTGAGGACTGGGGTGTCATGATCTTGGAGACTCTGGAGAATTGGGGCTTTTTGTGGGTAGAGAAAGAGGAAAAGGAGACTGGGGTATGTGGGCTCAGAGCAGGGTAGAGACTAGGGGATGCAGGCTCAAGGGACAGAGACACTGGGGAATGGGGGCTTTAGGGAGTGGGAGACTGGGGAATGGGGGGGCTCAAGAAAGTGGGAGATTGAGCAATAGGGGCTTAAGAAAATGGGAGACTGGGGAATGGGCCTTTAGGGAGTGGGAGACTGGGAATAGGGGCTTTAGGAAGTGAGAGACTGGGGAATAGGGTCTTTAGGAAGTGGGTGACGGGGGAATGAACGCTCTGGATCTCAGGGATGCCTGGGACTTGGGGCTTTTTGGGAGGTGGGAGAGGAGGTGAGGGCTCAGGAGAGAGAGACTGGGGGCTGTTGAATTGCAGGGTGAGAATGGGTGGGTTTAGGGACCAGCACTCCTGCAGAGCTGGGTCCAGTTGCAGGAATAACTGCAGCAGTGAGTGAGGGTCAATCAGTAAACAGACATGTAAACCGTGGGTCCTCACTTGGGTCCGAAGAGAGAAAGGATCTTCCCACAGAGGGAGTGAGCAAGTGGGAAATGGGAAACCAAGATTTTTTTGTGAGCATCAAGGGGGAAGGAAAGAGGAATGGCCTGATACTGAGGGCTATTAGACCTCAGAAACTTCACCACATCTGGTCAGTGAGCACAAAGGGAAGTATAGGAATCTTGATCATGCAATCAGATACTACATGGCCAGAAGATAATGTGATCAGAACTACAGGAATGCTTCCAACCAGAGATGGCAACTCTATTTTCTTGATTTCCTGTTTGAGGTAGGCTGAAATTCCATCCCAACTTTTCCTGGGTGTTACTGATGATATTCTATTCATGCGATGCTTTGTATCAGGCAACGATGCTGAGGTCCTGTGTTGGACTTGAGTGGGCAAAGTTAAAAATCACACAACACCAGACTTTGGTCCAACAGGTTTATTTGAAAGTACAAGCTTTTGGAGTGCTGCCCTTTGTCAAGTAGCTAGTGGGGCAGCATACATAGGATTTTTAAGTAAAAGGTCAAAGTGAAATTCAACAGATGAATGGACACTACACAGCAATCACCAGACAGAGGTGTTCCCTCCCAGTGGGAGATCACTTCAGCGGTCAGGGACATTCAGCCTTGGATCTTTGGGTGAACGTCCTCCCCTTTGGGATATGCAACAACGCAGAGTGGTCGAGCAGGGGCTCATAGCCAAGTTCAGTTCTCATGAAGATAGCCTCAACCAGGATCTTGGGTTCATTTCACACTACAACTGAACCCACCACAATATCGAATCTCACACATACACACACACAACCTCTCTCACACGCATTCACACACTCATATGCAGACCCTCTGACAGGTGTATATTTCATCACACTTGTGCACACACAAATAGACAAACACACACAGTCTCTCCCTCTCATGCACACATTCATATAAATCTATGAGGTTAATTTGCATTTGCAGATACATTCTATTTTGTTCAAAAAGCACACAATCTGTAGGCAGTCAATCAATGTGACGTTTTATAAATTCCTGCTTTGGAAATAAAACCAGTTTGACTCCAGGATGAGATATAGACAGACTCTGACCTCATGCCTTTAATGCATTGTCTGAGCCGAGATGTCACCTTGTATTAATATATTGATAAAACTTTAAGTTATCTCGAGGCTGTGACTTGAAAGAAATTCTGGGATTTACATATTAATCAATCAAAACCTGTGTCACCATTCTAAGCGATTCAAGACTTAACAACCATCTGGTTTTGGTTAATATATCACATCAGTTAGATGACACTTTGACCTTTCACTTATAAATTCTGTGTCCTATGTATCCTGCCCCATTAGCTACCTGACAAAGTAGCAGCGCTCCAAATGCTTGTACTTTCGAATAAACCTGTTGGATAATAACCTGGTGTTGTGTGATTTTTAGTTTTGTCTCAAGTGAGCAGACTGAGGTTGAGTCAGCTCAGGAAGTGAAAGATGGTCTGAAATGCACCCTTTCTCTCACTTCCTTGCATTACTGTATTTGGAATATTCCTTAAGACCTCAGGGCTCCAACTAACCTTCAACCCCTCACCAGCTGAGTAGCACTTGTTCCCTGGAACAGGTGTACCAGACTCACTCGGGGCGTGTCCAGAAGCTGTGCACAAAAAGATTGAAATAAGCCACTTTTTTTAGTTGTCATGGGCTTCAGTCTGAAGGGCATCTCTAATTTCAAGTGCTTTTGATGAGCATACAGAAGCACATTTGGAATGGATGGGGATGTATCCAAATGATAACCAGATTCAGGATAATACCTGGTTAAACTAAACAGGAGCATTTACACAAACCAGGGTTGGATTCCTTGGAATTCAGAAGATTGAGGAATGACTTCACCAAAGTTCTGCAGATGTTAAGTGGTGTATAGTTGAGACTCAGTGTTGAAAGTTAGAAGCAATGATTTGGCATACTGATTGCTGCCCCACTACAAATAACCCAGAGAAAAGATCAGTAGCCAATTAACTGACTGGTTAGAAGCCCACTCACAAACAGTAAGGCTGTGGGGTGGGAGGGGAGGAGGTATTAAACAAGCTCCGAATGGGAGTTCTGCCCATTAGTGGGAAGGTGACCCACTATCTGAACTTTCTGACAGCACTAGAGCTCCCTAGAGAACACTTTTGGAACTGCAGGCAGGCCTCTACAGGAGGCTAGATCAGAGTGGTGCTGGAAAAGCACAGCAGGTCAGGCAGCATCCGAGAATCAGGAAAATCGATGTTTCGGGCAAAAGCCCTTCATCTGGAATGGAGGCAGGTAGCCTCCAGGGTGGAGAGATAAATAGGGGGGGTGGGGCTGGGGAGAAGGTAGCAAAGTGTACAATAGGTGAATGCGGTTGGAGATGGAGGTGATATGTCAGAGAGGAGGGTGGTGAGGATAAGTGGGAAGGGAGATGGGCAGGTAGGACAAGTCATGAGGACAATGCTGAGCTAGAAGGTTGGAACTGAGGTAAATAGGGGGAGGGGAAATGAGGAAACTGGTGAAGTCCACATTGATGCCCTGGGGTGCTTCAGGGAACATCTCCGGGACACTCGTACCGATCAACCCCACCGCCCAATGGCCCAACATTTCAACTCCCCCTCCCACTCTGCCGAGGACATACAGATCCTGGGCCTCCTCCACCACCACTCCCTCACCACCTGACGCCTGGAGGAAGAACGCATCATCTTCCGCCTGGGAACACTTCAACCCCAATGTTGACTTCACCAGTTTCCCCATCTCCCCTCCCCCCATCTTACCTCAGTTCCAACCTTCCAGCTCAGCACTGTCCCCATGACCTGTCCTACCTGCCCATCTCCCTTCTCACCCATCCGCTCCACCCTCCCTTCTGACCTATCACCTCCATCCCCACCCCCATTCACCTGCTGTACACTATGCTACTTTCTCCCCACCCCCACCCTCTATAATATATCTCTCCATTCTGCAGACACTCTGCCTTTATTCCTGATGAAGGGCTTTTGCCTGAAGCGGCGATTTTCCTGCTTCTCGGATGCTGCCTGACCTGCTCTGCTTTGTCAGCACCACTCTGGTCTAAACTCTGGTTTCCAGGATCTGCAGTCCTCACTTTTCCCTACAGGAGGCTTCAGTTCAACAGTAATTCAATGTGGTCAACAAATGTAGCTGAGTCAGTGAGGTCTATATCCCATTAATGAATTCAAGAAAAACACGTTTAGTGGGGGCCTATAATGCCTAGCACAGAGAAATAGCATGGGAGCCAAATGTTTGAGGGCAGGGTCAAAAACTGAGAGCCCGTCCTTTTCTGAGTGTGGTTTAAAAAACCCATCAATTTGGAATCCACTTCAAAACAGCAATTGACAGAATTTTGTTAACCTGATGTGTTAAGGGACATGGGGTGGAATCCTGCTGGGGTACTGTCTGTTGGTCAGAGAACCACGGAGAGAGACCCACATTGTCTCTTTTCAGGATAACCCTCTGAACCCCAAGCCCAGGCCAGCCAGAAGGCCTTCCCCTGGGGCTGACACCCTGCCATTGAGAGCTGCCAGTCAGTCAGACAGAGGCGCTGGCAGCTCCAGCACTCAGCAGGAGATAGCCATGGCTGCTGATGAAGCAATTCCCAAGGATCACAGTGGAGCCAAGACAGAAGTAAGTAACTCACTGATGGTTTCCTGGATTTGGGTTTGCAGGAACCAAAAACATAGGCGGAGGTGGGATGTGGTTCCTTGCAGTGTACCTCTGTCCATTGTCCAGACTGTCAGTCAGGTCTTGGGTACCTTTGATTGCAGGATCCCCCATCTCTGGGATGACAAGTTGCCCACGGGATTGTAGCCAGCATCCACACTGATTAACTACTGTAGCTGGGACAATGCCAGGGGTGGAGGCTTGTTGAGGTCCTTAAGCAGTCACTAGTAGGCCTCAGATGCCAACAAGATGGCAAAGTCGAACCATAGGCTTTGCCACCTCGAAATTAGTTCTGGCAGAGATGGGAAAACAGTGGAGTCTTGAGGGTGCCTCTATGCCCCCTAGTTGAACACCCATCCCATCTCTACACTCGCCAACTCTGAGAGTAGGAGATTCAGCTTGGGGAGTTACATCACAGGTCTTCCGAATTGGTGGAAAAGACTTGCTGGGCAGAATGGGCTCCTCCCAATCCAGGTGGGAAAGGCAATTGTAAATTTAGGTACAATGGGGCCTCAGTTCCTGATCCTGTTGGTGATGGGGGACATATTTCCACTTTAGTCAGAGCTGTCAATTCTGAGTTGCTGTAATCCAAGCAGTTTCATCGCACGATATCTGACCTCCCCACAACCCAATGCGCATCACCAATGCCGCACCCCCACCCTGTCACTTGTCATTATTCGTCCCACACATTGATCAGTGTGGTCCTCTCTCTTCCCACAGGCAATGGGAAAACAAACATTCTTTGTGACCTAAATGGATCGTTCCTGATGAAATATCAAATGCTTTTTGTTTCTATCCCACCCATTTTGATATTTTTGTAACTAACAAAAGTGATCACCATTTGTAACAAGATGATATTCTTCCTGCGGGCTTTAGCTGATAACCATGTCCAGGAGGCATCGTTGAATTCCCGGAAACTCCTCAGCAAACTTTGCTTTGCTTGATGACTTCCTTTTTACTGATTTTTCTGTAAATTTCCCAGTTTCTATGCTCCAGCAAAGCCTCCATCCCTATCCGTTTTGTTATTTATGTGATATCCCAACAGAACTAAGCTTTAAATTTCACTCCAAATAGCCATCATAAATCACCTCCCCCAATGCTCAAATACGTACTGACTCACTACAACATTTTGCCGAATAATGTCGAAAAGGGTTGAGGTATTTGAGAACTATTACTGTTTTTATATATTTTACATGGTGTTTTCCCCATTTGGGGGGGATGTTTTCAGTACTGCCAATATTATATGAGGGGGATTGTAAGGGGTACTGGATATCTGTTAGTTGTAACAAGGTTAAAAATAAAGTAAATGTGATTCAAATAATGCTGCACGGTGTTCTGAAGTTTCTTCTTATATTTTCTTCAATCCATCCGCCTAGAAAGCTGTTGTTAAGAGCGGGGCCTATGCAATCACTAAACTACGTTTACATTGGCCACCTTTGAGGTTGAATATAGTTCATGCCATTAAGCTATTTTAAATAATAGTGTGTTGATTCAATATAATGCAGTGTACCTGATCTACACACACTGTCCACTCTCCAATGGAGACATAAAGGACTGTGACCTAGAGTGAAAGTTGTAAAGTCAAAACAATTGGGAGCAGGGATAGACTTATCAAGGGATTAGATTAGAATGGTGCTGGAAAAGCACAGCAGGCCAGGCAGCATCCGAGGAGCAGGAAAATTGATGTTTTGGGCAAAAACCCTTCATCAGGAATTGCTCCAACCTTCCAGCTCAGCACTACTCTCATGACCTGTCCTACCTGCCTATCTTCCTTTCCACCTATCCACTCCACCCTCCCCCTGACCTATCACCTCCATCCCCACCCCCTTTCACCCATTGTACTCTTTGCTACCTTTCCCCCACCCTCCTCTTTGACTATCACCTCCATCCCCAACCCCATTCACATATTGTACTCTATGCTACTTTCTCCCCACCCCCACCCCTCTATAACATATCTCTCCACTCTGCAGACACCCTGCCTCTATCATGATGAAGGGCTTTTGCCCGAAGCATCGATTTTCCTGTTCCTCGGATGCTACCTGACCTGTTGTGCTTTTCCAGCACCACTCTGATCTAGACTCTGGTTTCCAGCATCTGCAGTCGTTGTTTTTACCTATTTGACCTAACAAGACTGCTCCATTCAGTAAGATCATCATTGATCTGATTATTGCCTTAACCTTCCTGTTTCTTGCCATTTCCCATCTTGGAGAAGCTCAGGTCCATTTGTAACCCTTGGCTTCTGTTTCCTTTTGGTTTGGACAAACCTAGATCCTGCTCAATGTACTGAGATCAGAACCAGCATGAAGAACAGCCATTCTAGGAAATTACAAGATTCGGGCCTCTAAGAATTTTAAATCAAAACATCTCTGCCTTCCAACCAGTTCCGTCAAGACCTTCCTTAAAAACGTACCTCTTTGGCCAAGTTTGTAAATGCTTTACACTAATGACACATTCTCAGGATCCATGGAAAATGTCACAAAAGTTAGGCTGACGCCAAAATGCCATGCCATGGGGGTGCTGCATTGTCAGGGGTACCATGCTTTGGTTCAAATTGAAAATTGCAGCTCTCTCTGCCCTCTCATGAAGTCTGATAATGAAACTATTCAATAAAGAATAGTGGAGTTCTCCACTGTATCCTGGTCAAAGCATATCCCACAACCAACATAGAAACACAAAACAAATAGGAGAAGGAGTAGGCCATTCAGCCCTTCAAACCTGCTCTGCCATTCAATTTGATCTTGGTTCATTACTTAGTCCCCTGTTCAGACTTTCTCCTTAACTCTTTGATTCAGTCAGCCCTAAGAATTATATCTAACCCCTTTCAAAAACATTGTATGTTTTGGCCTTGACTGCTTTCTATAGCAGAGTATTTTACAGGTTAATCACTCTGGGTGACGAAATTTCTCCTCATCTCACTAAATGACTTACCCCTTCCTCAGATTTGAAGACTAACTTTGCACACAGTGTGGCCTCACGTAGGCTCTGTCCAATTGCAATCAGCCATTTTTGCTCAAATATCACTAAAACAGACTTATTTGGCCAAATGTGCAAGTCTCAGTTTGGCTGTCATTTTTCCCATAATACAGCGTATATTGACTCAAGTTCATAATCACTTCATTGACTGCAAATTATTTAGGGTTTTCAGAGATTGTGAAAGATATCTTTCAAATGCACAATGTGGGTTATAAAAGGCTCTAGGAAACAAAGCAGAGTGCAAGATAATGATGTGAGAGACACTTCGATAGGGAAAAAAGAGATGTCTACTCAGACTGTGTTGGTGTGAAACTGTAATACCCAAATTGAAAAATAATTTGATTTTAGTGCACTTAGTGTGTTTACCAAGAAACCACAATAACAGGACATGGGACTCCTTGTTTCATTTACGTTTTGCTAAGGGATCAGCCAGGGTGATTACATAGGTTGGGTTGCAAGACATCAGCCCTATACTCTCCTTCAGTGCCCTGTTATTTCTAAACAGGAAGAAAGAAAGACAAATATTTGTTACATTCCCTACCCCCTGTCCAAGTATCAGATCATTTTGTCTTTGTGCCACCTTATTTAATTAGCTCCACCTTACCTCAAGATTGCTCTTGGAATGAAAGTTGTTTCCTGGCTGAGGTTTGAGTTACTGTCTGACACAGAGCAGGTACCTATTTCTAGACTCATGTCCCTTGCCCTCTGAGCAGTCTGCAAAAGACACTGAGCCAAGCAGCCCTTGCAGTGCCACATACCAAAGCAAGCTATCTGGACAAGTAAACATTTCTGCTTACTGCAGCTCCTTGTCTCGGTCCTGGCTCACTTTGAAGTGCTGGGTTCTTATTTCGTGGGTAACAGCTGCCTGTTAGTTCATGATATGTTTAAGTGACAGGACTGAGTAGCACCAGTGTAACACTTTCTTTTATGCTGCAAGAGAAAATATTGGGTTCTCACCAGCAACACCTTCACTCCACTGCCCAATTCCAACATAATGGTCCCACAGGAATGAGAGGAGCTTTTGTCAGGTAAGGATATGAAGGAGTAGGGAAGCAAAACTGAGCAAATGGATTTGATGTCAGCAAACCTATACTTTTGTAAATAAAAACAAAAATTAGGACTAACTAGCTTTTGCCATTCATCGATCTTAATCCAAACTAACCGCCACCTTGTTATCACTTTCATAACAGCATTCCACAATCCCATTGACCAAATTCCTGGTATATCCATTGACCCCACTCTTTTGAAGTCTCTGAACTCTACCTTTCCAACTATGCTCCAAATTCCTCACCCATTCCTGCTGTAAGTCAGCAGATGCTACACTGCAGTGCTGGTCCCTGACACGATTAGATTATTGCTGAAAAATTGTTGCTGGAAAAGCGCAGCAGGTCAGGCAGCATCCAAGGAACAGGAGATTCGACGTTTCGGGCATCAGCCCTTGGATGCTGCCTGACCTGCTGCGCTTTTCCAGCAACACATTTTCAGCTCTGATCTCCAGCATCTGCAGACCTCACTTTCTCCACGATTAGATTATTCGCTGTTCCCTTTGCGAAATCCAGAAGTTTGTCCAGTTGTTATGGTTTGTCTGCAACCATGTTCCTATCTCTAGGGAACCCTGTTATAACTGTACTGTGAATTACATTATTCCCCAGGTCTTGGATGTTTAAACTGCACTCTTAAAGGCTGCTCCCTCTCGAACTTGGTTGCTACTGGTCTGAATCCCCTAAACCTCCAGCAGTTCCTCAACATAGAGTAAGACTCTCACCTTTCTGCAATACTAAAAACTCTTCATTTACACTTGGATAAGCATCAGATCAAATACAACTGTCTTGGAACAGTTTCTTTCCTGAGCATTCTGATGTCTTGATGCTGTCTAATGTCCAGTTCTTCATCTCTGCTGCATTGATGTGCATTGCTGTCAGAGTCATCAGACCATTAAGATATCCATTATACGTATGGACTGTATCTTAAGACTGCTAATGCCAGTTAATATCTGGGAGAACTTCCTCACCAGCTTAGAGGGGTGACATGTGTTTCATAGTTGGTATAAAATTTCAGTAGGTCTTTTTTAAAAACTGCTTTGAAGGTACTATATCAATGCAAGTTGTTGGAGTTCAGGTAAACCTATGACAAAAGCAAATGGTACAAGATCTGTGGGGGATGTCACGTGATAGGCCAAATGGTCTTGAGCTTTCCATTCCTCATCAAGCCCTTGTGTTTCTCACTAGATGTCTGTGTTCTTTGGTATAGACGTGATGGGATGAATGGCCTCCTTCAGCGCGATAAACATTCTGTGCTTCTGAGATAATTAACATTAATTAATTTTTTCAATTGTTTCTATGATTCTAATTGTCTGTTTGGAATTATAGACTGGGACAGCATGGTAGGAAACCACTTCACCTATCATAGGCAAGGGTTTTAGTTATTCTGTCACATGGGCATCACTGACCTGGCTAGTATTTATTACAAACCCCTGATTTCCCTTGAATTGAATGACCTACTAGTCTACCAAGAGCCAACCACCTTATTGTGGGTTGGAGTCAATTGAAGGCCAGACTGGGTAAGGATGGCAGATTTCTTTCCTGAAGGGTATTAGTGAGCACTTGTGTATTCATAACCATCAATCACCAATACTGAGACCAGCTTTGTTTTCTGGAATTACTGAATTCAAATTCTACTAGTTACCAACTTGGGTTTTGGAGAGGGTGCAAAGAAGGTTTACCAGGATGCTGCCGGGACTGGAGGGCTTGCCTTATGAAGGAAGGTTGAATAAGTTTGGACTTTTCTCTCTGAAGAGAAGAAGAAAGAGAGGAGACCTGATCGAGGTATACAAGGTAATGAGAGGCATGGATAGAGTCGATAGCCAAAGACTTTTCTCCAGGGCAGGATTGACTGGTGTGAGAAATCATAGTTTGAAGATATTAGGAGGAAGTTATAAAGGAGATGTCAGAGGTAGGTTCTTCATGCGGAGAGTTGTGAATGCATAGAGTGCATTGCCAGCTGTGGTGGTGGAAGCAGAGTCATTGGGAACATTTTAGCAACTGCTGGACATTAACATGGATAACAGTGAGTTGGGGGGTGCATAGTTTAAGTTACTATATTTTACATTAGGATTAAACCTCGGCACAACATCGTGGGCCAAAGGGACTGTTCTGTGATGTACTTTTCTATATCTCTATGTCTATTTCTATCCAGGTCACCCCCGATTACTAATCCCATGACCCTGCACAATGTCACCACTTTCAAAATTAGTTTGATAACAAAAGCTCAGTACTTGCAGAGTTAATTGCATGAAATATCCTCTGGCAAAGTTCCTGTAACTGAGATGTAAGTGCAGTAAATAGAGATTAGCTAATACATGCATCAGATGGAAGACCAATGAGTAGCTGTCAATGAACTATGTATTTTATTAATGTGTTGTACATCAATTCTACCCCTGGAATATACAAATGATAGTTCGATGCATTCATTTAGTTTGAATAATTCTCTTTGCCAAATTTGAGATTCTTATGAGCTTAAGATGTTTTGTATTTTGAACGATGTCAGGCACATTTTCAAATCTAATCCTGGTCCTAAAGGGACAGTAAACTGACAACGAAATTGCACCCTGACACATCAATAACTCTCTGAATCTAATGTAATGAGGAGAAAGAGTGAGAATATAGGAGTAATTGGATAATTGAGAAGTTGGTGATATTGTGGCCATATTATGCCTGAGTAATTCAGAGGCCTAGGCAAATGTTCTGGGGCCATGGGTTCAATTCCCACCACAGAAACTGGTGGAAATGCAATTAATTCATAAAAATCTGGAATTGATAGCCGGTCTTCGTAATTGTGATAATGAAATTATAATCGATTGTTGCAATGCCCTATCTGATTCGCTAACATCCTTTCGGGAAGAAAATCTATTGTCTTTTCCCTGTCTAACCTACTTGTGATTCCAGACCCACACAGTATGGTTATGGAGGAGTGCTGACATAGTGATAATGTAGTGATTAGCAATCCAGTCACCTCAGGCTAATGTTCTGGAACATGTGTTCAAATCCCACAATAGCAAATAGTGGAATTTGGATTCAATAAAAATTTGGAAATAAGGGTCTAATAACAACAATGAAACTTTGTAAGTTATCTGAAAATCTCTTCTATTGTTTTTTTAGACAAGGAAATCTGTTCTACTTACTTGATATAACCTACATATGACTCCAGATTCACAGTAATGTGGTTGACTCTTATCTGTCCTCTGGGCAATTAGGGATGGGCAATAAATGCTGGGCCGGCCAGAGAAGCTCACATCTTGTGAACGAATAAAAACAACATCTCAACAGCTCTCTGAAACAATTGTGACAAGCTAGTCAGTTCGAGGTTAACATAAAGTGCTGGCCTTGGTAGAAACAGATTGATCAAAGAACTAAAAAGGATGTGACGCAGTATGGTGGAGGCAGCATTCCAACTGTGTAGAATCATAGAGTCATAAAGTCATAGAGATGTACAGCATGGAAACAGAATCTTCGATCCAACCCGTCCATGCCGACCAGATATTCCAACCCAATCTAGTCCTACCTGCCAGCACCCGGCCCATATCCCTCCAAAACCTTCCTATTCATATACACATCCAAATGCCTCTTAAATGTTGTAATTGTACCAGCTTCCACCACTTCCTCCGGCAGCTCATACACGTACCACCCTCTGTGTGAAAAAGTTGCCCCTTAGGTCTTTTTTATATCTTTCCCCTCTCACCCTAAACCTATGCCCTCTAGTTCTGGACTTCCCCCAACCCAGGAAAAATACTTTGTCTACTTACCCTATCCATGCCCCTCATAATTTTGTAAATCTCTATAAAGTCACCCCTCAGCCTCCGATGCTCCAGGGAAAACAGCCCCAGCCTGTTCAGCCTCTCCTTATAGCTCAAATCCTCCAAACCTGGCAACATCCTTGTAAATCTTTTCTGAACCCTTTCAAGTTTTACAACATCTCTCCGATAGGAAGGAGACCAGAATTGCACACAATATTCCAACAGTGGCGTAACCAATGACCTGTCCAGCCACAACATGATCTCCCAACTCCTGTACTCAATACTCTGACCAATAAAAGAAAGCAATACCAAACGCCTTCTTCACTATCCTATCTACCTGCGACTCCACTTTCAAGGAGCTATGAACCTGCACTCTAAGGTCTCTTTGTTCAACAACACTACCTAGGACCTTACCATTAAGTGTATAAGTCCTGCTAAGATTTGCTTTCCCAAAATACAGCACCTCGCATTTATCTGAATTAAATTCCATCTGCCACTTCTCAGCCCATTGGCCCATTTAGTCAAGATCCTGTTGTAATCTGAGGTAATCTTCTTTGCTGTCCACTACACCTCCAATTTTGGTGTCATCTGCAAACTTACTAACCATACCTCTTATGCTCGCATCCAAATCATTTATGTAAATGACAAAAAGTAGAAGACCCAGCTCCGATCCTTGTGGCACTCCACTGGTCACCGGCCTCCAGTCTGAAAAACAACCCTCCATTACCACCCTCTGTCTTCTACCTTTGAGCCAGTTCTGTATCCAAATGGCTAGTTCTCCCTGTATTCTGTGAGATCTAAACTTGCTAATCAGTCTCCCACAGGGAACCTTGTTGAACGCCTTACTGAAGTCCATATAGATCACATCTACTGCTCTGCCCTCATCAATCCTCTTTGTTACTTACTCAAAAAACTCAATCAAGTTTGCGTGTAGCAATGGAATTCACTCCTATGAGTGTACCAAGCCTTGTGCGCTGGTGGGAAAATTTTGAACATTTGTTCCCATTTGTGGCTGTATCTTCTAACTGTCCAACTTGTTAGCTTACCCTCTGCCTCAATCTCTTTGATGTTCTCGTATCCAAATGTTGTTGTGTCCCAATTTTGAGTGATTGGCTTGGAAGGAACTGATGGTGACAATGCTGATGATGGTGACAGTGATGGTGTTTGGCAGACAGGGAAGGTTTGCACCAATCCTAGGAATGCTGGAAAATATTGAAATCAGTCTGTACAATCCGTCTAATAGACAGTGGCATTGTGGATTCCATAGGAGGGGGTGTGGGGAGATGTTGCCTCGTTAACATCCTCAACTCCTTTCTGTAAGTGACTACCTCATTGCAGTATTGAAAGCTCTTGGAGAATGCGCGGCATGGTGGCACAGTGGTTAGCACTGCTGCCTCACAGCGCCTGAGACCCGGGTTCAATTCCCGACTCAGGCGACTGACTGTGTGGAGTTTGCACGTTCTCCCTGTGTCTGCGTGGGTTTCCTCCGGGTGCTCCGGTTTCCTCCCACAGTCCAAAGATGTGCAGGTGAATTGGTCATACTAAATTGCCCGTAGTGTTAGGTAAGGGGTAAATGTAGGGGTATGGGTGGGTGGCGGGTCAGTGTGGACTTGTTGGGCCGAAGGGCCTGTTTCCACACTGTAAGTAATCTAATGTGAAATTTGAGGTCCCATATGAAAGATGATCAACAAACTGATACTGTACACATTCAGAGTAAACGCTACAAAGAGACTTTTTAAAAATTGAAAGGTGGGAAACCAAAAATACCTCCTAATGCAGTGATGTCAGACGGAGGGAGTTATTGAATGTTTCTGAGTGTCTGGTTTGGTGACAACATATGCTCAGATGATGGAAATGACCACTTGAGCTGTGGACTCCCCAATGGTCAGTAAGGTACCACCGTCCAACAAGAAAACTGAAATGAAAGGCATCTGGAAGGAGGGACAGGCCAGAAAGGTGTAAACGTTAGCCAACGTGGAGGAATAACAACTGACCCAACCTCCACCTGAACAGACAAAGTCAGTGGAGGAGGAGGAAATGAGGGAAGCAAGGGAGGGGATACCAGTGAGAAACAACTGGAAGAGGAAAACAAATTGGGGCCCTCCTGGTTCCACAGTGAAACAGAAAGATGCAGCTGAACGACGGACACTCCAGCAGCTCCTCTGACGAAGGCTGCGGAGGGACGGTCACTAACAAAAAGAGGCACAGCACCACGGGGGAAGAAGGAGAGGAGCACAACCCAACTCATAAATATCCTGTGGGGCCCAGTGAAGCCTAACCTCTGGCCGTTGGGAATCGCAGGTACCCACAGGGAAACCAGGAGCAGCAGCTCAAAGTGTGGTGGGTGTGTGGAATGCACTGCCAGTAGTGGTAGTAGAGTCAGATACATTAGGGACATCCATGCGAATCTTGGATAAGTGCATGGACGATAGTAAAATGAAGGGTATGTAGGTTAGTCTGATCTTAGAGTAGGATAAAAGGCTGGCACAGCATGAAGGGCAAAAGGGCCTGTTCTGTGCTGTAATATTTAATGTTCTATGACTCTCCGAATCAGGAGCAGAGCACGACAGTGTCTTTGTCAGACCCTGAACCGGACCAACTTAGCCTCATTCCCACCCTGATGACACCAGATGAGGGTAATCTACCCCCCAAGAGGGAACAGGACAGCTACCTCAGTGCTGAGAGTGCCCAACTGTTTGTTACACCACAGGAATATGGGGAACTCTCCCAGTGGCAAGACTGCAGCTGAACAGATGTTGGGTCTCCAGGTAATAATTCTACAAACTCTCAAAATGGGTGTTAAAATTGTCAGCATTAACATGCATAGCGTTAAATCTACTTTGTGATGTGCTTCCTCATTGGCTTACCTGGCCAACGTCAAAACAGACCTCCTGTTTCTGCAGGGCTGTGGGATACCGCACCTCAGCAGCTGCTGGAGATGGTCAAGCTTATGGGCCGATAGGCCTTCAGTTTGGTCAGGAGTGGGATTTGGTGGAGTGATTGCCCTTCCTCCAGCATGGGTATCCTGCTGTTGGGAGGTTACTTCACCATCTCCAAGGTTAAGAAGTTGGTGGGCTGGCACCTCCTTGGTGCAGACATTATATACAGAATCATTCCCCTGAGACTAATTAACGTGTACGCTCCAGGGGTAAAGATTGAATGGCTGGCCATCCTGCAGCAGCTCCCACTGCTGCTGGCTACCTCCAGGCCACTCATTCTGGCTGGAGACTTCAACTGCATCATCGATGCGGATAGACAATCCAGAGGGGCTGACAATGAATTGGACTCCATGGCCAGATTCCTGATGGGAATGGTTAAAGTCACCCAGCCGCATGACATCTTCTGCATTCACTGCATAAAAGTAACTTTTCTCATGTTGTCTTTGATTCAGTTTCCACATTTTCTGATCACCTTAAATCTGTATCCTCTGCTTCCACCAATGGAACCGGCTTCTCCATTTGTATTCTGTCCAGAGCTCTCTTGATCTTTGAAACTGTTACCAATCTTCTTCAATCATTGTCTTCTGTAAGGAGAATAACTCCAACTCTTCAATTTGCGCAGTAACTGGAATGCCTTGCTCTTGGAACTGTTCCTCTGAAACTTTTCAGCAGCTTCTTTAAATCCTACGCATTTTCTCAAAAGCACAGTGCAGAGATAAAGCCAAACCAGGGTTTTACAAAGGTTCATAATTAATTCCCTGCTTCCAAGGTCTATGCCTCCACAGGGAGAGTTTGAGTTGTGAGCAGGTTTCGACCTTGAGTCTGTTCACAATTCAATTTGTACGCAAGTCGGAACACAATGCCAGACAATATAAATGAGCTGTTCATCAGTAATGTTTGGATCTTTAAAATTAAAATCCTTCATGGGATGGCATTTGTTACTCCTCGTGCTTGTAAATCAGACATTCATAAATTGAGAACCTCACGTGCGTATAAATTACTTTAACTCAGTTGACTTATCAGCTGGTTTGTATTGCAGAGTGATACCATCAGCATGAATTTAATTCCTACACCATCTGAGGTTACCATGATGGCCTCTCCTTCATCCCTTGCTTGAGGCATGATGACTCTCAGCTTAAATCACCTCTAATTGTCTCTTCCTAATGTGAGAGCAGCCCTATGGTCTAATAAGACTATGAAGACTTTACCTTTTGCTTTATGTAAGGCACAGAGTCATTAATGTCCTTGTAAACACTTTCTCAATTTACTCTGATACCTTCAATGGTTTGTGCACATGCCCCAAATCACTGTATTTCTGCATCATCTTTTCCTTTATATTTCCTCTCCTCCTTACTCCTACCCAGATTTATTACTGCACACTTCTCTGCTGTCCCTTTGTCAGTCCGTTCCACCAGTCTATCTCCATCCTTTTGCAATCCATCACTGTCCTCCTCACAGGTCGCAATACTTCCAAGTTCTGCCTCATCTATAAATTCTAATAACGTCCTGCACACCTCAGTCCCAATCATTAATATTGACCAAGAGAAGCAGTCTGTACGAGCTGGTATCTGGGGAGCCCCACAGTAAACTGAAAGCAACTTATACTCTTATTTCCTGTCAATCAGAATAACAGATTTGTTACAGTTCAAAGGAGGTCATTCAGCCCATTGTGTCTGCACTGGTTCTATTCCCTAGTACTAATTTCCTGTCTTTTCCCCACATCCTGCATACCATTTCTATCTAAATTATCCAATACCCTCCAGAATGACTTAATTGAACCTGCTTCCACTATTCCACTCAACCAACTTTGCGTCCATGTTATAACTGTTGCTGAGATTAGATTAGATTCCTTACAGTGTGGAAACAGGCCCTTCGGCCCAACAAGTCCACATCAACTCCCCGAAGAATAACTCACCCAGACCCATTTCTCTCTGACTAATGCACCTAACACTATGGGCAATTTAGCATGGCCAATTCACCTGGCCTGCACATCTTTGGATTGTGGGAGGAAACCGGAGCAGCTGGAGGAAACCCACACAGACACGGGGAGAATGTGCAAACTCCACACAGACAGTCGCCCAAGGCTGGAATTGAACCTGGGTCCCTGGTAGTGTGAGGCAGCAGTGAGCCACCCTGCTGCCAGAATTGGCTATTTTGAAATTTGCTGAGATGCCTGCTATGTAGCACTCGTATCAGTTTTTTGGAAATCCATAAACATCATATCGACTACATTACCTTTGTCATCCCTCTCAAATACCACATCAAAAAACTCTCATCATGTTACCCCAACATAATTATTTCCCTTTCACAAATCCCTGCTGACCTTCCTTAATTAATACACACATATCCAAGTGACTATTATTTTTGTCCTGAGTTATTACTGTTATTTTTGAAAACTTCCATCGAGGTGAAAAAGTGGAGATGCTGGACAAATATAGACATGTGTAATGGATTAGCCTGAGGGCTCTTGTGGCACTGTAGAAATGCCCTTACCCCTGAGCCAGAAGACCTGGGTTCAAGTCCCATCTGCCCCAGGGATGTGTCAGATCACATGGGTCAGAGGTGGATTCAACAAGTACTATGTGTAATGGATTCTCTAAGTCATGTCTGACAGAAATACAAATCCCATTTAGTTTTTTTTAATCCTTATTTATTAAGTGCAATGTCTCACTTGAATGAAAACGTTTAACAATAATGCAAAATGAATAATCCCAAACAGGACAGACTGTGGGCTCTATTCCATATTCAGAAAGGGACTAAAATACTTACCTTCCCTGGTAACTGAAGGTTACTGAAAAGAATGGTAACTTGTGAAATGTGATATAAGGAATGGAAGTGTCAGTTAATTAAAATCAACAACCTGCGTGCTTTCAAAAAGAGTCAAGCAAAAGCAGGCCTTCTGCTGGGGCCCAACTGTAGTGTTGTGGTAGTGTCCCTACCACTAAGTCAGGAGGCCTGGCCTCAAGTCCCACATGCTCAAAGGTATATTGTAACATCTCTGACCAGATTGATTAGAAACTTTTTTTTAAAGAAATGGATTGAAGACTAATGTGCTTTTTAAAAAGGGCCTTGAGATGTAGTGGCAGTGTTCCTGTTTCTGGGCCAGATGATCTGTGTTCAAGTCTCACCTGCCCTGCAGATGATCCATGCTGTATCTCTGCAGGTAGATTCAAGTAAGAAAAGAATTTCAGGTGACTGCTATGTTGACATTTTTAAAATTAACCTGTTATGACACACCTCTGGAGGAAGCAAGACTTGAACCCAGCTCTTCTGAACCAGGCTGCTGCATCGTAACAGCTCTGTTGGTGATAGCTTCGTTCTTGGGTGGTCATGAACCACGAACGTTTTGGGTAACAGTCAAGTATACTGACCAACACAGAGACTGAGATCGACTGCTGATAGACATCTCAGTTACCAAAAAATCCTCCTCACCTGTAGACAATTAGGAGCACAGATTTCCCACAAGTAACAAAAGAAATTGGATACTGCTCCTACATAACTCATCAGTGTATCACAAAGGACTGGACGCTCAGACAAGATGGTTCAACAAGAAGTGAAAAGAAAAGATGGGGTCTGGGCTGACCTTGCCAGGATGTGGACAGCGAGGAGTGAGTCTACTACGTCATGGTGTAGCATGGAAAGGTATTGGCCTGGTGGTATTATTTGCAGATTATTAATCTAGTAATCCTGATAATGTCCTGGGCATCCAGGTGTGAATCCCAATTTGGCAGATGGTGAAGTTTGAATTCAAAAATTAAAATTAAAAATTTGGATGACCATGACATCATTGTTGGGGAAAACCCCATCTGGGCAGTTAGGGATGGGTAATAAATGCTGGCCCAGCCAATGA
Organism: Hemiscyllium ocellatum; assembly: GCF_020745735.1. Taxonomy (NCBI): domain Eukaryota; kingdom Metazoa; phylum Chordata; class Chondrichthyes; order Orectolobiformes; family Hemiscylliidae; genus Hemiscyllium; species Hemiscyllium ocellatum. The sequence goes on from NC_083429.1 coordinate 50,336,117, forward strand.
TGCCCACACTCCATAAATGAATAAAGAAAAACACAGTATAATTTCAGTCACTTTAGATGTTGATTATTTAAATCAAGCTGTGCATTGTTACACCACAGTGAGTAAAGTTGCTGAAGGACTGCTCTCTCAGGAGAGAGAGTAACTTGGTTGCAGTTTAGCCTGAGGGATACCATGCCTCAGGCAAAGGGGAAGGTGAGAAGGACAGTCCTTCATAATGACCTTAACCGGTGTGGGAATTGAATTCAAGTCAGCTGTCCAGCCAACTGAGCTAACCAACCCCCATAATCCACAACAAATACTGACCAGTTTGGAATGAATTGTGTGATTTCCCCCCATCAGTCACACATAGAGACAGTACCACTTAATGGAATAACCCATGGAATTTTGCATTCTGTAACTACCCTGAACTTATAATACTTTGCTGGAGCGGTAATCCCACAGCACCTGGGGAATGTTGCTGTAATTTCAGTTACATGTTCTGTTTGTTTCGGATTATCCAGACTCTTTTCAAATCGAACACCTATTGAATATGTAGACTCCTGCCCTAACAGCAACAACAACTTGCATTAATGTTGCACCTTCAATCGGTTAAAGGAACCTCACAGGAGCATTACCTGACAAGATTTAACAACAAGATGCAAAATGAGATATTAGGACAAGTGACTCAAAGCTTGGTCAATGAGATTGGTTCAGGAAAGCATTAAAGGAGGAAAGAGAGGTTTAAACGTTCAGTGGGAGAATTCCAGAGTTACGGCTCTGGTTAGCTGAAGCCGTAGCTGCATACAATACAGCAAAAAAGTTGGGGTGTGGAAGAGGTAAGGATTGGCAGAGTACATAGATGGTCTTGAGGCTGGAGAGGATCCCAGAGATAGGGAGATATAATGACCAGGTAAGGAGGGTCTCCATCTTTTTGACCCAGTCAGACACAACAAATGTTTATATTTCTTTTACTGCATGCAGCTATATCACAACTCAAACAAAATGTAGCATTAGTCAAAATTAAGAAGCCAATTACAAGGTTTTATTGAGTGAAGGAATGTTTCATTTATTACCTACCAACCATGAAAAAAGTAATAGAACACAACATCAAACACAGGTTTTTTTTTAAAAAGGGAAGAGTATCTAATAGGTGGGAAAGGGTATTCAGCTTAAAAAGTTCTTAAAGAGTTCTGGAGTTGTTATAGTTAAACCTGAGACCACAGCTGTTTCAAAGATAGCCTGTATCCTCGGTAGTATTAAAATGTGGGGAATCCTTGAGTTCTTGATAAATGAAGGTTTATTTGATTTGTTTCATCGCTTGAGCTAGCTTTCAAAATGAGGAGAAGGCAACAGGAATAGAGAAAGTAATAAGGTACGGAAACTTCGGTCCAGCTCATCTATGCCAAATAAATTTTCCAAACCAAACTGGTCCCACCTGCCTGCGTTTGGTTTATATCCTTCTAAACCTTTACTATTTATGTTCTTATCTAAATGTCTTTTAAATGCTGTAAGTGTACCTGCGTCTACCATTTCCTCTAGCAGTTCATTCCACATACAAAACACTTCTGTGCGAAAACGTTGTCCTCAGGTCTGTTTTAAATCTTTCTCCTCTCACCTTAAAATTAAACCCCCTAGTTTTAAACTCCCCCACTTTAGGGAAAAGACCTTTGTGATTCAACTTACCTATGCCCCTCATTGTTATATAAACCTCTGTCATCCCTCAATCTCCTACGTTACAGTGAAAGACATCCCAACCTATCCAGCCTCCTTATAACTCAAGCACCCTAGTGTCAGCAACATCCTGGTAAATCTTTTCTGAACCTTCTTCAGTTTAATGATATCCTTCCTATGAGCAGGGCAATCAGAACTACACACAGTACTCCAAAACTGACCTCACCAATGACTTGTGCAAACTCAACATCATGACCCAACTCCTATACCCAATGGCCTGAGTATTGAAGGTGCTAAATACCTTTTTAACAACCTTTTCTGCCTATGATGCAACTTTCAAAGAACTATATACTGGACCCTTCAGTCTCTCTGGTTGACAACTCTACCTAGGCTGAAAATGTGTTGCTGGAAAAGCGCAGCAGGTCAGGCAGCATCCAAGGAGCAGGAGAATCGACGTTTCAAGCAAACTCTACCTAGGGCCTTACTAATAACACTATAAGTTCTGCTCTTGTTTGCTTTACCAAAATTCAACACCTCACATTTATACAAATTAAACTCCATCTGCCAATCTTCAGAACATACATTTTCTTTCTCTCTCCTGTCCAAAGCTGTTTTGCTGAAATACAGTTCACTTGTGTATTCCCCTGTCTGCCAGCAGAAGTTTTTTTTAATCAAGTTGGATGATTAGCAGGTGACTTTTCTCATCACAGGATGTGACAGTTGCAGAATAGTGTAAATCAGAGATACAGTTTCTTCATGCCCGAGGTTAGATCTCATGGAATACAGGGAGAACTAGCCATTTGGATACAGAATTGGCTTAAAGGTAGAAGACAGAGTGTGGTGGTGGAGGGTTGTTTTTCAGACTGGAGGCCTGTGACCAGTGGAGTGCCACAAGGATTGGTACTGGGTCCTCTATTTTTTGTCATTTATATAAATGATTTGGATGTGAGCAAAGGAGGTATGGTTAGTAAGTTTGCAGATGACACCAAAATTGGAGGTGTAGTGGATAGCGAAGAAGGTTACCTCAGATTACAACAGGATCTGGACCAGATGGGCCAATGGGCTGAGAAGTGGCAGATGGAGTCTAATTCAGACAAATGCGAGGTGCCACATTTGGGAAAACAAATCTTAGCAGAATTTATACACTTAATGGTAAGGTCCTAGGGAGTGTTGCTGAATAAAGACACCTTGGAGTGTAGGTTCATAGCTCCTTGAAAGTGGAGTCACAGGTAGATAGGATAGTGAAGAAGGCATTTGGTATGTTTTCCTTTATTGGTCAGAGTACTGAGTATGGGAGTTGGGAGGTCATGTTGGGCTGTAGAAGTTATTGGTTAGGCCACTGGTGGAATATTGTGTGCAATTCTGGTCTCCTTCCTATCGGAAAGATGTTGTGAAACTTAAAAGGATTCAGAAAAGATTTACAAGGATGTTGCCAGGGTTGGAGGATTTGAGCTGTAGGGAGAGACTGAACAGGCTGGGGCTGTTTTCCCTGGAGCATCGGAAGCTGAGGGGTGACCTTGTAGAGGTTTACAAAATTATGAGGGGCATGGATCGGGTAAATAGACAAAGTATTTTCCCTTGTGTGTAGGAGTCCAGAACTAGAGGGCATAGGTTTAGGGTGAGAGGGGAAAGATATAAAATAGACCTAATGGGCAACGTTTTCACGCAGAGGGTGGTATGCGTATGGAATGAGCTGCCAGAGGAAGTGGTGAAGGCTGGTACAATTGCGACATTTAAGAGGCATTTGGATGGGTACATGAATAGGAAGGGTTTGGAGAGATATGGGCCGGGTGCTGGCAGGTGGAACTAGGTTGGGTTGGGATATCTGGTCGGCATGGACGGGTTGGACGGAAGGGTCTGTTTCCATGCTGTACTTCTCTATGACTCTATGACTGAGTTTCAATGTCTTTGATGAAATGTTAATTTTGGTGCAGTCTCTCTCTCTCTCTCTTTTTATCTTACATTGGTTTCAGCTTGGCTCAAATTGGTCAGGTTCCTGATGAAAGGCTTTTGCCTGAAACGTCAATTTTCCTGCTCCTGGGATGCTGCCTGATCTGCTGTGCTTTTCCAGCACCACTCTAATCTTGACTCTAATCTCCAGCATCTGCAGTACCCACCTCCACCTAGGTCACTATAGTGGTCATGCTAAGTTTATGTTTATTTCTATTTAAAACTATTTTCCTCAACGAAGTTAAAAATCACACAACACCAGGTTATAGTCCAACAGGTTTTTTTGGAAGCACCAGTTTTCAGAATGCTGCTCCTTCATCAGATAACTAATGGGGCAGGACCATAAGACACAGAATTTATACAAAAGATCACAGTGTCAAGCAATTAAAACAATATATTGAACAATACTGTTGAATATATTGTTTTAATTGCATGAGTTTGATAAATATATCATTTTAATTGCATGACACTGTGACCTTTGCTATAAATTCTGTGTCCTATGATCCTACCCCAGTAGTTACTTGATGAAGGAGCAGTGCTCTGAAAGCTAGTGCTTCCAAATAAACCTGCTGGACTATAACCTGGTGTTGTGTGATTTTGAACTTTCTTTGCCCCAGTCTAACACCAGCACCTCCGTATCATTCGTTGATGAAGGTCTCAGGTTTTAAAATCACATGATGGAAAGTGAAAATTGACGGTACATATGATGATTGTGACAGAAGGATAAGGAATTGAGATATTTGGAAAGAAAGATCTGTATTGTAAAATCAGTATATGTTCCACTTTGAACACATTAAATTGTTTTCAACTAAATTGGTGAGCTGTCAGTTACGTTTATTTGTTCATTAAGTTAGTAGTAACTAAATTGGGTACTCCAAGTTAATTTTACAGGACCAAGCTCTCAGCTATCATTGTTATCTCTGAGTTAGCATACTGTGGATTTAATTACCACATTGAAACCTAAACATATCATCTAAACTGAAACCCCAGGACAGTATTGAGAGAGTTCTACATTGGCTTTTAGACCTGATGTTAAATAGAGATCCAATACACTCTCTCAGGTGGTTTTAAAAGAATGCATCCCACTTGGAAGATTCGGAATGCTTCCTGGGCTAATACTAATGCCCAACCAACATCATAGACAGTTGACCTGATTGTTACTAATGTTTCTGTAACCTTTGGCACACCTCATGCAGCACCATGGGAAGAGATGAACTGCTGTCACGAAATAATCTCTGGACATAACACCCATTGAGAATCCTGGAATGTGACATCCCTTTTAAATCATAGTTCAGCCTAGTTATACTTCAAAGCACAAAAGTGAAATTAGTTTCCTGAGAGTGACAGGTGCAGCTGCACATTGGCACTGACTTTTCCAATCTCACACACAGGCCTGGCAAATCTGACTTCATATAGCGCCAGAACCATCCCTTTTTGACTGGTGCACTCTCAAATATTTCATTAACATTCAGTTCACCTCTTCCCGTATTGATCTTGTCTTCATAGGGCACTGCAGTATATGCTCCCACATCACTCTACGCATTATGTGACTGCTTGTGGGTCATAATGAGAAAATGGACCCTCTGCACGTCAACTAACATTGAATTTCAGCCTGGCTTTGTGACAATGTTATATCAAACTGGAAATACATGAATTTGTACAACATTTAGCTAGTGTGTATTTAGTGTGCTGGAATGTTCACGTATTATTGGGCATGTCTTAATTGGCACCAAGTTCTATTCAACTACTACCTCTGCTCTCGTTGACTTACACTATCTCCCAGTGAAGTAATGTCATGATTTTAAAATTCTCAACCTTGCTTTCAAATTGCTTCATGGCCACACAATCTCTCATATCGGTCGTCACCTCCCATTCTACAACCTCCAAAATGCTGGAGGTTGTAGAGTGGTAGGCAGTCCTCTAGCTCTGGCCGATTGAGTTTCACTGATTTTAATTGTTCCAACATTGGCTGCCATTCCTCAGTCCCAAGCTCTAGACCAAAGGGGAGGAACCTTTTCATGTTGGAAGGCCACATTATGTTAGTTGTAACCTAATAAGGCCGCATCCAAGAAACTTCAATTATATATTCTTCAAAATTCATGATATTTTGTAAAAATCTAAATACTATGTACTAACCAACTAAAAAGATGAAAAAAAATGTTAATTCTAAAGTTAACTAACCTTTTAATGACTTTGTTGTGACTGCTTTTTGTAGGAAAGCATGTGAATATTTGGTTACAGCAGGGAGGTCTGCAGTTTCAGCTGATCCTGTAGATGGGTATCCGTCATTTGTGACCTTAAAGGCATCTTGATTTTGGTTACGTAGGAGAATGTAGATTCGCAGCAATAAGTGGTTGGAAAGCAAGAAAACATTTTTCGTGCATGTTGATGAAGGCATGGGGATTCTATTGCATTTTTCCATATTTCAATCAGATCTTTCTTAGCATCAAATAAGGACTTTAAAATGTCTTCTTCTGAGAGCTCAATCAATTCCATCCGTAGTTCTTTAGGAGCATTGGAGCCATCAACTAGGTGAGGTTGAAATGCTAATTTGAGTTTGATGTCATGACTCTCAAAGTTGTATTCTCCAGTTAATAAGTCTATAACAGCTGCATATTCTTCACATGATTTGCAAGAATCCTCCTGTTCATCAATGACCTTTGCTAACTGGGGAAAATGGTCATCCAAAATTTCCTTTTGAAGAAGAGTTTTGAAAAAAGATAGCTTTTTTCGAAATGCTTGGATTTTTTGCCACATATCGTATATAGACCTAGGTTTACCTTGCAAAGAAATATTCAAGTCATTTTGTTTTGACATGTCACACAGAAATGCAGCATTTCTACAGAAATCTTCTTTCACTAATTCGTACTGATGACTCTGTTCTTCATAAAATTTAATTATCTGTTCTCGCAAAGATAAAATTTGTGGTAACACCTGTCCCTGCAGGTGTCGAAATAGCCCTTATGACTTACCAACTTTTTAATTGTGGCGGCCAGTCTGTGAGGAGTATTTCATTGAATTTCCTTTTACTCTCTAGTATTTTAAATACATTCATTTTAAGATTAAAATAAAAATAATAAAGGATGAAAAAACATATTAATCAAAATTAAAAGATTTGTTCTGCAAAATTTGGATTCATTCAAAAGGCCATACAAAATAGCCGAGAAAGCCGCATGTGGCCTTAAGGTCGTTGGTTCCCCACCCCTGCTCTAGACAATCCTCCTACATCTCTCTCCCTACTTTAAGACACTCCCTAATGCCTAACCTCAGTTAGCTCAGTTGCTAGTTTGCAATGCCAACAGTTCTGTGGGTTCAGAACCTGCAGTGGCTGAGGTTACCATGAAGGACGTCCCTTCTCAACTTCTCACCTGAGATAAAGTGATCCTCAGATTAAACTATCACCAGTCATCTCTCTCTAATGACAGAGCGGGACTATGGCGAATTCACCTTTTATTACTTTGACCAAACCTTTGATCATCTGACCCAATATCTTCTTATGTCGCTTAGTGTTATATTGTGTTTTATGTTGTTTCTACGAAGTGTCACAGAAAGCTTTATTTTAAACAGAAGTTATTTTTGCTTACTCCTGTATCAGCGTGCCATTAGACAGGTGCATTGAGGTCAGATATCACAGAGTTCATGATATTACAGAGGTGGTGATATTACAAGGGTGGTGATATTAGAAGGGTGATGATATTACGGGGTGGTGATAATATAAGGGTGGTGACATTACAGAGGTGGTGATACTACAGGGTGATGATATTACAGGAGTGATGATATTACAGGGGTGGTGATATTACAGAGGTGGTGATATTATAGAGATGATGACATTACAGAGGTGGTGATATTACAGGGGTGATGATATTACAGGGGTGGTAATCTGGGTGCTCCGGTTTCCTCCCACAGTCCAAAGATGTGCGGGTCAGGTGAATTGGCCATGCTAAATTGCCCGTAGTGTTAGGTAAGGGGTAAATGTAGGGGTATGGGTGGGTTGCGCTTCGGCGGGTCGGTGTGGACTTGTTGGGCCGAAGGGCCTGTTTCCACACTGTAGGTAACTAATCTAATCTAATATTACAGGAGTGGCGATATTACAGGGATGGTGATATTATAGAAATGATGACATTACAGATGTGGTGATATTACAGATGTGATAAGATGACAGACGTGATGACATTACAGGGGTGATGATATTATAGAGATGGTGACATTACAGAGGTGGTGATGTTACATGGGTGGTGATATTACAGGGGTGGTGTAGTATTTTGTCTCTAAGTCTGCTGTGCCACCCAATAAGATTGTGGCTGATCGGGGAAATAGCTGGGATGTCACTGCTAGAGAGAGGAGGACAACTGGCTGTCACTGGGAAGGGGAGGCTGGCTGCAAATTGTGGAGGACAGCATGGTGTTGTGACTAGGGGAATTGGTGATGGAGCTGAGAAGGAGGTTGAGGGAAGTGGGGGAAGGCTGTGACTGAGGTAGGGCATTCTTCTTAGAAAGCATCTCTGCTCCCTAAAGAAAATACAAATGAGCAACTTGTACCCTGAGCTTAGTGCTCTGAGTAATGTTGGCCATCACTCTCACTGTGCTGTTTATTTGAAGGGAGGCCCAGTCTGAATGCTGTGCTTTTGTTTCCATCAGGCCACAAGGTAAAGGAGTAGATTCAACCCATCAAGTCTGCCCTGCTAATTAATCATGGCTGATATGTTTCTCAACCCAATTCCCCTCCCTTCTCCCCATAACCCTTGACTTTATTACTATCTATCTCTGTCTTAAATACACTCAATGACCTGTAACCCTCTGCAGCAATGAGTTCCACAGTCTCCCTAAAGAACAAACCAACACTTGAGATGCAAAGCTTGGACAGAAGAGGGAGCGTCAAGCAACAATCGCAATAAGTAATTATAAAGCACCTTCAACCTGAAATGCTTCAAGATACTTGACATGAGCATCATTAGATTAACTCCAACCCTGCACCAGCCAAGAGTGCAGGAGACCAAACCCGTGGTCAAAAAAGTTAGTTTTAGAAGCATGTTATGGAGTGGCTACAATTGGGAGTGTGCAAGAAGCCAGGAGAGTAGATATGAGGGTGTGAGGTGAAGAAAGTTAGGAAAGACAGGGAAGGGAGAGGTCAGGGAAGGGATTGGACAATGAGGGTACATCCACCTCCATTTTGACATCCCCCTCCGTTGCCAGTTTGATGCCAGGATAACGGTGATGGGGTGGGTGAGGCTTAATGTCCGGGGACTGAAACGGACTCGACTGTTGTGCCAAGTGCAGGCTGTGGAATTGGACCCCTGTAAGACCCTGGCTTCGTTCAAGCCAGGAGATAAACTGGAAGGTGAGCAGCTTTCCCCTAGCTCCCTATCCTGTGGGTATATTCCCGGAATCGGGAAGCACAGCTACCGGAACTGTCCATTTGATAGAGTTTTCTATTTTAGGAGCTAGTTCAGGGAGGCATTGAAGGGTGGAATGTGATCCCATCAAAGTCACAGTGGTCCAAAAACCAATATTCCCAAGATGTCCCGAAACCTATTGATCACTGCAATAACATTCCAAATCAGTCCGGAGAATTCAAGCCAGTTTCTCTGAACGCCTTCAATCTTGAAGTTAAAGAGCCAGGAGATGAAGTTCAGAAAGTTGTTAAACTTTGATAAATTATTGTGGGGGTGGGAAAAAAATTACAATGGTCTGGGACTATCTACATTTGCAAAGTTATTGAGGGTAGGGTTTATGTTGTTAATAAATCGCAGTGTCTTTGCAGCCTGGTGTTTTGCCTGGTCCCTCTTGGCTGATGACGAAAGCAGTTTTGTGACTGCAATGCAGAATTTGCAGTGAACGGAATGATAAGGGGTTTTTCGCTGCTGTCCCGGCTTCAGGAGCAGGTTTACGCAGTCTGTGTGTGTGTGTGTGTGTGTGGAGAGAGGGAGAGAGACCAAGTGGGAGGTTACGTGCATCAAAAGTACGCTCGGCACCGACGCAGTTCCTCCCCCCCTCTCTCTCTGTGTGTCTCTCTCTGTGTCTCAGTCCCTGACAAGTGCAGATCCTCTATGACCATCCCCAGAGTGAGAGCTGCTGGCTCCCCACCCCGTCTCTCTCTCACACACACACACACACTCTGGGGTTTCAAAGCAGCATTCCCCCAGTGTTTCCTGCCCCCTTCCCTCCACAACATCCCGGGATTCTGAGCCGCAGGTATTGATCGAACTCTCCCAGAATGAGGGCTCAGAAAATGCCCTTGGACTTCGGTGGAGAGGAAGCAGCAAAAGCCTTCCCGAGTAGACTTTTAACGGCTGTGGTGATCGGTAAGAACAAGGACCTCACGCTAGCATTGCGGTGACTGTCAACTTTTTAAAAAAAGACTTATTAACCAGTGAGTGGCTTTCATTGAGTCCTCTCCATCCGCAGAGAACAGGTTTCGCATTAATCTTAATACTGCGGGGGTTCTTTCTTTTGCTTGCTGCTTTTCATTGTCTTTTGTTTTATACAAGTGGTTTCCCCGTTTGTGGCTGATTTCTGGGTTGCGTTCCCTTGTCTAATTATTGTTAGAGAGAGAAAGACGCGCCGGACTGATTGCTACAGGGAAATAATTGTGTTCCTGTAAGTTTGACTGATATGAAATGCAGATGAATGCTGTGCTGATAAGGACATGATTTGAGAGCTGGTTTCTGGCTGGGAGCTGTGTATGTATGTTTACTTGGAGTTTGAGTAACTCCCTCCAGGTTCAGAGGCTGTCCTGCACCAACTCCGAAAATAACCCGATGTCCGCATTTCCCTGATCACACGCTGCTGTTCCGACCCTGCCTCCCCCAGCTCTGTCACCAACAGCGGTCGGGCAAATACCTCTGACATTAAAGGTGTTGTTTTCGGGTTTCTGGGGCCGTTGGCAGTTTTCAGAGCAAAAGCTGCGATTCAGGCCGAGATTTAAGTTGAACCGATGCTTTCAGCTGCAGCATTGAGACTGGAATTCTGACCACTGTAATCCCCCTGGCATGCTCACATTGGGTAAAGATAACACATTTATTGCTATTGAGACTTAAATTCCGAAGTTCACATCTCAGTGACCTGGGTGTCCTTGAGCATGAATTGCAAAAAGTTGGTTTGCAGGTGCAGCCGGTTATTAAGAAAACAAATGGAATATTGCTAGAGAGACCCATTTTAAAAACAGGGAGGTTATGCTGTATAGTGTGCTGGTGAAGCCACACCTGGATTAATATGTGCAGTTTTGGTATCCTTACTTGCAAAAGGATGTTCTGGCACTGGAGGGAGTGCAGAGGAGGTTCACCAGGTTGATTCTAGAGTTGAGTAGGTTGCATTATGGCAAGAATACAAAAGGAATTTACAAGGATGTTGTCAGGACTCAATGGTCTGAGTTACAGGGAGAGGTTGGGCTAGCTAGCACATTTTTCTTCAGAGCGTAGAAGACTGAGGGCAGAGTCTGATAGAAGTGTATAAGATCGTGAGAGGCACGGATAGGGTGAATACACTCAGTCTTTTCCCCAGAGTTGAGAAAGCAAGGACTAGAGAGGGCGTTAGTTTGATGTTAGAGGGGAAAGAATAAAAAGGAACCTGAGGGGCAACGTTTTTACACAGAGGGTGGTATGCATATGGAATGAGCTGCCAGTGGAAGTGGTTGAGGCGCGTACATTAATAACATTTAAAAGGCATTTGGATGAATACATGGTTGGGAAAGGTTTAGTAGGATATGGGCTAAGCGCTGGGAAATGGGGATGGACATTTTGGTCAACACGGACGAGTTTGGGCCAAATGGCCTGTCTCCATGCTGTAGGACTCTATGACTCTATGAACAATTGAGTAGACTGGGACTATGTTCATTGGAATTTAGAAGAATGAGGGGTATCTTGTAGAAACATATAAAATTGTGAAGGGAATAGATAAGATAAAAGCAGGGAGGCTGTTTCCACTGGAGGGTGGAACTAGAACCAGGGGCCATAGCCTAAAAATAAGGGGGAGCAGATTTCGGACGGAGCTGGGGAGGAACCTCATCACCCAAAGGGTTGTGAATCTGTGGAATTCCCTGCCCAGTGCAGCAGCTGAGGCTACCTCATTGAATGTTTTTAAGGCAAAGATAGGTTTTTGAACAGTAGAGGAATTAAGGGATATGATGAGAAGGTGGGTAAGTGAGCTGAGGGCACAAAAAAGATCAGCCATGAGCTTATTGAATGGGGGAGCAGGCTTGAGGGGCCAAACGGCCTACTCTTATGTTCTTACATAATTCTTTACCAGTTTGTATTTACTGTCCATGCATCCAGTGCCATTTTGGATATAACTCCATTTCCATCACTATAATGCGGAAGGATGTAAACAATAGTTTTGTTCATCTTTCGCGACAATCGCCTTGGTATTGGAAGAGAGTCTCAGGGTTAATGTGCCATCTGGAACAAACTTTCACAATGTCCAGTTTCTGAATGGTCTCACAATGAACCATGAGCAGGATTGAGTTAAACTATGCGTATGAGCTAGTGGAAAGGGCAGCCAAGTGTTGGATGAACTTCAATGCAGAAAAGTGTGTAGGAAGAATGCAGAGAGACAATGTGAACTATTAAAAGGGTTACAGAAGCGGACAGACCTTGATGTATATATGCATAAATTATTGACAGTGGCAGGGGAAATTGGAACATTGGCTGGGCCTCAATTCGAATATTGCACCCTATTCTGGGCGCAAAGCTAAGATCTGTGTGGAGGTATGTGAGAGAGTGCAGAATAGATTCACAAGAATGGTTCCAGATATGAGGGACTTCAGCTTTGTTGGTTTATTAGAGACATTAAGACTTTCCTTTGGAGCAGAGAATGATGAGAGGCTATTTTATAGAGACACAGCGAATCTTGAGAGAGCAAATAGAGGAAAACTATTCCCATGGTGAAGTGGCCAAAAAACACAGGGCTCAGATTTAAGGTAATTGGAAACAAGTGGAGACTTGAGAACAAATCTTTTGTGCAATTAATTGTGAGAGAATGGAATGTGTGACCTGAGTGTGCAATGGAGGCAATTTCAGTCGAGGCTTTCAAGGGGACAACAGATTTTTATCTGAAAAGAAGGAATGGGTGGAGTTATAGGGAGAAGGTGAGGATTGAATTGCTCCTTTAGAGGGCTAGCACAGATAAAATGGACCTAATGGCCTCTTTCCATTATATAACTATTCTGTAAGTCTGAATAAGGTAACTTTTCAGATACCCAAGAGTTGAAAATCTAGATGAAATGAGGGGTATTCAATCTGTGTCCTGTGGTCATGATTGACCTTTCATTCTGATGGCCAAATTCTTGAAAAGTCATTCTGGTTAATACTTAAAACTGCTTATTTGTTGGTTATGCAATTCCCTTCCTCGCCATAGCTTGTTCATCTCTGTCCACCTCTCCACTTCTTCAATTCTGACCTTGCACAACCCTCAATTTTTATCACCCCACAATTGGAAGTAGTACCTTTGCAGTGTGGGTGCTATGTTCAGAAAGCTTCTCCCTAACCTTCTGAAGTTATCTAACCTCTATCAAGATGCATCTTATAATCCAGCTTTTCACGCATCCCCCTCATGGCTCAGTGTCAAATTTCAGCTGATTATCCTTATGTGTCAAATCATTTTGTTACATTAAAAAAGCTGTATTAAGTTCTTGTTTATTCTGTTTGAACTTTGTCAGACTTGAGGTTTGGAGGATGCTGGTGCTGCATTTGGAGAGGAATCTTTAATCAGGACACTATTAGAATCAACAAACAGCAAGAAAAATACAGGGATTTGAACTTGTTATCCTGAAGTTTAATGAAACTAATGTGAGCACATACTGATAAAATACTTGGACAACACTGCCCTATAGTGGTAGTGCCTGTTGATGTCCATTATCCGTATGGAGGTAAGGTCAGGGATTTGACCGTGAACCATTTCCCAAACTCTACATAAACATATCCATTGATAGCAGTGAGCTTTTTAGTGATATCACCTATCAGAAGAAAATTGGACAGAAACTTGGGAAGAGGAAAAATGTTTGCATGGGCTATGGGGAAAAGATAGAATCTAAGAATTTTACAGTCCAGAAGGAGGCCATTTGACCCACAGTGTCTGTACTAGCTCTCGAAAGAGCTACCCAGCTAGTCCCACTCTCCAGCCTAACTTTGTAGCCCTCTAAGTTCATCTGTTTCAAACATAAACCCAGCTTGCTTTTGAAATCTCACATGGAATCACTTCCACCACTCTCTCAGGCAACGCATTCCAAATCCTAACAATTCTCTGAGCAAAGAGATTTCTCCTTATCTCATTCTTAAGATGTGAGCCTAAGAGGTGTAGTTAGTAAGTTTGCAGATGGCACCAAAATTGGAGGGTAGTGGGCAGCGAAGAAGGTTACCTCAGATTACAACAGGATCTTGATCAGATGGGCCAATGGGATGAGAAGTGGCAGAAGGAGTTTAATTTAGATAAATGCGAGGTGCTGCATTTTGGGAAAGCAAATCTTAGCAGGACTGATACACTTAATGGTGAGGTCTGAGGGAGTGTTGCTGAATAAAGAGACCTTGGAGTGCAGGTTCATGGTTCCTTGAAAATGGAGTCACAGGTAGATAGGATAGTGAAGAAGGCATTTGATATGGTTTCCTTTATTAGTCAGAGTATTGAGTACAGGAGTTGGGAGGTCACATTGCTGCTGTAGAGGGCATTGTTTAGGCTGCTTTTGTAATAATTGTGCAATTCTGGTCTCCTTCCTATTGGAAGGATTTTGTGAAACTTGAAAGGGTTCAGAAAAGATTTACAAGGATGTTGCCAGGGTTGGAGGATTTGAGCTATAGGAAGAGGTTGATTAGACAAGTGCTGTTTTCCTGGAGTGTCGGAGACTGAGGGGTGACCTTATAGAGGTCTGTAAAATCATGAATGGCATGGATAGGATAAATAGACAAAGCCTTTTCCCTGGGGTGGGAGAGTCCAGAACTAGAGGGCATAGGTTTATGATGAGATGGGAAAGATATCAAAGAGACCTAAGGGGCAACTTTTTCACGCGGAGGGTGGTACGTGTATGGAATGAACTGCCAGAAGAAGTAGTGGAGGCTAGTACAATTGCAACATTTAAAAGGCATCTGGATGGGTATATGAATAGGAAAGGTTTGGAGGGAAATGGGCCAGGTGCTGGCAGATGGGACTAGATTGAGTTGGGATATCTGGTTGGCATGGATGAGTTGAACCGAAGGGTCTGTTTCTATGCTGTACATCTCTATGACTCTAAGTCTCTTACTGATAATCTTGAAATTGTGGCCCCTAGTTACTGACGTACCAACTAATGGAAACAGAATATCATTCTTCATCCTGTCAAAATGATTCATCATCTTGAACACCTCAATATGGTTACCTCTTGATATTCTCTGCTCCAAGGAGATTAAGCCCAATTTCTCTAATCTTTCCTTGTATCTAAAATCCTTCATTCCTACTATTGGTCTAGTAAATGCCATTTGGACTCTCTCCAGGGCTTGAAGTCCTTCCTGACATAAGCTGCCCAGAACTGAACACAACACTCCATATGTGGTCTGACCAATGATTAAAGATAGTGGAGTGGGACCAATGGTGCTGTGAATGAGCCAACTTATGTATGATGGCCTCTTTGTATGTTGTAGGATTGTATGATACTGAAGTGGGGGTGGGGAGTGGGGGGAGTCATACCCAACAGTTCCTGTGTGTTGTTGTTTCAGCAGAGGTCACTGAACACTGAACAGAGCTCTGCGCTTTAGATTTTTCTTCGTCCCTGCCTAGTCTAAGGCTAATTTGAGGACTTAGCTGAGATTAAATAACAGCATAGAGTAGGTCAGCATTGCAGCTGGTATTTTGGAGTCTGAGTGACGTATTCTCAACTGATAATGGTGCATCCATCCAGTGAGTCGAACCTTGGAAATGTCTCTTTAAGTGTGTTTAATGGAATATTAAAAGGTGGTGAGGCAATGCAGAGAAAATGCCAGCCAGAAAAGCAAGAGACGTTGCTGTCTGTGGACAGACTCCAATGACTTGAGGAGCTGGTGCAGTTCAAAGGTTTGTTATCATTTTGTTAAGAGTGATTAGGGTTTACAAGACAAAGACTCCTATAAAATATGCTTCTGAAAAATTTCAGCTGCAAAGAAGGAAAGCTTAACCATCAGGTGCAGCGATGGCTGGATCCCATCCAACTCTGACCTGAAATGATGTGCTGGGATTATTGGATTGGAGCGTTAACTGAGCTGTAGGGTATATGGTAGACAAATTTCAGTTGGTGAATATTCTGGAACAAACTTGAATAATAGTATTTTCTCATGATTGACAGAAAGAAGATGCATTTATAGTCATAGTCATACAACACAGAAATAGACCCTTTGGTCCAATTTATCCACATTGACCAGACATCTCAAACTGATCCAATCTCATTTACTCATTGGCCCATATCCCTCTAAACCCTTCCCATTCATGTATTCATTCAGATGCCTTTTAAATGTTACAATGTACCAGTCTCCATTACTTCGTCTGGCAGCTCGCGCCATACTGACACTATCCTTTACATGAAAAGGTTACCTCTTGTGTCCTTTCTAAGTCCTTCCCCTCTCACCTTAAACCTGTGCCCTCTCACCTTCAACCTGTGCCCTCTAGTACTGTACTCCCCCTACCATGGGAAAAAAGACCTTGGCTATTCACCCTATCTATGCCCCTCATGATTTTATAAACATCTACAACGTCACCCCTCAGCCTCCAAAGCCCCAGGGAAAACAGCCCCAGCTTCTTCCTAAAGCTCAAACCCTCCAACCCTGGCAACATCCTTTTAAATCTTTTCTGAACCCTTTCAAGTTTCACAACATCCTTCCTATCGAAGGGTGACCAGAATTGCATACATACACAGCACCCTTTGTAAATTTAGGGAATTCAAAACAATTTGCAACTAATGAAGTACTTTTTAAGTGGAGTTACTGTCGTAATAGTGAAACTATTTATGCACAAGCAAACTGCCACAAGCAATAACATGGTACCAACCAGATAGCCCCTATCAGTAATGTTGGTTGGAGTGTAAGTATTGGCCAGAACACTGGGAGTAAAAAATGAGGTCTGCAGATGCTGGAGATCACAGCTGAAAATGTGTTGCTGGTTAAAGCACAGCAGGTTAGGCAGCATCCAAGGAACAGGAAATTCGATGTTTCGGGCATAAGCCGAACACTGGGAACCTTGCTGTTCTGTGAAAACTGTCACAGGACCCTTTCCAGACAGACAGACTCTCAGTTTGACAGGTCAGTTCTCTGACACAGCAACACTCCCTCAGCGCTGCACTAGACGCTGCCTTGGATTTTTGTACTCAGGCCTCTGGAGCATGAATCAACTCCATAAATCTCCAGATTGGAAGCAAGAATCCTCCCCACTGAGCCACAGCCCAAACAGCGACAAGTCATGGTCAAAAGTTGAAAAGGGCAAGATATTCAGAAAGTAGTGACAAGGTGACATTAAGATTGAGTTTTAAATAAAACACCATGGGTGGAGCTGAATGGTGAGGAGGGAGATCCAAAAATAGACCAAACTTTCAAGTGGCGTTCACTTTTCTTTCAGAATCAGAGATGTATGTGGGCATTTCTGATGGACATTGGATGTTTGGGGTAAGATAGGAAGAAGGTCTGTGCTAGAAGAGACTTCAGGCTGGGGAGTGTTCTGCAATCAGCAGAAATGCTGTGATATGGGAAGACTGTGACAAACTATGAGGGGGGGAGGGGAAACTGACTGGGGAGATGCCGTGACTGGGGGAAACTGCAACTAGAGGAGACTGACTGGGGAGACTCTGTTGGGAAGACTGACTGGGGAAGACTTACTGGGAGAGAGTGTGCGACCAGGGGAGACTGATCGGGGAGACTCTGAGGGGAAGACTAACTGGGGGAGAGTGTGTGACTGGGAAAAATATGATGGAGGAGGGTCTTTGGGGAAGACTGACACAGGGAGACTTTGACTGGGGGAGACTGTGTGACTGAGAAAGATTCTAGGGGAGGGTCTGTGGGGAAGACTGACTGGAGGAAACTGTGAATGGGGAATGATTCTGAGACTGAGGGTGACTGTGTGAATGGGAAGACGCTGGATGGCGAAAGTTAGAGAGAGAGAGGTTTACATTTGCTGTGTAGAAGGAATAGGCTTAATGGTGTGAATGACCTTTCTCTCATTTCATAGTCTTTTAAAATATATATCCATTCACATTGTACAATACTGTCTGAAATTTAATGGTACTCTAGTTCTTTTAATTTGTGACTAATAATTCAGGGAGCATGCAGCCAAATTTCCTGAGATCAAGTTGTGACAGATCTAGTAATTTGTAGGTTGGCATCATAAAAATGGCTAAGAGATCATCCACCCAGTTCAGGAAGTGACATCAGGGAAGGGAATCCAGGCTGCTATCCAATTTGGACTATATGTAATTCCAGGCCAATATTATTGACATATGAAGTTAACAAAATTTTACACCTATATCTGAAGAACATAGATCTAAGCATGATTTAGACATTCAAATCACATTTAGACAAGGTCTGAACAACAGGATAATGCATTTTGGGTACATAAACTGAAAGATGAATAAACAGTGGGAAATATTTAAGAAACAATGCAACGTGATCAACAATATTGTATTCCATTACGAACAAAAACTTAGTGAGAAAGATCCATTTATCCATTTATAAGTGACTGAGAATGTCAGTAATAAAACACAATCTCAGCAGAAATAACACTGAATAAAGAGCTCAGCAAGGCAGGGAGCATGTGTGAAAAGAGAAACAGAATCAATGTTTTTAGTCCAATATGACTTCTTCAGAGCTTTGTGTACGAATGAGATTTGTGCAACTAAATAGTAGCCTTCTGAATGTAATAGAAGAAAGTGACGACTGCAGATGCTGGAGATCAGAGCTGAAAAATGTGTTGCTGGAAAAGCGCAGCAGGTCAGGCAGCATCCAAGGAGCAGGAGAATTGACGTTTCAGGCATAAGCCCTTCTTCATGAATGAGGAAAGTGTGCCAAGCAGGCTAAGATAAAAGGTAGGGAGGAGGGACTTGGGGGAGGGGCGTTGGGAATGCGATAGGTGGAAGGAGGTTAAGGTGAGGGTGATAGTCCGGAGTGGGGGTGGGGGCGGAGAGGTCAGGAAGAAGATTGCAGGTCAAGAAGGTGGTGCTGAGTCCAAGGGTTGGGACTGAGATAGGCTGGGGGGAGGGAAAATGAGGAAAACTGGAGAAATCTGCATTCTTCCCTTGTGGTTGGAGGGTTCCTAGGTGGAAGATGAGGCGCTCTTCCTCCAGGCGTCGTGTTGCCATGGTCTGGTGATGGAGGAGGCCAAGGACCTGCATGTCCTTGGCGGAGTGAGAGGGGGAGTTAAAGTGTTCAGCTATGGGGTGGTTGGGTTGGTTGGTGCAGGTGTCCCAGAGGTGTTCTCTGAAACGTTCCGCAAGTAGGCGGCCTGTCTCCCCAATGTATAGGAGGCCACATCGGGTGCAGCGGATGCAGTAAATGATGTGTGTGGAGGTGCAGGTGACTTTGTGATGGATATGGAAGGATCTCTTGGGGCCTTGGAGGGAAGTGAGGGGGGAGGTGTGGGCCCAATTTTTGCATTTTGATAAATATGCATCCATGCAAGTGGGGAGTATTCCATTAAACTCCTAACGCACCTCTTGTAGATAGTGTACAGGCTTTGGGAAAACAGGAGGTGAGTTACTTGTGGTTGGTATCTTAGCTTATGACATTCTGTTTTAGGAGAAAGTGAGGACTGCATATGCTGGAGAGTCAGAATCAAAAGTTGTGGCACTGAAAAAGCTTTCCTGATGAGGGGTTTATTCCCGAAATGTTGATTCTCCTGCACCTTGGATGTTGCCTGACCTGCTGTGCTTTTCCAGCAACACACTTTTCGACTCACATTCGGTTACAGCAACGGTATTTGCATTGCTGGTCCAATTCAGTTTCTGGTCACTGCAAACCCTCAGGATGTTGACAGCGATGGTAAAACCATTAAATATGAAAGGACAGTGATTGGATTTTCTCTTGTTGGAGACGATTATTTCTTGTGTGGTGTGAAGGTTATTTATCACTCATCGACTCAAGCCTGGATGTTGTTCAGGTCTTGTTGTATTAAAATGTAAACTGCTTTATATCTGAGGAGTTGTAATAGCGTTGAATGTTGTGCAATCATCAGTGAATATCTTTATGGTGGAGAGAAGGCAAAGAGACAAAGCAGTTGAAGATGGTTGGGCTTAGGACACTGCCCTAAAGAACTGCTTCAGGTGATGTCCTGGAACTGACAACCAGCAACCACGACCATCTCCCGTTGTACTAAGTATGACACCAATCAGGGAAGGGTTTTTTTTCCCTGAGTCCCATTGATTCCAGGTTCACCTTGATGTTAAGGGCATGCACCCCCTCTTTTGTCCATGTTTAGACTGAAACAGTACTGATGCCAGGATCTGAGTGAGTCTCCAGTGAGCAGGTTACTGTTAAGTAAGCACTACTAGACAGCATTGGTGGCAACACCTTCCATCACTTTGCTGTTTATTAAGAGTAGACTGACGGGGTGGTAATGAACCAGAGTTGGATTTGTCCTGCTTGTTTTGGATAGGGCATATCTGGAAAGTTTTCACAGTTCGGGGTAGATGTTGCATTTATACTGGAATAGCTTGAATAAGAATGCAACTTGTTCTGGAACCATAAGTGTTCAATGCTACGCCTGGAATGTGACCAGGGCCCAAGGTCTTTGCAGTATACAGTGCTTTCAACCATTTCTTGTTATCATGTGGACTGAACTGAATTGGATGAAGACTGACATCTGTAATGCTGGAGACCTCAGGAGGAGACCCAGATGGATCATCTCCACATGTTATTTCTGGTTGAATGTATTCACAAGTGGTTCAGCCTTCCCTTTCCCACTGATGTGCTGGGGCTCCCTCTTGCCTGCCTGTAGGACATGCCCTTCTGTACTGTTCATTGAACCATGTTGGATCCCTGGCTTGATGGCAGTGCTGGAGTGATGGATATACAGGGGGGTGAAGTTAATGATTATGGTTGAATACAGTTGTGCTGCTGATGGCCTACAGGTGCCTCTTGGATGCCCAGTCTTAAGTTGGTAGATTTTCTCAAAATCTTGTCCTCTCAGCATAGGGGTGATGCAATGCACCATGATAGATAGAACTGTCAAGATGAAGACAGTAATCACTGTACAGTGGTCATTTTTACTGGTAAAGATTCATTTGCTAAAGGTAGATTTGTGAGGACCAGGTCAAGTAGGTATTTCTGTTGTGTTGGCTCCCTCACCACTTGTCACAGTGCCAGTCTAGAGACTACATCCTTTAGAACTCAGTTAGCTTGGTCAGTACTGGTGATACCATTTCACTATCTGGGAAGGACTTTGAAGCCTCCACACAGAATACATTGTGTACTCTTGTTACCCTTAACGTGTCCCCAGCATGGTGCTCAACATGGAAGAAAAACGATTCATCAACTGAGGGAGGTCATACTCAGCAAAAGGTTTTCATGTTACAATGAGACTTCATGAAGTTTGATGACTCCCAGATCAACCCCTATCCAACAATATACCATTGTGCCACCATTTCAGGTGGTCTGTCTTGTCAGTGAGTAAAAAGTGAGGTCTGCAGATGCTGGCGATCAGAGCTGAAAATGTGTTGCTGGTTAAAGCGCAGCAGGTCAGGCAGCATCGAAGGAACAGGAGATTCGACGTTTTGGGCAAAAGCCCTTCATCAGGAATCCCATTCGTTGAATTTCCTGTTCCTTGGATGCTGCCTGACCTGCTGCGCTTTAACCAGCAACACATTTTCTGTCCTGTCAGTGAGACAGGCCATTCCTAGAGCTGGTGATAGTGAATTCTGAGTCATTGTAAAGCATGATCCCATGAGAATGGCTATGTCATTCCCACAACATTATTAGTTTTCTGCACTTGTTGAGGTTACCATGAAGGATTCACCTCTCGCCTGGATCGAGGTGACCATTGGGTTCAACTAGCCACCTGTTATCTCTCTTTTTAATGACAGTGGAACCCAATGGTCCTCTGGGATTTTGGTGATTTTAACTTTGAAGGAAAGAGCAAAATAATTTGCCCCACTGCTTGGCTGGTATTTATTTCTTAACCATATCACAAAATAAAACACTGAGTTATCTGGTCATCATCACTTAGGTATGTGGGATCTTTCCATGCACAAATGGCTACCATATTTCCTACCTTATAACAGTGGTTACAATTTAGAAAAGTACTTCATTGTTAGTAAGATATTTTGGATTGCTCTGTGACCATGGGTACAAATGCAAACTCCTTCTTTCTTTCACAATGTAAGAAATGCCTTAAATCTAGCAATAGACACAATCCTCTCAGTGAAAATGGTTCAATTGGCAGGGAAGCAATAAATTAGCATGAGAAATGTGGGAAGTTTGGCTTTGTCAGCAATTTCCACTGCAGGAAGGTAGTGAATTTATTATTGGAGCTGACAGGAATCTATAAAAATGAATAAAAGAGAGACTGATCTATAAACCATCCATGGGTAAAAGAGGGGAGGGGGAGGCAGTTGTCAGATGATCAGCGACTGACAACTGGCATTTCTACTTCTAAGAAGGAACGTAAAAACAGGAAGAGGCCATTCAGCCCCTAGAAGCTGTTCCTACATTCACTTAGGTCATTCCTGATCAACAACTTAATCCACTTACCTGCCTTGACGCTGCAGCTGTTGACTGAGAAGCACCTATCAATCTCAGTTTGGAAATTCTCCCACAGATTCAGCAGTTTTTTGAGAGAGAGATGTTCAGATTTCCTCAACTTGTTTGTACCTGATCTCTTAATCTAATTCCTTCAGGAACTTTTTCTATGTACTGCCTAATAAATACACTGCAGGCCAAATAAAGTCATTGTGGATTGCACAATGTGGGCGGCACGGTGGCATAGTGGTTAGCACTGCTGTCTCACAGCGCCTGAGACCGGGTTCAATTCCCGAATCAGGCGACTGACTGTGTGGAGTTTGCACGTTCTCCCCGTGTCTGCATGGGTTTCCTCCGGGTGCTCCGGTTTCCTCCCACAGTCACAAAGATGTGCGGGTCAGGTGAATTGGCCATGCTAAATTGCCCGTAGTGTTAGGTAAGAAGTAAACGTAGGGGTATGGGTGGGTTGCGCTTCGGCGGGTCGGTGTGGACTAGTTGGGCCGAAGGGTCTGTTTCCACACTGTAAGTAATCTAATCTATTCTTCAAAGTGTTGAAGAAATCCCTTGATTGTACAGTTTGGGTACGTCTGGAAGACAGTGATTTACCTTGGATGGATGATTCCATTCTCAATTTCCAAAATTTCCATGCGTCCTCTTAACAGTCATTGAGCATGTCCATGAGGGAGAATGTTGGGAGAATCACCTGGCTTCTGTGGAACCCCAGTGAGCATGTTGGCCCTTTTGGAGAGCAGTGAGAGTATAAAGAGAGAGTGAGGGAAAATAAAGAGATTGAAATGGGAGAGAACTCTGAACTCGTAACGAAGGATTGTTTTTTTTCTAACTTCACTGTCTTTCTCTGCAGGTTGTGTTTTATTTCAAGCTAATGAAGCCATTGAAGTTCACATTGGAAAATTGTCAACAATTGTGGTACTGAACGGCACTGATGTCGAGTTGCCCTGTACGTTCGGTAGTTGCATGGACTTCAAAAACTCCATTTTCTGGTGGACATTTCAGAAAAACCAAACGAGTGAAGAATCGAAAGTGAGCCATGCAAATTCATATTCCCTTTTCACTCCCCAGCGACTCCCATTCTCCACCAAGACATTTGCCTCCATGCTCACACTCCTAGTGGGTATTTCTTGGAGAAAATTCTCTTAGCAACATTCTCAGTTTAATGCTGAGGGGTCCCCACTGCATGACCCAATGTATAGGTCACATGCCTCACCATTGCAAAACTTTTTTTTGGAATCCTACTCCTACCCTGCTTCCCTTCCTCCCCACATCTTCACTGCATTCAAATCAAGACCACTCCTCAAATGTGTTCTATGGAGCTTTTTACTAACTCTCACACCCTCCCTTTCTTAAATCCATTGCTTGGTTCTACTAAGTCTTATTTTAAAAAAAATGTATAGGATAGGGACATTGTTGGCTGAGCCAGCATTTATTGTCCATCCTCAGTTGTCTAGAGGGCAGTTAAGAGTCAACTATATAGCGATGGGCATGGAGTCACATGTAGGTCAGGATGGCAAATTTGCTTCCCTCAAGGATCAGGGTTTTTATCACAATGGTTACATTAAACTTTAAAGAGTTCGGAAAGGATTTGCAAAGATGTTGCCAGATTGGAGGATTTGAGCAATAGGAAGAGGCCGAATAGACTGGGGCTGTTTTCCCTGGAGCATTGGGATCGAGAGTGTGATGCTGGAAAGACACAGCAGGTCAGGCATCATCTGAGGAGCAGGAAAATCAACATTTCGGGCATAAGCCCTTCATCAGGAAGGTCTTCACCATTCCTGATGAAGGGCACATGCCCGAAATGTTGATTCTCCTGCTCCTCAGATGCTGCCTGACCTCCTGTATCTTTCCATCGCCACACTCTTGACTCTGATCTCTAGCATCTGCAGTTCTCACTTTCTCCTTGGAGTGTCAGAGGCTATGGGGTGACCTTATAGAAGTTTATAAAATCATGAGGGGCATGAATAGGATAAACAGACAAGGTCTTTTCCCTAGAGTGGGGGAGTCCAGAACTAGAGGGCAGAGATTTCAGGTGAGAGGGGAAACATTTTCACACAGAGGGTGGTGCATGTATGGAATGAGCTGCCAGAGGAAGTGGTGGAGGCTGGTACAATTACAGTGTTTAAAAGGCAATTGGTTAGGTGTATGAATAGGAAGGGTTTGGAGGGATATGGGCCAAGCGCTGGCAAATGGGACTAGGTTAAGTTAGGATATCTGGTCAGCATGGATGAGCTGGACCGAAGGGTTTGTTTCTGTGTTGTAAATCTCTATGACTATGACTATATGACTCTATCACCATTAGACCAACTCCTTATTCCAGATTTTATTGAATTCAAATCTCTTCATCTGCTGTGGTGAGATTCAAGCCACCTCTGACAACATTGATCTGGCTTTGGCCTGTGCCTCTATGTCCCTTATACCTATGCACTCACTGATTGTATTTTGTGTGTCAATACAGAAAGTGTTAAGACTCTGACTAGGATTAATTGAGTAATAAAGCGAGAAAGTTATTATAAAGGATGGAACAGGGAGTACTGGGTGTGGGATGATCTATGTGACTGAGTAAGGCACAGCCATTTGATGGGAGGTTGGGGTTGGAATGGACGGCTGCATGTTGCAAGGGTGAGAGGTTGGAGTGAATGAGAGGGGTGAACAGGTTGAGGCAGTCAATGTCACGGTGGCAGTTGGAGATGACCAGATCAAGAGTGGGTAACAGACCCAGCTATATTTTTTTCAGCACGACACTTTTGACTCCAATCTCCAGCATCAGAAGTCCTCACTTTCTCCTATGTGACTGAGAAGTCAATAAACTTTATCCACAAGAAGAACGAATCTTAAATTCTCTTTCTGCATCAGGCTTAGATCGGAATTGAGATAAACATGTGCAGTGGAAACAAACATTAACGTTAAAGAAATAAATCTAGTCAAAGATAGAAGGAAGCCATTTAGCTCCCTGGGATTGTTGCACCATTCAGTAGGGTTAGGGCTCATCTGTGACATAACTCCACATATTTGCCTTTCCCCTAAATTCCTTGGTAAGTCAGCTAAAGATTTATCAATCTCCTCAATCTTCATCAGTTATCATTTGTGGAAAATAAAGTTCTGAAATTTATGGTGTGAGAAGGTGTGTCCTAACATCACTCCTGAAAGGATTGGTTTTAATTTAGGAGCAGCTTTGTTTAATGTAACCACATTGCGATATAAATGTTTTAAAAACTCAAAGAATGTTGAACGTTCTATCTACAGCTTTCAATCTGGTTATTTATATTTGAAAATTTGAAAATCAATTTGTTTGTTTTATTCAAAACCACTGCTTCTGACAATGTGTTAAAAATTCAATAATGATCTCACCTTCCCTTTTACTCCTTCCTTACTCCTTGTGTGCCTTTTGATGGATGTTGGATGGGGACAGCCTCGTGAGTGTCACTGGGTGAGGTGGCCCCTTCCCTGAGGAGTAGCCAGCGGGGAAAGAAGGACTAAGTCCAGGATGTTCCCTTGTGGGGAATGCTCTCCCGTGAGGGAGGTGTTGGGGTAGCAATGTCAAATGGAGACCCATGAGCTGTCCTTAGCTGCATCAAAACCAATTCTTTGGGGGGAGAGGGTGGCACGTCTGATTGACTACCCCGTGCCTGTCCTCCGGCTTACAGGTTTTCAATGCCGCCAATGCAATCAGAGAGGCACTAGCTCTAAAGCCTCAACTGCACCTCAGAGAGTGGTGCACTGTGAAGGCAGATTAATGACTGCAAGGGTACCTCAACATTCAGGTACCATGGAGAGGCATGAATGTAAAAAAATGATAAAGCCTTAAGTTACTAAACATAACAACACTGACCTTCAGCCTGTGAATTGTACGGGCTTTGAGTGTGGTTTTTTCACTTACCTTCAGGTGCAATCCAAAGCCTTTAACAGAAAAGCAGAGAATCACTGTATATAATAGAATCCCTACAGTATGGAAGCATGCCATTTGGACCTTCAGGTTTACACTGAACCTCCATTTGGACACAGCCTAACCTGCATTTCTCATGGCTAACTAGACACTATTAGCACGTCCAACCCACCTAACCTGCACACTCTTGGAAGGAAACCAGAGCACCTGGAGGAAGCTCATGTAGAATGTGCTAACTCTACACAGTCACCCAAAGCTGGAACTGAACCTGGATCCCTGGCACTATGAGGTAGCAATGTTAACCACTGAGCCACCATGATATTACCCCATCATTGATATTACACCAAAGTACAACAGGGAAGTTATTTCTGATGTCCTGGGGCCAAATCTCAACAAACATCACCTAAGCACATTATCTCATTGTTATCAGCTTTCTGATTGTTGAACCTTGCTGTGAAAACATTGGTTGCTGGAATTCTGACATAACAGCAGTAACTACAAGTTCAGAAGCACATTTTTAATTGGCTTCAAAGTGCTTTGGGAAATCCTGAGTTTGCAAACAATGTTATTCATTAGGGTTGGGTGTGGTGGCAGGTGGATGGTGGGGAATAAAACATTCTTTGGCCAAAAATGTTTTCTAATTACGATTTATTTTTTACTTGCACAGATTATTCGTATTGAACTAAAAGATAAGACACCCCACATCTTTCCATCTGAGACGTATGACAGAGTTACATTTATTGGGAATATTAAAGAGAAGAATATTTCCCTTTTGCTTGCAGACGTGGATTTTGAGGATAATGGATTCTATAATTGTTACTTCAAAAACCCACAGGAAAATAATCATGAGGCGAATGCGTCTCTTCAACTAAAGGTTGTCAGTGAATGTGAGTGCTCTGTTTTTTCTTGTGATACTTTGCAATGCAAAATTTGCAATTTAAAATTTCTGGCTAATTGGAGCTACTGGAATGGAGGCTTGGCAATAACCACAGTTGCTCATTTGTTCTCACATCGAGGGTAGTAGTAAAGTTATCACAGTCTCTCTCACTCATTAGAGAGAGGGAGAGAGAGAGGGAGACATCTGGTGGTGGCTAACCTGAGGGTCACAACACCTCAGGCCTGGGGTAAGCTTGAGAAGGCATGGTAGCCTCAGCCAATGAGAACGTTGAAAGTACACTGTTGGTATCAATCTGCATCATAACCCATGCACCAGCCAACTAAGCTAGAGAAATCCCTTTGCTGAGTTGGTAGCTTATAAATTAGCTCTGAGGCACTTTCCTCTTTTCCCAGGGAGTGGAGCTCACCACCAGTTGATGTGATATACTTATTGGAAACCCAGATGAGTAAGTGAGGGAGTAAGGGGTAGAAGGTGACGATGATCAGGGAGCAGTGTGGGAGGTGGCTTCTGTGGATTGAACAGTTGCTTTTGGGCTTTAGGTCTTTGTGCATTTCCTCTCATTCCATTCCTTCTCCTGAGACACACCAAAGAGTCTCGGGTGCTGACAAGAAAACTTGCAATGCAAATGGAGAATCAGGACCATAGTTCTGCAGCTTTATGCTCACCCCACACTCAGTTATGGTGGGGGAAGGTAATGGCAACCAATATCTTGGCTCCTCCCAACTCTTTTCACTGAGCTTCCTGAAGCTTGGCAAACTGTTGTTAAAAGTGAATTGTAGTAATTGTAACAAGGAAAGCCAGGTGGAGCTCATAGAAGATGAGTTTCTTGACTAGGGCTGTTAACCTGGTCCAATCAGGGAGCCCTGGCTGACAGATATAAACAGGAGTGTCGCAGTTAGGTGGTAGTGTGGGGGTTAATAAGAAGAAAAAAAAATTAAAACCAGAAAAGAAATAAAATAAACAGGAGTGTCAGAGAGCTCTGAGAGCTGTCTCTGGGCGAGCTGGACCAGCGTCAAGGACTTTCCATATGTAATAAAATGCGACTTGGTGATGGGCTACTGGCCTTTGTGGACTTATTTCAAGGACCATTATGGAAATCAAGACGCTAAGCCACATTAAAATATACAAACAACCAGCCTGCCTCCTGCAAATGTTCTAACTCTGCTGAGACAGAACTGAGTTTCTGTTTCAGATTTTTGTTTTTTAACTTGGGTAAAATCAGATGTTGAGGAATAGTATTCCCCCAATCTGTTGATAACCCTCCTCTGTGTATATCCCACCTGTTTTTCTAGATCCCTGTGTGTACCTTTATATTTCTGATAGTGCATCATTGTTCCCTTATGTATATTCCCTGTATCCCACTGTACATCAGCTATTTGATGATGAATCTACCTATTGATTTTCATTGTAGTAATTTGTAAAACTTTCTCTTTGTATTGCAGTGGTAAAAGTGGACAACACAGTGACAGTGATCATCCTGACTGTGATTGGAGGGTTAATAGGACTCATCATTCTAATATTTATTATTAAAAAGCTTGTAATGTTTATAATTAAGCGAGTTGGAAAGAAGAAGTAAGTAAGATGAAAAAATGCAGAACATTATAATATTTTTTAAAAATGCATCTTAAAGCAAAAATTTGCAGCTAGCAGTTACTAGAATGAGAAGATGAACTAGCTGATTAACTATAACGTGCTCCGATATACCTCGCACCACTCACAGTTTGTGCCTATGATTTGATCATGTAGCTCTGCTTTATGTTGATTAAAAATAACGTTCAACTGTTGTTCAGTCAGTAGAAATTAGCAATAACACAGGTGTGATGTGCCGAAAAGCTTCCATCCATCCAGTTCTATGTAGAGAGAGAATTTAACTCTGATTACTTAAGAGATATCAAGGACTGAACAATCTGCAATGTTTACTGTTGGATACTTCAATGATTCTATGCAAGTAAGAATAATAAGTTTCTTCATATGATCACTACAAAGATGACTCATGTCTGAGGTTTAGGCTTTTTTAATGGAAAGTCTATCTAATGTGACACAATTTATTTCAAATGTTGAATTATAGTCCATACTTGGCAAGGATTTGACCTTCAAACAGAATAATGAGGATTGATTGTATTGCTTCCTGTCAATATTGAGAGCCGTATTATTTTAGAATCCAGGCATAAAAGCCTTACCTGATCAGGTAGCATCTCAATTGTTGTGTTTAAGCTGTTTCTTCCAGTACATCATTCGGGATTTGAGGCTTGTGAACAAACTCCTTGCTCTGATCACTCACTGACTTGTTCCTTGTGCATTTCTAGTCCATTGAGGCTATTGGGTCAGTCTCAGATTTCCTACTCCTGTAATAGGGTTAGAGTTAGTTCTAGTGCAATCTTTTTCACCCTCTACTGTGCTCGCCCACCACCTCTCGCCCGCACCACCACAACCACCGCCCCCCACCCCCCCAAACCCCTCCCTTTGAATGTCGAGTCTTGGGTAATACTGGAGTAAATAATTTACTTGCTTAATGATTGGACATCATTCTGTGTGACACAAGCAACTATGTCCAATCAGATGATGGAATCTTCCTGTGCCAAAGTCACGCCAGTTTGAATTCTGACCTTCTTCCTCATCCAACACCTCAGTTGTGATTCCATCCCTCTTGTTAATTTATCCCATTTTTATTCTTTTTTTCTGCTTGAACCTCTCTCTCTCTCCCCCATGCCTCACTGGACACCACGCACACCTGAGAGGGCGTATGTTCAAGACTTGCCCTAGGGACCTGAGCACAACACCTGTACTGAGGGAGTGCTGCATTGTCACAGGAGCTGTCTTCTGGATGCGGTGTTAACCCAAGGTCCTATCTACCTCACGGGTAGGTCCCAAAAGATCCTCTGACACTATTTTGCAGAGGAGCAGGGGCATTCTGTGGAGATTCCTGATCAACATTTCTCCCTCAATCAGTAGTACATGACAAAAAAAATCATGTCGTCATTGTAACAAGGGAGAGTTTTCTGTGCACAGAAGGTGTTGCCATCTTTCCTGTACCACAACAGTGACTTAACTTTCGAAGTATTTCAGTGAATGTAAAGCACTTTGGGACATCTTAAAAGACATTATTAAAATGCAATGCCTTTTGTCTGGAATATGGCTCAGAATTTCCTGGGAGCTGTTTCATCTGTGTGGCTGTACCTTTCCTGTAAGAGTGGGGAAAACATCCCTTCCCACCAGCACTTTGGTGAAGCAATGTGCAGGCAAAAGCACAGTTACAGCAGCTCTGAGGAAATTCAGGACCGAAGCGTTTTAACTGGTTGAATTTGCATTGCCTGTGCCCCCTGTAAGCAAAGTGTTAGCTGTATATCACCAGTGGGTAGGTACTTCTACTCATGGCGCTTGCTGTGGTCTTTCTAGGAAGGAGTGCCTGGTAAACTCCTGTGCCAACACTGAGCGTGGACATTATGGTTCCAAAACCGACCTCAAAACCCCACCAAAGGCTTGAAGATTGCACCGATTTTAGCATCAGTGCTTAAAGACATGTGACGTGCCTATAAAAACACTAGCGGGTACACACAGTTTGTAAGGTAACCTGATTATAGAATGGGGAGGGGAGTGGGTGAATTGTGCACTGATTGCGCGGGAGAGTTGGGCCATCCATTTGAGACATCACAGTCATGGACATGACTTCATTCCTGACCGCCCGCTCACATGTACTGCCTACCTCTCCCTTCCCTGATCCTCAGCACTGTCACATCCAGCTCGGAGATGCTATCTCATGCAACTTCATCGACCTTGCTGCATGCAATTCAATTCATACAGGGATGTACACCAGCTGTGTAGCACCAGACTTGTGCCGCATGATGCCTTTTATGCCAGGGTTTTACTGTACTTTTCAACTCCTTCCTTTTGACTTGATTGTGCCCCTTGAGATAAATTGGCTCTCCCGCAGTCAATGACGAGTTAAACCATGCCAGGGCATCTCTCCTGACTAACCCACAATCGTGCTGGGAAGGCCGGGAGGTTGCTGAGAATCTAAATTCACTCTGCTGGAACCCAAGTTTTTTTTTCGTCATTGGAAAGATCTTGAGAAATGTCATCCGTTGCAGAGACATATTTAGCCAAACCAGGAATACAATGATTAGGCAAGTTGGTTTAAGTTTAGTTGATGGCTGCTTACAGTGAAAAATCCTAAAGAAGTGTCATTCCGGAATCAAAATGTTAACTGTTTTTCTCTCTCTCCTGATGAAGGGCTTTTGCTCGAAATGTCGATTTTCCTGCTCCTCGGATGCCGCCTGACCTGCTGTGCTTTTCCAGCATCACTCTAATCTAGACCCTGTTTCTCTCTCATGCCAGACCTGCTGAGTCTGTCTTTTACTTCAGAGTTCCAGTCCATTATAACAGCTGTAAATTTGTGCTCAGCTAACTGGGTTAAACTAACTAGCAAGTGTTGGTGGCAGCTGCCCCAAAACAGCACAGGAATAATTCCTATTGGGAAGCAGTGCTATCAGGGACATCTCTGAGAGATTTCCAGTTCAACGGCATTGATATGGGTTCGCTTTGGGAAGGTCCACTTGTAGTTTGAAGCTTGGCTGTCTGTGAATGTAGACTGGGGCAATAGTCAGAGATGCCATTGTTTCTCACTCCCCAGAAACCTAATTTTCTTGTCACCACATATAACTGGGAGAAAAGTGTAGCAAAAGAGGGTAGAAACTGAGAAAATTTATGGTGTGGAAGGCCATTCGCCCCATGATATCCAAAGTGGACAGAAAAAAGCTACTACCTCTTATCCCACCTTCCGGCTCTTAGTCTGTCACTGTGTTAGTTACAACATTCAAGATATAGTCCAAATCTTTAAATGCAATCAGGATATGCTGTCACTCAATCAGTCCTTTGGATAGTGAGTTCCAGACCTTTACAGCTGTCTGGGTGTAAAACCTGCTCCTCAAAGTGTCTGTAATCTAGATATACCTTTTAATTGTACTTATCATCCATCATAAGGTCAGAAGTGGGCACAACACTCCTGCACAACATTCCTGCACCATTTGCTACTCCTCAAATACTGAAGCAGTCTTTGTTCAAATGCAACAAAATCTGGACAATGTCCAGGCTTGGGCTGACAAGTGGCCAGTAACACTTGCACCTTAGAAATGCCAGGTAATTACCATCTCCAATAATAGACAATCTAAGCACTGCCCCTTGACATTAAATGGTGTTACCATCACTGAATCACAATGAACCACTTCCTACTGACCAAACACACCACATAAACAAAATGGCTACAAGAGCAGCTCAGAGCTAAGTATACTGCAGTGATTAACTCACCTCCTGACTCCCCAAAGCATGTCCACCATCTACAAAATACATATCAGGAGTGTGATGGATTACTTCCTACTTGCCTGAATGAGTGCAGCTCCAACAATGCTAAAGAAGCTTGACACCATCCACGACAAAGCAGCCCACTTTGTTGGCCATGAATCCACAAGCATCCACTCCCTCCACTACCCATGCTGTGTAGTGATGGTGTGTGCCATCTACAAGATGTACTGCAGAAATTCACTAAAGATCCTCAGACAGCACCTCCCAAACCCATGACCACTTCCATCTAGAAGGACAAGGACAGCAGGCACAAAGGAACACCACCCCCTTCAAGTTCACTTCCAAACCACTCACCATCCTGACTTGGAAGTATATCATCGTTCCTTCAATGTCACTGGGTCAGAATCCTGGAATTCCCTCTCTAATGGCATTGTGGGTCAACCTACAGCACTTGGATTACAGCAATTCCAAGAAGGCAGCTCACCCCCACCTTCTCAAGGGCAACTAGGATCAGGCAATAAATGTTGGGCCATCCAGGGCCACCCACGCTCCATGAAGGGATTAAAAAAAAGTTTGTATCAATATGCCCCCACTTATCAAATCTCTGTAATACCTTGGTGCATGTGTTGGAAACTCTCAGTACATTGGCATAGCTGTCACTGACACTTGTAGCATAAAGCTACATTATCAGAGTGACCATAAGAGGAGGCCATTCAGCCTTCTGTTCTTGCTCTGTCACAGAATTAGATTGTGGTTGATTTGTACCTGTACCTCAATCTGACCAACATTACTTGACCTCCTTTGATTCCCTTCCATCACAGAAATCTATCATCCTCAACCTTAGCAGCTTTAATTGACTCTCAGTATTTTGGAAAGAATGTTCCAGATCTCCACTAGCCTTACATGAAGAAATGTTTCATGATTTCACTCCTGAAGCGCATGGCTCTGATAATCCAATTCTGTCCGTTTGTCCTTGATGCCCATTGGAGAAAATATTTTCCTCTCTCCACTCTCTCAAATCCTTTAAAGACCTTGATGACCTTTAAAGACCTCCATATTCTGAACACAAGAGATTACAAGCCAAGTTTGTGTAGCACATCCTATGCAATTCAGTCCTTCCAGCTGTGCATGTCTCTGCATTCCTCCAAAACCTGTATATGCTTCCTGATGTAATGATTGGAACTAAACATAGTTACTCCAGATAATGTGAGACCAAGGCTCTGTTCGATTGAAATGTAACCTCACTTTGTATATGCTTTGAGCTAAAGGCCAACATTCCCTTAGCCTTCATGATCATAACATATACCTGTTCACATTAGACCTTGGACTTATTCCAGTTCATCCCATGTAATAGGTACCATTCGTCCTATCCTTCCAAAAAAGTATTGGTTAGCATTGATTCTCTTCTCAATGTAGATAAATTGGAAATATAAAAAAGCTTGTCCATTTATTGGAATGGGACAGCTACTCCCTTATTGCTGTTGTCATTTTTTCCTCCTCTTTTGTTCCTGTATCTATTTTTTTTCTGAATTTCTTGGTGACTTTCCACAATTTTCTTGTCCCGTTTATTCTTCGGTTGTGGGGCAATACTTAACCAGTTAATGGTTGTCTTATCAAAACATTTGCCGAGGGTGAACGAACTTGAGAAAACATAGAGGGATATAGACATGGCTTGTTACAGGGACAGGAGAACGGTATCCTCACTGGGTTCCTCACTGTCTTAGTGAGGTTTCTTGAAAATGTTGGGAAACTGGAGCTGATGGGAGTTGTATGGGAATGCTTGGTCTGATGACCCCTTTGTCTCATTTTGATTAAACACCTTTAACATGGTGCATTCTAGAAGAAGTAGCAATATTAACCATTTCAGTGCTGGGTTCCAGGATAGGACAATGAATTCATGGATGTAGAGGGACTTTCCACTTCCCTCTGCTGTCTGACTATTCATCCCCTGGTCATTTTGAGACCTTTGCTGTTAACCTTTGCCACCCCGATCTATTGATGTAACAGAAACATGGTAAACAGGAGTATGATCAGGAAAGAGTCCCAATTGTGGGTGATGGATTGCTGGAGAAAGTGTGATTGCCTAAAAACTGCTGACTGTTGTTTCAGCTTTTCTTTAACTCAATAGCAGAGCTGACACTGAGTGATATTGATGCTCTCTTAAGTGTGCTGGCATCAGACCAGGGATAGTAAAAAGTGAGGTCTGCAGATGCTGGAGATCAGAGCTGAAAATGTGTTGCTGGTTAAAGCACAGCAGGTCAGGCAGCATCCAAGGAACAGGAAATTCGACGTTTCGGGCCAGAGCCCTTCATCAGGAATCTTCCTTTCCTTTCCTGATGAAGGGCTCTGGCTCGAAACGTCGAATTTCCTGTTCCTTGGATGCTGCTTGACCTGCTGTGCTTTAACCAGCAACACATTTTCAGCTCAGACCAGGGATAAAATACTTAACGGAATTTCAATCAAAGCTAAATTATATCATACAAACACAAATAATGTTGGAGAAACTCAACATTTCTAACAGGATGTGTGGAGAAAGAAAAACAGAGTTAATGTTTCAAGTCAGCTATGACTCTTCTTCAGGGTTCTGAAAAGGTATCAAACTGGCTTTGAACTATGAACTCTGTTCCTCTCTCTCTCCACAGACCCGCTGAGTCTTTCCAACATTTTCTTGCTCGTTTCAGATTTCCAGCATCTGCAAAATTTCACTTCTATCAAAAATATTATCAAATCAGGTTGCAGGAGAGAAAAAAAATACCTTCCTCAGATCTTTCCATTGTTCCAAAACTGAGGTTGTGGCGGGATATTTTCATAGCTTGGAGGGAAACATCGGACAAAGGACAATGGGGTGATGAGGCAAGTTGAAAACCAGTGTCAGAGATCGTCAAGCGACGAGAATGGTTTCTGGGAGGCTGGTGGATACAAAACCCTTGGAACCAATAAGAAGAGTGTTGGCTGCTGTGATGCAATCTCTCTGGGTTGTTGGGCAATAGGGATAGGGTCATGATTGTCTTCATCTAGCTCCATCTTGAGGTGCTGGTGTCTGAGTGGAGGGAACAATCATTTTCTGATTGGCTTGCATTAACTTTGCCATCCACAAACTTTCCCAAAGTGTTCTGAGAAAGTTATGATGATGGTCAAAAGCTACCACCCTTTAAACGCAACTGAAAGAAAATGGGGATGAGTTGGGTTGCACAACACCTTAGCCAGTGGCTGTTACTGGGAGTTGGTGTTTTTACTTCATTCTAAGGCTGTGGGCATCACTGGCCAGGCCAACATTTATTGCCCATCCCTCAAGGCCCTGGAGAAGGTGGTGTTGAGCTATCTTCTTGAATTACTGAAGTCTTTGGCATGTAGGGACACCCACAGTACTGTTTGTGAGGGAGCTCCCGGAGTGTGACGCAGTATGGTGAAGGAAAGTCAAGAGTTTGAAGGCTATGCCGAGAGAAGATAATGTACGAGATTGTGAGCTGACCACACATCAGATATGTTGTATCGCACACCCACATTGGTGGTACACCTCATTGAGCTGATGTCAGCACAGAAGTGATGGACATTAATAAAAACCAAGTGTTATAGCACACACCTTGAGTTTGTACTCTAGATTTCGCTGTAGGCTCTTATAAATCCATTACAAATCTAGCCCCCCCCCACCCCCCCCACAATCCCCCCCTCCCAACCCTAGCATCCATGCTTACATCCCTCTCAACCTCCCCCTCCTCACCATACAAGATCTCTCTGCCCTGCTGTTATATCAGTGGATTAGAATAGTGTTTGTTTTTGACTGGAACAGACTTGATAGGCTGAAGGGCCATTTTCTGTGCTATTGATCTCTATGATTCTAAACCTCTATGATCAGTTACAATAGGTCATCCTTTCTCAGCTAGGAAGCTCCCAGCTGAGGTTTCCCAGCTGATAGCCATCTGGAAAACGGAGAGTTCAGATGTTGGGTTATCTTCAAAAAAGCACCTTCAGTGAAACCTTAATGGTTCATTGCAGTAAAGACAGCAGCTGGAGGAGTCTAGGGATAATGTTCCCTCCTTTAGATCCGTGTAGAATTTACATAGGGGAGACCTAGGGAGTGGTGAGAATGTGAACTCACTCGCACAGGGTGACGTTGAAGTGAAAAGTACAAATATGTTTGAGGGGAAGCTGGACAAGGAGAAAGGAGTAGAGAGTAGCAATAGAGAGGAACGGTTATGATGGGGTTGGATGAAGAAAGCTGGGAGAAGACTCACGTGGGGCACAATCATCAGCAGAGATCAACTGGCCTCTTTCTGTGTTCTAAATACAGCATAAAGGAAATGAGACACTCAAAGATATATGGCAAATTATTCCTCTGCATTACTCTTTTTCCTTATTATGCCTTGGTCCAAATTGATGAGACAAATCACCCTAGTTGTCATGTGATTTGTAAACATACAAGAAGTAGTATAAATGTACGCCACTTCTCCATAAGTTTATACCAAAGTCAGAAACTGGATGCAGAAAGACCTTGCACTCCTTGAGAAGCAAGACTATCTTTCTTTCCAATCTGAACTTCCCACCTTTGGGCACAAGGCACTGGTGCTGTACAGAGTGTCAATATTGAGGTATGAAGAACATAATATGAATGAATTGTCAGTTTCCAAGATACAATGTGCACTGTATGAGATCAGAACCACTGCTTTACCATTGCAATCATTCAGAAATTCACAAATATATTCTAAACAATATAAAACTCTGGGAGTATTTGCATAGCACCCAATTACTCTGCATGCCCAATGATATTAAATAACAGAAGATGCTACTCAGGATGCTACCTTTATACAATTTTAGCTCTTGGCTTTTGTTTTTGGCGATGACTTTCAAAGACATAATTAAGGGGCAAATTATCTGAAGCTTGGTCAGTCGGGAACTTGAAAGATCACTTTAAGATTCTGGTTGTCATTTTTCTTGACCAAGTTGCCAAAGATGTGCAACTGATTGGGAACTTTCCAGACAAGACCTTTGAGTGCGGTGATGTCACTGTGCCCAGGAAGTGGTGCAGTCACACACTTCCTGTAATAGAGTTAGTTAAACCTTCCTTCTAAGCAACATGAATACAAATTTGAACAAACATGTGAAGGAAGATGATCTGAATCATAAGGGGAGCATTACCAATAGGAATTTATTACTTTTCAAATAAAGCACATTGAGAAAGTTTGGGGAGCTGACAGTGTGGCATGCATAAATTTCTGTCACCACTGCTATTGTGTACAAACAAGAACATTGGCAATCATGAAGTGACTTTCAGTTCTTTAATAGTAACAATATTGGGATTAGATTCTATTTACAAAATAGTTCCAGCAATAATTATTTCATGGAAAAGCAGTGAATGAGCTCCACTCCCCACTCACCTCCAAGTGGTCCTCTTTTGAAGACACAGACATGCGTTCATACACTTTATGTATATTCAGGCACTTGGATCCATTGGGGGAGCCAGCTGTTCTTGCATTATGAACGTAGATCTTTGCATTTTCTCACCATCGGGGGGGGGTCCCAGGCTCATCACTAACTACATGTGGGCATCAGGTAGATACTTTTAAATAAAAGTGACTTAAACCCCTTTGGGATCTATAAACAAAAACTCCTTTCAGGTGGGGGGGGTGTTGTCACGCCATGGTAGTGTCTCACTCCTGGACCAGGAAGCCCAAGTTGAAGTCCCACATACTTCAGAGGTGCACGATAACATCTCTGAACATGTTGATTAGAAAATAAGTTAATTTAAAAAAAAATTAAAACTTCTTTGGACTATGATAAAACCACTTTGGAGGATCTCATGGTGTTGTGGTAGGGTCCCTTCCTCTTAGCCAGGCAACTTGGATTCAAGTCCCACCTACTTCAGAGGAGCATGATAATATCTCAGAACCGATTGATGAGAGTATGAAGCTAACTCTATTAGGTCTCTTGTAGTGCAGTTGTTGCGTCCCCACCTCTGGACCAGGTGACCCGGGTTCATGTCCCATCTGCTCCAACAGTGTGTAATAACATCACTGAACAGGTTGATTAGAAATCATCCAAAAATTTGGATCCAAAGAGAGCAATTTTAACTTGCAGGCTGGTGTTAGAGACAATATTTGAGTTTTTATTTTACGTATTGGATTTGAGGTAGATTAAAATCTGGATGATGTAAAACCAACATTGCATCCATTCCCATTTGAGCAGGAGGAAGTCAACCTGCTCCCATTGGATGGGATGTAGATTTAGTTCTGAGTGATCCTGTTGATTCCTCACTCAGTGAGTTAGTTTTCTCTCAAAACCCTGATCCTTCCTGTCAGGAGGGAGACTTCTCCCTTCTCTCTGGGTTATTAACTCTTGCCAGGATTCAGATTTCAAACCTACTTCCAAAACTGCCAACTTTGGCCTAAATTTGGATCTGAATTTGATCAGCTTTACGAGTGATGTGAGCAGGAAGCATCTTAAAAACTCATGACTGCCCCCTAGATTAGCTGATGAGAGAATGGTCAGATCCAGGAAAGCCCAATATCTGACAGAATAAAGGGTTGGTACCACATGGGAGTCAAAACAGTAACCTACCAAGAAATGGGTCATCACAACACCCCAATGTCACAGAAGCATTCTTGACATCTTCAATGCTTACATTATGACGGTGAGGGAGGGGAACTGAATGCCATTGTTGTCGAGACTTGATCCTTCTATGTGTGGGATCCAAGTCTGAACCTGTTCCAAATGTTGAGAGTTGAAATTTAGCTCAATTCGAGAAGTTGTGGCACAACATTGCGATGATAAGAAGTGGCCTTGGTCTCTCAATGCCACATAAAGAAATACATTGGTGATACAGCCTCATTGCATGGAATGAATCATTAAGTTGGCATGAAAAATTGCAAGGACCTACAATGATGCCAGCTACAACTATTTTGGCTGAGCCTGTAGTTGATGAGACTCGATGATGAGACTCGAACTTGAGAATGCTGCATCAACTTCATATCCAAGGAGAAAATGACTTTTAAGTCACCATCGATTCTGATCAGTACAAAGCTAACCCATGTGGAGGTGGTGGGTGGTGAACAAACTGATGCCCTAACCCCGGGGAAAATATTTCTCACCCTGCTGATTGCGTAGGGTTTAAGATGCTTCTTGATTCTGCTGAATGGCCACCCACAATGTAACCGACTTGTTATTAGAATTTGCACTGATGTCACTAGATTGAGTGATACTGTGATGCCAGTTACCTCACTATACTTGTTAAAATGTAATGCATGTCAGATGTCAAATCACAATATGCTCAAGAAATTTGGGCATTATGAAAGAGACAGCAAGAGTTTATGCAATACCCACAGACCCTGTGACCAGTTATCTTCTGGAGGTTCCTTAACCCCAAGAGTGTCCTAGTACACCCCTGTAATGCACCAGTCACCTAAAGGTAATGGCTCACTGGAGACCCCAACTGCTCCAGTCAAGTCAACCTGAGGTGCCATGAAGGAGCTGGATTGTCCGCACCCACTGGTCCGGATTGCTAGCACATGGCAGGAGTGTTGCAGAACTTGTCCCACGCTAGACTGTAACTGACAGAATTCTTCAACTCTGGATTGCTTAGTTTCACAGTTCCAGAGGCCACTACAGAGTTACACATTGCAGGGGGAGCACAACAGAAGGTGATTTTAAAAAAACTAATGATTTTTGAAAGAAAACACCATTCTAAGTATTTGTAGACTTCCACCTATTAAATAGAGTAGGTGGAGAGTGGAATTATGATATTTAACTGGATTCTAGTCACTAAACATTGGAGACTTGTACAAAATGGAAGAGTGCTATTTACCGAATGCAGTGCATACCTTGACTTTGACTAGATTCCCTACAGGGTGGAAACAGGCCCTTTGGCCCAACCAGTCCACACCAACCCTCCAAAGAGTAACCCACTCAGACCCATTTCCCTCACGCTATGGGTAATTTAGCATGGCCAATTCACCTGACCTGCACACCTTTGGATTGTGGGAGGAATCTGGAGCACATCCACACAAACACAGGGAGAATGTGCAAACTCCACACAGACAGTTGCCTGAGGCTGGAATTTAACCTGGGACGCTGGCGCTGTGAGCCAGTAGTGCTAACCACTGAGCCACCATGCCATCCTTTGTGTTTTAAAGCTTCACCACCCCATTATTTAATGACCTTCCCACATAGAAAACACTTGGCTTTCCTTCAGTTGAGTTTTAGGAATGAGGGCCCATCCCCCTGACTCAAATCTTTTGGAACTGTCAATCAAGACATGACCTCCAATCAGAATGGACTACCACCCATACCTTGGATGGGCAAGTCAAAAGATAAAACGGTGACAAAGGATATACCTCACCATTTATCAAGGGGAGTTAATCATAATTTTACATTATTCGTGGCTTTCTTGAGGAAGAAAATTCAAAATAACATTA
This sequence comes from Hemiscyllium ocellatum, assembly GCF_020745735.1. Lineage (NCBI taxonomy): Eukaryota > Metazoa > Chordata > Chondrichthyes > Orectolobiformes > Hemiscylliidae > Hemiscyllium > Hemiscyllium ocellatum. The sequence goes on from NC_083429.1 coordinate 50,376,865, forward strand.
ATCTTTAAAGACATTAAGTGAAGCTCAAAACAACAGAGGGTCACTATGCCTGAGTGGAAATGGCTGTCTTTACTGGTTGAAGAATGACCCAACTTGATCACACCATCACATGGGATGGTTGTGTTCCCTTCACTCTGGTGACTGTCAGACTGCAGGACACACACTTTGGACTAGAAGGTAACAGGGCAGAATCTGTGTCTCTCAAACTCTCTGATCATGAAATTTGCATTGCCTTTTTTTTTAATTTAGATGCCAAATATAAACTATGCATGGGTTGCCAATGTGTAAAGGATTGACATACTAGATTCTATTTAATTTTTGTATGCTGGTAATAGATTTATTTTATATGGAAAAGAAGATCCCTCACAAATCAAAATAAAAACATTTCAATCTAACCCTGTTGTATATGCCCCTGTCTCGTTCTTTTCTCACTGTTAGCGATGACCACAGGCTGCCCACATTTCTTCTTGTACCTTTATTAAAAGGATGGGGACACCAACTTATTATTGCTTTGATTTTGTTGAAGAAAATCCAAGCATTTCTACATTTCTGTGATTCAGCTAAGTGACTCATTGGGCCTTTTCAGAGGGGATCAACAACGTTGCTGTGAGCTCGGAGTCACATGTAATGTAGACCAAACATGGCAGACATCAGTGAGTCACCACACTTCCAAAACGAGTGGAACCCTTGCCTGCTGTGATGCAAAAACCAGTCAGAACACCACCATGTGATTAAACCTCTGGTCACTGTGGTGGAAGGGGAAGAACACCTCTTGTTGAAAGTAGAGCCATGAGATTGTTTTACATTCAATTGGGGCAGCATGGCAGCTCAGGTCATTAGCACTGCTGTGCCTCAGTGCCAGGGACCCAGGTTCGATTCCAGCCTCAGGTGACCAGCTGGGTGGAGTTTGCACATTCTCCCATGTCTGCGTAGGTTAGCTGCCATAATCTGACAACATACAGGTTTGGGGAAATGCAGGGTTATGGGGACAGAGTCTGGGTGGCTTGCTGTTTGGATGGGACATTGTGGACTTGATGGGCCGAATGGCCTGCTTCCGCACTGTAGGGATTCTATGAACCAGGAGGGACAAAGAAAGTCCTTGTCTAATGCTCTTCTTTGAGCAACCACACCTTTGACATCTTAAACCCACAATCTTCCTGAAGTGATGGTGGTGTATTGGTAATGTCGCCCACACTCTGCTAGTAATTCAGAGATTAATAGATTGGGCCCATAGGTTCGAGTTTCACTGCAGCACTAAGGCTCTGGTGACTGTGTGTTAGTGTGTCTACCTCTGAGCCGGATTGAAGTCCCACTGCTCCAGATGTGTGTCATAACATCTCTGAACAAGTTGTTTAGGAAAGTGTCTGATCTCAAGGAGGTGAGACTGTTACTGCGCAACGACTGATAGGCCTGAAACATTAACACTGTTGCTCTGTCCACAGATGTTGCCAGACCCACTGAGAGTTTCCCACACTTTGTTATTATTGGAACATTAACGTATTGCATTACAAAATTTCCAACACAGAACTGCAGTCGAAAGCAGCTCACTTTTTCCCTCCATGTGGAGCTGAAGGAAGGTGCTGACATTTTCCTTGCTAGGGGTAGGGGAAGGGGGATTGGTCTGACTGAACTATCTCTCGCCCCTTCTGTACACAGATGTGGGTTTACTGTGCAAGCTGAACATGTCCTTTTACACAGCTCAGACAAGTCACACATGTGGATATGAAAAAATGGTCAATTTTTATTTAAAAACAAATCTGAATATCCAGGTACAAAGATATCAAAAAAAACAAACAAAATAATTCACATGCAATTTGGCGCAAACATTCACGGTCAAAGCTTCAATCATCTGAGGGCAAATGTTGGACCGAGTGAGTGAGCAAAAGCAGCACATCATGACAGCATTCACCTTAGTGTTCGAAAGAGGTTAGCACCAGGATCAGTGCCATGGAGATGGACAAACGCAAATTACAGGTGGGAACTGATCGAGTTGCCTCCCAGATGGAAGACATCACCTCTGGTTAACAGATTGAATAAGCATGCTTGTTGTACACATTAAACATGGGAAATGGATCATAGCCCAGTCCTGGACTTACCAGAGGATGCATTCAAAAACAACACTCACTGGAAAGTGAGAGGTAGGGTTGCTAGATGATTTGTTATAGCCATTCACCACCAAATATAAACTCATTCCTTTTCACCAAGACTTGGCTATGCCTTTTGACTGTGTAGAATTGGTGGCCGGAATCTGGGACCTGCCTATTGAAGACTGGGTAAAACGTATCAGATCCGGTGGTACATTTCACACACTGAGCCATTAAAGTTTGGGGCGGGGGGGGGAGGGCCCTCATGTTCAACCGGTTTCACACCTCCTTAGGTCTGTTTGACAGAAAGTAAGATTTACTCTGAAGTCTCCAATCTCGGGCGGCTCTTATTTGATGCCAACAAGCCGGTTAGGTGCCATTTCTGAACACTAGCATGGTCTCCATCAATCACACAAAATAGTCCTTTTTATTCTCGTAATACATTTAAAAGTTAGGATCTGCTCTCAAATTCAAAGGGGTAGGGGTAACAATCTCCCAAAAAGCCCAGGCTCGGGTAGCAAGTAGCTTTCTCCACACCCCCACCAGACCCCTTACTGTCAATGTTTCTGAAGTTTTAAACAAGTATAAAAATGTGTGTTTCATAAACATTAAAAAAGTTACAATGCAAGATAACAAGGCTATATTAAAAACAAGGCACTGGCTTTCACCAAATACATTCTGCTCAAACATGCCTTTGCAGAATGTTGGTAGATCAACCTGGAATCTGCTGTGCAAACATCTGACTGCCTTACTGAATACTTCAAATTCAATTTGTGAATCAGAAAGAATTTGTAAAACGTCTAGTTACCCAGGTGATCATTTTCAATCAAAAGATTAAAAGGATTATTTTTTGGTGGTAAGGCATTCAGAAAAGTGGAGGTTTGACTCACCAGAGGTATTTAGAATAAGCAACGATGTGAATTGCTCCCTGGAAGATAACTTAATCCCTTCCACTGTATTTTTATACTTTTCAATATTGAGATGACAGAACAGTGCATTGTGGAATGGTTTACAAATAGACATGGTTCACATAATTAAAAACAATAAAAAGCTATTACAAATTTCTGTCATTTGCCTGAATCTAGTGTCTGAGTTCCCTTACAAAGGATCACTGAGGCAGTTGGTGTTTGAGAGTTTTGGCAGTCTTGCATTTTGGATTGAACAAGAAAGGCAAGACAGAGGAGTAATAAAAAGTCAAATCATTGCGTCCCTTAAAAATCTTCAATAAAGTGCATAGAGTAACAGTCTCCCACAAATCCAGGAAACCAGGGCTAGGTACAAGGTGGTCTTCTGTCCCCACACCTCTTGTCCTCATTCCTGCATCTATAAAACAAACATAAAAACAAAAATGCAATGTGTATAGACATGAATTTCCTTTGTTACTTTTAACACGATCATTTGAGATATTCAGACCAAACAGTGGGGTTCACTTCCATGGAAGCAACATTCAAAAACAGAAAAGTTCTGTTAAAACTTGTACAAAACCTTGGTTTCACTTTATGGAAGTCAGAGCTGTGCACATTGTAAAGACACACTGGTGAGGGTGTGTAAAAAAAAAAGAACTTACAAGGATAACGCCAGATCAAGTGAGGTCACAGCTATCAGGGATATTTGAACAGACTGGGTCCCTTAAAAAGAGAAGACCAAAAGGGACACACTAGAAGTCCTTTATATTTGCTTGTATTTACACATGAACAGGTATGCAAGTAGACCATTGCGTCCCTCTAGTTTACTTAGTCAATAAGGCCATGGTTGGTGTCTCGGATTTCAAATTTCACATTCCCATGTGCACCCAATAACCTTACACATCTATTTAACACCACCTTAAAAAAATATTAAAATTAGCCAACCATCTGAGACAAGAAGGTGCACCACCCTTCGAAGAAAGCTATCTCCCTATCCCTGTCATAAAAGAGAAGCGTCTAAATTTTAAAACATTGCCCCCTCATTCTCAGCTGGGCCACAACAGGAACGATCCTTTCGATGTCCACCTCAACAAGATCTTTCAGGATCTTATACACTTCAATCCAGGCACCCCCTCAGTCTTCTAAACTCCAGTGCAGACAAGTTCAGTCTGTCCAATCTTTCCTGCTTGGACAATTCCAAGTGTTGATCTAGTAAAGCCTTCAATGCATTTACCTCCTTTTCTAAATAAAGAGACAAAAATTGTACACAGCATTCGAGATGTGGCCTCTCCAGTGCCCTGTAATAACTGAAGTAGAATGTTTTTACTTTTATGTTCAATCCCTCACAAAGGACAGCCACCCATTAACCTACTTGATTACATGCCTGGTTGCAAACTAAATATTTTGGCACCTCAGAATTCCATTCTTCTCAATTTAAGTAATACTCAGTTTCTTCATTCATCCTGCTACAGCAAACAACTTCACAATTTCCAATGTTACACTCAGCCGGTCAGAGTTTCGCCCACTCAACAAACTATCCATATCTGCAAACTCCTCACGTCTTCTTCACAACATATTTTCCTACCCGTCTTGGTGTGGTCTCTGAATTTAGCTACCACGCCTTCACTCCCCACATCTAAGCCATTAACGTAAATTGTAAAATGTAGATGTCCCAGCACAATTCCCTACGCAACTCCATTTGTCATAGCTTGCCAAATCAGAAAGTGACCCATTACTGTTATTTTGCCAGCCAGAGAATCTTTTACCCAAATAAATCTACTACTCCATACCACGAGCTTTTATTTCCCCACAGTAAATGTTTCATGGGGCACTTTCACAAATGCTTTCTGAAAATCCAAAACAGTACAGGGCAGCCTGGTGGTTCAGTGGTTAGCACTGCCGCCTAACCCTGGTCCCTAGCAGTGTGAGAGTCCCTCCTCAGGCAATTCTATGTGTGGAATTTGCACATTGTCCCCAGGTCTGCGTGGGTTTCCTCCAGAAACTCTGGTTTTTTCTCAGTCCAAAGACATACAGGTCAGGTGGCTTGGGTATGCTAAGTTGCTGTAGCGTCCAGGAACGTGCAGGCTGGGTGGATTACCCATGAGAAATGCAGGATGATAGAGTGGGGAGGAGGAGGGGGGGGGGAACTAGGTGGTATGCTTTTCTGAGGGTTGGCATAGACTCAATGGGCTGAATGGCCTGCTTCCACACTTTAGGAATGCTATTCCACATCTACAGGCCCCCATCGTCCATTGCACATGCCACTCCTCCAAAAACATACCAATAAGATGGTTAAACAAAACAATGTTGAGTTTACAAAGCCTTGTTGACCCTTCCCAATTGCCTCAAGTCTTTCTAAAAAAGTGTGTAGTTATAACCTTAAGGGATACCACTTTCCAATTGTCAGATTAGCCGGGAGTTGCTGTTTTTTGCCTCCCTTACTCCTTGTATGAGAAAGTTATACTTGTCGCTTCTCATTCTGAAATGGAGGGAATGTTCAAAAATAATCACCAACACCAACCACTTCCTCATTACCAACCTCTTAAGACCCTAGGATCAAGTCTATCAGAATCCAAAGGTTTGTCAACTCACAACACCCCCAGTTTGTCTGGTGATATTACAGTCAGGATGGAGGCAGTACGGAGTTCTCCTATCCCTTCCACCTCCTGACTTACAGCTAATACTGAAACTTTTTTTTATATTCTTGATAGCGAAGACAGAAGCAAAATATTTGTCCAGTTCACCTGCTATTTTCTTATGAGCAGCAGCAGATTCAAGGAGGCACTTTCTGAAGGGCAACTGGAGATGGGCACCACATGCTGGCCCAGTTAGTGATGCCCAAGAACAAAATTAACTATAGCAAACATTTTCTTAACCAGCAACTATGGGAACAGGAGTGCGCCGATTGATTAATTATTTCAGATAATCAAGAGGTCCATAATCAATGCAAAAAGACTAAGTAATAAGAAACGTAATGCAGGAGATAAACACACCACTAATATACTTATTTTTTCCTCAAAGCATAAATCAATTAAGTAATAATGCAACTTCGCCTTAAATAAAACTTAACAAAAGAGAATCTACTCACTCGTACTCTCAACTGACTACTCGGACATTGTGGAGTTCGTGATAATAAAGTAAACTTCCAGTATTTCGGAAGTATAATTTTTGCCAGTCTATCAAGAGTGCTGGTTCATGACGTGCTGGTTAAATCAAAGTTTGCTGTACTAACTTTCCAAGCTCACTCTCTGGAGGACCAACACTCACTTTACTCGCTCTGTCACATCAATGGGTAAGCTGTGCACCCACCAACCCATACAGAGTTCAGTGTCCAAGGTGGCACAGGTATTAACCTGCAAAGAGCAGGACCATTCTTAACATGAAGTGCTGTGAGGATAGTTTATCAGGTGCAGCACCCAGTAACATTTCCAATCAACTCCATTCAAATCCTGGAAACATGATTCCCTGGTCACCCCGCTCGCCATCTTTCTGATTTTCCGGCTCCTACCCCCTTACTGCCCACCTGCCACTCACAATCCATTCCCTCACGTACAGGGAGTTGTGAACAGTCAGGGAGTGGGGCACAGAGAGGCAGACAGGCAGTGAGGGGGGCAGCAGGGAGATGGTCACGGAGCTAACAAATGGGACCACGAGTCAAGTACTGAGCAATTTTTATTTGCTCTAAGCAAATGTTGTTTGTTACTAGGACAGCAATTGTTGGACTTTTTGTGACTGGTCGATTGTTCAGCAATACACTGCTGCTCCAATCTTAACTTCTGTTTCTAAACACAAGGAGAGTCTTTAGTTTAAAGATCCCATATTATCATAAAGACTTTCAGACACTAGTCAGTCCTGCCTGTCTCTCCCCATATTACAGCAAGATTAATTTGCTAACTCGCTCTGAATTTTATTCGACTGATTTCAACTTCATATCTTCCTCTGAATTACTTGCACTTGTTCCATAATTAGTGTGGCCACTAGGTGGCAGGACAACACTGTGTAAGAGTGTCAGCCCAACGTAGATGCAGACACTGCAAAGGGGGTGGGAGCAGAGAGAGGGAACGATTAAAAAGGTGGGATGGAGAGAGGAGAGGATGAGGGGTGGGGGAAGACAGGGAAGGAAGAGGGCGGAGCGAAGAGCATGAGGGATGGGCAGAGAGGGAGGGAAGGGGCAAATAGACAGAGAAAGGGTCAGAGAGAGAGAGAGCGAAAGGGTCAGAGGAAGAAGAGGATAAGGGGTCGAGAAGAGGCAAAGAGGGGAACAGAAAGGGAGAATGAGCTGGGGCAGACAAAAGAGCAAGACTTGGGGATACAGAGGAGGTGGGGGACACACGATCGAACTGGGAAAAAATGGTGTGGTGAAAGTGGAGGGTTGGCTGCTAACAGGAGAGCAGGTAACGATCAGGAACAGGAACTGTAGTTGCTTCTCCTTAGCCTTGAGGTAATAAGGCCATTTCCATCACTAGGGTCCAACGACTCTCCAGCTGCCTCTCGAAATAACAAATGGATTGGACTTCTGTTTAGTTTTATATTGAACCATGATGTACAAAGAATGCAGAAGAGTGATTGTGATGGTGTGGACCAGGTGCATTCTGGGTCTGATGACAGGGAGTTGGGATCAATGCCCTCCTGCACTTACGTTTAGGACTTGGTAGATCCAATCCAGCATTGCGCCCACGTTGCTGTAAACTCCAGGACGGTTTGGGCGGGCACAGCCACTACCCCAGCTCACAATCCCAATTAGCCGCCAACTCTTCACATGCAGAACTAACGGACCCCCACTGTCCCCCTGGAAGGAAACCAGACGGTACATTCAACAGAATTCATCTGACGTCATAAATGAAGGGGTCAGCATCATCTACAGCTGTCCACAGGGAAGAACAGGAGAGACCAGTCAGAGGTCACCCTGACCCCCGAACCTGTCCCTGAATTGGCCACATCATTCATGAACACCCATGACTCCCCCAAATTCCACAATAATTCACTTAAAATTAATCAGCTACTGAACCCCGTTGTAACAGCGTTTAAAATTCATTCATTGGATGTGGGCATCACAGACTAGGCCAGTAATTATTGCCTCCATTCCTGATAGAGTAGGCTGCAGAGAGCGGTCTTCCTGAACCACGGCACATGACATAGATCCCCTCAGGGACGGAGGGAGTTTAACCCAGGAACAAATATATATATGCTGCTGTTATGATCAAGTATTGGCTGTGAAGGGAGTATTTGCTGAACCTGGGGGTTGGGGAACCAATCAAGTGGGCTGCTTTGTTCTGAATGGGGTCAAGTTTCTGGAGTATTGTTGGGGCTGCACCCATCCAGGCAAGTGGGGAGTATTCCATCACACTCCTGACTTGTGCCTGGTAGATTAGGAGTGGATGGGTTTAGGGAAGTCAGCAGGTGAGTTACTCGCTGCAGAATTCCTAGCCTCGGACTCGCTCTTGTAGCCACTGTGTTCACAAGGCAGCACTTTCATGTGGTGGGAATGGCAGCTGCTAATTACCAGCCCAAGCCCGGTATATTGTCTGAAATATTGTCTGGGATCTGCTGCATGTGAACACAGACTAACGCAGTATTTGTTTGTTCTGAATGATGGTCAACATTGTGGGATGTCCAATGCACCACAGACAAATTTCAGCAAAGTGAGGTGGTCCCTTTGGTAAGGGAAACAAAGAGACCGCTTACTCCCTGGACATTAAGAGCTGAGCAGTGACCTTAGATGGGATTTTAAGGCAATAGAAAAAGGGATTTAAATAAGATTCTGCTAATTACCAGAGAATTTGAAGGGATCCAAAAACAAAGAATAACTATTACATCTGAGAAACAAATCTGGTAGAAGTAAGATTAGATTAGATTACTTACGGTGTGGAAACAGGCCCTTCGGCCCAACAAGTCCACACCGACCCGCCAAAGCCACCCATACCCCTACATTTACTCCTTACCTAACACTACGGGCAATTTAGCATGGCCAATTCACCTGACCCGCACATCTTTGTGACGGTTGGAGGAAACCGGAGCACCCGGAGGAAACCCACGCAGACACGGGGAGAACGTGCAAACTCCACACAGTCAGTCGCCTGAGTCGGGAATTGAACCCGGGTCTCAGGCGCTGTGAGGCAGCAGTGCTAACCACTGTGCCACCGTGCCGCCCCAAAGCTGGAGCACAGGCTCGCAAAGACAGTCAGCTCAACCCAACAGCCTGCAAACTTTATAATGGACGCGAGGAATGTTGGATCAACCGTAATTCTATTGAATGGCGGAGCAGGCTCAAGGGACTGAGTGGCAATTCCTGCTCCTTATTCTTACACTGTGACCCCTCACTGTCACTCAGATTGCTCTGTAACCTGCTGCCTCTCTCAGGGATCTGCCATCACATTGGTCTTCATACCTGGCATGCATCCACTTTACCAGCCTGGTAGCCTGCACACAGCATTTGCTCAGTGATCTGCCCACTGTAATACTGCAAACTGTTACAAATCTCCCGTCCAATCACCGAGACATTCGCCTGTTGAAGCGCTGTTGACACTTGACCTATTCAATACAATAGAAAACAAAATTACATCAGAGCGATACCTGGGTGGAGAAGTTGGACGCAGTACAGAGAGAATTCTGCCTTATCAGATAAAAATGTTAACTGTTACTTGGTCTGCCTGCTCAGATCCAACAGCAAGTGTCTGCTCCAACTCCCCGTCACCATTTGTCCCAGTCAATATCCCTTTTGTAAAATGGCCTGGCCATCATCACACCCACATTTGTAGGGGCTAGTTGTTGAAGAGTTGTCAAAGTAACTCAAAAGCTCTGCATTTTTCCAATTCTGCCTCTTGCACATCCAAGATTACCTCATCCCACCGCTGACACTCATTCCCACAACTGTTGCAACCCAAGGGGCTGAACTGCTTCTGTAAACTCCTGCACCTCGCTCCCCACTCCGCCTTAAAACCCAAATCCTTGACCAACCTCCTTAATCTCTTGTGTGTTTCTGATAGCACTATTGTGGAACCTCTTGGGAGATGTGACAAGGTGAAAAAAGGTGCTAAACAAATGCAGATTGGCATTTCCCAGGTGGTCAGTCACAGATGCAGTGTGGTTGTTTGAGGGGGCAGGTGGATGGGAGAACTGGAGGTAAGTGATCACAGGATGAAGCCTCCCAGGACAGGCTCAAACACATCTGGCAATTGTGTGTGTGTGTGTGTGTGTGTGTGTGTGTGTGTGTGTGTGTGTGTGTGTGTTTAGAATACTGTTCTTCCTGACTTCCTCAGTGCCGGATAAATCTTAAATTGGAACCCCAAAATCTGTCAATGAGACCAACTGAGATCTCTAGGATGTAGCAGTAAAATTAAAGACTTTCCACAAAGACATGAAACCCTATGCCCCTGATGCAGTGCATGGGGAAACTCCCTTCTTTCCTACTATCTTCAAAACAATGATCTCATTTCATATCCATAGTGATAATTACCAAATTCTTTAGTGTAGCCCCAGCCAGTGACCCACGCCAAAATTTTCTTTGGAACTGGAGAAGCGTAGTTAGGTAAACAAACAGGCCGAATGTAATCTAGACAGAGAAGAGAAAGAGAGAGAGAAAAAATGATTCAATAGAAAGAAACAGCATTCCTAACATCAACAACGATTGGGCATCCTGGAATATTATGTCCTTTCCAAAGGGAGCAGCTTTTTACTGGGTTAGAGAAACCAGCTTTGTAAATTCAGTGTGAGAAAGGCAAGAGCCACTGACATATTCAACATTGGATATCCATCACGAACTGCCTCTGAACTGGTGGTGGGTAACCACACCCACCCCCTTCAATTGGCTTGTTCAGCCGTTTCAGAGGGAGGCTAGTGGAGAACATGGAGTCACACGCAGGCCAGACCAGGTAAAGGTGGCAGATTGCCCTCTCCCCAGGGCATTAGTGAACCAGATGGGCTTTTACTGAGACTAGCACCTTCTCTCCAGAGCACTGGTCCAGACTTCTGGGTTATCACTCAAACAGAATCGTTATCTAAGTGTTTCCCAGTCCGACATGACTAACATCTAAGCCAAGTGACAACAACATTACATTGGCAAGGATGGGTGGAGGGAGAGAGAGAGAGAGAGCGCGAGAGAGAGAGAGCGCGAGAGAGAGAGAAACAAGTGGGAGGGGGGGGAAAGAGAGCATGAGTGAGAGAATGGGAATATCCTGTTCCCATTTAGTTTTGGGATTTACTGACCGGGTCACTACAAACAGGTCAAGGATCCTTATGGTAGCCTTGGTTGATCTCAGCCAGTTGGTCATCCTACAACTGGATCCACCCCTCAGTGATCACTGCCACAGCCACAAGTGTGCACAGGAAGCGATTACCTGGAAACCCTGCTCATGCCCACAGACTGAAACCAGGATTCAGCTGGACTGTGATGTTCCCACAGTTGAATATCTTTCCAATAGAGCCTGAAATAACCAAAGTGCCACTGCCGTGTAACTGTGCTCCAGTGAGGGGCAAGTGTTACAGTGGTGAGGGTTAGTGCCAGTCTCTCAGGAAAAATGCACCACCAGGTCAGTAAGAAGCAAGCTGCCCTAACAAAGCTGTTTGACGGTCTCACCTGAGAAAGGGACAGAGTGGTGTTAGATCTTTAACAATCTGATAACACAGCCATGCGCTCGGTTTTATACTCAGCTTGAGCCTCACCTGTGAATGGTAGCGGTGACCTAACTTTAATGAGGGCTATATCGTAGTTGCTGGTCACTGAATTGTACTTGGCGTTGATGACAACTTTCATAATGGAGAAGGTGCTTCCCCCAGAGTAGAGAACATCACTGCCAGCAAACACTCTCCAGTTTGCAATCTGGTTATACTCCCTGAAATAAACACCACCATTCAGAAAATCATTCCATAAAGAAAAGCAGTGCAGTGAGACTTTTACTCAATGTCTAATCCAGCGCTGTCTGTGTCCTGGGAGCTTTCAATGTGGATGATGTGGAGGAGCCTTACTTTCTGTTTAGAAAAGGTGTAGGAGAAGCTTTGCTTGCAGTTTGGGGGAAAAAAAAACAGTATGAGAGCTTTAGATTAGATTACCTACAGTGTGGAAACAGGCCCTTTGGCCCGACAAGTCCACACCGACCCGCCGAAGCGCAACCCACCCATACCCCTACATATACCCCTTACCTAACACTATGGGCAATTTAGCATGGCCAATTCACCTGACCCGCACATCTTTGTGACTGTGGGAGGAAACCGGAGCACCCGGAGGAAACCCACGCAGACACGGGGAGAACGTGCAAACTCCACACAGTCAGTCGCCTGAGGCGGGAATTGAACCCAGGTCCCTGGCGCTGTGAGGCAGCAGTGCTAACCACTGTGCCACCGTGCCGCCCTGCATCCAACCCCACCCTGTCCCTGACCTGGGAGTGTATGATGGGAGAGAGTGTAGAGGGAGCTTTACTCTGTATCTAATCCCACACGGTCCCTGTCCTGGGAGTGTATGATGGGAGAGAGTGTAGAGGGAGCTTTACTCTGCATCCAATCCCACACTGTCCTGGGAGTGTATGATGGGAGAGAGTGTAGAGGCAGCTTTACTCTGTATCTAATCCCATGCTGTCCCTGTCATGGGAGTGTATGATGGGGAACACTGGAGAAGGAGCTTTACTCTGTATCTAACCCCGTGCTGTCCTGTCCTGGGAGTGTTTGATGAGGGATGGTGTAGAAAGATCAATTGGCGGGTGATGGAGTGTTCGGTGATATTTGTGGGGAGCGGGTGGTGTTGCGGCGTGATAGTTACTTACTCTGGGAAACAGTGAGCAGCAGTCAGGATCCACCGGTGGTTTATGATACTCCCACCACACAGATGCTGTTTCTTGTACTGAAGGCTGACCTGCCAGGGCCATTCATCAATACTAGCATCCGTACCCCCAACTATCCGGTCAGTGGCACTCCGCTCACATCCTGAAATAATGCAGCACAAAAAAACAAACCCAGTAGGTATTCAAACAGAAAACACAGTCTCAGGAAAATCCAAATACAAAATACTCCTTGGAACACCATACAACATAGAACATAGAACATAGAAGGATACAGCGCAGTACAGGCCCTTCGGCCCTCGATGTTGCGCCGACCGAATCCTACCTAACCTATACTAGCCCAATAACTTCCAAATGCCTATCCAATGCCCGCTTAAATGACCATAAAGAAGGAGAGTTCACCACTGATACGGGCAGGGCATTCCATGAACTCACAACCCACTGTGTGAAGAATCTACCCCTAACATCTGTCCTATACCTACCACCCCTTAATTTAAAGCTATGTCCCCTAGTAACACCTGACTCCATTAGCGGTAAAAGGTTCTTAGTATCTAAACCCCTAATCATCTTATACACTTCTATCAGATCTCCCCTAAACCTTCTCTTCTCCAATGAGAACAGCCCCAAGTGCCTCAGCCTTTCCTCATAAGATTTTCCTACCATTCCAGGCAACATCCTGGTAAACCTCCTCTGCACTCGTTCTAAAGCTTCCACATCCTTCCTATAGTATGGCGACCAAAACTGCACACAATACTCCAGATGAGAAGTTGTAGTAGCAGGAAAACCCCCTTTGATCCAGATGTCCTTTTTTGCAATCTGAATATACTCCTTAAAATAAACAACTCCATTCATAAAGTCATTTCAAAAAAGGAATCATTGATTAACAATAAACAGAGAAAACAGGAATACATCTAATTGACTTAAGTTAGTTGGTTTATTTTATGTAAGTGGATTGTACATTGTGACTTATCTAGATTTGAACAGCCACCATTCCCCTACTTGGAACAGCCAGCAGAGCAGGTCAGAGGCTGGGAGTTCTGCATGAACTCATCTCCTGACCCCCCAAAGTCTGCCCATCATTGATAAGGCACAAGTCAGGAGTGTGAGGGAATATCCCACACTTGCCTGGAAGGGGGCAACTAACACTGTGGATGAACAACACCATCCAGAACAAAGTAGCTCCACTTGAATGGCCCCACTGGCTTCAACATGTCCTCCCTGCATCACAGGAGTGTGTACCATCTGCATGAATGCACTACAGCAGAGTACTGTGCCTCTTTACGCCACCATCCAGGCCTGTAATTTCTACCCCTTGAAGGACAAGTCACAGGGCAAAACCACCACCAGCTCCAGGTTCAGCCAGTGCACACACTACCTTCACACTTGGAAAGGCTCTGCTGTCCCTTAATCAGAACTGGGTCAAAACATGTGTGCTCTCTTCCTAACTACATTGCTGGAGGTAGCATTAATGACACAGGCTGCAGCAGTTCACCACAGCCTTAGAGAGTCATATAACATGGAAGGAGACCCTTCGGTTCAATGCATCCCTGCCAACGAGGTTTCCCAAGCTAAACTAGTCCCATTTGCTTTCATTTGGCCCATATCCCTCTAAATCATTCCTATTCATGTACTTGTAGAGTCATAGAGCAGAACGGAAACAGACCCTTTGGTCCAACCCGTCCACGCCGACCAGATATCCCAACCCAATCTAGTCCCACCTGCCAGCACGCAGCCCATATTCCTCCAAACCCTTCCTATTCATATACCCATCCAAATGTCTTTTAAATGTTATGACTGTACCAACCACCACCTCTGGCCGCTCATTCCACAGATGTACCACCCTCTGTGTGAAAAAGTTGCCCCTTAGGTCTCTTTATATCTTTCCCCTCTCACCCTAAACCTATGCCCTCTAGTTCTGGACTTCCCAACCCCAGGGAAAAGACTTTGTCTATTTACCCTATCCAGCCCCTTCATGAGTTTTTAAACCTCCATAAAGGTCACCCCTCAGCCTCCGACACTCCAGGGAAAACAGCCCCAGCTTATTCAACCTCTCCCTATAGCTCAAATCTTCCAACCCTGACAACATCCTTGTAAATCTTTTCTGAACCCTTTCAAGTTTCACGATATCGTTTCGATAGGAAGGAGACCAGAATTGCATGCAGTATTCCAACAGTGGCCTAACAAATGTCCTGTACAGCCACAACATGACATCCCAACTGCTGTACTCAATATCCTGACCAATAAAGAAAAGTATACCAAACGCCTTCTTCACTATCCTATCTACCTGCGACTCACTTTCAAGGAGCTATGAGCCTGCACTCCAAGGTCTCTTTCTTCAGCAACACTCCCTCGGACCTTACCATTAAGTGTATAACTCCTGCTAAGATTTGCTTTCCCAATTGTTACTGTACCTGCATTTACCATTTCCTCTAGCAGTTCATTCCACACTCAAACCCACAGCTGTGTAAAAAAAACGTTGCCCATCAGCTCTCTTTTATCTCTTTCTCCACTCACCTTAAAATTATGGCCTTGAACACCCCTACCCTAGGGAAAAACTTTGGCTATTCACTTAATCTATGCTGCTCATGATTTTATAGACAACAGAGACTGGCCCAGTCAGTGATGCCAGTATCTCATGACTGAATTGACAAAAATGACACAGGAAAGAAATGAAGACAGGTGCACAGAGACTCTTCCTCCAGCTTGAAGAGGACACAAAGAACTTTATAAACAAACATCTCTGAAAATCGATGGGAGGCAAGACAAGATGGATGCTACTGAAACCAGACAAAGCAAAATGACCAAATGTTTGCCCAATAGAAGCGCAGGAACCAAACAGTTATATACACAGAGAAATCAGAGTTAGCGTTTCGGATTGAGTGACCCTTCCTCAGGACTAATTCTGAGGAGGGTTCACTGGTCCTGACACGTTAACTCTGGTTTCTCTCCACAGATGCTGCCAGATCTTTTCCAGCAATTTCTGTTGTTGGTTACAGTAACTGCAATTCTTTCAGTTTTTATAAAAACCGAGATGTCAGCCCCTGCCTGGGTCCGGCACAGACACATTGATAAGAAGTTAATCACTGTGTCCCAACAACTCCCAGTATCATTGCACCATGCAACTACAAGATGGTAGATGGGTTTTTAAGAGGAGGAGGAAAGGGGGGAGGGGTTGCTTATTCTTCCTTCAGCTAAGAATTCCCATCTCCCTACACAACTTCCCAGCAACAAACCTGTCTTTGACTTCACTGAAAACACAATGTGAAGAATTCAATTTGAAAGATTTTGCTAACAGTTTGACAAACAAACAAAAACTCTTTAAAAAGGAATCCATGAACTTACGTGCACAGACCAAAGACACGATGTTCCCAGAAGAACAAGATCTGTACAGAAAGCAAAAAAAAACAATGATGAAAATTGTTGGAATACTTCTCAGTTAAGCTTTAAATTTTAGATTTGATTTTACTTCTGTCCCCTAGTGACAAGATGTTGTCTGGCTACCAGGGAGATATAGTTAAATGCAATAATTATAATGAGGGTTCATCAGGAAAGCTCCGAGCTTCATTCCTGATTTTAGATTATAAGGTATTTGATATCTGGACCATTCCTTGGACATGTGATTTCCTGATTTTAAAGTTTTGATGTGAAATTTTCTACCTCTCTCAACATTTCTCACAAATTAATCTGGCATCATTCTAAACTTCACATGGGTTGTTCCTCCATGATCCAACATTACAACGTATTCAAAAGCAACTCAACGACCACATTCAGATGAAGCAAGTCACAGGACACCAGGGGAGAGAGCGATCGCACTACTGTAGTGCTACAGGGACCAGGGAACAAGCTGGGAGTTCCAATCAGCGTCAAAAGTGTAGCGTTGGAAAAGCTTCTCCTGCTCCTCGGATGCTGCCTGACCTGCTGTGCTTTTCCAGCACCACTCTCGACTCTGATCTCCAGCACCTTCCTGATGAAGGGCTTATGCCCGAAACGTCGAATTTCCTGCTCCTTGGATGCTGCCTGACCTGTGCGCTTTTCCAGCAACACATTTTCAGCATGTGATTTCACCCCCGTAACGACACAATCCCTGGCTTTCTGTTTGATATTAGCCCTGACTGAAATTTAAAATCACGAAGGGCTTTGATCAAGTAAGAAAAGCTGTTTCTACCACCTGAAACTCAATCACCAGTGGGCAGAAACTTAAAGTTATTTACACAGAACCAGAGGCAATGAGGGAAGAAAAAACTTTGTAATCCAATACAGCCAGGTTTGACAGAGTCATACAGCATGGGAGCACACTCCTTGGTCCAATGCATCCCAGGCAACCAGGTATTCAAAACTGATCTAGCCCTACGTGCCAGCATTTGGCCCATACCCCTCGATAAAAACATAGGAACATAAAACAGGAGGAGTAGGTCATCCAGCCCATCCAGCCTTCTCCACCATTCAATAAAATCATGGCTGATGTTTTCATGGACTCAGCTCAACTTACCCACCCATTCACCATAATCCTTAATTCCTTCATTGTTGAATGTTTTTAAGACAAATGTTGAACAAAGATAGCCTCAATTTTTTCATTGGGCAGGGAATTCCCCAGATTCACAACCCTCCGGTGAAGAGGTTCCTCCTCAACTCAGTCCTAAATCTGCTCCCCCTTATTTTTTCTTGAAACCAATCAACCCACCACTCTCCCATTTTGGATGCTTGAACCAGATTTGAACCTGAGTCCTCAGAACATTACCAGAGTAATTGGATTAAAAGGCCAGTGACAATACTACTAGGCAATCAGCCCCAACTTGATGGGTCAGTGGTTAGCACTGCTGCCTCACAGCACGAGGGACCTAGTCGATTCCTGCCTCAGGTAAGTGTCTGTGTGGAGTTTGCACATTCTCCCAGTGTCTGCTGGGTTTCCTCCGGGTGCTCCGGTTTCCTCCCACTATCCAAAGACGTGCAGGTTAAGTGAATTGGTCACACTAAATTGCCCATAGTCAGGGGTGAAGAAGGGGAATGGGTCTGGGTGGGTTACTCTTCAGCGGGTTGATATGGACTTGTTGGGCCGAAGTGCCTGTTTTCATACTGTAGGGAATCAAATCTATTTTGAGTCTTTGCCCCCTAGTTTGAGTTTCACTCACCAGTGAAAACAACCTCCCCTCTAAACCCTTCCTATTCATATACCTATCCTGACGTCTTTTAAAATGTTGCAATTGTACCAGCCTCCACCATTTCCTCTGACAGCGCATTCCAAACACCAATGACCCTCTGCACAAAAAAATTGCCCCTCCAGTCCCTTTCAAATCTTTTCCCCTCTCACCTTAAACCTATGTCCTCTAGTTTTGAGCTCCCCTACCCTGGGAAACAGATCTTGGTTACTCAACAATGAATCATGCCCCTCATGATTTTATAAACCTCTATCAGGTCACCCCTCAGCCTCCAACACTCCAGAGAAAACAGCCCCAAGCCTGTTCAGCCTCTCCCTATAGCTCAAACCTTCCAACCCTGGCACACCCTTGTAAATCTTTTCTGAACCGTTCCAAGTTTAACAACATCTTTCTTATAAGCACAAGGCAGGGGGAGCTGTTTCTATAAGAACTTGCCAAGAGGGAATTGGACAGATACTTGAAGACTAGAAACTGATAGAAGAAGGCGAAGATTCAAAACAGCTGCTCAAGGATTGATGAGCTGAATGCTCTCAGTCTTTACTGTGCTATTTTAAAGTTTTGATGTGAAATTTTCTACCTCTCTCAACATTTCTCACAAATTAATCTAGCATCATTCTAAACTTCACATGGGTTGTTCCTCCATGATCCAACATTACAACGTATTCAAAAGCAACTCAACGACCACATTCAGATGAAGCAAGTCACAGGACACCAGGGGAGAGAGCGATCGCACTACTGTAGTGCTTCAGGGACCAGGGAACAAGCTGGGATTTCCAATCAGCGTCAAAAGTGTAGCGTTGGAAAAGCTTCTCCTGCTCCTCGGATGCAGCCTGACCTGCTGTGCTTTTCCAGCACCACTCTCGACTCTGATCTCCAGCATCTGCAGTCCTCACTTTCCCCTGGGATTTCCAATCAACTGGGGCTGCCCAAGGAACACTAATGAGACTTCTGAACACTGCTAGAAGCAAATTCAGCAAAGTCAACAGGATATTTAAAGACATTGGGACTGCCTCACAGTGCAAGGGACCCGGGTTCGATTCCACCCTTGGGCGACTGTGCAAATTCCACATGTTTTCCCCGTGTCTGGATGGGTTTCTTCCAGGTACCTCCCCATATCTGCACCCAGATGTGCAGGTTAGGTGGATTGGCCATGCTAAATTGCCCCATAATGTCCAGAGCTGTGGGTGAGCCACAGTTAAAAACCCCATTTGGGGTTACGGGGTTTGGTGTGGGATGCTCTGAGGGAGAGTACAGACTTGATGGGCCAAATGGCTTCTTTCTGCATTGTAGGTACCCTATGATTCTATGAAATATTTTTTTTTAATTATAAAGATATCGGATAAAAGATCAGTTGGGCTAACAGTCAAGTGTTGCCCTGGCAGAAGACTGATGAAGAATATTCTAGTTAGTATAGGAATACATTGCACTGACAACACACATACATGGGGTAACTGATGGCAGAAGTGTGATGCCAAGATAATTGAAAATAAAGTAATACATACGATGGGGAAACCTGTAGGAATATGTTCAACCAGAGCTTTGGCAACATGAGACTGGACATTCTGGTTGGACAATGTAGATGCAGCTTTTGCCATAGTGGAGTGTGCATTAATTTATCTGGGAGTGTCTCACTCCAAGACTGGGGATCTGACTATTTTGCCATTTCATTCTCAATGTCAACCATGGGCGAGTGAACATTTTTACCCTCTCTCAGGTGATTGTCAGGTGATGAAGGCGCGTCGCTCCAAAAGCTAGTGTGCTTCCAATTAAACCTGTTGGACTATAACCTGGTGTTGTGTGATTTTTAACTTTGTACACCCCAGTCCAACACCGGCATCTCCAAATCATTCCCTTGTTACAAACAGTGATCAATTTCTCTCCACTTCTAAAGGAATGAGAACCAGATGGGTTCTACACAGGGAAACCAATCCCCCTCGGGTCAAGGGGAAAACTAGCACCATGCTCTTTACACAGTTCTACAAGTTCCTTCATAGTCCCATCAGAATATGCCTGCAAGATCCATGTCAGATCGAAATGATAATGATTTGCTTCCAGAGTTAATAACAATAGCACTAGTAACAATCATGTCTCCACCACTTACATTCCCTAATCTGGATTTAATCCCTGAAATATGTCAAGGCAAATTCCATTTGTAAATCAGAAGCTAACACTGGAGAATCTAATGCACCTCAACAAAAAAAAATCACCCACACGCTTAAATGCCAAACCTAGCCCTGCTATAAACCACAGAGATTATAATCCCAGAGGAGTGCTAAACTCATCATTTCCTCTTCAACTATGCATCAGTTCATTGAGGATTGTACTCACCCTTCTATTAACACACTTTGAATGGAGACAGGGTTGGTGACTTTGCTGAAGTCGACTATCTTGTATGAGGGCCACAGTCCCTTGTCCACAGGACTACCCATAGGGCTACTGCAGAGTAATAATATTCTTTCATTAAAACCTTCCAACATGGTCCATACATCACTGCTGTTAGAAACGACTTGCTGCATTTGCTTAACTCAGGATCCAGTTTGTTGCGATCTGACAATGTGACTGACCTCAGAATTCTTAAAAATAAAAACTCAGTAACAGACTGCTTGGTGTTGCAGATCTTTGTTTTTTGAAAGTTCACTCACAGGACATAGGCGTCACTGACTTGGCCAGTATTTATTGCCCATCTCTACTCCAGAGGGTTCAGGTGACTGAACTGCTGCCCAGTTTCTGTAGCCTTTCCTCCTAACTCAGTTTGCCCACACCAGCTCGCAGCATGCAGTCACCTTCCCCAAGGTGTGGGGGTCTGTGGTGCCTATTATTGTAGGCTGTACCTGAAGGGAAGCCAGAGCAGCATTCCGTGCAACCTCCATTGACCTACTTCATTTCTGATTGCACCCTCTACCCTTAAAGTTCAAGATTCTAGTGTCCCCTTTATTACTGTTGCACAAAAGAAGGTGGGCTTACACACCATGACCTCCATCATTGGGAAGGTAAGGATGCAGGTTCCCAATCCACTCCAGCTAGAACAGGGCTCAAACCCAGTTAGCTCTAACCTGATCACCCAACTGCACTATGAGAGTGATCAGGAATCTCTCCTGCCATGGTCATGTATTGGAAGGATTTACATGTTGATGCTCAACCTGTTTGGCCACATCAGGAGCTCTGCTTTGGTGGTTGTCAACGCCTGGAGTAGGACTTGGACCCAGAGCTTCTTGCTCAGAGGCAGGGACACTACCCACTGCACAAGACCTCCTACTGTTACCATACATTGATGAATCAATCACTGATGTCTTTTGGCACAACGTCTTCAAATCTCTCGTGTCATGTCCTGTAAATCAATAAGTTACTCCATGACCTAACTACGAATGTACGTTAAACATCAGTCGCTCATCATCAACTCTGTTCTACCCTGATCTTTGTTCAGCTGGATCCTAGTATGAGGGTCTCCCAGAGAGGGATCATTTGTTAAAAAAAATGCAATAAGGTAACTTTTAAACCTTTCAGCTCAGACAGCCTTACTGCTCAAGTGGATGTTAACAATCCCATGGTATTTTGAAAAATACCTTCCATTCTCCTTTAGTGCCATTGGAGACTGTTAACTGCACACCCATCCCCTTAATGATATGAGATCATGCTGAGCAAAACCTGCCCCATGTCTAACATTACTGATCTTCAAAGCAACTCATTCTTTGAGGTGTTTCCAGATGTTAAGGCAAAGAAACATTCGCTAGATTCTGTTCTCAATCAAGATCTGGACTCTAGGTTCTGAAAATGTCCTAGCAAATTGGAAAACCACTAATGCAACACCATTATTCAAGAAAGGAAAGAAACGCATAGGAAAGTTAACCTGACCTATCTCAATGTTAGGAGCTACTATAAAATACAGAGTAGCAGGACATTTTGAACACCATAATACAGTAATACTGAATCAATTTTAAAAAAGGTAACAGAAGTTGTTGGAAAAAAGCTCATCAGGACTGGCAGCATCTATAGAGAGAAAGCAGAGTCAACATTTCTCATCCCACCAGTTCTGAAGAAGGGTCACTGGACTAATTTGGATTTCTCTCTGCAAATACTGCCAGACCTGCTGTATTTTTCCAACAATTTCTGCTTTCGTTTCTTATTTCCAATATCTGCAATTCTTTCAGATTTTTGTCTGTGAAAAGGAACTTACTTTTGACAAATTTATTTGACAATGTAACAAGAAGGGTGGTTAAAACAGGAACCAGTGCGAGACATAAATGTGGATTTCCAAAAGGCATGTGATAAGGTGCCACATCAAAAATGCCATGAGATGAGGAAGCAGTCACATTACTGAACGCCAGGCTAATACACTGGGGACATGGGTTTAAATGCCATTTGGCAGATAGTGAAATCTGAATTCAATAAAAATATATGGAATAAGAAGCTAGTCTAACAGCTACCATGAAACTTGTCATTAAAAATTCATCTGGTTTACTGGCATCCTTGAGGGAAAGAAATCTGTTATCTCCACCTGGTCTGGTCTATATGTGACTTGAGACAGACAGCAATGTGATAGATTCTTAACTGCCCTCTGAAATGGCCCCTGCTCAGTTCAAGGGAAAATTACTGGCCCAGCCAATGATGCCCACATCACATGAACCAATGAGAAAGTCCATGTTGTTAGGGGTGATACATTGTTATGGTTTGAGGATTGGCTAACCAATAGGGTCGGGATAAATGGGTCATTCTTAGGTTAGTGAGCTGCAACTCAGGGAGAGACACCGGGAGCAGTGCTGAGGCCTCGGCTATTTACTGTTGATAGGAATGGTGCAGATGAAGGGATAGTCAGTCAGTAGCCAAGCCTGATGACACAACTTCCAATCTCATCTATTTTTGTGAGGAGGATACAAAGAGTCTGCAAGAGGTATGCAGATAGTGAAAGACTGAGAAGGAAAATCAAGCCCCCATTTTCATCCATTCATGTTCACATGCTCGATTATTTCTATACTTTATACTACTATTTCAAACATATTTCAAATTTCAATGTTGCAGTTATTGGTGAACTGTAAGGCCCCACAAATAGAAACAGGCTAAAATGACAAAAAAAAACACAAGTTGTTGGAAAAGCTCAGAAGGTCTGGCCGCATCTGTGAAGTGAAATCAGAGTTAGCGTTTCATATCTAATGACCCTCCTTCAGGACATTCCCTCGGTTAACTCTGATTTCTCTCCACAGATACTGCCAGACCTGCTAAGATTTGCCAGCAATTACTATTTTCATTTCAGATTTCCAGTGCCCGCAGTGCTTTCGGTTTTTTTTGTAAAAATATAAAATATAATCTGTTTAAGGTAAATGTTGGTTGGGGGATAAAGTCTGGGCCACATCAAAAATAGCCAGATCACCCTCCTCAAGCTTCTCCAAATAAAAATAAAGAGACAGCTCGGGGATTTTGTTAACATCCAGCTGAAAGGGCAGACATTAAACGCCTGAGCTGACAAGCATCAGGATAGAAGCAGAGCGGGAGATGCTTTGCATTACTTTGAGTATCCCAGCTGCTTGCATGTTACTTCTGCGAGGCTGGGACGCCAGTTGTCATAACAGATGCTCTTCCATTGCTGGGTTCCTGAATCCCTCACTTGCAGAATGGATTTGGATCCATAGATTCGCACTGGAGGGAAGAGAATGAACACAGGTTGTCACAGCTCTGTTGAACGTACAGCAATCTTGAGAAACACAGACACACCACCAGCCGGCTCGTCGTTTACCTGGGAAAGGGTCTCGGAATGTGACGTTCATCACACACTCACGCTCATCTTCACCTTGAGAACAATCCAAGATTCCGTTGCATTGGGAATCACGAGAGATGAACTTAAAGGTTTTGGAGCAGAAGTAATAATATTCATTGACGGCAACTTTCACTGCAGAAAAAAAGGGAAGAGAATGCCACTAGTCACACATCAGTCAGCTGTCTCTTGGTTGTACTGAAGCTGCTGGTAAGACAATTCAAGGCTCCCCAGCAGCCTTGCCGACACAGTTAAAAATCACACAACATCAGGTTGTCGTCCAACAGGTTTAATTGGAAGCACTAGCTTTCGGAGCGCCGCTCCTTCATCAGGTGGCTGTGGAGTATAAGATTGTAAGACACAGAAGATATAGCAAAAATGTCTTCCAATTAAACCTATTGGACTATCACCTGGTGTTGTGTAGTTTTTAACATTGTACACCCCAGTCCAACACCAGCATCTCCAAATCATTTTGCCTAACACAGCAGAATCAAAACAAAGATAACACCCCCATATCTTGCCTAAGCAGTGATTTCTTACTGTGAACCTAAATAGTGAGCTCCGATGGGACACATAAAACGGTGGGAAACTTTCCAGAGGATTCCCAGATTGGGAAGTAGTTGAGTTGAGCTCAGTGTCAGTGAGATGATCAGAGCAACACGAGAAACAGATTCAGCACCTCTGGACTTGGGGTGGGGGTGGATGGGGGTTTAAGGTTTGCCAAGATCCCTTTGTCCCAGTGCTGCCCAATGATTACAAAACAGGCACAAAAACACAGGAACTGAAACAATCATTTCCTCTGGATGTGGGAGAATTTTCCTGCGGGCAAAGTTCTGACCCTTGTTTTAGCATGTTCCTGACAAACTGCAGTGACGAATGTGATTGATTTTCTAAATACTTTAATTAAGCCCTCAGGACAGAACACGCCAGCACGTCACACCATCAGAAGCAGCAAACGTGCAAGCAAGTTATAGTAGCACCTGGCTCAGTTTCCAAAACCATCTTCTCACGCAGGGGAACAGAAATCTGTCCCCTCGGAGCTGGGGGGGTCAACCGAAGAGTTCAAAAGTTATTTAGTGGGAAATGGAATGGAGATGCAGGTCAACTGTTATCTAATTAAATTGTGGAACAGGCTGCAAGGGATGAATGGCCTCCCACTACCCTTATGACTTGGTGACAGCAGCCATGACAGCTATCCTCAATATCCCCTGGCTGGTGTTGAGGGCTGGTTAAAGTTGGTTAAAACCCACTAGTGGCGCCAATCCTGATCACTGACTGGAAAATGCGTCGAGTGTCAGTGAGGCAGTAGGCCGGGATTAGATCAGGCTCTGAGCTGCCTCGCGTAGCCAATAATCCTGGCTGTGGGCAAAATCAGAGGATCACAAACCAACAATTGAAATACCAAACTGCAGAAAATAAAGGGCATGATGAGGAGGAGCATTTAATAACATTTTGAACAAGGAAGAGAACTTACCGAAATAAATGGCAACCACAAGAATTGCAATGACAGTAATGACCGAGAGTACAGTTATAATGATCTTCCGTTTAGACATTTTGCATTTGCATGGAAATCTGGTCAATATTTCTGGAGATTGGAAAATATGTATTTATTAGTATGTGGACATTAAATTATCCCAACACTTACTGGCTATGAAGGAGGATGCTGTTTGGTTAAATTGGGTACAATTTATTTACAAGTTTGTGGAAACATGCAGGGAATTAAAAAGTTCAATTGTTTTAAAGGACGAAAAGTTATTGTGGATTTATCCCATCCCAGGAAGAGGAGAGTTAGGAGAGGAGCCAAAATTCCTACAGTATCTCCAAGAGCAGGAGGAGGAGAGCTGCTCAGATCCAGAAAGGAATTTGAAATGAAAAACAAAAATGCATTCATATAGTGCCTAATACAACCTCAGGATGTCCCAAACTACTTTTCAGCCAATTAAAGGCTTTTTTTAAAAAAAAAGTCACTGTTGAAAGGCAGGAACCTAGCAATCAACTTGCACACACAAAGTTCTCACATGCAGGAATATACTAATGACTAGACCATCCCTTTCAGTGATATTACTTAGGAAACAAACATTAGCCAGGCCACCAAATGACACCAATAATTTCTTACATCTACCCAAGATGGCAAACAGACCCTTGGATTTTTTCATCTCATCTTAAAGACTGTACACTAAGTGGGGGTACTGTGATTGTCAACTAAGATTTCATCAAGGCTCTGAATTAGGACTTGAACTCGCAACATGCTGACTCAGACAGGAGAGATTATAGATCTTGGCATGCTCACATGATGTGAAAATGACTCATTTATGTCTCCAGCAAGTCTCTTAACTCTTCTTGTGACGGTCTCATTTTATAAAACGAAAAACAATTATTAGGGTGTCAGATTTAGGGCTGAACCAAAATCTTCCAAGTGGAATGCTGCGCATCAACGTCACACATTCCTGGGATATCGTTAGTAGATGTCTAATTGCAACAATAGTCACACTCTCCTGCTGTTTGCGAAAGGAATGATTTTACCCTCTACCCATTTACTTCTCTGAAATGTTTCTCCCCTCTGACCAATAAAAACTCATCTGGGTTCCAGTCTCTCTGATAGCATTCAAAATGCAAATTTATTTTTATGATGATTGTCTAATCAGCTATAATTACATCTTCACAAATCATTAACTATAGCAATGCAGAAAAAGGTCATTAAAACAAACAAGTACTGGGGCTTATTTCTGGAAGGAAGACAAGTTACGCTAAATTTGTCTGAACCTTGGTTAGATCATTCTTAGAATAGCCAAACAGAAATATCTTTAAATAGAAATAGTGTAAAGAATATGGAGCTTGTCAAGTGAAGTAATTGAGGGAAATTAGCCGCATCTCAGAAAAGCTGGTTAAACACAAGAAGAAAATCGTGGATATGTTGATGAGGGGAAATAAGGATGGCATGGAAAGGATGGCACGGTGGGGTCAGTGATTAGCACTGCTGCCTTCAATTCCCGTCTCGGGCAACTGTCTGTGTGGACTTTGCACATTTTCCCTGTTTCTGCGCTGGTTTCCTTCAGGTGCTCCGGTTTCCTCCCACAATCCAAAAGATGTGCAAGTTATGTGAATTGGCCATGCTAAATTACCCACAGTATTAGGTGCATTAGTCAGAGGGAAATGGGTCTGAGTGGGTTAGTCTTTGGTGCAGACTTGTTGGGCCAAATGGCCTGTTTCCACACTGTAGGGTATCACGGTAGGGGTCCATTGAGCAGAATAGGGGTGACGTGGTGGTAATCTCACCAAATTAGAAACCCACAGACCCCCATCTAACACACCAGAGACTTGGGTTCAAATCTCATCACTCAAACTGGCATAAGTGGAAATACTAAATTTGGAGTTAAAATTTAGTTTAATGGTAATAGTGTGTCGACTGACGCAATCAAAAAATGTCTGGTTCACACCTGCCCTTTAGGGAAGGAAATCTGCCATTTTAACTCAATCTGGCCTCAATTGACTCCAGATCAACAGTAATATGCTTGGCTCCGTAATGACCCAGCAAGCTTTTCAGTTCAAAGTCAGTTAGGAATGGGCAACACATGTTAGCCTTGCCTGTGTGATCCTCATCTCATGAAAGATTTTTTTTAAAAATGGCCATTTTTGCCACAAATCGAAACACCGGGTCATTTGGCCATGTCCTGCCTTCCCTCCATATCCCGGCAGTAATGGGTTCCCCATTCCCCGCTCCTTTCTCTTCTGATCCAATTCCCAATGAGCAACCTTTCGACACCAGTTCAGCCTCAACTCCTTTACCAAAACCAAAGCAAGATTCCATCAAAGAATAAGGTCAACAGCTTCCCTCAAGAAGGGTAAAGCAAAATGGGTTTCAGGCCCCAACATGCCACCCATTAGCCCCCAGGAACATAACATGAAGAGTTCGATTTTAAACCTGGATCCATTGGAATGGTTGGACTCGAAGGTTTGAGGCTAACAGACTCATCCGTCTCTTCCCTTGACGTCACACTCTCCCGGACCTGAAAAAAGGTATTCAAGAAGGACACAGTCAAAATGCTTTCTGGTGTCAAGAGTTGAAGAAGATAAAAAGAAATCTGGGTGCAACAGTGTCCTTGAGTTGAAGGAGTGCACTTTTGCTACCACCATAATAGGAAGATCCTGGTGCTACGTAGTTACTAAGTCTCCATCACGCTGGTGGTGGAAAGTATATAATGGGCTCACATTGGGTCACAGTCCCACAGCAGTTATTCTCTTCACTATCCCAGAGGTTCAGAGACAATTGCTGTGCCAGCGATCAGTGGCGCAGTCAACATGTCCACAAACCAAAGCTTACTAGCCCCCAAAATTGGATGGGCAGAATGGCCCTGCAATTAACAAAACAGATTTCAATACAGATCAAAGCAAGATGGTGCATTTTGGTGAGCAAGCATAAGGAGGTCACATACTGCTGGGAGAACAACTCTAAATACTGGAGACAAGCAAACAGACTCTCCCCCCACCCCCCACCCCAACATTGATAGGCAAACCACAAAGTAGCAACACAACTGTAAAAAAAACATGTAAAAGCAAACGAACTAAAGGGATACAATTGAAAAATACAAAGTTACGGTAAACTTGTATATTGCAAAATAATTTGACAGATCACATGGAGTTCTCGTCTCCATATTATTTTTAAAAAAGAGAGACACCAGACAAAATGCAATAAACAATTTACAAGTTTGCTACCAGATGCAAACAGCTATAACATGGAAGTCTGAACAAGATGGGACTGTATTCTCCAGAAAGGAGAGGAGGCTAAGGGCTTCTCTATTACCATCTTGAGAATTCCAAAATGGTTTGAGAGGGTAGAGGACGAAGAGATTTTCGTTGTGCGGTAAATGAAAGCTGCAACGTAAAGTCAGTAAAGTTCAATTGGCTGGACGGCTGATTTGCAGAAGCAAAGGATACAAACAGCATGCATTCAGCTCCCAGATCAGCTGAGGTTACTATAAAAAAATTCTCTTCCGCAATCCATCACCTCACCGGAGGTATGGTGAGCCTCAGGTTAAACCAACACCAGTCATTTCTCTCTATATAATGGTCTTAAATGCTGTGAGGAATCCAATAGAAATTCCTTTGACCAGAACATGATAAGAAGGTGGAACTCACAGATTGTTCAATACAATAGCAGTGCTGCCTTTAAGATGACATGTAGTAAACATGAGAGAGAATGGAATGTAGAGCAGGTGAGACAAAGCTGATGTGGAGCATAAACACTGGGATGGACCAGCAATGTCACGAGGTCCATTTCAGTCTGAACATACTATGTATTTCACAAATTTCAAACAAGTGAATAAACAGCCAGACTGCGTGTATGATTCCTGTGTGTATGAGGGTGTCTGGTGGTCTCCACAGCTTGAACTTTCCCCACACAGCATTGACAAGTTCAGTAATGACTCTTTTGCTCAGAGGCTGCCATCTACTCTAATAATGCCTCCTGAGGGCTGGATCATTGACAATACACAGTGTGAGGGTCTTGGTATGGCCAGAAGATCTCAAGAGGATCAGCAGTCCAAATCCCACAATAACCTGATCCAATAAATCTGGTCATTTGTAGACTGGCATCAGAAATAAAGTGTCTATGGAATCTGTTAGAGTGTTGTTAAAAAAAAAGTCACTGGTCCTTCAGCCTAAAACAGCTTTCCTTCATAAGGGAAGAAAACTGCTGGAGGAACTCAGTAGGTCTGGCAGCTGTGGAGAGAGAAACTGAGTTAGTGTTTAGAATCACAACTCTTCAAATGCCATCCGCCCAACTGAGTTGCCTTAGCACTTTCTCCTTTTATTTCTGATTTCCAGCATCTGCAGTATTTTGCTTTGATTGGAGAACTTTACTCAATCCTCCATGTAATTCTAAATCCACCCAATCTGCTCAAGTCACAGTGTCTTTTGAAATGGAGAAACCTGCTAATCCTACCTTTCCAGAACAACTGAAAAGAGAAATTATACAACTCTGCCCCCAACAACTATTGTATCATGGCTCTGAAGGAGGGTGACTGGGCCCAAAATGTTAACGCTGCTTTCTCTCCACCAGACCTGCTGAGATTTTCCAGCTGTTTCTGTTTTCATTTCACATTTCCAGCTCTTCGGTTTTTTAAATTATTGCATCTTCTCCGCCTCCCAGCTTCACGAGGCTAAAAATCACTGATTCTTACTTGCTGGGGAATAGCCAAAGGAAGGTTAGGATTGAAACATCAATGAAAAATTCATCTGGATCAAATATGTTCAATTCTCCCTCATGTCAGTCTCTGGTAACACCAGTCCCTGGAGTCAATGAGGATGGAGGTGGGGGACAAATGAGCAAAAAGAAGAGAAATCTGACAGTAGCTTCAGAAAACCTCTCCAAGTGAAATATTGAGCTACTCCAGGTCAGGGTTATCACAGAGACTCTTGGGTGGTTTAATCCCCTAGTTACACCAATCTCCTCCTTGCTTGACATCAACACGAGTTCCTGTTCTGTGTTTTCACTGATTAACCTGTTTGGAAACGCTACGACATATCTCTGGAGCAGACAGGACTTGAACTCCGGCTTCCTGGTCCTGGGGTAGGGACGCGTGGACTGCAGCAGTTCAAGAAGGCAGCTCACCACCACTTTTTCAAAGGCAACTAGGGACTGACAATAACTGCTGGCCTGGTGAGCGATGCCCACGGCCCATAGATGCATAAAAAAGCCCACTGTAAGAGTCTTTCACACAAGCTCCTATTGTATGTTGAAAAATTAAAAACAGTCAGACATTCAGCCGCTCAAATCTGTTCCAAAAGATCACAAGGGACATGGATAGGGTGAATAGACAAGGTCTTTTTCCCAGGATATAGGAGTCCAAAGCTAGATGGCACAGATTTAAAGGTGGCGGGGAAGGATTTAAAAGGGCAACTTTTTCACACAGAGGGTGGTGTGTTTTTGGAATGAGCTGCCAGAGGAAGTGGTGGAGGCTGGTACAATTACAGTATTTAAAAGGCATCGGGATGGGTATATGAAAAAGAAGGGGTTAGAGGGTTATGGGTCAAGTGCTGGCAAATGGGACTATAGTAATTTCAGATATCTGATCAGCATGGACCAGCTGGAGCAAAGGGTTTGTTTACATGCTATAAAACCCTATGACTAATTAAATTATGTCATAGCAGACCTGAATCATAACTCCATTTTCCTCACGCACATCACACAAAAACGTATTCATTGCAATGTTCATGGTTTCAACTGAACTTCAGTCTTAGAGGTTTGCATTCAGGACATGTTACATTTCAAATCCTTTATATGAAGGAGTGCTACCCAGTGCCAGCCCCGAATGACTTTTATGGGTTATACTTTTCAGATTATGGTGCTCCTTGTTCAGGACTCCCTATTGTCACCTCTACCAACAAATGGAAATATAGTTTCTCCCTATTTATCAACTCCTTTTAAGTATCTTCAACATCTTAATTAGATCCCCCTTTAACCTTTTACATTTCTATTTTTAACCAAAACTCAGAGGCAAGCAGAAGTGTTAAGAAACATTTCCTCACTCTCAGAGATCAAGTAAATGTTGTTAGAGAACACAAGGATATGGTGGGAACAGAGAATGTATGGGGCTGGTCACCCAGAGGACAGGGGTTCAATTTTTTAAAAAAATTTGAAATCAGTTTTACAAAAATCTGAAATCTAATAAAACAGATATCAGTAAAAGTGACTAGAAAGCTATCAAATGGTGATTAAGAATCCAAAGAGGAGAGAAAATTTGCTGCTGTTATGTAGTCAAATGTAACCCCACATTAACACAGTAATATTTAACTGCCTTGTTAGCTCGGTTGGCTAGACAGCTGGCCTACAATACAGAGGGATCCCAATTGAGTGGGCTTAATTCCCAAACCAACAGAGATCCGACCTTCTCAAACCCTCCCCTTCCCTGAGGAATGATGATCTTGCAGCTACTCCTGGGATTGCAGGCTTAGTTAACGATTTATGACAGTTTCTATTTAAAATTATTAGTCATTATAATTTACCATACATAAATAGGAAAGGTTTGGAGAGATATGGCCCAGGTGGGATTAGTTTAGTTTGGGATTATGTTCGGCATGGACTGGTTGGATTGTTTCCAGTAAAAAAATGAGGTCTGCAGATGCTGGAGATCACAGCTGCAAATGTGTTGCTGGTCAAAGCACAGCAGGCCAGGCAGCATCCATCTTATATGACTCTATGATTCTGGTTAGACCACCATCAGTCATCTCTCTAATGAGAGAGACTGCAGGCCTATGGTCTGGCAAGACTATTGCAGCTTTACCTTTTTATATCTGGCTGATTAATTGTTCAGTGTCTCAGTCACTGGTCAGAGGTAAGTGCTTGTGAATAGAGAAAATAGTTATCTTTCAGTTTTTGCTTACTTCATTACAGATAAAGAAAGAGCCATTGCCTTTTGCAGTCTGGAGAACTTCTGCCTCAATATTCTTCTGCAACACACACACACACACACACACACACACACACACACCTACCCCCCCACCCCCACCCACAATCTGCCCAGGAGTCAGAGTGTTGATCTCATGCTAGTCTCCACAACTGGTCCTAATGGAATGACTGCTGAATGGGTTGCCTTTGGGTGAAGCTTGCTCTGCACACCCACCCCCGTGCCATTGGGTCTTAAACCCATTTCTTGAACAAAACAACAGTGTAAACACCACTCACAATGAGCTACAGTGACTTGTTTCTAAGATGTGCAACTCCTTCCACACTCCTTGGTTTACAGTAGACCTTTTCCCATTTCCATACACAATTCAAATCAAAAGGTAAAAAGATGAGGCTTTTACAACTGCTTTATCGAGAGAATGTGTCTTGCTCCAGCATCTACATACTTTACTTGCTTCAAATTTTCTTTGTTCCAATCCTACTCTGGCACACACTTTTCAAGGACATGGACGGCTGTATCTGTGCCATTTCCTGATGTTGCTCTGAACTGGAAAATTTCATCGGCTTTACTTCTCAACTTCACATGGTCCATCTCCAACTCTTCCCTTCTATTCAACCTCTGTCTCCACTTCTGAGACAAGTTATTTACTAATATTCGCTATAAATCCATGACTACACTCCCTAACACGCACTAACCACAAGGATTGGTTGTATTCTCCCAGATCTCTCCAGCTCAGTCACATCTCTCATGTTGATGCAACCTCTCACAACAGTGTTTCTGAGATGTCTGCTTTTCTTCTCAGGAGGACTGCCCCAATCATGGCTGATAGGGCCCTTGATCAGATCTGCCCCATGTCATGGCACATTTGCTCTCACCTTTTCCCCTCGCTCCTAATCCAAGATAGGGTTCTCCAAGCCCTCACCTTCCACCACAGTATTCAATTAATACCACTACTTCCAACATGCCCCCCACCTCCAACATGATTCCAATACCAAGAACCTGACTCCAACTCCTGTCAGCATTCCAGGGGGACACTTTCCTCTACAAATCCCTTGTCCATTTCTCAAGTTCTCTCAGTACTCTCACCCTTCCCTTGGCACTTACTCAGAGGTGCAACATCTGCCTGCTTTTTATTAAAAATTGTCTCTCTCCGGTCACTTTCCAAAGACAGAAACAGAGGTATGCTGCACCTCTTCAATTTAGAATACAGTATTCCCACCCTCACAACACGGTCCCCTCAGAAACAAGGCAGCTGACAGCTTGGCGGCTTTGTGGAACATCTCCTTCCAGTCCAGGGGTGTGTCCCTGAGTTTTGTGTCACCTACTAATTTAATTTTGTGACCTGTACAGAGCTCCTCGCCCTAGGCCTACTGATTTATTCCAGTAAAGTGGGCGGCACGGTAGCACAGTGGTTAGCACTGCTGCCTCACAGCGCCTGAGACCCGGGTTCATTTCCCGACTCAGGCGACAGACTGTGTGGAGTTTGCACGTTCTCCCCGTGTCTGCGTGGGTTTCCTCCGGGTGCTCCGGTTTCCTCCCACAGTCCAAAGATGTGCGGGTCAGGTGAATTGGCCATGCTAAATTGCCCGTAGTGCTAGGTAAGGGGTAAATGTAGGGGTATGGGTGGGTTGCGCTTCGGCGGGTCGGTGTGGACTTGTTGGGCCGAAGGGCCTGTTTCCACACTGTAAGTCTAATCTAATCATAATCTAAAGGCTCCAGATAAGCTTGAAGAATAGCACCTTATCTTTTGATTAAGCACAACACAGCATTTCAGACAATAGCAACTTCAAGAATTTCGGATTGTAAATCTCTGCATCCATTTTGTTTCATTTCTCTTTGAGAGTTTCAGTTTCATTGTTTTCTTTCAGATGGAAGTGCAGGGTGATAGGGACTGGATGGGATGCTCTTCGAAAGGTCAATGGGCCCAATGGTTTGCTTCCACACTGCAGGGATTCTAGATGGGATTGTTTTGTTAAACTACAAACCCAGTCATTTGCAAATGAGACAAGCACTGTGCTGCAGATTTATAAACTGGATTTAAAGTCTCCCCCAGCTGTTAAAGTGTCTCTGCAACTTTAGACACAGGCTCTGGAATATGATTGCAGTGAAATTACCCTCTCAATGAAGGCATCTGGATGGGTACATGAATAGGAAGGGTTTGGAGGGATATGGGCTGGGTGCTGGCAGGTGGGACTAGATTGAGGTGGGATATCTGGTCGGCATGGACGAGTTGGACTGAAGGGTCTATTTCCGTGCTGTACATCTCTATGACTCTATGGTGAATAGTCAGTCAGGGGTGTGTTGTGGGGATAGGGTTGAGCGCAAGGTGTTGTGTTCAAATCAGCCAGAGTTGAATGATGTTCCACTGTCTCTCTCCCACAGCCAGGTGACTGAAACATATTTTCTCATTCCCCAAGATGGGTTAACAAACACAACCAAAATGACTATTCAAAATAAAGGCAGTCCCCAGAATTCTTATTCTCAAAAGAAAAAATGAACAGGCATTAAAAATAGAAAATATGTTGCTGGAAAAGTGCAGCAGGTCAGGCAGCATCCAAGGATCAGGAGATTCGACGTTCCTGAAGAAGGGCTTATGCCCGAAACGTTGAATCTCCTATTCCTTGGATGCTGCCTGACCTGCTGCGCTTTTCCAGCAACACATTTTCAGCTCTGATCTCCAGCATCTGCAGACCTCACTTTCTCCTTAAAAATAGAAAACCCCACCTCACTACCTGAGCCCTGCTTCATAAGAATTAAGGAGATTGGGTCATTCAGCCCATCTCAGATCATGGCTGATCCGATTGTGGTTTCAACACTTTCTTCTCCGTCCTCCATAACCTTGAATCCCATTTGTTGATCAAAAATCTGTCCAACGCTCTGCCTTGAATATATTCAATGACCCAGCCTCCACTACTCACTGGGGGCAAAAAGATTCCAAACACTAAATACCATCAGAGAAAGGATTTATCCTCATCTCAGTTTTAAACTGTGCCACACCCAATTGTTCTAGACTGTCGAAGGAGGACTATCTTCTCAGTATCCACCCTGTCAGGTTCCTTGAAGATTCTTCAATAAGAAATACCTGGGGTGGCACGCTGGCTCAGTGGTTAGCAATGATGCCTCACAGTGCCAGGGTCCTGGTTCGATTCCCACCTCGGATGACTGTGTGGAGTTTGCACATTCTCCCCGTGTCTTGTGAGTTTCCTCCCACAATCCAAAGATATGCAGGTTAAGTTAATTGGCCATGCTAAATTGCCCATAGTGTTAGGTATATTAGTCCGGGATAAATATAGGGGAATGGGTTCGGGTGAGTTGCTGTTCAGAAGGTCAGTGTGGACCTGTTGGGCCGAAAGGCGTGTTTTGATACTATAGGAAATCTAATCTAAAACTTCTAACTTTCAAATTATACAGGCCCAACCTGTTCCATTATTCTTTTTAAGATAAGCCCATAGGGCAGCCTCACAGTGCCAGGGACTCAGGTTCAATTCCACACTCGGGTGGCTGTCTGTGTGGAGTTTGCACATTCTCCCCATGTCAGTGTGGGTTTCCTCCGGGTGAACCAGTTTCCTGACACAATCCAACGATGTACATGATTTGGAGATGCCGGTGTTGGACTGGGGTGTACAAAGTTAAAAATCACACAACACCAGGTTATAGTCCAACAGGTTTAATTGGAAGCACACTAGCTTTCAGGAGCGTCGCTCCGAAAGCTAGTGTGCTTCCAATTAAACCTGTTGGACTATAACCTGGTGTTGTGTGATTTTTAATCAAAGATGTACAGGTTAGATAGATTGGTCATGTTAAATTGCCCATAGTGTCCAGTGATGTGTGGACGAGGTGGATTAGCCAGGGGAAATGCGGGGTTACAAGGATAGGGTAGGTAGGCTGGGTCCGGGTGGGCTGCTGGTCAGAGGGTCAATATGGAC
Source organism: Hemiscyllium ocellatum (assembly GCF_020745735.1). Lineage (NCBI taxonomy): Eukaryota > Metazoa > Chordata > Chondrichthyes > Orectolobiformes > Hemiscylliidae > Hemiscyllium > Hemiscyllium ocellatum. The sequence continues at coordinate 50,412,857 of NC_083429.1, forward strand.
TTGATGGGTTGAATGGTCTGCTTCCACACTGCGAGGATCCCATGATTCTTTGATTATCCCAGGTATCAGCTGAGTAAGCAATCTTGCTGAGGATGTACACAGGTTATTGAAGGCAACAGGATAGGTGGTTAGGGGTTTAATGTGGGATACTAGTGTTCATTAGTCAAGGTATTGAATACCAGAGTTGGGAGATTACAATGGAGCGGTATAGGACACAGTCAGTCCACAGCTTTAGTACGGTATGCAATTCTGGGTTATCACACTAAAGGAAGGATGTAACATATAGGGGTTAAAAATCACACAATACCAGGTTATAGTCCAACAGATTTAATTGGAAGCACACTAGCTATCGGAGTGCCACTCCTTCACCAGGTGATAGTGGAGGACACAATTCTAAGGCACAGAATTTATAAAAAAAATTTAGTGTCATGTAACTGAAATTATACACTGAAAAATGTCTTGATTGTCTGTTGAGTCTTTCATCTGTTTGAATACCATGATAGTTTCACTTCTTTCATGTGTAAATCACAAAACCTTTTTTAAAAGTTGCATTCTCAGGTTAGCTGTTAACAATGGTGATAGCTAGACAATATGTTGAAGGTGTTAGCCCCGTGTTCTCTGTTTATGCCATGATGATTAGATTGATCTCACACACACTCCCACAGGCATCCTCTCAGAGACTTAGACCACTCTACATTCATGCACACACGTATACACTCTCTCTCACAGACACTCACAAACCCCCACCCCAGACAGACAGACAGACACACCTATATTTTGTGGGGTGAATTTGTACTTGCAGGGTTACATTGTACTTTGCTCAAAAATTGCATGAATTCATGTAAAACTCTGTTATCTCACTTTTTAGATTAGAATCAATCTAATCATCATGGCATAGACAGAGAACACGGGGCTAACACCTTCAACATATTGTCTAGTTATCACCATTGTTAACAGCTAACCCGAGAATGCCACTTTTAAAAAAAGGTTTTGTGATTTACACATGAAAGAAGTGAAACTATCATGGTATTCGAACAGATGAAAGACTTAACAGAAAATCAAGGCATTTTTCAATGTATAATTTCAGTTACATCATACTAAATTTTTTCTATACATTCTGTGCCTTAGAATTGTGTTCTCCACCATCACCTGATGAAGGAGCGTCACTCCGAAAGCTAGTGTGCTTCCAATTAAACCTGTTGGACTATAACCTGGTGTTGTGTGATTTTTAACTTTGTACACCCCAGTCCAACACCGGCATCTCCAAATCATAACATATAGGGGAGTTTGCAGGGGAGATTTATCAGGATGTAGCCTGGCCTGAAACTATTTTATTATGAATATAAACTCAATAGACTGAAGGCTGAAGAGGGATTCCTGATTGAAGTCCACAAATTTTGAAGGGCTTTGATAGGTTTGCTAGGAAGGAGCTTCTCTCATTAGAGGTGGTCAATTACCGGGAGGAAAGATTTAAGGGAAGAACCAGGGCGTTTAGAGGGGATTTAAGGATTGTTTCTTTTCCACCCAGGGGGTGGTGGGTACCTGGAACTGATTGCCTTAAAAGGGCGACCGAGGCAGGAAACGTCACATTAAAAAATTATTCAGATGAGCACTTGAAATGCCATGGAAAGGCTATGGAAATAAGTACTGGGCAGTGAGGTTAGAGTAGGTACAAAATAGATAGATTAGTTGCTAGATGGCTGGCTATTGTGATAGTCTAAGACTCAAAACCTTCTCTGTACTGCTTCTAGCACAAAGGTAGCACAAGTAGATCCAAACTGCACACAACACTCCAGCTGCAGTTTCACTGAGATCTTGTAAATTTGCAGCAGAACTTCCTTCCACTCGATTTTGTTTTGCAATAAACACCAATATTTCAGTAACTGTGAGTGTAACTCAGGAGGTTGCCTAGAAACAGCTAACGCAATGCACAGAAGACGGACAACAACTGATCCATTTCAACATCGCACCAACTACATTTCCACAAATGAAAACAAATATTTTAGGATTTAGAAACATTTTGGAGTGCCCAAAGAGCGATCAGTACGAACAGAGCAAGAACACATCAAAGTGGTCTAATGATCTAAAGTTTCAGGTAACCTCAATGAGGATTCACCTGGGCCACACAAATGACTGGAATCGCACTGACCTGGGCTCACAGCATTATTGTTCCACATGACTTCTATTCCTACAGTTTTCTCCCTCCTTCTGTTCCTGAATCCTTTTCATATATGCGAGAAACCTTTGGGGAACTTCGCACACTTCCCTGATGAGAACAATAAACCTTGCCCAACTTATCCTCAACGCTGCCCAGAACACCTGTGAATTATAGTTAGTTGATCCTCAAACCCCAAAGCTCCCATATGACGAATGCAACACCCTCACTCTATTGAGCGAGAAACTCATCGTAATTGCTTTATTCATTCTGAGTAATGTAACCTGCAAGTTTACACCCCCGAACCTTCACTTCCTCAAACAACCTGCAGTCTCAAAATGTTGCCTGATCATTACTCATGCGATTTATTGTCACATTTAGAATTACTTCCACTGTTTAGGAATTGGTGCATTAGAGACTTACACGAACTAGTATATCAATTATCCAAATACTACACATATAGAAAACCATTTGAAGTCCCTCACATATCCATACTGATTTAAAGAAAAACATTGACGTGATAAAGACTTCACAACAGACCAATCACATTCCTGGTTGCTTACAACATGGGAATGATTGTAAATCTGCAGGATATCTGAAAGTTACCGTTGATGTGGAGATGCCAGTGTTGGACTGGGATGGACAAAGTTAAAAATCACAACACCAGGTTATAGCCCAACACGTTTAATTGGAAGCACTAGCTTTCAGAGCATTGCACTTTTGCACAGAGAGAGAGAAATAAAGCAAGGGACAGATTGTGGGGGGGGGGAAAGAGGAGGAAGAGGAGGGTGGGGGCAGAGGAGGGGAGAAGTCTGAAGTCTGAAACAACAATGAACTGTTGGAGAAACTCAGCAGGTCTGGCAGTGTCTGTGGAGAGAGAAGCACAGCTAATATTTCAAGTCCAGTGAGCCTTTGTCAGAACAGTGATTGCCATGATCATGAAGTTACTCCACTGCAGAAGGAAACCAACTGCTGGCTATACCAACACAGAAAAGAACTCCAGGACTTTAATCAAAACGCTCTGGATTGAGCTGAACCCTCCACAGTCAGCTGCACTGCTTTCCAATGCTCCCCCCACCAGCAGGATAAACACCAATGAGGTCAGTGGTGGGAAAGATGCTGGAGTCAATTATAAAAGATGAAATTACGACTCATTTGGATAGCAGTAACAGGATAGGTCAGAGTCAGCATGGATTTACGAAGGGAAAATCATGCTTGACTAATTTTTTTGAGGATGTAGCTATGGAGATGGACAAGGGAGAGCCAGTGGATGTAGTGTACCTGGACTTTCAGAAAGCCATTGCTAAAGTCCCACATAGGAGATTAGAGAGCAAAATTAGGCTACATGGTATTGGGGGCAAAATACTGACTTGGATTGAAAATCGGCTGGCTGATAGGAAACAAAGAGTAGTGATAAACGGCTCCCTTTCGGAATGGCAGGTAGTGACTACAAGATTCGGTGCTGGGACCACAGCTGTTTACAATACACATCAATGATATAGATGAAGGCATGAAAAATAATGTTAGCAAATCTGCTGATGATACAAAGCTGGGTGGCAGGGTGAAATGTGAGGAGGATGTTACGAGAATACAGGGTGACTTGGACAGGCTAGGTGAGTGAACAGATGCATGACAGATGCAGTTTAATGTGGATAAATGTATGGTTATCCACTTTGGTGGCAAGAACAGGAAAGAAGATTATTATTTAAATGGAGTCAAGTTAGGTAAAGGGGAAGTACAACGAGATCTAAGTGTTCTTGTACATGGGTCAATGAAAGCAAGTATGCAGGTTCAGCAGGCAGTGAAGATATGCTGGCTTTCATAACAAGAGGAATTGAGTATAGAAGTAAAGAGGCCCTTCTGCAGCTGTACAGGGCCCTGGTGAGATCGCACCTGGAGTACTGTGTGCAGTTTTGGTCTCCAAATTTGAGGAAAGACATTCTGGCTGTTGAGAGAGTGCAGCATAGGTTCACGAGGTCAATTCCTGGAATGGCAGGACTATCATATGTTGAAAGATTGGAGTGACTGGGCTTATATACACTTGAATTTAGAAGGATGAGAGAGGATCTGATTGAGATGTATAAGATTATAAAAAGAATTGGACACTTTGGAGACAGGAAGTATGTTTCCGCTAATGGGTGAGTCCAGAACCAGAGGACACAGTTTAAAAATAAGGGGTAGGCCATTTATAACAGAGTTGAGAAGAAACGTCTTCACCCAGAGAGTGGTGGGTATATGGAATGCTCTGCCCCAGAAGGCAGTGGAGGCCAAGTCTCTGGATATTTTCAAGAAAGAAATGGATAGAGCTCTTGAAGATAGTGGAATCAAGGGTTATGGGGATAAGGCAGGAACAGGATACTGACTGTGGATGATCAGCCATGATCATAATGAATGGTGGTGCTGGCTCGAAGGGCCGAATGTCCTACTTCTGCATCTATTGATGGACAAGAAAAATTCAGAAAGAACACTTGCATAATTGACTTGAAGAATGAAGTGTTGGATTTTTGGCTCATTCCTAATTGCCATATCAGCAGAAACACAGTATGACACAGCACTGGAGGCCATTCAGCTCAAATTAGTATATTTTAGAATTAGATATTGTTGTCCAGTGTACATACAGTGAAAACTGAACAATGTCACCATTCTCTCGCACCATCTTGGTTACAAAACTAAAATTCAAAAGAAAAACAAGACAAATTTTTTTAAAAGTCCAAAAGGTAAGAAAAATTCCAAATCTTAAAGTCTAAAGCTTTACCTCCACAAAATGTGTTTGGAATGCTCAGCCACCAATGTAGGTATTTGGGGCTAGTCACAGCCTGGAATCTCGTTCAGCTGTGAGTCTCTCATTTCACCTGTACCAGTTCTTTGAAAGACCCACTGAACTGATCCCACTTCCTAGCCCTTTCCTCATAAATTGGAGAAATTTACAAGTCTAAATGTATATCCAATTCCCTTGCAAAAGTTATCAGCACCTGTTTCAGGAAGCACATTGTTGATCAACATAACTCCCTGTAAAAGAATTCTCATGTTGCTCCTGTTGTATTTATTGACCCTTCCTCCTTTGAATTGCTGCCAAACAAAATGCAAATTGGCGGTGGAATTTGATCTGAAAATGTGTTGCTGGAAAAGCGCAGCAGGTCAGGCAGCATCCAAGGAACAGGAGATTCGACGTTTCGGGCATAAGCCCTTCTTCAGGCTTATGCCCGAAACGTCGAATCGCCTGTTCCTTGGATGCTGCCTGACCTGCTGCGCTTTTCCAGCAACACAGTTTCAGCTCTGATCTCCAGCATCTGCAGTCCTCACTTTCTCCTCGGTGGAATTTGATCACAAAGTGAATTACACCTAAAGCCTTTGTTGTGATCTTTAGATTCTCACCCTCTGATTGTAACAGCAGTTATCAAATTGAGTTGTGCCCAGATTTTTAACCATTGTGCTCGGACATGTTATTACATGCATCTGGGAGCAGATGGTACTTGAAACCAAGTCTGCTGGCAGTTATAGAGAAGAACAGACCCTTTGGTCCAACTCATCCATCCTAACCTATCCAGTCCCATTTGCTAGCACTTGGCCCATATCCCTCTAAACCCTTCCTATTCATATACCCATCCAGATGCCTTTTCAATACTGTCATTGTATCTGCCTCCACCACTTCATCTGGCATTTCATCCATACATACACCACCCTCTACGTGAAAAAGTTACTCTTCAGGTTCCTTTTAAACTTCCCCCCTCACCTCAAACATTTGCCATCTATAACTTTGCTCACCCCTACTCTGGAGAAAAGAGCTTGACTATATAGCCTATCCATGCCCATCATGGTTTTATAAACCTCTATAAGGTCATCCCTCAGCCCCTGACGCTCCAGAGAAAATAGCCCTAGCCTGTTCAGCATTTCTCTGTAGCTAAAATCCTCCAACCCTAGCAACATCCTTGTAAATCTTTTCTGAACCCTTTCAAGTTTAACAACATCCTTCCAATAGCAAGGAGGCCAGAGGTAGGGACGCTACTAATTCACCACAAGAGCCCTTTGTTGTGGTGATCTCTTACACCAGCTAAATCATCTCCCATTCCCCAAACTGTGGCAAAAAAAATTGCAATATTTTACTTGTCCTGGAAGACTGGTCAAAAGGCTTATGTTTGTCTTAGCTGCACATGTACCAGTTCACAAGTTGTAAGTGGTGCGTCATATCAAAAGTACATGTATTGTTCAAACTAATTAATGTATACCAGTGAGATTTACAAATATCAGTATATTTTAAGCAATTTTCAACAAAATTATTTCCACTCAAACATTCATACACTACTCCCGATCATTTTTAACCACAATCCATAAAACTGATTTCAACTTAAAATAGACCAGGGAAAATTATCTAAATGGAAATTTACAAAAGACAAGTTACAATTTATTACCCTACTGATCTACTCTGCTTCAAGCATTTCCAAGTTTCTAATTATGCAAATAGTCATACAAACTCAATATTGAACAGGTTAATTCTGTATATTAATCTCAGTGCCATTTCCTGATTGCTAAATTTCCCAATATTTTCCCTCCACACTCCTTCTCAGGAGAGGGGAGACCGTGACACTTTTGCAACAGCAGAACAACACTGCCCTCGAAGCCTCATGCCCTCCAGGATTGACCCTAGTGTGCCTCCAAGGATTGAAGATTAACCTCGGGATTCTGCTTGCAATGTTTTTTTTTGCCTGGGTTTCGATTAAAAGGGCTTTATTCATCATTCATTTTCTTTGAACACCCCATTTATAGCTCATGGAATAAAAGGGACAGTATCCTCATGAAGACAAAATTGGCTCAGTGACAGGAAAGTGGGGGGTATGTTTTCTTTGGGGAGGAGGTTACAGTGATGCGCCCCAGGAATGTGTTTTCAGACTCCTGCACTTCCTAATGTACATTACTGATTTACGCCTCTGGTGTAGAGGTCACAATTGCAAAATTTGTTGGTGAAACAAAAGCTTGCATAGGATTATGAACTGTGAGGAGAAGCATGGATAACTCCAAAAAAGGTCAAAGTGCTTCAAATTAAAAAGGTAATTACATTTAAGCAGGAAAGTATGAAGAGAATTACTTTGGTCAGAAGAACACAGAGCCAAAAAGATATAACTCAAAATGCGGCTGGGAAGGAGGGGTGGCAGCCAGGAGCAGGCAGAAGGATGGCAAGGCAGGTTGGAGGTAATGGTTATTAAAGCTTATACCGTGCTGGGAGTGATCAACAAGGGGGCAGAGCACAAAATGATTCAAGCCTCACTCGCAGGATTGTGGCAAACGTGGAAGACCACACTTTAAGAAAAGCAATGGACAGGGTACAAGCATGATTCACAGGAATCTTGTGAATGTGAAATTTTAGTTGTGTGGACAGATTGGAGACTGCTCTCCTTTAGGAGAGCGAAAGGAGATCTGATTGAGGAGGTCAAATCATAAGGGATCTGGACCGAGTCAATAAGGAAAACTTGTTCCCATTAATGGTAGGGCAGAGAACTAGGCAGCACGGACTTCCAGTAATAGATTAAAAAAAACAATGGAAATAGGAGGAGAAACCTTCTCACACAGAATGCATTGCCGGAGAGTACAGGGGCAGCAGATTCAAGTGAGATATCCAAGAGGCAATTGGATTGTCATCTGAAAAATAATAATTTGCAGGATATAGGGAAAAGACATAATAATGAAAAAAAAAACCAGCAAGGAGAAAGGAAAGGGAATGGCACAAGGTGAACTGTAGCTGCGGAGGGCCAGCACAGACAACAGGTTGAATGGCCTTCTCCTGGGACTTTCTCAGATTGTATTGGTTCTAAAAATACTGGAGGTGAGAAGAAAAGACCCACCCAGTAACACAGCAAAAGTGAGTGCTGCAGATGCTGGAAATCAGAGTCTAGATCAGAGTGGTGCTGGAAAAACACAGCAGGTCAGGCAGTATCCGAGGAGCAGGGAAAAAAAAAATCGATGTTTCGGGCAAAAGCCCTTCACATTCCTGATGAAGGGCTTTTGCCTGAAATGTTGATTTTCCTGCTCCTCGGATGCCGCCTTACCTGCTGTGCTTTTCCAGCACCACTCTAATCTAGCCATCCAATAACACGTCAAGTTTGACCCAGTTGGGCAGCCCAAGAGTCCACTTCCTTCCCAGCTGGATGCCGGAGTGTGGGACTGGGGCAGTGTGAGGATAGAGCAATGCAGTCACCCAAAACTGACAACCCTACCTTGGCAGAGTGTGAGCAATTTTCTCCAGTCTGTACGCACGCAGAACTCCAGTCTCCAGCTCCCTCCCTGTAGCAGATGGCAGGTACCCAGGGGTCCCAGTCACTGCAAACTGGCAGCTCCCTGGCATTCAGAAGCAGTGTGACTGGGTTTATTTTCAGGCACTTCCTCCTACACTAATCCCTTCCCCCTGTCCTACCCCCACCTCGCAGCAGTTGTTAGTCATATGGACCTTAATTTAAAGTTGATGTTAATTATTAACATTCACAAATTGTACAAACAACATACATGGAAAATAGTTTGATCTAATCACACTTGGTTAATGATGTGGAGGTAATTGCCTCCTCTCTTCAATCAGCCCCTTTGGAAGCTGCAATGGGTAAAGCTGCCTGATTTGGAGTACACATGCATTCAAAACGTAAGAGTCTTGGAATATCAAAATTAGGATTTAAAGGTTGAGAGAACATCTGAAGGAGAGTTCACCCTCAGGACACTGACAAGGATGTTGTGAAAACCTCAGAGCAGGAGATGATGTTCTGTCACTGGACTTGTAATCCAGAACCCCAAGTTAGTACCCTACAGCAAAGAACTGCAGATGCTGGAAATCTAAAACAAAACCAGAAATCATTGGAAAAACTCAGCAGGACTGGCAGCATCAGTGGAGAGAAAGTAGAGTTAACGTTACAAATCCCATTACTGTTCTTCAAAATGGGTCAGAGCATTCTGAAGAAGGGATACTGGGCTGGAATCATTGACACTGCTTTCTTTCCAAAGTGGCTTCCAAAACTGCTGAGTTTCTCCAGCAATTTCTATTTCCATTTAACACTCAAGGTTCTTGACTCTATCAGCAGATGGGGAAATTGGAATGCAGTATATTTAAAAAAAAGGAAATTTTTTAAAAAGTCATTGGTTAAAAACAAATATCTGGTTCTCTTTCCTTTTGGGAAGGAAATCTGCTGCCCTTACCCAATCTGAACTACACAATCTGACTCCAGACCCACAACAATGTGGTTGATGTTCACTGTCCTCTGAGCAATTAGAGACAGGCAGCAAAATCTAATTTCACCAGGGATGCTCAGAAATAATGGAAATTAACTGCCTAATCTGGGGAAATACACATAAATAAATAAATAAATACTCTTTTTAAAAGTCCTGGCTGTTTATGGAGAAGTGGGCGGCACGGTGGCACAGTGGTTAGCGCTGCTGCCTCACAGCGCCTGAGACCCGGGTTCAATTCCCGACTCAGGCGACTGACTGTGTGGCGTTTGCACGTTCTCCCCATGTCTGCGTGGGTTTCCTCCGGGTGCTCCGGTTTCCTCCCACAGTCCAAAGATGTGCGGGTCAGGTGAATTGGCCATGCTAAAATTGTCCGTAGTGTTAGGTAAGGGGTAAATGTAGGGGTATGGGTGGGTTGCGCTTCGGCGGGTCGGTGTGGACTTGTTGGGCCGAAGGGCCTGTTTCCACACTGCAAGTCTAATCTAATCTAAAAAAAAATTAACGTCCCAATGTGATGGAACTGTGGCCCAATGAAGTAATGGGTCAGAATTGAGAGGAATGAGATGTTTCCAGTGATTTATGATTCAAGCAAGGACCTGGGCACAAGGCTAATGCAAAGACTGAAAGCAGAAGGAACACAGATGGCTGCAGTATATGGAGGAAGGATTGTTTGACCATTTCAGAACAGTAAGTCACATTGCTGCTGGTAAAAGTCACGTGAGATCTAACCGTGCAACGCTCACAACTTTTCTTTCCAGAATAAGAAGGGAAGTTAGTGATCCACTTTGGTCCTTCTCGTTAATCCTTACGACTGCATTTACTCATTTACCAATTTCGCATTCCCAAAAACCTCAGAAGCAGGGGGACTGCTTACCAAAAACTCAAACGGGGTCAGCTGCAGAAACCAACCACAACAAAAACCACAAAATCTCCAAAACTACAAGTAGGAGATGCTGACAGAGGGCACATTGGCTCTATCTCTGCCAAGTACATACAGGGCATTGACAAAGGGAGAAAGAACAAGCCTGGTGGGCAAAAATAGGAAAAAGCAGTGTACAATGCAATTGAGAAAAAGCTACAGTAAGTGATACGACTGAGAAACTTTTCCACCACCAATCCAACTTCCTGATATAAATCTAAGATCCTCGCACCATCTGGGAAGGATCACTCTATAAAGTAGGCAGCAGAAGATAGGGTCAATCTCGATAAGCAGCAACGCTTTGTTACACAGTACTTTATAACTAGTTACATTCCATCTGAGGTACAGGATGGTCTAATCAGACACATGCTCACCTTCAGAGTAAGATGACATTCCTACTTACAAATCATTACATTGCATAACAAACACAATTGGTTAGCTCGGAAATAAAACCAAGCAACGCAGATGCTGGAAATCTGAAACAGAAACAGAAATTGCTGGAGAAACTCAGCAGGTTTGGGAGCATCTTAGACAGTCACTGGACTCAAAACATTAACTCAGTTTCTGTCTCTGTACAGAATCTTCCTTACCTGTTGAGTTTCTCCCACAGGTTTTTGTTACAAAATTGGTTAACTCCTATGTGGAGGAGTTATATCTTAATAAGCACAGTTTATCTTGTGATTCAGTTAACCCTCTTTCTACTAACTACCTTATACAAGCAAGGGGTGGGGAGGAAGAGAAAGGCAGACACACACACTTTCATAACATCAAGCCATTCCAAAGTTCGTCACGGGCAAAAACGGCATCCTTTCAAAGTCCAATCATGATTGTTATATTGAATGAGTGTCAGCCAATGTACACACAGTAAGATTAGTGGCCTGATATTATGTTTCAGTTCGGATGAAGGATTACTCGACTCGAAGTGCTAACTCTACTTTCTCTCCACAAATAATGCCAGACCTGCTGAGTTTCTCCAGCAATGTTAGCTCAACAAGAAATGACCATGTTACAGGGAAAGCTCCTGTATCATTACATTTCCTTGATTTAAAGTCTGACACAATGCAGCCAGGTCTCTAGAGCACAACTTGAACTCCTGGGTGCCCGCAACTGAACTTCAAAGTCAGAAAGTTACGGATTCAAAGTCTTCAATACAAAATGTAGGTTTGAACACCATTGAAGTACTAAGAGGCTGCTGCACCATCAGAGGCACAGTTGTATTGAAGAGACAACAAACATCTCTGCCCCTCTCAAATGGACAGAAAGAATCCCAATGCACTATTTTGGGAATTTTCCCCAATGTCTGAATTAATGTTCATCCTTCAACCAGTAAAACACAATATGTATTTTTTAAATACTGCTTTGCAGGAGCTTACTATGTATTAATTTATTGTCATATTTCCTATATTTCAAGAATGACACAACTTCAAAAAAATTAAGCAATTGGCTGAGTCACCAAATGGGTTGTATTATTCCTAGCAGTTTCAGTGTTTTTAAACATTTATTCTGGGATGTAAACTTCGCTGGTTGAACTAGCATTTATTGTTCATCCCTAGATTTTCCCTGGAGTGTCGGAAGCTGACGGGTGACCTTATTGACGCTTATAAAATCATGAGGGGCATAGATAGGGTAAATAGACAAGGCCTTTTCCCCAGGGTACCCCACAGTTTGAAATTAAAGGGAATAGGTTTAAGTTAAGAAGGGAAAGACTTAAAAGGGACCTAAGGGCCAATTTTTTTCATGCAGAGGGTGGTGTGTGTATGGTGTGAGTTGCCAGGGGAAGTGGTGGAGGCTGGTATAATTACAAACAGTTAAAAAGGTGTCTGGATGGTGTATGAATAGGAAGGGTTTGGAAGGATATGAGCCTAGTGCTGACAAATGGGGCTAGATTTATTCAGGATATCTAGTCAGCATGGATGAGTTGGACCAAAGGGTCTGTTTCCATGCTGTACTTCTGTACGGCTCTATGCCCTTGAGAAATGAGTAGTGAAAAGTCAGAGTTTATTTGGTGTTGGTAAGCTGACACTGAACACTGGTCCTGGGCTAGTCTAACTGTAGTTGGACAGAATTTAAATTGGTTTCAGCAATTGCAGAAACCTCTAACGACTGCAGGGTAGAAAGATCAGGATTACTGACTTATAAACCAAGCTTGGACTCACCTCTCTTCAAACTGGATAGATTCCCCTTCCCTGCTCTTTCATCTGTTCATGCCTCACACATTTCTAGTTTTGTTTAGACTGGTTTCCTGAACTCCCAATGCCATTGCTGGCCTCACACCCACAGCACTGTCCTCTCAGCTAGCTGTCAATAGTATCTGTGCCAATCCCCAACTTGTTTTTACCTTCCAGATTAATCACTGTCCCATCTGATTCACCTTGGCAATTCCTCAATAGAGAGAGAGACATTTGCATTTACATAGTGCTTTTCACAATCAACAAACATTACAGTTATTCCCTGCCATTGGAATATCACAGAATGCCCACTGTACAGAAAGAGACCAGACAGCCTGTCAAGTCTGCTCCAACCCTCCAAACAGTATCACACTCTATGCCCATAGCCCCACATTTCCCATAGCTAATCCACCTAGCCTGCAGATCTTGGACTGTGGGAGGAAACCAGAGCACCCAGAGATACAGGGAGAACATGCAAACTCCACACAGTCGCCTGAGGCTGGAATCAAACCTGGGTCCCTGGCGTTGTGAGGCAGCAGTGCTAACCACTGAGCTACTGTGCTCCTCAATGCTGGCTCAACGAATACTTTTTTAAAAAAAATAGTCACTGTGTTGCAGTGTAAGCTGCCAATAGGGAAACCTCCCAAACCAGCAATCTGTTAATGGAGACATTGCTTTAGCAGTAAAGTGATGTGGTTGTAGAGTTGTGGGGAGAATGCAGGGTGACATAAGGAAGTTGAGTGAGTGAGCAAACACATGGCAGATGCAGTGGATAAATGTTACACACTTTGGAGTGAAAAGCAGAAATACAGAGTATTATTTAAATAGTGATATATTGAGGACTGTAGAGCACAAAAGGATCTGGGTGTTCTTATACACCAGTCAATTAAAAGACTCAGGCAGGTGTAGCAAGCAACTAGGAAAGCAAATGGTTGCTGAGCTTCAGTGCAAGAGGTTGGAAGATGAGATATAGGGGTGTCTTACTAGAGTTTTACAGGGCCTCGATCAGACTGCACCTAGAGTACCATGTATAGTTTTGGTTTCCCTACCTAAAAAAGTATATACCTGCCATAGACGGAGTGTAATGGAGGGTCATTAGACTGACACTCTGGCAGGATTGCCTATGAGGGGAGAGTAGTTTGACCGGGCCTGTCTTCTCTGGAGTTTAGAAGGACGAGAGCAGATCTGACTGGAACATATAACATTCTAACAGGACTGGCCAGACTGGATGAGGAAGGGTGTTTCCCTTGATTGAGAAGTCTAGAACCAGGGGGCACAGTTGACAAAGGAATAGACAGAGACACAGGGAGAGAAGGATGAGCATGGCATCACTACTATGACTCTGATGGAACAGAAATAGAAATGGAAACAAAGCAGGGGAGTGATGGGGGGTAGGGGAGTGAGGGAGGGAGAAATGTGTCAGCCATTGCCCATCAGTCAAGTTCCCAGATTCACACCTGGGACAGGTAACCATGGCTCAAGGATTGAGCAAACGTCAACAAGTATGAACAAGTGAAACCAGGGAATAAAAAAGTTAAAATGACAAAGATCTGCATTAGAAAATGATATGGAGGTGCTGGTGTTGGACTGGGGTGGACAAAGTTAAAAATCACACAACATCAGGTTGCAGTCCAACAGGTTTAATTGGAAGCATTAGCTTCCGGAGCGCTTCTCCTTCATCAAGTGGCTGTGGAGTATAAGCTTGTGAAGGAAAGGCATTCTGAAAACTAGTGCTTCCAAATAAACCGGTTTGTAGCCTGGTGTTGTGTGATTTTTAACTTTGCATTAGAAAAGGTCGAACTGTTGATTTCCATCAGTCAGTCTGATGATATTCTTCACCATTTCATACTCAGTGGAAAAAAACAGAAACACAGGATAGTTACAGCATGGGAGACTCTCCATTAGCACCTTGTCCCCATCTTGGCTCTTTGCAAGAAAGGGAGCCAGACCCCTGGGTAGTCCCTGCAAACATCTCTTTCCTTAGACACATGCCCCATTTCCCTTGAAACTCCACACCCGAATCTGCTCCCATGCATTCTCAGTATTATATTTGCCCTATGTCTCTTTTGTTTTTTTTTTCAACGGATTAATTTAAATTGGTGCCCTCTGGTTCTTGAGCCTTCTACAGTAGAACTAGTTCCTCCTTCCTTCTCTGCTCTGACCAGCCATCTCTTGATGTTAACACCTTGACCAAACCTCCTTTACACCCCTCCCAAATCTCTACATGTTAATACAATCTCTCATTCTCCAATCTTTCAGCACACTCTCTAATGCCTTCATATTAAAGCGATAAATGTTTCCAAGTATTTGACTATCATAACTGCAAAGATCCAGAGTGTAACCACATAATAACAAACTCACACAGCACTGAGCAGAAACTCACAGTCAGAACAGACCCCTCCAGCCCTTGTGTTCTAACATGTTCAGGCTAATTTTCTTTAAGCAACAAAACAATCAAACCGTGGTGGAGATAAAACAAAAAGCTCACTTACCTTTCGGGACTTTTTAACCATTGTTGCAGCAACAGAAACTGTTTGCAATGTTAGATCTCACTTCAGACTATGAGCAGGAAGTGTTTGCCTCCGAGAGACGAGCAAGTGATGTCACACTGATCAGGAAAAACCCAGGTGAGTGGAGAGAGAATAACGTGTAATATGACAGCACCTTAAGGAACTGACAGATTGATGAAACATGCGGAGACAGTTTATTAATAGAACAGGTACAGCTGGTTACAGACACAGTTTGGGGTCTGTCATAGTTAGCAGCAGCAAAACATACAACTGAGTCAGGAAGTTTGCACCAGTGAACAAAACTCAGGTAAACTTCCCCAATGCAGTGCTCAGGGAGTGCAGCATTGTAAGAGGCCGGGCTTGGTCTAAGGGATTCAGAGCCCAGGGTGTTAGGGGTTTGGTGTAGTTAGATCAGGAGCTGGTCTGGGTCCAGGGCTGGTAACTTTTGAACTCGACATTGAACAGAGATCCAAATCCACCATCCCAAAGAAGAGTACAAGGCATCCCCAAAATGATTCAAACAAAGAACCAGGGAGATCTCCTCAGTATCTTGGCCAATATTCATCACTCAACTTCCATCATTAAATAGCAAGGATCCTACTGTCTGGGGAGCATGCTGTGTACATACTGGCTGCCACACTTCCTGCCCTGCAACACTTAGTTACTAAACTCTCAAACTATTGTATTGGCTTAAAAATGCTTTGGGGCATACTGCAGCTGTGAGGGTTTTAGACAAATTCAAGTTGTAGCTTTATTAAAATAAATTGAATTCCAAGGAAGGGAATCACAGTCTGAAATGTAATCAAGGCAGTTTATATTCAGGCACGGCTTCTTCATCATCTGGGTCAGGAGTAGCACATGGCAGAGCACAAATTGGATTAAACAACATTACATTTTGAGATGAATCCCAACTGCATGCGGATGAAGTCGGATTCAGCAGATCCTGAAATCCAAGGATCCATTAAAAAGGCATCTGTATGGGTACACTAGTAGGAAGGCTTTTAGAGCAATATAGGCCAAATGCTGGCAAATGGCACTAGATCCATTTAGAATATCTGGTGGGCATGGATGAGTTGGACTGAAGGGTATGTTCCTGTAATGTAGAGGTGCCGGTGTTGGACTGGGGTGGACAAAGTTAAAAAAAATCACGCAACACCAGGTTATAGTCCAACAGGTTTATTTGGAAATACCAGCTTTCAGACCGCTGCTCCTTTGTCAGGTAACTGTGGAGCAAGATCTTAAAACACAGAATTAATAAAATCTGTATCTTATGATCCTGCTCCACAGCTATCTGATGAAGGAGCAGCGCTCCAAAAGCTAGTGCTTCCAAATAAACCTGTTGGACTATAACCTGGTGTTGTGTGATTTTTAACTTTAAAACAACAGTGAAATGGTTAACTTGGCTGCAAAGTCTAACAACACAAAACCGGTCTGCCCAGAATTTTTATGTCCCGTGGATGTGTCTGTGCAGAACAATTTGTCTCTGATCCAAAACAGAATTCAATTCTTTGTTCTAACAACAATCCTTCCCCCACCTTTTCCATTGTTCTGCTTTTGAAATACTTGTCTATCTTTCATAATTCTGCATTCTGGGGAAAGGCCGGCAGAACAAAACACCTACTCTAACCTTTCCACTGACATGGGTTTCCAACTTCCCTGGTTCTTATTCTCGACTGACACAAACATGTCACTATACCTCCTGCCTGGAGGCTATGGACAGACACACTGCCTCGTCTGATAATAAGCTATAATCACCTGTGCCCCCAGGCTGTAGTGCTCTGTTGATACCATCTCGGTGGTGAGTAATGAGTAAGTTAATTAATCTCAGTGTTTACTAGGTTACCAAACATGCCCCGAGGCCTGACCCATTGTCTCTGGTCCAATCTTCA
Source organism: Hemiscyllium ocellatum (assembly GCF_020745735.1). NCBI lineage: Eukaryota > Metazoa > Chordata > Chondrichthyes > Orectolobiformes > Hemiscylliidae > Hemiscyllium > Hemiscyllium ocellatum. The sequence continues at coordinate 50,429,701 of NC_083429.1, forward strand.
ATATCCGACTGAATTACCTTTTTCTACAAATGTATATTTCATGGGTGTGGTCGTTTCTGGCATGGGGCCAACATTCATCTTCATCCCTCAATGCCCTTGACCCGAGCCATTTCAGGGGGGGCAGTGAGATTAGATTAGATTCCCTACAGTGTGGAAACAGCCCTTCGGCCCAACAAGTCCACACTGACCCTCCAAAGAGTAATCCGCCCAGACCCAGACTAATGCACCTAACACTACAGGCAATTTAGCATGGCCAATCCACCCGACTGGCACATCTTTGGACTGTGGGAGGAAACCGGAGCACCTGGAGGAAACCCAGGCAGACACGGGGAGAATGTGCAAACTCCACATGGTCAGTCGCCGGAGGCTGGAATCAAGCCTAGGACCCTGGTGCTGTGAGGCAGCAGTGTTAACCACTGAGCCACGGTGCCACCCCTAAGTTAACCAAATAAAAACCGAAAGAACTGCAGATGCTGCCAATCAGGAGCAAAAAGAGATTGCTGGAAAAGCTCAGCAGGTCTGGCAGCATCTGTGGAGAGAAACCAGAGTTAACATTTCAGGTCCGGTGACCCTTCCTCAGAGTGAACCACATTGTTGTGGATCTGTAATCACATGCAGACCAGACGAGGTAAAGACAGCGGATTTCACTCCCTAAAAGGGCACAAGTGTACCAGGCAGATTTTACAACAATTGACCATAGCAAGAAATTATCACCAGCTTCCAATTGTAGAATTATTTATTAATTGAATTTGGGGTTCAAACCTGTCTCCAATAGCAGTAACCCAAACTCCTAGATTGGTTGTCCAGGGATATTACCATTAAATCTTATTCCCCCCTTATTTAACAGTTATAAATATATCAGACAGATAGAAAAACAAAATGCTAGCTGACCATCAAGGGTCATCCACAGAGGTGACCAATAACTTGCATCTGCTGCCAATGAGGGTGGTCACACCATCGATGTCAAAGGTTGAAGTGAATGAGTCGGGCAGGAATTCACAAGTTACAACCACTCAGAGTTTCCAACTCAACCACCAGCACGCGTCCAACCCATTGCATCTCAATCAACCCAAAACCTGAAACTGCTGGAGAAACTCAGCAGGTCTCGCAGCACCCGTGGAGAGAAAGGAGTGAACATTTAGAATTCAGCGAGTCTTCTTCAGAACCACATACCATCACATCTCAATCTAACTCTAATTGTTAGTATTGGATTCTGTAAATAGGATGTGAAAGATGCAGGAATAACAAGGTAACAAGACAAGTAAGTGTTGTGAACTAATTAGTTTTTAAAGTATATTGCTAGGAAGCACTTAGCATTACGAGAAAGGTGACGAGATTTAAAATCACCTTCTGTCTGGGAGACTTTACCAGGTCATATGACGGCAGGGTAAAATATTGAAATGGGTATGGGCTCTTGTGGTGCAGTGGTAATGTCCCTGATACTGAGCCAAGCGGTTGGATCCAAGCTCTGTCTGCTCCAGAGGTATGAAGAGGAATAAGCCATTCAGTCCCTTGAACCTGTTCAACCATTTAATGAGATCACGGCTGATCTGGGCCTAATTCCATATACTCGCCTTTGGCCAATTTTCTTCAATACCTTTGCTTAACAAAATTTTTAAATTGGAGATAGATAAATTAAAGAAATGATCCAGCACCCACTGCCATTGTGGAAGAGCTTTCCAAGGCGCTCCCACCTTTGTGTGGAGAAGTGCTTCCTAACATCTTAGATTAGATTACTTACAGTGTGGAAACAGGCCCTTCGGCCCAACAAGTCCACACTGACCCGCCGAAGCGCAACCCACCCATACATTAACCCTTTATCTATCACTATGGGCAATTTAGCATGGCGAATTCACCTGACCTGCACATCTTTGGACTGTGGGAAGAAACCGGAGCACCTGGAGGAAACCCACGCAGACACGGGGAGAACGTGCAAACTCCACACAGTCAGTCGCCTGAGGCAGGAATTGAACCCAGGTCTCTGGTGCTGTGAGGCAGCAGTGCTAACCACTGTGCCACCATGCCGCCCCCGCTGTGCCACCATGCCGCCCCCTGAGTGGTCTGGCTCTACTTCTCAGACTATGTCTCTAGTTCCAGAATCCCCCTCCAGTGGACATGGTTTATCTCCTCCGTCTTTTCCTTTAACTGCATCATAATTGGGTGTGTTGCAACATCTATTAAAATGTACATGGGCTCTTGAGGCACAATGACAGTGTTAGGGAGTTTTCAGAAGACTTGTAGCTCAGGTTGAGGTTCTGGACGTAGGTTTGCCTGCTGAGCTGGAAGGTTTGTGTTCAGATGTTTCGTCACCATACTAGGTAACATCTTCAGTGAGCCTCCGCATGAAGCTTCGTCTGAAAATGAACCTTTCAGCTCAGCAAGCCAACCTACATTCAGAACAATGGTAGTGTCCCCGCCTCTGAACCAGAAAGCCCAGGTTCAAGTCCCACCTGTCCTAGAAACATGTTGCAGAATATCTGAACAGGTTTATTAAAATAACTATCAAAATGCATGCAATGGTGCTATGGTAGTGTCCCTACTTCTGAGCTAGGGGACTCAGGCTCAAATCCCAACTGCCCTGTAGCTGCATCACAGTATGTCCAAACAGGTCATTCTAAAAAATAAAAATGTATATAAAAGAAGTCAACGAGAAGGTCAGTTGGAATATGCCTTAACTTCATTTAAAATCATGTCCCTTCTAGCATACAACACCAATATCTATTGGCGCACAACTGAGTACAGATGAATCAGGAATTGTAAAAAGACCCCATTAGGATTGTGCTGTCACTCACTGAATGATTGGAAATCTCATTGTACACTGACAATTGCTCATCTTGACCCTTTAAGGTTCCTTTGATCTCTTCCTGATCTTGTATTTTATTGTTGTTCTCTTGATGGAAATCACAGGATCAAACAGTCACAGATTAAATACAGGCCATATGGCCCAAACAGACCATACTGGTGTTCATGCTTCATTCAAACCTCCTTGAACTTTTCCTCAAATCTCTCATTTTATTTCCTTCTCCTCAACATTGTCTAGTTTCCCTTGTACATATCTATACTGTTTACTTCCACCATTCAGAGAAAGAGTTTCACATTCTTTGGGTAAAGATCTTTCTTCCATATCCCCGGTTGGATTTCTTGCTGACTTATTGATATACTCAAACTTTTCTCTTCCTCACACGAGGAACCGTTTTCTGTGTCCACTCAATCAAAATTAGTCACCTTTCAGACAAGGAGCGAGTCGAAATGCAGGCCAACAGGACTAGTTCAGTTTGGGAAACTTGGTCATCATGACTATTAGATTAGATTCCCTAGAGTGTGGAATCAGTCCACACCAACCCTCCAAAGAGTAACCCACTCAGACCCATTTCCCTCTAACTATTGCACCTAACACTATGGGCAATTTAGCATGGCCAATTCACCTGACTTGCACACCTTTGGACTGTGGGAGGAAACCGGAGCACCGGAGGAAACCCACACAGATATGGGAAGAATGTGCAAATTCCACACTGAACCACCAACTGCTGGCTCCTTCTGTGCATGCCCCCCCCCCGAGTTCAAATTCCATAGCAACAACAAAGTCATAGTTTAAGGAAACAATGTTGCACCGATACAGCAATTCCATTCTCCATCTTTCTGTGAATATTTGGTATGGTTTCAGTCAGATGTACAGCATGGAAAAAGACCCTTCGGTCCAACTTGTCCATGCCGATCAGATATCCTAAATTAATCTAGCCCCAATTGTCAGCATTTGGTCGGTATCCCTCTAAACCCTTTCTATTCATATACCCATTCAGGTGCCTTTTAAATGTTGCAATTGTATCAGCCTTCACCACTTCCTCTGGCAGCTCATTCCATACACGTACCACCCTCTGTGAAAAAGTTGCCCCTTAGGTTCCTTTTGTATCTTTCCCCTCTCACCTCAAACCTATGCCCTCTAGTTCTGGACTCCCCTACCTTGAAAAAAAAATCTTGGCTATTGAACCTATTCATGATTTCATAAACTTCTATTAGGTCATCCCTCAGCCTTCAACCTTCCAGGGAAAATAATCCCAGCCTATTTGGCTTCTCCCTATAGCTCAAACCCACCAAACATACCAACATCCTTGTAACTCTTTTCTGAACCTTTTCAAGTTTAACAACATATTTCCAGAACTAAACGCGATATTCCAAATGTGGCCTAACCAATGTCCTGTACAGCCGTAACACAACCTCCCAATTCCTATACTCAATGCTCTGACCAATAAAGGGAAGCATACTGAATGCCTTCTTCACTATCCTGTCTATCTGCATTTCCACCTTGAATGATTATGAACCTGGACCTCAAGGTCTCTTTGTTCGGTAACGCTCCCTAGGTTCCTACCATTAACTGTACAAGTCATGATCTGATTTGCAACACGTCATTTATTTAAATCAAACTCAACTGCCACTCTTCAGCTCCTCAGCCCACCTAATCAAGATCCCGTTGTAATCTGAGGTAACCTTCTTCTCTGTCCACTACACCACCAATTTTGGTGTTATCTGCAAACTTACTAACTATACCTCTGACATTCACATCTAAATCATTTATATAAATGACAAAAAGCAATTGGTCTTGGTGGCACATCACTGAACACGTGCTTCCATTCCAAAAAGCAACCTTCCATCACCACCCTCTGTCTTTTACCTTCCAGCCAACGTTGTATCCAGATGGCTAGCTCTTGTGATCTAACCTTGCTCACCAATCTACCACGCAGAACTTTGACAAGCACTTTGCAGAAGTCCACTGCTCTGCCTTCATCAATATTCTTTGTCACTTCTTCAAAAAAACTCAATCAAGTTAGTGAGACACAAGTTCTAACACACAAAACCATGTTGGCTATCCCTTATCAGTCCTTGCCTTTCCAAATACTTATAAATCTTGTCTCTCAGAATACCCTCCAACAACTTCCCCACCACTGATGCAAGGCTCACTGGCCTATCATCCCCATGCTTTTCTTTATGCCTTTCTTCAACAGTGGTACCACATTAGCCAACCTCCAGTCTTCTGACACCTCACCTGTGGCTATCGATGATATAAATATCTCAGCAAGGGACCAACAATCACTTCCCACAAAGTTTGAAGATACATCTGGGGTTTTATCCACGTTTATATGCATTTTAAGACTTCCAGCGTCATCACCTCTGTAATATGGACACTTTTCAATATAATCTCCACAGTAAATACTGACACAAAATACTCGCTTAGTATCTCCCCATTTCGTAGAGTTTCACACATAAATGGCTTTGTTGATCTTTAAGGGGCTCTATTCTCTCCCTTGTTACTCTTTTGTCCTTAATGTATTTGTAGAATCTCTTTGGATTCTCCTTAACTCTATTTGCCAAAGCTATCTCAAGTCCCCTTATTGCCCTCTTGATTTCCCTCAAGATGTTCCTACCACCCTTACACTCAGAGGGATTCACTTGCTCCCAGTTGTTTATACAAACATATGACCAGAGCCTCAATTTCTCTAGTTATTCAGCATTTCCTACACCTACCAGCCTCGCCCTTCACACCAACAGAAACATACTCTCTCTGGACTCTCGTTACCTTGTTTTTAAAGGCCTCCTACTTTCAAACTGTCCCTTCACCTGTGAATAGCCTCTCCCAATCAACTTTTGAAAGTTTTTGCCTAAGACTGTCAAAACTGGCCTTACTCCTATATAGACCCTTAACATTTAGGCCTGAACAAGCCTTTTCCATAACTGTTTCAAAACTAATACAATTATGCTCACTGGCCCCAAAGTGCTCCCCCACTGACACCTCAGTCACTTGCCTTGCCTTATTTCACAAGAGGAGGTAAAGTTTTGCACCTTCTCCAATAGATATATCTCCATACTGAACATGAAAATTTTCTTGTACACACTTAAATTCCTCTCCATTCAAGCCTTTAACACTTGGGCAGTCCTCAGTTCTCTTGAGGTTTCTAATTCAATTCTGTTTACACCAACAAGTCCCGTAACTATGCTGTTTCTTGTGACTTGTTGATAGTCTGTCCAAGGAGGGATACACAGCTAGGAATTTGCTCACAGTTAGAGGTTTTGATGGAGTAATTATGGAAAAACCGTTTCCTTTGGCGGGAAGGTCATTAACCACATGACACAGGTTAAGGCAATAAGAAAAAGACATGGTGAATTTTCTTCACTCAACCAGTTTGATCTGGAGTGCGTTATCTGATAAGGTTGGTGGAAACAAACTCAAAAAAAGAAATAAGCTAATAAAAATGAAACAGAATTACACAGAAATTACTGGACATGGAGTCAGAGAGACGTACATCATGGAAACAGCTTCGGTCCAACTCATCCATGCCCACCAGTTTTCCTACACTGAACTAGTCCCATCTGCCAGCATCTGGCCTATATCCTTCCAAACCCTTCCTATTCACATACCCAAACAAATACCTTTTAAATGTAATTGTACCAGCCTCCACCACTTTCTCTGGCAGCTCATTCCATACACACACCACTCTCTGCATGAAAAAGTTACCCCTTCGGTTCTTTTTAAATTTTTCCCCTCTCACCATAAATCTATGGCCTTGAGTTCTGGACTCCCCCATCTCAGGGAAAAGACCTTGTCTATTGATCCTATCTAAGCCCCTCATGATTTTATAAACCTCTACAAGGTCAAACCTCAGCCTTCGACACTCCAGGGCAGCCCTGTTCAAAAAAACGCAACCAAGTTTGTGAGACATTATTTCCCACACACTAAGCCATGTTGACTAATCAGAACAAATACATGTAAGTCCTGTCCCTCCAACATCTTGCCCAAGACTGATGTCAGGCTCACTGGTCTCTAGTTCGCTGGTTTTTCCTTACCATCTTTCTTAAATAGTGGCACCATGTTAGCCTACCTCCAATCTTCAGGCACCTCATCAATGGCTGTCAGTGATATAAATAATCCAGTCATTCAGCCACAGTAGTCCATTACACTCTACGTGAGCTTAGGAGTAATTTACAGGATGATCAAGGGCACGTTACATTACATTACAGTGTGGAAACAGGCCCTTCGGCCCAACAAGTCCACACTGACCCGCCGAAGCGCAACCCACCCATACCTCTACATTTACCCCTTACCCAACACTATGGGCAATTTAGCATGGCCAATTCACTTGACCTGCACATCTTTGGACTGTGGGAGGAAACCCACGCAGACACGGGGAGAATGTGCAAACTCCACACAGTCAGTCGCCTGAGGCGGGAATTGAACCCAGGTCTCAGGCGCTGTGAGGCAGCAGTGCTAACCACTGTGCCACCATTAGGGCATGGGACTTCTAGCCCAGAGGTATGGACATTACCATCACACCACAGAAAATAGTTGGTGATATGGTTTTCATTGCCTCCTTCAGCTTTTATTATTTTTAACGTCTAAATTAAGTCCCTTATCGTTTCACCAAAACCGTGCTCCCCTTCCCAACACCAACAACTGCCCCCCAGCTCAACCTGTTTTCAGCCTGGGGAGAGAAAAGGGGAATGCTAATGTTTGAGTAAATTTAGTACCTGAAAAAGGGATGGAAAATGTTACTGTCAACGCCCAATCACTTTACTTTCCTAAACTGACTACAGCAAACTCTCTCGGCAGAATCAACCAGCCTCCCTGCTGGCAGGATAAATGCAAATTGTGCTAAACTGGGGGCGCCACACAAATGCAGATTCTTGCCGGATTGTTTATATTTTCGTTACCTGCTCGATTGCGGGGTTGGAAGGAGAGAACCCTTCGATAAAATAAAAACCACGCCTCAGCCCAGTGTAAAAGGATGTGAACCTTTCTCCTCTGGGACCTCCGTTCAACTCCAGTCAAGAATAGCCATGATTTCAGAACAAACAAAAACTCCTTTACCTGGCGCCTGTCCTTTCCTTTCAATAACTTTCGCATGGTTTGCCTTTTCCTACAGCGAAGGTCGCGCTGTTGAGGAACTGATAGGAGTTGCCTCACCTCGCTCCGTGATCACAGAGATAATGAAACTGTCCTAAAACATTTGAACACAAAGAGACGGTGAGAATACAAACACTTCCCTTTATGGCGGCTATAAAATACACCTGCCTGTGAAAAAGAAGCCGCTTTCTTTTTGCAGTAAGAACCATTTAAGAACTAACAAATTAATTGGCCACAGTTTATTCTCGAGAAGTTTGGCCCAATTTTTTTTCCAAAAAGGTCTTGTTTGCAGCTAAAGCTCATTCATTCCTTGCCATATGAACTTGTAGTCAGTGGGTGTCAGACCCACGTGGGGACTCACCCTGCCTAACTATATTCCAACTAAAGCCTTCCTCCTGAGATACACAGTCATGTCCTGCCCCAGAGTCCTCCAGTGAACAGGGGAGAGGTCCAGGATCTGGACTGTGCTTACACTTCACTGGGTCACACTGATAGGAACAAATTGGAGCAAATTACTGCAGATGCTGGACTCTACAGAAAACACCAAATGCTGGAGATCACAGTGGGTCAGACATCATCCATGGAGAGCGAGCAAGTTTACCCACTGTGATCCCCATCACTTAAATGAGATGGACTTTCTCCCATACTTGATAAAAGTGCAGATAAGGTTGCACTTCAGACTTCCTTCGACTGTCAACACCCAATAGGAGGAAGTGAGGACTGTAGATGCTGGAGATCAGAGTCCAGAGTGTGGTGCTGGAAAAGCACAGCAGGTCAGGCAGCATCCAAGGAACAGAAGAATCAATGTTTTGGGCAAAAGCCTGAAGATGAAGGGCTTTTGCCTGAAACGTCGATTCTCCTGCTCCTCAGATACTGCCTGACCTGCTGTGCTTTTCCAGCACCACACTCTCGACTCTTAATACCCATTTCCCAACCAGCCTTTTCTTGGGAGAGTATTTGCGAACACAACTGACATAGCAGTTACAATGAAAGGCACTGACCAATCTCTCCTGAAGTTCTGTGATTGGAGTCTTTCCCATACATTTTGCTGGACGTTTACTGCCATCCTGTCTGCTATTGGTTAAGATTTGATTATACAGGTGAAGCAGCCACATGATGGTTACACTTTGAATACTATCTCCATTCAAACAAACCTCCAGTTAACACTGGCTGCAGAATTTCACCATTAATGGTCAGAATCTGATTTGATGCGTTACCCTGTATTGGGAGTGTTCACATCTGTCTCCATTTCAAAATCCCAGGACCACAATTTAGCTAAGCACAGGAACTTAGCAAGTGCTTACAGAGCACCTAAATGTTCTGTATACAAAGAATTGCTTTAAAAACTGCAGTTCAAATTATTCTGAGGTAAGTTCAAGAGGCAAGTTATAATTGGAACATCCCACAAACACTGAACTGCTAAGAATTAATCTATTTAATGTGATTAGATTAGGAGTTTAGGCCAAGGGAATAAATTAGTTAGAAAACACATCTATCCTGTGTAAGGTTTTCATATTAGATTCCCTACTGTGTAGAACAGGCCATTTGGCCCAACAAGTGCAGACTGACCCTCCGAAGAATAACTCCAATTTAGCATAGCCAATCCACCTGACCTGCACACCTTTGGATTGTGGGAAGAAACCCACACAGACATGGGGAGAACGTGTAAACTGCACACAGACAGTCACACAAGGTTGGAATTGAACCAGGTCCCTAGCGCTTTAAGGCTATAGTGCAAACCACCAAGCCACTGTGCCTTCCCAATATTAAGGTATAATATGACTCCAAACCAGTTGGTCATACATGAGACTAGACACTAATATCTTTGATAACGAGTGTAATTATACAATGCAGGGTTACATGCGTTAGTTCCAATTCAGCCAAGGTGTCCGAGTGAGCACTAGTTTAAAATAAGCCAATCAAACCAAATTGAAAAATGGTAGTGTCTCAAAAGGGATACTGTGACAAAAGTCAATACTACAAAGGGAACAGAAAATCAAAAGAACTGCAGATGCTGGAAATCAGAAATAAAAACAAATTGCTGGGAAAAATTCAGCAGGTCTGGTAGCATTAATGGAGAGAGAAACAAAGTTGATGTGTCGGGTCCAGAGACACTTCTTCAGCTTCTGTTTTTCCAGCAATTTCTGTTTTTACTGCAAAGGAACAGTCTCTTTATACTACTTTATATAAATAAAATATTTCAAAATCAACATCTCAGACTTGTTATAGCACACCTGCAGAGCAGTTGGGACTTGACCCTGACCTCCTATCCTAGAGGGAGTGACACTACCACAAAGTTCCTCTTACCCTATTTTAGATCGAACTTTCAAACCCAATGAGAATGGAACTGTCTGTCTAATCGTTATTGAAATTTTGGACACTTCCTGATAGGTCACAGGTCAGGCCGTTGCCATATCCCTCAAGAACTTTATTTTTGTTCTTCTGTCACCTCGCTTTAATCATACTGGCTGTTGTGCAATTGGAACTGTGCACCAAGCACGTCAGCCCAATTCTGTAAATTCATAGTTTCAGAGCCATTGTCATTCCAAACACTTTTTTAAAAAAAGGAGATAGCCAACTGGATTTAACAAAAATACATAGAATGGATTTTGAAACTCTTGGATTAAACCACTATAAGTTCTGTGAAAGTGTCATCCAGTGCACATTAGTTTAACTGAAAGAAAGGATGCTCAAACTTATTGCCTTACTAGGTGACTAAGTCACAATGCAAAACAACCAGTCTCTGTCACTTGTTTTAATTAACCTGCTCAGACACTTCTCATCAACCTGTTAAGAGATTTTATGACTCATCTCAGGAGCAAGTGGGACTTGAGTCTGTGTCTCCTAGCTTGGAATCATAGAATCCCTACAGTGTGGAAACTGGCCATTCAGCCCAAAGAGTCCATACCGACCCTCCAAAGAGATTCCCAACCACCTACTCTACCTCAGTCACCCTGCATTTCCCATGGTCAATCCACATAGCCTATCCATCCCTGAGACAATTTAGCATGGCCATTCCACCTGATCTGCATATCTTTGGATTGCAGGAGGAAATCCACACAGACACAGGGAGAACATGCAAATTCCACACAAAGTCATCTCCTGGTGAAGAGCTTTTGCTCCTAACGTCGGATTTCCTGCTCCTCGAATGCTGCCTGACCTGCTGTGCTTTTCCAGAACCACACTCTTGGCTCCATACAAAGTAACCCAAGGGTGGAATCAAACCCAAGTCATTGGTGCTGTGAGGCAGCAGTGCTAACCACTGAGCCAGACTGCTGCCCCAATAGCCCTAGAGATGGAGACACTACCACCACAGTAGCTCTTACACGTTTCTAATTAAGCTGCTCAGGCATGTTATGACACACCCCAGGCCAGCTGACACATGAACAATCACCCTGCCCTCAGCAATATGGACAATACTACTGTGTTCTCTAATCTCCCTTCATACCATTTTGAACTAAATAAAAGCAACTAATCAAATAAAGTTAACAGTCCCCTAAAAGGAGAATTGGAACTAACGCAAGTCCAGTCACCAAAGTAAACTTACATTTGGCGTTACATTTTGGCAGGTGGCTGGAAGCACAGGATTATGTACTTCAGTCCCACGCTCTCTCTTTATTTAGAACAGAGAACATTACAGAGCAGTACAGGCCCTTCAGCCCTTGATTTTGTGTCGACCTGTGGAACCAATCTGAAGTCCATCTAACCTACACTATTCCATTCTCGTCCATATGCCTATCCAATGACTATTTAAATGCCCCTTAAAGTTGGTGAGCCTACTACTGCTGCAGGCAAGGCATTCCACACCCCTTCTACTCTCTATTAAAGAAACTACTTCTGACATCTGTCCTATATCTATCACCCCTCAATTTAACACTATGTCCCCTCATGCTAGCCATCACCATCTGAGGAAAAAGGCTGTCACTGTCCACCCTATCTAACCCACTGATTTTTATCTTATATGTCTCAATTAAGTCACCTCTCAACCTTCTTCTCCCTAATGAAAACAGCTTCAAGTCTCTCAGCCTTTCTTCATCGACTCTCCCTCCACACCAGGTAAAAACAAGGACTGTAGAAGCTGGAAACCAGAGTCTAGATTAAAGTGGTGCTGGAAAAGCACAGCAGGTCAAGCAGCATCCGAGGAGCAGGAAAATCGACGTTTCGGACAATAGCTCTTCGTCCTGATGAAGGGCTTTTACCCGAAACGTCGATTTTCCTGCTCCTCGGAAGCTGCCTGACCTGCTGTGACTTCCCTCCACACCAGGCAACATCCTGGTAAATCTCCTTTCAACCCTTTCCAAAGCTTCCACATCCATCCTCTAATGCGATGACCAGAACTGTACGCAATACTCCAGGTCTGACTGCACCAGAGTTTTGTACAGTTGCAACATGACCTCATGGCTCCGAAACTCAATCCCTCTACCAATAAAAGCTAACGCACAGTATGCCTTCTTAACAACCCTATCAACCTGGGTGACAACTTTCAGGGATCTATGTACATGGACACCAAGATCTCTGTGCTCATCTACTCTACCAAGAATCTTACCATTAGCCCAGTACTCTGCATTCCTGTTGCTCCTTCCAAAGTAAATCACCTCATACTTTTCCACATTAAACTCCATTTGCCACCTCTCAGCCCAGCTCTGCAGCTTATCCATGTCCCTCTGTAACCTACAACATCCTTCAGCGCTATCCACAACTCCACCAACCTTAGTGTCATCTGCAAATTTATGAACCCATCCTTCTACACCCTCATCCAGGTCAATTATAAAAATGACAAACAGCAATACACCACTAGTAACTGAGCTCCAGGATGAACATTTCCAATCAACCACCATCTTGTCATCTTTCAGCTAGCCAATTTCTGATCCAAAATGCTAAATCACCCTCAATACCACACCTCTATATTTTGTGCAATAGCCTACTATGGGAAATCTTATCAAACGCCTTACTGAAATCCATATACACCACATTAACCACTTTACCCTCATCTACCTGTTTGTTCACCTTCTCAAAGAACTCAATAAGATTTGTGAGACTCAGCCCACCCTTCACAAAACTGTGTTGACTATCCCTAATCAACTTATTTAGGAGTATTTCAAATCAAATCAATCTGAATATGTTCTGACTTACCTATGGGTTAGGAGGTGTGTTTCAAACCTAGATGTTCTGGCCTTGCAGTAGGGAAGGCCTGCTACCACAATTATATAAAGGCTTTAATAATTTCTATTCAATCTACGGACCCAGGTTCGATTCCAGCCTCGGGCGACTGTCTGTATGGAGATTGCACATTCTCCCTGTGTCTGCGTGGGTTTCCTCTGGGTGCTCTGGTTTCCTCCCACAGTCCAAAGATGTGCAGGTCAGCTAGATTTGCTAAGCTAAGTTGCCCATAGTGTTCAGAGGGAAATGGGTCTGGGTGGGTTACTCATCGGAGGGTCAGTTTGGCCTTGTTGGGCTGAAGGGCATGTTTCCATACTGTAGGGAACCTAATCTAATCTATTCAGCAATGTTATTATACAAGTCTGCAGTAGCTGGGATTTGAACCCAGGATTCCTGGTTTAGAGGTAGGGACACTTCCACTGTACTACAAGTGACCTTGCAAGAGTTTTTTTTAAAATTTAACCTATTTTTCTTACAAACCTGTTCAGAAATGTTGCTACACACCTCTGGAGTGGGTGAGACTTGAACCAATGTCTCCTGGTCCAGGGGGTAGGGACATAATCACTGCACCACAAGAGCCCCTTATAAGTGCTCTAAGTACTGAATTATCCAATGCCCTTCGGCTGTGCATCTTAACATTATTAACATACCATGAATGTGAAACCCTGACCTGATAACAAGAATCATAGGGTCATAGAGTCACAGAGATGCACAACACCGAAACAGACCCTTCAGTCCAACTTGTCCATGCTGACCAGATTTCCCAACCTAATCTAGTCCCACTTGCCAGCACTTGGCCCATATCTCTCCTTACCCTTCCAATTCATAAATCCATCCAGATGCCTTTTAAATGTTGCAATTGTACCAGCCTCCACCACTTCCTCTGGCAGTTCATTCCATACACGTACCACCCTCTGTGTGAAAAAGATGCCCCTTAGGTCTCTTTTATATCTTTCCCCTCTCACCCTTAACCTATGCCCTCTAGTTCTGGACTCCCCCACCCTAGGGAAAATACTTTGTCTCTTTATCCTATTCAATCTCCTCATGATTTTATAAACCTCTATACGATCACCCCACAGCCTCTGATGCTCCGGAGAAAACAGCCCCAGCCTGTTAAACCTCTCCCTAAAGCTCAAATCCTCCAACCCTGGCAACATCCTTGTAAATCTTTTCTGAATCCTTTCAAGTTTCACAACATCCTTCTGATTGGAAGGAGACCAGAATTGCACGCAATATTCCAACAGTGGCCTAACCAATGTCCTGTACAGCCACAATATGACCTCCAAACTCCCATACTCAATATTCTGACCAATAAAGGAAAGCATACCAAACGCCTTCTTCACTATCCTATCTACCTGCGACTCTACTTTCAAGGAGCTATGAACCTGCACGCCAAGGTCTCCGATGTGAGCTCAATTAATAATTTTAATTCTGAAATTGATAGTTTTTTTGTGTGTGGGAATCATATTAAAGAACAAAGAGACAAATTAAGTTCAAAACACAGCCCTTTCAAACAGGCTGATTACTTTTATCCTGTTCACATGTGGGCAAAGGAGGAATATAGACCAGGGCACGTTTTTTGATCTTTGTGTTCATTCAATAATGCCATAGGCTCATTGACATTCACTCAAAGCACCAGAAGAAACTGGTAACAACCTTGATTTAGGGAGTCATTACAGCACCAGCCTTTCTAGTCTAGGTTGTGTACACATATGAGCTCAGTATTGTGTTCCAAATCACAACTTTCTGTTCTGAAGGGAAGAGTCATCAACAGAGCCAAGGTGGCAAATACAATGCTTTTATTTCACTCTGAAAGCCTAGCTGAAGGCTCTGACGCAAGCCTCTCAAAATTTACACAGGATTCAAGGAAGTAGATAAAAATTAACCAAGGTTCAAACTCTCGATTATCGACTGAAAAGTGAAATTCTGTGGGCATGTACTAAGGAGAAGCTTTATGAGTTAAGAAACAAACAAAGATCCACTTGTAGGTGAGGGAAGACAACAGGGACAGTTATTGAGAGCTGGGGAGACAGCACCTCACACCCAGTTGCCTTTGAATTGCACACAAAGGAAAGGTTAGTACTCTCAAAGGGGAAAGAGTGGAAAAACAAATTCAGTTACCAGTTGCAGTTAATTAGCTAACTCTTAAAAAGGAATGAAGTTCATCTTTCAATTCAAACAAAGATATACAGTGAAAGAAAAACACAAAAAGGAAACATGTTGGAATTGAAGAAGGAAATATGGTGTCATAGATATTACAACAATTCAGACTTCTGGGTTAAGCGAGTGGGTGAAATTGTGGAGCTAATATTAAGTTAACTCAATATAAATAGAATGTGCTCAGTCAATTAACTAACTAACTACTTTATCAACTATTTAACCGATTCATTAACTTGAGTCAATGACAGCATGAGGCTGTGTATGCATGACTCTTCCCCATTTCCCTTAGGGACCTAGGGTGGAGGATATTGCATGCAGATTGCAGTGGTTCACAGACTCCCAGCCCAACTGCTTATTTTGTGGAGTGCCTGGACATGTGTACATTGATTGTGAGCCTTTACTTTCTCTTTTCAGTCACCTGAAGGACCTCCTCTTCTGCTTTTGGTTGCACTTCAGCCCCATGCTCCTGATCCTCACATGGTGCAGAGGGGAGTGGGCAGATCGGGGAATCTCCTCAGGGGCCTGGTCAGACTGGCTATAAACAAGTCCAGGCAGTGGGCCGTGGTGGTGGGGGGTGGGGGGGGGTCATTACAGTTGACCTCCTGCCCCTCTTCTGTGGCTATGTTTGACTCCAGGTGTCCATGGAGACAGAGAGTGCTGTTTCCACCAACACACTCAATGTTTCTAAGGTGAGGTGGGTACCACAGGGAGTGGAGTGCTTTGTTTCTCTCTCCAATTCTATTTTGATTTGAATCCCTATCCCGCTTTCTCTCTGTTTATCACATAAGTATTGCCCTGACCAGGCTTTACTTGTTACTGGTCCCCTGGCCACATGGATGTTTTGCCTGATGGAAATCTGGAACAAAACTATTTTGCACACGGTGATTTTACTGAGTCCCAGCACTTACACACACACACACACCTCAGATGCTGTGCAGAACACAAGCACTACAGCTGTGCAGCAGTAGTTTGCAGATACAGAAAAGAAAGCATGAAAAATCATTTGTAGATAGAACTTAAAAGTAAAGAAGTTAGGTGAAACCTGTGTTGAATCTTGATTGCATTATACCTCGAGTCAAGAGTGTGGTGCTGGAAAAGTACAGTAGGTCAGGCAGCAGCCAAGGAGCAGGAGAATCAACGTTTTGGGCAAGAGCACTTCATCAGGAATGAGGTTCTCCTGCTCCTCGAATGCTGCCTGACCTGCTGTGCTTTTCCAGCAGTACACTCTCGACTCTGATCTCCAGCATCTGCAGTCCACGCTTTTTCCAGCATATATCTAGGTCTAGTGTAACAAAGCAGCTGAGAAAGTGAGAGAGATTTATAAAATCATGAGGGGATCAATAGCCAAGGACTTGTTCCTGGGGTGGGGGAGTCCAAAATTACAGGGTGTGGGTTTAAGCTGAGAGAAGAAAGATTTAAAAAGGACCAGAGGAGAACCTTTTCATGCTGAGGGTGGTGCTGTATGGAATGAACCAGAGGAAATGATGGAGGTGGGTACAATGTCATTTGGATGGGTATAGGAATATAGAGGATTTAGAGGAATATGGGCCAAATGCTGGCAAACAGGACCAGCTCTCTGCAGATGGGTTGGATAGCTGTATGAGGTTTAAATCTCTTTGGAAAGATTAAACAGAATGGAGACAGTCCTTTGCAAAAGGAGAAGCGTGGAGGTGGGGATTTTTCACCAGATAGAAGCCTTGAAGACAGTAAAAAGGTTTGATAAGGTAAATATGAAGAAGATGTTTGAAGTTGTGGTCGAGTCCAAGACTAGCAACTATCAATATAATATTGTGGTGGTTGAGTCAATGCTAAATCCGGGATAATTTTTTTTTATTCTGTAAAAGCCTAGTCTGTGGCTCTTGACACTGTCTAGAGTATTTGAGGTGATACCATGAATGCATTCAGCAGGGACTGAGATACACAAAGAGAGCAGGGGGAGCAGGAGATGACGAGAGATATATTGGGCTGAATGGCCTATTCCTGTGTTGTATATTTCTATCTAATTATTTCTATCTATTTGTCAAGGACATTCTTCTGAAGTGTATGTTTGAGATATGAGGACATAGTTCAATGGCAATCTCAGTGCTGCAGTAATTCAATGGCCTCTTTTAATGCACTTACAGTTAAATAATAAACCTGAAATATAAAGTTAGTCATCAGTGATTATGACCATAAAACTATCATTGTTAAAAGCCTGTTTTGGAGAAGGATCACGGACCCAAAATATTAACTCTGCTTTATTTCTCCACAGTGGTTAGCACTGCTGCCTCACAGCACCAGGTTGATTCCAGCCTATGTCAGTGTGGCGTTTGCACATTCTCCCTGTGTCTGCATAAGTTTCCTCTGGGTGCTCCAGTTTCCTCCCACAATTCAAAGATGTGCAGGTCAGGTGAATTGGTCATGCTAAATTGCCCATAGTGTTAAGTGCATTAGTCAGAGGGAAATGGGTCTGGGTGGGTTGTCCTTCGGAGGGTTGGTGTGGACTGGTTGGGCCGAAGGGCCTGTTTACACACTGTAGGGAATCTAAATGCAACCAGACCTACTCAGTTTTACCAGAAGTTTCTGATTTCCAGTTTCCCCTTTTTTAAATTGTTAAACGCCTATCTAGTTCTTAAATGTCTTTGAGGGAAAGAAATCTGCAGTCCTTACCCCATCTGATTTACATGTGACTCCAAACAATGTGCTTGACTTCTAACTATGCTCTGAAATATTTGAGAGAACGAATCAAAAACGCCCACACACCATGAATGAATTGTGTGTCGTTGTTGTGTTGGGGCAAGGTATGGTGTTTGGAATGTAGGTTGTTGACATGTTGATGGCATTTATTCTTAAATGTCAGACAAAGAATACAAAGGAATGAGGAATGAGCAAAGATATAATGAGAGTTTTGTGTTTGCTAAAGGTGTAGAATTTGTTTTCCAGCTGAAGCTCAGAAATACAACGAGAGATTCTCCTACCTAATTTCTTTGCAACTTTCATTGTGCAGAAGGTGTTTAGTGAAAATAAGAGAGATCCATCTGACTCTCTGAATGCTAACATCAATTAATTGGAGGAACAAAAAAGAAGCAAGTTTGGGCACCAGCACAAGGCTGTCAACTTTGAAGTGGGGATGCCGGTGTTGTACTGAGGTGGACAAAGTTAAAAATCACAGAACATCAGGTTATAGTCCAACAGGTTTATTTGGAAGCACTAGCTTTCAGAGTGTTGCTCCTTCATCAGGTAGCTATGGAACAGGATCATAAGACACAGAATTTATATCAAAAGATCACAGTGCCATGCAACTGAAATGAAATATGAACAAACCTACATTGCTGTTAAGTCTTTCATTTTTTAGAATAGGTTGCAGGTTTCGGTTCATTAATTCGTAAATCCCAGAACTTCTTTGAAGCCGTATTCTTGATTTTTTAAAAAGTGACTCCTCAGCTCAGACAATACATTAATGGTCTACCTGTATCCCAATCTTGAGCCAGACTGGTTCTATTTCCAAAGTAAGAATTTATAAAATATTACAGAGATTGACTGCCTGCATTCACTGACTCCAGATTGTACCATGCACATACTCACACTCTCTCTCTCATGGGCGCGCACACACACATCCATCTATGGGGTGAATTTGCTTTTGAACATTATATTTGCAGATACATTCTATTTTGCTCAAAAAACCACACAATCTAAAGGCAATCAATGCAGGCAGTCAATCCATGTAATATTTTATAAATTTCTACTTTGGGAGGTCATGTTGCAGCTGCACAGGACGTTGGTTAGGCCACTTTTGGACTATTGCAATTCTGGTCTCCCTCCTATAGGAAGGACATTGTGAAATTTGAAACAATTCAGAAAAGATTTACAAGGATGTTGCCAGGTTTGGAGGGTTTGAGCTATAGGGAGAGGCTGAATAGGCTGTTGCTATTTCCTTGGAGAGTCAGAGGCTGAAGGGTGACCTGATAGAGGTTAATAAAATAGGCAAGGTCTGTTCCCTGGGGTGGGTGACGCCAGAACTAGAAGGCATAGTTTTAAGGTGAGAGGAGAAAGATATAAAAGGGATCTAAGGGGGAACATTTTCAAGCAGAGGGTGGTGTGTGTGAAATGGGCTGCCAGAGGAAGTGGTGGAAGGTAGTACAATTACAAGATTTAAAAAGCATCTGGTTGGGTATATGATTAGGAAGGGTTTAGAGGAGGATGGGCCAAATGCTGGCAAATGAGACTAGATTAATTTAGGATATCTGGTCAGCACAGATGAGTTGGATGGAAAATCTGTTTCTGTGCTGAATATCTCTGTGACTCTATGACTTGACTCTGTTTCTCTCTCTCCACAGATGCTGCCAAAACTGCTGAGTTTCTCCAGCAATTTCTGATTTCATGAAGGTTTTCATGTTTATTATGAACCTATCCAATTTGTCCAATTCCTCTATTGTTTTCTTACAGTTCTCTAAACTTATTTTCTTTTCAAAGGTTTATCCTGTTTCACTTTCGAAAATTGAAATTGAAACCGTTTCCATTAAGTTTCCAGGCAGTTATAAGTAGTTTTTTAGATTTAATTTTTTTAAGTTCCCAAGATGCCTTCAGTTATTTTGCCAATCTCCTTAAATCTGCCTGGTTGGCATTTTGAAATGTTCTCACTTTAGACACACAGAGGTGAAGTCAACCTATGTCTTTTTTTATAAAAAGAATAAAGAAAAGCAGGATGACACCTGGTTCTTTCATGAGTTAGTGATGTCAACAGCAGGAGGTACGATGACTGCTGTAATCTGATGAGTCACTGTTGAACGTGGCATCATTGACAGGTTTGGCACAGTGTCAACATATTCTAACTGGAACTAAATCACTGTTCCTTCACTGTTGCTGTTAGATCAAAATAATGAGACACCTTTTGCAATGACACCGTGAGTGTGTGTAGTGCTCTTGGACCGCAATGGTTTAAGGTGGCTGTTCACCACCACTTTCCCCAGGGCAGTTATGGTTGGGGTTCTAAAAGTGATTTGCTTCTTTTAAAAACATCCTGCTTCAGTCTGAAGAATGTTACCTAATCTGGTCAGTCACAATGTTTCCTTCTTTTGAATAAGCTGTTAAATGGTTGGCCTGTCACCCTGTCTGATAATGTGGCACTACCTGAGGAGGACGATGATTGTTCCCGTGATTGGAACAAAATACAGTTGCCAAGAAAACAGATTATCCAGCCATTTATGTCATTGTTACTAGAACATTGCTGTGTGCAGTAACTGGCACATTGCCCTAAACTAGTGTCTTTTTAAAATTTTAACGATGACAAAGCACTTCAGAATCTTTTGAGTTTTCTAAATCAATGCAGGTTTGTTACTTTTTCTCTCACATTGTATATTTAGCACTGATCAATTAGAGTTCTGCTGGAAACCCTCATTCATTCACTCATCACTCATTCATTCAAGCAGTGATGACTTGATTTAGTTAGACTGACCTGAGCCTAAGGTTGTATGTTTAAACTTCACACCAGAAAGAAGAGTTGATATTGGGAGTGTTGCATTCTCAAAGAGGAGATGGTGAAGACCCCATAGTATGATTCGAAGGTGAGTGGAGAGCTGTGTTGTCCAATATCCTTCATGGAATACTGAGAGGCCGTTCTCACTGTTGGACAACCTATTGTCTCAGTGTAAGATGTCAGATGATTCGGATGGAGCTAAAGGTAAATCTCTTCATTCAATGCCTTGAGATTCTCTATCCAGAGGGATGTAGATACACAGTCATTGAGTATATTTAAGCCTAAGATCAATAGGTATTTTGTCACTTAAGATAATCAAGACACATGACAGAAAAATGAAGCATATCCTAGGATTGATCATGATGTTATTGATTGGGAGAGTACATTTGAGGGGCTGAATGGCCAACTCCTGTTTGTTTCTTCCCTCAGCAGGCAACTGAATTTTTCAATAATGAGATCATCAGATGAGGGGTGAGGCTTTATAAAAGTAATTAATGATTGGGATATGTGATTTTTGTTGTTATGCAGTTTACAGGAAACCACTCTCTGAAAACAGAAACTGGGTGTGTGCCCTATTAGATAGATTGCTTCATGCTCCAGTTAAGATTTTGCCAATCTAAACTGTCTCAATTATAATGCACTTGACACAAGATACACACGTATGGATAGTTCCTGCACGACGTTTATATGCTCAAGAAATGTCAGCATTGCTGGCTTAGCCCACATTTATGATCCAAACCTAGTTGCCTGGGTTACAGTCCCCACACACTGACTCTCACTGGGTTACAGTCCCACACACACTGACTATCACTGGGTTACAGTCCCACACACACTGACCCTCACTGGGTTACAGTCCCACACACACTGACTCTCACTGGGTTTCAATCCCACACACACTGACTCTCACTGGGTTACAGTCCCACACACACTGAACCTCACTGGGTTTCAATCCCACACACACTGACTCTCACTGGTACAGACCCACACACACTGGCCCTCACTGGGTTACAGACCCAACACATTGACTCTCACTGGGTTACAGACTCACACACTCTGACACTCACTGGGTTACAGACCCACACACACTGACCCTCACTGGGTTTCAATTCCACACACACTGACTCTCACTGGGTTACAGACCCACACACACTGACTTTCACTGGGTTACAGACCCACACACACACTGACTCTCACTGGGTTACAGACCCACACACACTGAACCTCACTGGGTTACAGACCCACACACACTGACTCTCACTGGGTTACAGACCCACACACTCTGTCTCTCACTGGGTTACAGACTCACACACTCTGACACTCACTGGGTTACAGACCCACACACACTGACTCTCACTGGGTTACAGTCCCACACACACACTGACTCTCATTGGGTTTCAATCGCACACACACTGACTCTCACTGGGTTACAGACCCACACACTCTGTCTCTCACTGGGTTACAGACCCACACACACTGACTCTCACTGGGTTACAGACCCACACACACTGACCCTCACTGGGTTTCAATCCCACACACACTGACCCTCACTGGGTTACAGTCCCACACACACTGACTCTCACTGGGTTACAGTCCCACACACACTGACTCTCACTGGGTTTCAATCCCACACACACTGACTCTCACTGGGTTACAGACCCACACACACTGACTCTCACTGGGTTACAGACCCACACACACTGACCCTCACTGGGTTACAGTCCCACACACACTGACTCTCACTGGGTTACAGTCCCACACACACTGACTCTCACTGGGTTTCAATCCCACACACACTGACTCTCACTGGGTTACAGACCCACACACACTGACTCTCACTGGGTTACAGTCCCACAAACACTGACTCTCACTGGGTTTCAATCCCACACACACTGACTCTCACTGGGTTACAGACCCACACACACTGACTCTCTCTGGGTTACAGACCCACACACACTGACTTTCACTGGGTTACAGACCCACACACACTGACTCTCACTGGGTTACAGACCCACACATACACTGACTCTCATTGGGTTTCAATCGCACACACACTGACTCTCACTGGGTTACAGACCCACACACACTGACCCTCACTGGGTTACAATCCCACACACACTGACCCTCACTGGGTTACAATCCCACACACACTGACTCTCACTGGGTTACAGTCCCACATACTCTGACCCTCACTGGGTTACAGACCCACACACTCTGTCTCTCACTGGGTTACAGACCCACACACACTGACTCTCACTGGGTTACAGACCCACACACTCTGTCTCTCACTGGGTTACAGACCCACACACACTGACTCTCACTGGGTTACAGACCCACACACACTGACCCTCACTGGGTTACAGTCCCACACACACTGACTCTCACTGGGTTACAGTCCCACACACACTGACTCTCACTGGGTTTCAATCCCCAACACACTGACTCTCACTGGGTTACAGACCCACACACACTGACTCTCACTGGGTTACAGTCCCACACACACTGACCCTCACTGGGTTTCAATTCCACACACACTGACTCTCACTGGGTTACAGACCCACACACACTGACTTTCACTGGGTTACAGACCCACACACACTGACTCTCACTGGGTTACAGACCCACACACACTGACCCTCACTGGGTTACAATCCCACACACACTGACCCTCACTGGGTTACAGTCCCACACACACTGACTGTCACTGGGTTTCAATCCCACACACACTGACTCTCACTGGGTTACAGACCCACACACACTGACTCTCACTGGGTTTCAATCGCACACACACTGACTCTCACTGGGTTACAGACCCACACACACTGACTCTCACTGGGTTACAATCCCACACACACTGACCCTCACTGGGTTACAGACCCACACACACTGATCCTCACTGGGTTTCAATCCCACACACACTGACTCTCACTGGGTTACAGTCCCACATACTCTGACCCTCACTGGGTTACAGACCCACACACACTGACTCTCACTGGGTTACAGTCCCACATACTCTGACCCTCACTGGGTTTCAATCCCACATACTCTGACCCTCACTGGGTTACAGACCCACACACTCTGTCTCTCACTGGGTTTCAATTCCACACACACTGACTCTCACTGGGTTACAAACCCACACACACTGACCCTCACTGGGTTACAGACCCACACACACTGACTCTCACTGGGTTTCAATCCCACATACTCTGACCCTCACTGGGTTTCAATCCCACATACTCTGACCCTCACTGGGTTACAGACCCACACACTCTGTCTCTCACTGGGTGTCAATTCCACACACGCTGACTCTCACTGGGTTTCAATCCCACACACACTGACTCTCACTGGGTTACAGACCCACACACACTGACTCTCACTGGGTTGCAGACCCACACACTCTGACTCTCACAGGGTTACAGACCCACACGCACTGACTCTCATTGGTTTACAGACCCACACACTCTGCTCCTCACTGGGTTTCAATCCCACACACACACTGACTCTCACTGGGTTACAGACCCACACACACTGACTCTCACTGGGTTACAGACCCACACACTCTGATCCTCACTGTGTTTCAATCCCACACACACTGACTCTCACTGGGTTACAGATCCACACTCACTGACCCTCACTGGGTTACAGACCCACACACACTGACTCTCACTGGGTTTCAATCCCACATACTCTGACCCTCACTGGGTTTCAATCCCACATACTCTGACCCTCACTGGG
Source organism: Hemiscyllium ocellatum (assembly GCF_020745735.1). Lineage (NCBI taxonomy): Eukaryota > Metazoa > Chordata > Chondrichthyes > Orectolobiformes > Hemiscylliidae > Hemiscyllium > Hemiscyllium ocellatum. The sequence goes on from NC_083429.1 coordinate 50,454,102, forward strand.
TTACAGACCCATACACTCTGATCCTCACTGGGTTTCAATTCCACACACACTGACTCTCACTGGGTTACAGATCCACACTCACTGACTCTCACTGGGTTACAGACCCACACACTCTGATCCTCACTGTGTTTCAATCCCACACACACTGACTCTCACTGGGTTACAGACCCACACACACTGACTCTCACTGGGTTACAGTCCCACACACACTGACTCTCACTGGGTTACAGACCCACATACACTGATCCTCACTGGGTTTCAATCCCACACACTGACTCTCACTAGGTTACAGACCCACACACTCTGACCCTCACAGGGTTACAGACCTACACGCACTGACTCTCATTGGTTTACAGATCCACACACTCTGATCCTCACTGGGTTTCAATCCCACACACACACTGACTCTCACTGGGTTACAGACCCACACACACTGACTCTCACTGGGTTACAGACCCACACACGCTGACTCTCACTGGGTTACAGACCCACACACTCTGATCGTCACTGGGTTTCAATCCCACACACACACTGACTCTCACTGGGTTACAGTCCCACACACACTGACCCTCACTGGGTTTCAATCCCACACATTGACTCTCACTGGGTTACAGTCCCACACACACTGACCCTCACTGGGTTACAGTCCCACACACACTGACTCTCAATGGGTTTCAATCCCACACACACTGACTCTCACTGGGTTACAGATCCACACACACTGACTCTCACTGGATTTCAAAGCCACACACACTGACTCTCACTGGGTTACAGACCCACACACACTGACATTCACTGGAATATAGTGCCAGACACAATGATGCTCACTGGGGTATAGGTTAAGAGCGGGGTCTGAAGTTATATATAGGTCAGACCAGATGGGGTGAATCAATTTCCTTCCCTAACGAACCTATGAACCAGATTTTCCGTTACAACAGTGAATGGTGAGTACATGGTCATTATGACACTAGCATTTTGTTCCAACTTTCATAAAGAATTCAATTCCAATTTAACACAACATTAATTTGGACTCATGTCCCTAAGACCCATTAGTCTGGTGCTCTTGTTACCAGTCCAGTAATAATATCACTAGTTGAGAGTGTATTGCTGGAAAAACACAGCAGATCATCCAAGGAGCAGGAAAACCAATGTTTCAGGCCACAGCCCAATATCACTATGTCATTGCTTCCACTAGATGTTGGTTTACATGATCATTCACCTGTTCCTTCAGCATGTCTGTTTGCTTCATTGTTCATTGAAGACTCTGTTGTCCTTTGGCAAGAGGCCAGTCAGGTTGTCCCAGCTGTGACTGCAATCCCCACTACCCCCCCCCACCCACCCAACGCAAATTCAATGATCATTGATTCGCCTGCTGGTTCCAACAACTGGTTGTGTGTTATTGGCTATTCAATCTGCAGGAGAAAATGAATGGTTGACGTGTCAATGATGCCCTCCAGCGCATCTCCTCCACTTCCTGCACCTCCACCCTTGAACCCTACCTCTCCAACACAACACGGACAGAAATCCCCTGGTCCTCACCTTCCACCCCACCAACCTACGTACACACCGCATCATCCTCTGCCACTTCCCCCAACTACAAAGGGAACCCGCCACCAGAGATATATTTCCCTCCCCAGCCTTATCATAGTTCCAGAGGGACCATTCACTCTGTGACTCCCTCGTCAGTTCCACACCCCCCACCCCCTCCCTCACCAGCCCACACCCCACTCCCGGCACCTTACCCTGCCACTGCAGGAAGTGCAAAACCTGCCCCCACACCTCCCCTTAACCTCCATCCAAGGCCCCAAATGATCCTTCCACATCTGACAGAAACTTACCTGTACTTGCACCAATGTCGTCTACTGTATCTGTGGCATCCGATCTGGTCTCCTCTGCATTGGGGAGACAGGACACCAACTTGCGGGTCATTTCAGAGAACACCTCTGGGATAGCCACACCCACCAACCCCACTGCCCTGTGGCTGAACACTTTAACTCCCCCTCCCACTCCGTCAAGGACATGCAGGTCCTGGGCCTCCTCCACCACCAAACCCTTACCACCCAATGCCTGGAGGAAGAAAGTCTCATATTCTGCCTTGAAACTCTGCAACAACACGGGATCAATGTGGATTTCACCAGTTTCTTCATTTCCCTCCCCCCCCACCCCCCCTGCTTTATGCCAGTCCCAAGCCTCCCACTTGGCACCGCCCTCTTGGCCTGTCCATCACCTTTCCCATCTATTCGCTCCACCCTCCTCTCCAACCTATCACATTCTCAGCTACGTCCCCACAACCCCACCCCCTCCCATTTATCTCTCAGCATCCCCACCCCCACCATTTCCTGGCTCACAAGCCTCATTCCTGATGAGAGCCTTATGCCGGAAACGTTGATTCTCCTGCTCCTCAAATTCAGCCTGACCTGCTGTGTTTACTCAGTCTGCAGCCTTAACAGTGTCAAGGCAATTCATCAGCTGCTGAGTGCTTTGAACACTACCCTAATGTGGAGGGTAGTACACTAATGCAAGTAACATTGGTGTCATTTAATTCCCAGCGAATGACCATTTCCAACAAGAGAATCTAAACATCACTCCTTGACAGTCAATGGCATTGCCATCACTGAAGCCCCATTATCAACATCTGTGGGTTACCATTGATCTGAAGCTGATCTGGAACTAGCCACACTGTCCCTGCAGCAAATAGCTCACCTCCTGACTCCCCAAAATTTGTTCACTCTCTCAAGGCACTAGTCAAGAGGGTGATGGGATACACAGCACTTGCCTGGATGAGCTCAGCTCCAACAACACTGAAGAAGCTTGACACCATTGAAGACAAAACAGTTGGTTTGATTGGAATCACACTCCATTCTGTCCACCAGCAATGCTCAGGAACAACAATGTGTATGATCTACAAGATGCACTGTGGGAATTCACCAAGACTCCTTAAACAGCACCTCAGACAGCAAAGGTCATGACCACCTCCATCTAGAAGAACAAGGGCAGCAGATACATGGATACACCACCACCTCCAGGTCACTCGCCATCCTGACTTGGAAATATATCGCCATTCCTTCAATGTCGCTGGGTCAAAATCCGGAATTCCCTCCCTAATGACATTGTGGATCAACCTACAGCACTACAGCAGTTTGAGAAGGCAGCTCACCCCCACCTTCTCAAGGGCAACTAGTAATGGGCAAAAAAAGCTGAGTGCCGCTCACACCCCATGAAGGAAAAAAATCCAAAAGCGATCACCATGTGGATTAGAAGCTCCAAAAAGGTAATGAAAGTTGATTCCTAGAAACATTTCCGAACTAATTTCTTAAACTGACTAAAAGAATTAGGGGGTTTTCCAAATGAATGAGGAATGTTTAATTTTAGACAGTGATGAATTTGTTTCCCTCTTTTGAATCAGCATCTGAGAAAATATTAGAATCAGCCTTGAAGTCAATCTCGGTCTTTCCATTTTCAGTATCGGTCTCAGTATTGGTCCTTGTGAACATCTCTCAGTTGTTGTGAATTCCACAGTCATAAACGAACAGAAAGAAGTCAGTCTTTCAGCTCATCAAAACCATGCTAGTTCTTTGTAAAGCAATTAATCAGTTCCATTTCCCCTATGCCATCCATGTAGCTAACATTGTCCTTCAAGCGACCATCCAATTCCTTTCGGAAGTCATTCATTTTCTAGTTCATCACCCTCATAGGCAATGAGTTCCATTTCCATCAATTGTGTAAATAAAAATCTTCCTCACCTCCCCTCTGAATCCTTTGTCCCAAACCTTAAATCTGTGTTTCCAAATCAGGATGGTGAGCGCCTTGATGGGGAACTTGTAGGTGGTTGTGCTCCCATCTTTCTGTTGCCCTTGTCCTTTGAGATTGAAGTGGTTGTGGGTTTGAAAGATGCTGTCTAAGGATCTTTGTCCAATTGAGTAATGGGAACAGTTTTGCTGAATCACATCTCAATCTATCATTATCTTGTAGACCTCAATAAAAGCTCCCTTCAATCTCCTTGGCTCAGACTCCCTGAGAAGCTATCTCTCAATCCCTGTCAATATATCCTGCCAACTGTGTGTTCACAGTTAATGTCAGGTCACTTTCAGAGAGTATGTTAACTTCAAATTTTGGGAGAAGATTTGTAGCTCGGGTGCACATTGTTGTGGTTCTGTTCGCCAGAATTTGGGAATTTGTGTTGCAGAAGTTTCGTCCCCTGTCTAGGTGACATCCTCAGTGCTTGGGAGCCTCCTGTGAAGCGCTTCTGTGATGTTTCCTCCGGCATTTATCGTGATCACTATAAATGCTGGAGGAAGCGCTTCACAGGAGGCTCCCAAGCACTGAGGATGTCACCTAGACAGGGGACGAAACGTCTGCAACACAAATTCCCAGCTCGGCGAACAGAACCACAACAGTATGCTAACTGCAGTTTTTACAGACCAGTGTGTGTCATTCCAATTAGAGTTATGAACATAAAATCTAATATCAGATAGCAAGCAGCTTATTTCTCTCCTTAGTAAGCACTTTGAAAATTGGGTTGATTGTTAATCCCAGTTGTTACCTAAAAGCTATTGCTAGTATGAGGTTTGGCTCGGTAAATAGCCTGGAAGTTATAGGTTCAAACCCCACTTTAGTGAGTGAATTGCTGAATCTCTAACGTTGAATGACTACCTTTCAACTGATACATTAAAGTGTCTGCTCCACCAAGTGGGCATTAAAGATCCTGTAGCAGAATATTAAAAGCAGGAGAATTCTTCCAGTTTGAGGGCCAATACTTATTGTTCAAATAAAATGGCAATTTAAAAAATGCATTTATATCATACTTGTCACAGCCTCACGATGTCACTGCATTACAGACCTTTTTCAGAGGGGGCAGTATGGTGTCTCACTGATTGGGCTGCAGTCTCACAGTGCTAGTTCAATTCTACCCTCGGGCAACTGTCTGTGTGGAGTTTACAGATTCTCCCCATGTTTTCTCTGGGTGATCCAGTTTCCTCGCACAGTCCAAAGATGAGCAGGTTAGTGGATTGTGCAGATTATGTAGAGGTCTGGGGGGGATCCTTTTCAACGGGTCAGTGTGGACTTGATGGGCTGAATGGCCTGCTTCCACACTGTAGGGATTTTCTGATTATATTGATGTAACCAATGTTATAATATAAAAAAACAACAACTATGTTGGAAGATAGACGGTCAGTGGCAATGTCACTGGGCTAGTAATTTAGATATGACCGCATTCCTGATGATGGGCTCCTGCCCGAAACATCGATTCTCCTGCTCCTCGGACGCTGCCTGACCTGCTGTGCTTTTCCAGCACCACACTAATCTTGACTCTGATCTCCAGCATCTGCAGTTCTCACTTTCCCCAAGTAATTTAGATATGTAAGCTGTGGGGATATGAATTCAAAACCCAGAACTACTGCACTTGGTGGAATTTAATTGCAATTAATGAAAACATATGGAACATAAAACTAGTTTCACTAATGATCCTAGCAGTGATTACTGTAAAAACCTATCTGGTTCAGTCAAGTCCTTTAGGCCTGGTTTATCACTCGGTTCAATGGTAGCAACAGACGATAACAAATAATTGCCAGCAAGACCCATATCCCTTCAAATAACAAAGAAAAATGTGTACAGAGCAAGCTCCTGCTTAAAAAAGACAAGTGATAACGGTCTAATAATCTGTTTATAGTGACAGATAACTATCTAGGAAAATGGAGAGAACTCATCCACTCTTCTTAAACCTATCCCTTGGGATCTTTCTAAGGTCCCAGTTTAATATTTTGGGTGACATGGTGGCTCAGTGGTTAGCGCTGCTGCCTCACAGCACCAGGGACCCAGGTTCAATTCCCACCTTGGGCAATTGTCTGCGTGAGTTTATACATTCTCCCCGTGTCTGCGTGGGTTTCCTCTGGGTGCTCTGGTTTCCTCCCAGAATCCAAAGATGTGCAGGCCAGGTGAATTGGCCATGCTAAATTGCCCATGATGTTAGGTGTAATAGTCAGGGATAAATATTGAGTAGGGGAATGGGTCTGGGTGGGTTACTCTTCAGGAGGATTGGTGTGGACTTGTTGGGCCAAACGGCCTGTTTCCATACTGCAGGGAATCTCATCTAATATATCATCTGAAAGACCTTCAGCAGTGCAACACTGCTTCAGTAAACTCAAAGGGATGATTTCTTCCACTTTTTCACTCTGACTAGATTTGCAACAAATGGCAAGTTTGCACAACTCCAATATGGATTGCAACATTAAAGGCGTGGGCGGCACGGTGGCACAGTGGTTAGCACTGCTGCCTCACAGCGCCTGTAGACCCGGGTTCAATTCCCGACTCAGGCGACTGACTGTGTGGAGTTTGCACGTTCTCCCTGTGTCTGCGTGGGTTTCCTCCGGGTGCTCCGGTTTCCTCCCACAGTCCAAAGATGTGCGGGTCAGGTGAATTGGCCAAGCTAAATTGCCCGTAGTGTTAGGTTAGGGGTATGGGTGGGTTGCGCTTCGGCGGGTCGGTGTGGACTTGTTGGGCCGAAGGGCCTGTTTCCACACTGTAAGTCTAATCTAATCTAAAAACCAGCTAACAGATACGGCAGTTTCTGGGGTGCAGGAATTGTGGGTAATATAGTCACCATTCTCAGAGACATTGAATATCTTGTTGTAGAAAGTTGACAATGTGCACACATGTCTCTTGCATATAGCTCATGACAGTGTCCTGCAACAGGCAAGCAATAAAAGGAGTATAAACAATGACTGCAGATTCTAGAAACCAGATTCTGGATTAGTGGTGCTGGAAGAGCACAGCAGTTCAGGCAACATCCAAGGAGCAGCGAAATCGACGTTTCGGGCAAAAGCCCTTCATCAGGAATAAAGGCAGAGAGCCTGAAGCGTGGAGAGATAAGCTAGAGGAGGGTGGGGGTGAGGAGAAAATAGCATAGAGTACAATAGGTGGGTGGGGAAGGGGATGAAGGTGATAGGTCGGGGAGGAGAGGGTGGAGTGGATAGGTGGAAAAGGAGATAGGCAGGTAGGACAAGTCTGGACAAGTCATGGGGACAGTGCTGAGCTGGACGTTTGGAACTAGGGTGAGGTGGGGGAAGGGGAAATGAGGAAACTGTTGAAGTCCACATTGATGCCCTGGGGTTGAAGTGTTCCGAGGCGGAAGATGAGGCGTTTTTCCTCCAGGCGTCTGGTGGTGAGGGAGAGGCGTGAAGGAGGCCCAGGACCTCCATGACCTCGGCAGAGTGGGAGGGGGAGTTGAAATGTTGGACCACGGGGCGGTGTGGTTGATTGGTGCGGGTGTCCCGGAGATGTTCCCTAAAGCGCTCTGCTAGGAGACGCCCAGTCTCCCCAATGTAGAGGAGACCGCATCGGGAGCAATGGATACAATAAATGATATTAGTGGATGTGCAGGTAAAACTTTGATGGATGTGGAAGGCTCCTTTAGGGCCTTGGATAGAGGTGAGGGAGGAGGTGTCGGTGCAGGTTTTACAGTTCCTGCGGTGGCAGGGGAAGGTGCCAGGATGGGAGGGTGGGTTGTAGGGGGGTGTGGACCTGACCAGGTAGTCATGGAGGGAACGGTCTTTGCGGAAGGTGAAAAGGGACGGGGAGGGAAATATATCCCTGGTGGTGGGGTCTTTTTGGAGGTGGCGGAAATGTTGGCGGATGATTTGGTTTATGCGAAGGTTGGTAGGGTGGAAGGTGAGCATTAGGTGTGTTCTGTCCTAGTTACGGTTGGAGGGGTGGGGTCTGAGGGTGGAGGTGCGGGATGTGGACGAGATGCGTTGGAGGGCATCTTTAACCACGTGGGAAGAGAAATTGCGGTCTCTAAAGAAGGAGGCCACCTGGTGTGTTCTGTGGTGGAACTGGTCCTCCTGGGAGCAGATACGGCGGAGGCGGAGGAATTGGGAATACGGGATGGCATTTTTGCAGGAGGTAGGGTGGGAAGAGGTGTAATCCAGGTAGCTGTGGGAGTCAGTGGGTTTGTAAAAAATGTCAGTGTCAAGTCAGTTGTCATTAATGGAGATGGAGAGGTCCTGGAAGGGGAGGGAGGTGTCAGAGATGGTCCAGGTAAATTTAAGGTCAGGGTGGAATGTATTGATGAAGTGGATGAATTGCTCAACCTCCTCGCGGAAGCACAAGGTGGTGCCAATGCAGTTATCAATATAGCGGAGGAAGAGGTGGGGAGTGGTCCCAGTGTAATTACAGAAGATCAACTGTTCTACATAGCCAGCAAAGAGACAGGCATAGCTGGGGCCCATACATGTGCCCATGGCTACCTCTTTAGTGTGGAGGAAATGGGAGGATTCGAAGGAGAAATTGTTAAGGGTGAGGACCAGTTCGGCCAAACGAATGAAAGTGTCGGTGGAAGGGTACTGTTGGGGACGTCTAGAGAGGAAAAAAACGGAGGGCTTGGAGGCCCTGGTCATGGCGGATTGCGGTGTATAGGGATTGGATATCCATGGTGAAGATGAGGCATTGGGGGCCGGGGAAACGGAAGTCTTGGAGGCCCTCCCACTCTGCCGAGGACATGGAGGTCCTTGGCCTCCTTCACCGCTGCTCCCTCACCACCAGACGCCTGGAGGAAGAACGCCTCATCTTCCGCCTCGGAACACTTCAACCCCAGGGCATCAACGTGGACTTCAACAGTTTCCTCATTTCCCCTTCCCCCACCTCACCCTAGTTCCAAACTTCCAGCTCAGCACTGTCCCCATGACTTGTCCAGACTTGTCCTACCTGCCTATCTCCTTTTCCACCTAACCACTCCACCCTCTCCTCCCTGACCTATCACCTTCATCCCCTCCCCCACCCACCCATTGTACTCTATGCTACCCTCTCCCCACCCCACCCTCCTCTAGCTTATCTCTCCACGCTTCAGGCTCTCTGCCTTTATTCCTGATGAAGGGCTTTTGCCCGAAACATTGATTTTGCTGCTCCTTGGATGCTGCCTGAACTGCTGTGCTCTTCCAGCACCACTAATCCAGAATAAAAGGAGTATATTGAGGGAGGCAGTGGGATGGCATGTTATTTGATGAAATCTTCCAGAATATGTTTGAGTCAGCATTAATAATACTAGCCCAACTTCCATCCGAAGATTGTAAAGTATGTTGGTGTTACTGTAATGCATTTCCTGAACTCAGTTGAAAAGTGTGGTGCTGGAAAAACACAGTCGGTCAGGCAGCATCCGAGGGGCAGGAGAGTCGATGTTTCGAGCATTAGCTCTACATCAGGAATGTGGGAATGGCCCAAGGGGGCTGACAGATAAATGGGAGGTGGGCTGGGGGTAACGTAGGTGGGAATGTGATAGGTGGATGAAGTTGAGGGTAAAGGTGATATGTTGGAGAGGAGGGTGTAACAGATAGGTGGGAAGGAAGATGGACAGGTAGGACAGTCCAAGAGGGTAGTGCCAAGTTGGAAGGTTGGATCTAGGATAAGATGGGGGGAAGGGAAATGGGGAGACAGGTGAAATCCACATCGATGCCTTGTGGTTGGAGGGTCCCAAGGTGGAAGATGAAGCGTTCCTCCTCCAGCCGTCGGGTGGATAGAGTTTGTCAGCGGAGGAGGTCCAGGACTTGCATGTTTTTGGCAGAGTGAGAGGGGGAGTTAAAGCCAACTTGCAGAATGTTTCAGAGAAAATCCCTGGGACACTCACACCAAACAATCCCACTGCCCTATGGCCAAACAATTTAACTCATCCCTTGTGATCAATTTTGAGATGTAAATCAAGCAACTAAACCAATATTGCCCGGTTTCCACTGACATTTGCTGGTTTACTTCCTCTATTAGCTCACAGGGGAATTCAACGCAAACAAGAAATGAGAACCAGCATCAGGAAGTTAAAACAAAAACTCACGTGGCACCAATGATGATTTTACTTATATTTTGTTACCAACAGTAACAACATGCACTTATATAGCACCTTTAACATAGTAACACATCGCAAGGTACTTCATAGCAATGTTATCAAACACAACATTAGGAACCAGCCAGTAAGGAAGTGTTAGGACAGGAGACCAAAAAGGGCAAGTATTAAGTAGCAGCTTAGAGGAAAGAAGCAGAGAGGTTTTAGGAAGCAACTCAATGATCCCCAACAGGGGATCACGAGTGTCCACTTGGTTTGAAGTAGTGCAGAGATCTCAGAGACATCGAATATCTTGTTGTAGACAGTTGGCAATGTGCACACTTGTCTCTTACACAGAGCTCGTGACAGTGTCCTCAGAGGGCATTGCTGCAGCTCCACATCAGACCCTACAAACCCGATGGGGTCAGTGCACATTATCAGAGGCAGCTAGGGTTTAAATCCACAGCTAGAACATAAAAGAGAGTCCAACGTTTGTTTGAGGAGCCCTTTTGTGAAACTGGACCATTCTAACCTCAGCCATCAGTGACTGTTATAATCCCGGGCATGTAGTGATTGTAGCGAGGTCAGACAAGTGGACCTCATAGAATCTGAATTCCCTGATTGGGGCCATTAACCTGGTCCAATCAGGGAGTCCTGGCTGACAGGTATAAACAGTTCTGTTCACTCTAGGAGCTGGGTCTGGTCTCGCTGGATCAGTAACGTATAGCATGCACATGTAAATAAAGGATGGCTGGGTGATGGGATACTGGCCTTTGCAGAACTATTTCAGGACAGTATCAACAATCTTAGCCATAAATATCAAGAAATTAAAATGTGGAAATTGAAAAGATACAGATAAGCAAATGGAGAGTGCAGGAGGGTATGCCAGGAGCAGCACCAGGGATACCTGAAAATCAACCTGGTGAAGTTACCAAACAGGACTACTTACATGCCAACAGCAGAAGCAGCAAGTGATAGACTGAGCTAAACAAGCCACACCAATGGCTCAGTCTAAGTTCTTCTGTCCTGCCACATCCCCTGAATGGTGGTGGGCAATTAAACAACTCACTGGAGGAGCAGAAAGCTCCACAAATATCCCATTCATCAATGATTAGATTAGATTAGATTTACAGTGTGGAAACAGGCCCTTCGGCCCAACAAGTCCACACCGACCCGCCAAAGCGAAACCCACCCATACCCCTACATTTACCCCTTACCTAACACTACGGGCAATTTAGCATGGCCAATTCACCTAACCCGCACATCTTTGGACTGTGGGAGGAAACCGGAGCACCCGGAGGAAACCCACGCTGACACGGGGAGAAAGTGCAAACTCCACACAGTCACTCGCCTAAGTCGGGAATTGAACCCGGGTCTCAGGCGCTGTGAGGCAGCAGTGCTAACCACTGTGCCACCGTGCCGCCAATGATGGAAGAGCCCAGCACATCGGTGCAAAAGATAAGGCTGAAACTTTTGCAGCAATCTTCAGCCAGAAGTGCCGAGTAGATCATCCATCTTGGCCTCCTCCAGTGATCCCTAGCATCACAGATACCAGTCTTCAGCCAATTCAATTGACTCCATTTGATGTCAGGAAATGGTTAGAGACAATGTATATAGCAACGACTATGGGCCTTGACAACTTGCCGGCAATAGTACTGAAGACTTGTACTTCAGAACTGGCCAAGAAGAGGAGAGGGGATAGAAGAGAACATGGGATCACTAACAGAGTAGAAAGGCAAGATTAGGTTTATTGAAAGAGGAGGAAAAGGAGGGGGAGGAGGGAGGAAGGAGGAAGAGGAGATGGTTATGGGGAAGGGCAAGTGGAAGAAGCTTTGTTTCCTTTTGTTTGTAAAAATGTGCTTTATTCACAAATTATTTCCAAGAACATTTATAGACAGTACAAGTCAGACATGACAGAAAACAAAATAAACATATCACTTTTCTCATTTAAGCATTGCACCCCTAGATGTCTCCTTTCAAATGGGAAATCAGAGCATTTATTAAATGTGACTAGAATCTATTTACATTCTAATACAAGCCATGAGAGGTCCTGTACATTAACAGACCATGGAAATACATATCCTGGCAGAACGATCTAAGCCATTCTCCCTGTGCCTTGCTAGCTGCTGTCCCAGGTGACAGTGTGTCCCTCGGTCATGGCCTTGTCATCGCAAGACTTGGTTTCTGGACAGACAACCCAACCAGGGCCAGAAGCTGGGTTCCTGAGTCCTGTGTGGATCCTTGCCACTGCAAAGTGCTGTGCACTCAATGGGTGAGTGGGGGTCACTCTGAATGCTGTTCCTCTGGGACCTCCCTCTGATTTTCCAGCCAGATTGATTGGCCAGGCACCTGTTTTGTTATTATGGCTCCTACTCTGCCTGGTAATACAATTCACCCAACTGGAAGGCCACTTGTGTCTGCAGTCGGAGAGTTGACCCTTCCACAGGCTCCCACTAACTTGCTTTTTTGAGGCCTCTGCATTGATTTGATTTATATAGTGACAGAGTTCAGGATAAGACTGGAGAGGAGTCAGGAGTAAGGTGAGGAGCTGGGTTACAGCAGAGGCAAGTGTGAGTTAGGGATCAGATGCAAAGAATAGCCTTGTTTATTTTAATGTGTTTAATTAATTCAAACTTCAATGAATGAGTTCCATTCCTGCTGCATTAAACTGGATACTCATGCTGAAAGGGTGAACATAGAACCTCTGACTTCAGTGAATGGATATGAGATAAACCAAGGTCCAGATTAGAGTGATGCTGGAAAAGCTCAGCAGGTTAGGCAGTATCTGAGGAGCAGGAAAATCAACGTTTTGATTCCTGATGAAGGGCTTTTGCCCAAAATGTTGATTTTTCTGTTCCTCAGATGCTGCCTGACCTGCTATGCTTTTCCAGCATCACTCTAATCTTGACTCTGATCTCCAGCATCTGCAATCCTCACTTTCACCTATGGGATAAACCAAGGTGATTAATCAGCTCCTTCTGCACTGTCTGGGGTAACCTCTGAAAGCCTGGGTAATGACGTACATATTTCATCTCTGGTGTACAGGGAATGTGTACCACATCTATGTCAGATATTTTGGTAGAAGTTTTTCTTTTTCTAACAATTCGAGGTGGTTAATGGTTCTTTGAGCTTCAGTCACGCAGAGAGACAAACCTCCTCCCAATGTAGCATCCAACCAAGTCTGAAATAATTTCAGGGCGTTTGATTATTATTGGGAGGTTTATCTCATGAGATGATTCCACGTGAAAAGGATTCTGTTCCAATCCCAATGTGAGCTTTGTAAGTTTCATTCAGCTCCCCCAGGTACTATTCTCAATGCAGTTTGAAGAAAGGTTTGAGTTGTGATTGCCCTCCTCACATCCTTGAGAGATTCATGTCACTAGACAGTAAGTTGAATATTATTGAAACGGGATAGGGGAGGGGCAAGAAAAATAAGTAGTGAGGAGGAGAAAGCAAGGAGGGATGGGGGGGCAAGGGAGAGTAGTTGTGGAGTGAAATAACTCCACAGAGGTCAGTATCCTATCACCAAGTCACCCTTTATTTAACACTGATCCAGCTCCTTTAGAGCCAACTCTCAGAGTGAGCAGAACTACCCCCACTCCGGCTTATATCTGTCAGCCAGGGCTCCCTGATTAGGCCAGATTAATAGTCCCATCCAGATTAATAGTCCCATCCAGATTAATAGTCCCAATCAGGGAATTCCTATTCTATGAGGTCCACCCGGCTGACCACATTGCAATCAATACAGGGAGGAGGGTCAGACAGGGAAGAAAGATGACGAGGTGGGAAACAAGAGAGAAGAGGACAGCAGGGGAGGGGAGGGGAAAAGGAGGGGAAATGGGAGAAGGGGAGGAAAAGGGAAGAGAGGGGAGAACGGAGGGGAGAGAAGAAAAGGGGGAAGAGAGGGGAGAACGGAGGGGAGAGAAGAAAAGGGGGAAGAGAGGGGAGAACGGAGGGGAGAGAAGAAAAGGGGGAAGAGAGGGGAGAACGGAGGGGAGAGAAGAAAAGGGGGAAGAGAGGGGAGAACGGAGGGGAGAGAAGAAAAGGGGGAAGAGAGGGGAGAACGGAGGGGAGAGAAGAAAAGGGGGAAGAGAGGGGAGAACGGAGGGGAGAGAAGAAAAGGGGGAAGAGAGGGGAGAACGGAGGGGAGAGAAGAAAAGGGGGAAGAGAGGGGAGAACGGAGGGGAGAGAAGAAAAGGGGGAAGAGAGGGGAGAACGGAGGGGAGAGAAGAAAAGGGGGAAGAGAGGGGAAGGGCGAAGTGGAGTTGGAAAGGCTGTGAGAAGCTCTGGGAATGAGGAAGAAGGAGGATAGAGGGAGTTGGGAGGAAAGGATGGAAGCTATGGGGAGATTTGACATCAGTTTAAAGTTTGCCCTTCTTTTACTCTTTCAGTTTACTTGATCTCTTAGTAATTTGAGACACTCTTGCACTTGAATTGTCAGGAATCAGGAGAAACCAGTTCTGCGGACAGTCAGGGTACACTGCAGCACGCTCAGCTCTGTCCATGCGCAACCTGGAGAAGAGATGGGTAAGAACCAGGGTCAGAGGACCCATTATTGTTTCAGATATAAGGATGAATTTCAGGCAATTAGTTTTTGAACGGGATTTTCTGAGGTTGTGGAAAATTTATTACATCATCAGGAAGTGTAGAGAACATTGAGCTGCTCTTGGGATTTCGTAATGTGACACTGTCACTCTAGTTTCATGGCAATATTTACTCAATACTGCGTGCCTGATTTTAATTCCTTAAAATAGCTGCTGTCTACGCCAATTATTATTTATAATGCAAGTGACCAATTTGCAAGGGGTCAGAAGTCTTACTGAGATCACTTGCTGATTTGTATAACACAAATTGTCTTCAGCTCTGGATTTACTCTGAGCTACAAAACCCATCGGATAGAAGGAACAATGCTTTCCTGTGTGCCTCTGTGTCAGTTCCTGAATACACACATTGGGTAAATAATATCCGTCTCAGAGCTCAATGTGGACATGTACAGCACACCCTCAGCGCTTCATCTGACTACATCCTGGAATGGGATTGAACCTAATTCAAAGACAAGATGGGGCTCCCCCACTGGGGCATCAGTGACACGTATTCATTGGGGAAATGGGTCAGATGCTGCACACACACCTTCACACTGGTGGCTGCAGCTCCCAGTGGTTTATTTTTTATTTGTTCATAAAGTTGAGCATCATTGGCTTAGATCGGCATTTATTGGCCATTCCTCATTAGCCAGGGAATGGTTAAGAATCAACCACACTTTTCTGGGTCTGGAATCATAGAATCTCAACAGTACAGAAAGAGGCCATTCAGCCCATTGAGTCTGCACTGACCCTCTGAAATGCATCCCATCCAGAACCACCACCACCTCCCCCCCCCACCTTATTTACCATGGCTAATCCACCTAGACTGTATATCGTCCAGACTGAGTCACATGTAGCCAGACAAGATCAGGACGACACTGTTATTTACCCAAAGAACATTAATTAAGTTTTACGACAACTGACAGTGGTTGTGTAATCTCTTTTTATTCTAGATTTTATTGAATTCAAAGTTTACTGTCTGCCTTGGTGGGATTCGAACCAGCTCCCCAGCACATTAACTTGGAGTTCTGGATGGCCAGTGCAATGACATTACCACAACATCACAACCTCCCCATAGACACACATCCTCATCCCTCCCCAGTCACTGAACAACAAGGACTCTGACATGACCTAGTCTCTGTCTTTCCTGTTTTGCAGATAATCCACAAGAGGACCAGATGACAGTCACTGCCGCCAGTGAAATCCTGCTCCATGTCAAGGGTCAACTTACACGTATGAACAACACCGAACCAGGAGACAGTAAGGAGAGATCCACTTGAAGTCTATTCATTCCCAGAAAATCTGTGAATTGAATTTAGTCAATATCTTGAATTTTTTAAAAAAAGAAACAATTTACGTTTCTATAGCACCTCTCATATGCTCAGGACATCCCAATGCATTCAAGGGTAATGGAGTACATCTTGCAGTGTAGTCCCTGATGTAAGAAACATTTCAGCCACTCTGTGTACATTAAGCTTGCAAACAGCAAAGTGATCATTTATTCTCTTCACAGAATGTGGGTGTTGCTGGCATGACCACCTTTTGTTTCATGTCCCTAATTGCCCTTGAGCTGCCTGTCATGCTTAACCATAAACAGTCATAGAGTCCGACAGCTCGGAAACTGGCCCTTTGGCCCAAGCTGGAGGGCTTTTGCCCGGAATGTCGGTTTTCCTGCTCCTTGGATGCTGTGCTGTGCTTCTCCAGCACCACTCTGATCTAAACTCAAACTGGTCCATGCTGACTAAAATGTCCATCCACGCTAATTCCAATTCCCTGCACTTCGCTCATATCATTCTAAACCTTTCCTATCCATGGTTAAAAATCACACAACACCAAGTTATAGTCCAACAGGTTTAATTGGAAGCACACTAGCTTTCGGAGCGACGCTCCTTCATCAGGTGATTGTGGAGGGCTCGATCAAAACACAGTATAGCAAAAATTTGCAGTGTGATGGAACTGAAATTATACATTGAAAAATTGATTGTCTGTTAAGTCTTTCATCTGTTAGAATACAGTGATAGTTTCACTTCTTTCATGTGTAAATCACAAAATCTTTTTTTAATTAACAAGTTGCATTCTCGGGTTAGCTGTTAACAATGGTGATAGCTAGACAATACGTTGAAGGTGTTGGCCCCCTGTGTTCTCTGTCTATGCCATGATGTTTAGATTGATTCTAACCTAAAAAGTGAGATAACAGAGTTTTACATGAATTCATGCAGTTTTTGAGCTCAGAGTTCTACATGAATGCATGCAGTTTTTGAGCAAAGCACAATGTAACCCTGCAAGTATTAATTCACCCCACAAAATATATGTGTGCATGTGGGTCTTTGTCTGTGTGTGTAGGTCTGTCTGGGGTGGGGGTTGAGAGTGTGAGAAAGTGTACTTGTGTGTATGTAGTGAGTGCAGAGTGTCTTAGGTCTGTGAAGGGGTGCATGTGTGAGTGTGGGATTGTGTGTGTCTGTAAAGGTGTGTGTGGGTGTCTGTGTGCATGTCTGTGTATATGTGTGTCCGTGTGTATGTGTGTATACATATACACACGTTTCCTATTCATGTATCTGCCCAAATACCTTTTAAATGTTGTTAATGTACTCACTTCAACCACTTCCACTGGCAGCTCATTCCATATGCATACCACCCTGTGTGTAAAGAAGTTGCCCCTCAGGTTCCCTTTTATTCTTTCCCCTCTAACCTTAAACTGATGCTCTCTAGTCCTTGATTCCCTGACCTTGGTTAAAAGACTGGGTGCCTTCACCCTATCCATGCCTCTCATAACCTTATACACCTCAGTAAGGTCCCCCCTTAGTCTCCTACGCTCTAAAGAAAAAATCCTAGCTTGTCCAATCTCCCCTTTAACTCAGACCATTGAGTCCTGGCAACATCCTTGTAAAAGTCAGAGGGCAATTAAGAGTCACGCACACTCCTGTTGGTTTGGAGTCACATGTTGGCCAGATCTGGAAAGAGGAGAAAGTGAGGTCTGCAGATGCTGGAGATCAGAGCTGAAAATGTGTTGCTGGAAAAGTGCAGCAGGTCAGGCAGCATCCAAGGAACAGGAAATTCGACGTTTCGGGCATAAGCCCTTCATCATTCCTGATGAAGAGCTTATGCTCGAAACGTTGAATTTCCTGTTCCTTGGATGCTGCCTGACCTGCTGCACTTTTCCAGCAACACATTTTCAGCTCAGATCTGGAAAGAGAAAGTGAGGACTGCAGATGCTGGAGATCAGAGTCAAAACGTGTGGTGCTGGAAAAGCACAGCTGGTCAGGGAGCATCAGAGCAGGTGAGTCAACATAAGCTCTTCATCAGGAATGGTCTGGACAGCAGATTTGCTTTCTTAAGGAGCATTAATGAACCAGATTTTTTTTTACATTCAGTCATAGTTGTTATGGTGACCATCATGATATCTAGCTTTATACTCAAGACTGACCAATTTCATTGAAGTTCCACTAGTTGCTGTGGTGGGTTTCAAACCCATCTTCCTCCAAACTAATGAGCCTGAGCCTGCCCACAGAAGGGAAATTGTATTATGTCCTTTAAAATAGTCCCACCGAATCTGATATGAGATGGCGCCTCTGACTGTGCAGCACTCACTCAATGCTGCCCCAGGAGGGTTGATCAAAATTATCTGGTCACATTTGAATCGGCTAGGGCTATTTTCCCTGGAGCATTGGAGGCTGAGGGGTGATGTTATAAAATCATGGATAGGATGAATAGACAAGGTCTTTTCCCTGGGATGGGGAAGCCCAGAACTAAAGGGCATAGGTTTAAGGTGAGATGGGAAAGATTTAAAAGGGAACTAAAGGACAACATTTTCACACAGAGGGTGGTGCATGTGTGGAATGAGCTGCCAGAGGAAGTGGTGGAGGTTGGTACAATTACAACATTTAAAAGGCATATAGATGGGCATACGAATAGGAAAGGTTTAGAGGGATATGGGCCAAATGCTGGCAAATGGAACTAGATTAGGTTAGGATATCTGGTCAGCATGAAAGAGTTGGACTGAAGGATGTGTTGCCATGCTGTACAGTAACTAGATTAGATTACTTACAGTGTGGAAACAGGCCCTTTGGCCCAACAAGTCCACACCGACCCACCGAAGCGCAACCCACCAATACCCCTACATTTACCCCTTACCTAACACTACGGGCAATTTAGCATGGCCAATTCACCTGACCTGCACATCTTTGGACTGTGGGAGGAAACCCACGCAGGCATGGGGAGAACGTGCAAACTCCATACAGTCAGTCGCCTGAGGTGGGAATTGAACCCGGGTCTCAGGCACTGTGAGGCAGCAGTGCTAACCACTGTGCCACCGTGCCGCCCCAAAACTGGAGCACCCATAGGAAACCCAAGAAGGCACAGGGAGAATGTGCAAACTCTACACAGTCGCCTGAGGCTGGAGTCGAACCTGAGACCCTGGTGCTGTGAGGCAGCAGTGCTAACCACTGAGCCACCATGCTGCCCCAAAATGAGTGTTGGACTTGACCTTCCATGTCAGACACTCGTATATTGGTCCCAGTGAGGTGACAGTGAACAACTTCAGGAAAACAGGGGAGAAAATTACATTAACTAAAAACTGGAAATAAGTTTGGATTCTTGAGATAGAGGTTGAGTGGCATCCCCATAGGAAATAAGTTTCCGAAAGTAGGTAACTTCAATGGACCTTCCGTGTCACACTCAGGGTCTAAGACGGGCCCTGCAATAAATCCCATGGTTCTTACAGGGTCTGCTGTACTTGGTCAGACACAGCATTGGCAGTGTGGAGCATAAACAGCTAAGGATGTGCCTGTGATTTCCACCCTGGTCACACCTCCTCCAATGTGTCATGAAAAGGGAAGCTCATCACAGTCACATTCACACAAGAGATGGTTCTGGGGTTGGGAAGGAAACCTGAAATATATTACATTAGGAATTAAATAGAATTCCTTCATGCAGAGAGATCTAGTGAACATTAATCCAATTCAGGAGAATCTTCTCACCTGAGAGTGTTTAGATGGTGGAACTCACTACCTCATGAAATAAGTAATGCAGTTGTAACTAAGAGAATACTTGATAAACATTTGAGAAAAAATAATAGAAGAATATTGTGATAGAGCGTGACAGAGAGGGAATGGGAGAAACCTTATGTTGAAGCTGAACACCAGCACGGACTGATGCTTGTTTTTCTCTTCTTCACATTTCAATTTTCAGTCAGAGATGAAAAACACTTTAAAAAAATCAGGTTGTGAAGGCAGCAATGAGAAATGTGAAGTGTTGGGAATTCACTTGATGCAAGCTGACCTCATTTTTCTCCATTTCTAGGTGACAGTGTAAATGTTCGAGCGGTTATCATTGCTGTGTGCTTGCTGATCCTGGCTGGAATCTTGTTGACCATGATCTTAGTCCAGTACTACAGACATGGGCGCTGCTTTCAAAGTAGGTGCAGAAAATGTCTCACTAATTGGAAGGATCACTAACCCTACAACTGGATCACAAAATGTAACTTAGGATTAGTGGACAAGGTTGAAGTTCAGAGTGAAAAGAAAAAATGCTGGAAATTACAATGGTCAGGCAGCATTAGATTAGATTCCCTACAGTATGGAAACAGGCCCTTCGGCCCAACAAGTCCATGTTGACCCTCTGAAGAGTAACCTACCCAGACCCTTTCCCCTGACTAATGCACCTAACACTACAGGCAATTTTGCAGGGTCAATTCACCTAGCCTGCATATCTTTGGATTGTGGGAGGAAATCCATGCAGACACAGGTAGAATGTGCAAACTCAGCACAGACAGTCACCCAAGGCTGGAATTGAACCAGCAATCCTAGTATTGTGAAGCAGTAGTGCTAACCACTGAGCCACCATGCTGTGCATCCACAAAGAGTGATCAAGCTAACATTTCAAATCTGGATTAGTCTTCTTCAGAGCTGATCACGACTCGAAACTTTAGCTTACTGTCTGTCCATGGGTGCTGCCTGACCCATTGTGATGTCCAGTACTTTTTTGTTTTCAGTACGAATTCCAGCATCCGCAATAATTTATTCCTACTTTGAAATTCAAAGGTGGCTCAGTAAAACCACTAAATCTAATTCCTAACTCTATTAACCAGAAATCCAATCTAAACCTAACCCGCTTCATGAAATATAGTCCCAAGAATTAAACGTAACAGTAATGCTTAGTGCTTGGTTTTAAGATATCATATTTGGATTTGGGGGTTGTTGGGATCCATTATTAAGGTTAGGCAGCGTAAGAAACTTTATTGTTAGGTAGTGCTCACGTAAGGTAGTATTAGCAAGTCTGGAAATTGTTAGCTTCACTAGACAACAGTAAGCCATTATGTTACACTAAGAACAGACTGAAAAGCTGATGGCATAGCCTGAAGAGGCCCTAGGGAGGGTGAACAGATAACAGGACATTGAAACCGTGTTAGATTGCACGTAGCTCATACTGAGGTAACAGAATGTTATCAGCTTTGGGACCAATCCCATAAGAGAATACCGCATCCTACCAAATAAGGATGTAGCACTGGGATGCGAGGGGGCTAAAAAGCTAGACAAAGAGAACAATAGATCAGAAAGTGCTTTCTCCAGTGAGCAGCAAATCTCACTGTATTTTGTACGGCTCTCTCTCATTAAACCAGCTTATATTTTGAATCAGATCCAGTGTTTCTCTCCTCCAAACGAACACGGGGACGGTAGCCCGTCCTAACAGGGTTAACATTAAAATCACTGCCTTTTAGATTGACCAGCAACAAGGCTACCTTTAATAATTCATTCCCTCTTAGTGACTCAGCTGAAAATGTATTGCTGGAAAAGCGCAGCAGGTCAGGCAGCATCCAAAGAGCAGGAGAATCGATGTTTTGGGCATAAGCCCTTCTTCAAGAAGGCTTATGGCCGAAACGCCGATTCTCCTGCTCCTTGGATGCTGCCTGACCTGCTGCGCTTTTCCAGCAACACATTTTCAGCTCTGATCTCCAGCATCTGCAGTCCTCACTTTCTCCTCTGAGTGACTGGACAATATTGTAACTGCACTATGTGAGGGATCCCAATAAAATAATAGGATAACCACAGGGAATCTGACAGTGAATCAAAAATATCCAGAGAAACCTGGAGAGGTTCAATCCTAGATTGGGATTGATTTTGCTGAGCTGGTGCATTTAGCTTCACAGTGTCAGGGAACTGCACAGAGGGAAGTCCCATACCTCTGAAGCTCTCTGTTTGAAGGTGTAGATAGATGAAAGACAAGGATCGAGTCACATTTAGTGGCGGCATGCTCAGGGTTAAAGCTCACACGGATGAGGTAGCAGAGGCATTGGAAACAGTCTTTGAGGTTATAAAGCATCAGAACTACAGGAGAGAGGGGGAAAGACTGAAAAAAATTGATCAAAATCATTGTGAGAGGATATGTGCATGTGAGGGGTCACGTGTGTGAGGGTGTAGGGTATGTGATTGTGAAAGATGTATGTGTTTGTGGGGAGCGATGGGTGAATGAGGGGGTGGTCAGTGAGTGTGTGTGTGTGTGTGTGTGTGTGTGTGTGGTATGTGTGTAAGGTGTGTGTTTGAGTGAGGGTGAGTACTTGTGTGGGATGTGTGTGCACATGTGTGCAAGCACGCATATAGGGGGAGTAAGTGTGCATGGGTGCGTGTGTGTGTCTGTAGGCTCTCGTGGGTACACATGTGGGGAGTAAGGTCTAAACTGTGTGTGAGGTGTAAGTGTGTGCATGAGAGAGAGAGTGTGTCTGTGTCTAATCTGTGTGTCCATGTGAGGGGTGTGTGTGTGTGCGTGTGTGTGTGTGTATACATGTGAGGGGTAAGTTTGTGATCTGTGTGTATGTGTGAAGAGTAAGTGTGTATATACGTATGAGGTGTAAGTGTGTGTATGTGAGAGAGAGTGTGTGTGTGTGTCTAATCTGTGTGTCCATGTGAGTGTGTGTGTGTGTGTGTGTGTGTGTGTGTGTGTGTGTGTGTGTGTGTATATACATGTGAGGGGTAAGTTTGTGATCTGTGTGTATGTGTGAAGGGTAAGTGTGTATATACGTATGAGGGGTGAGTGTGTGTGTGTGTGTGAGAGTTAAGTATGTGTGTGTGTGTAAGCATTATGCCCTCTCTGGAGTCTAAGGACTTTCTGATTGCTTCAGTGAGCTGAGTTGCTGACACTGCTCCTTTTTGTCTTTTACAGAACCCAAACTGTTCTTCAGCCAAAATGTTCTCAGGTATAGTTGACAATCTTCACTGGAACATCACTTTGGATGGTTTAGAAGTTTGCTCACTGGCTGCTCTGTTCATCAATATATCAACTTTACTGTGTCATACAGAGCAGGAATGTGTGGCTATAATGTAGCAAAAACAGATCAATAGGCTGGATCTCTGCCCTCTCAAGAAGAGGAGGCTGAGAGGTGACCTAATTGAGATGATTAAAATGATGGCACAATGGCTCAGTGGTTGACACTGCTGCCTCAGCACCAGGAACTTGGGTTCGATTCCAGCCTCGGCCAATTATTTATGTAAAGTTTGCACATTCTCCCTGTGTCTGCATAGGTTTCCTCCAGGTGCTCCGGTTTCCTCCCACAGCCCAATGATGTGCAGGTTAGGTAGATTGGCCATGCTAAATTGCCCACGGTGTCCAGGGATGTGTAGATTAGGTGGATTAGCCTTGGGAAATGTAGGATTACAGGGATAGGAGGGATGCTCTTTGAAGGGTCAGTGCAGACTTGACGGGCCAAATTGCCTCTTTCTTCACTGCATGGATTCTACTAAATGTTTGATTGGTTAGACACAGAGAGGTTGTTTCCTTTCATGGGAAAAGACATCAATATAAGGTAGTCCCCAAGAAATCTAAATGGGAATTCAAAAGAAACTTCTTCACTCTCAGAGAGTGGAGAGAATGTGATTGGCCAAAGTGAATGATGTCAATGAATTTAAGAAGAAATGAGTCAAGCCGATAGGGAGAAGGGATTGGAGGGAATAGTGGGAAATTTAGATGAGGAAAGGTGGGAGGAGTCTCTAGTGGGCAACCCAGCATGGACTGGTCAGGTCGAATGGCCTGATTCTGTGTCATAAATTCTGTGTAATCCTCAGAAGCTGCAGCTATGAACCATTTTAGTGAGGTTTCTGGGGGCAGCAGTGGTCAGGGATGTAGAGGGGCTCAGATGGATGATGGATAAGGGTATGGACAGGCAGTGCGTGTGTAGAGGGTTTACACGTCCCGAGCTGTTTGTGGGCTGGAGAGTTGGTAAAATCTACCCAGGATTCCTGCTCCTTTCGAACCTTGTACTGACAATGGTCAAGGATCTAGTGTGAGATCCTTGAAGTCAGATAAGTTCTGCTGACACTCAAAATCCAGCTATCTGAGTGTCCAACATTCAAAACTAGACATTATATAATCAGATATGCAGCAGCAAGTTGACAGTGTGTCATCAAATGTCCTGAATATAACTCTGCTTCTACACCAGATCTATGTGTTCATAGTAAGAAATAAGTATTGAGATTTTGCTTCAAAATGGTGTGCAGTCAGTCAGAATTAAATTGCTGTATGCAAAGTCACTGTGCCAATTAGAAAATGCTCAGAAATTTCCAGCTGCAATTCAGAAAACATCTGACATTTTCCTGAAAAGGCAGTTTGTTTATTTGTCACCTCTAAAATGTAATGTCTGGCTCATATATACACGGTGATGTCTGGAGTGTAATGTCTGGCTCATGTGAGTATATGGTGATGTCTGGAGTATAATGTCTGGCTCATGTGTGTACACGGTGATGTCTGGAGTATCATGTCTGGTCATGTGTGTACACGGTGATGTCTGGAGTGTAATGTCTGACTCATGAGTGTACACGGTGATGTCTGGAGTGTAATGTCTGGCTCATGTGTGTACGCGATGATGTCTAGAGTATAATGTCTGGCTCATGTTTGTACATGGTGATGTCTGGAGTATAATGTCTGGCTCATGTTTGTACACAATGATGTCTGGAGTGTAATGTCTGGCTCATGTGTGTATACGGTGATGTCTGAAGTATAATGTCTGGCTCATGTGTGTACACGATGTCTAGAGTATAATGTCTGGCTCATGTTTGTACATGGTGATGTCTGGAGTGTAGTGTCTGGCTCATGTGTGTACACGGTGATGTCTGGAGTATCATGTCTGGTCATGTGTGTACACGGTGATGTCTGGAGTGTAATGTCTGACTCATGAGTGTACACGGTGATGTCTGGAGTGTAATGTCTGGCTCATGTGTGTACGCGATGATGTCTAGAGTATAATGTCTGGCTCATGTTTGTACACAATGATGTCTGGAGTGTAATGTCTGGCTCATGTTTGTACATGGTGATGTCTGGAGTGTAGTGTCTGGCTCATGTGTGTGCACGATGATGTCTGGAGTGTAATGTCTGGCTCATGTGTGTACACGGTGATGTCTGGAGTATCATGTCTGGCTCATGTGTGTACACAGTGATGTCTGGAGTGTAATGTCTGGCTCATGTGTGTATACAGTGATGTCTGAAGTATAATGTCTGGCTCATGTGTGTACACGATGATGTCTAGAGTATAATGTCTGGCTCATGTGTGTGCACGATGATGCCTGGAGTGTAATGTCTGGCTCATGTGTGTACACGGTGATGTCTGGAGTATCATGTCTGGTCATGTGTGTACACGGTGATGTCTGGAGTGTAATGTCTGGCTCATGTGTGTATACAGTGATGTCTGAAGTATAATGTCTGGCTCATGTGTGTACACGATGATGTCTAGAGTATAATGTCTGGCTCATGTGTGTGCACGATGATGTCTAGAGTATAATGTCTGGCTCATGTGTGTGCACAGTGATGTCTGGAGTATCATGTCTGGCTCATGTATGTACATGGTGATGTCTAGAGTATAATGTCTGGCTCATGTCTGTACACGGTGATGTTTGGAGTGTAATGTCTGGCTCATGTGTGTACGCGGTGATATCAATGACAAAAGATTCTGTAGTGCAGGGCAGAGTAGTGTCTTTACCACTGGACTAGAAGTTCAGGGTTCGTGTTCCACATCAGGACTTGTTGGTCATGGAAGGGATGATTGAGAGCCTAAAAACACTTGCAATGAGCCTGATGGCAGGCGGTAGGTAAGGCGGGGACAGTTTCCTGGTCAGCATCCTGTAGAAGGTAATGGCAAACTATCACTGTATTTTGGTCATGTGGGTGATCCAATTAAATGGAAGGCCTTGGCCCCATCCTTGGAAATGAGAACAGGAGGTTTGATACAAGACGGGATATTGATCAATATTCTGTAGCTGTGTCGTCAGGAAATGGTCCATGATAAAGTAGACCAGATATTTTAACAATGTACCAAGCTACAAAGGTGGGTAATGCCCTGGGTTAGGGCTCAGGTTCTTTGATATCAGGCAGTATACTTTATGGTACTGTGCAATGAATGGTTACTGAAGCTGGAAATTATCCATTGAGTTCTAACAAAGAACAACAGCAGACCATTCAGCCCTTTAAACTTGTTCTGCTATTCAATAGAGTCATGGCTGATCTGATTTTAACCTCAACTTTTATATATTGCAGATAATCTTCATCCCCTTAGTCATCGGGAGTCGGTCTATTTTTCCTTAAAAATATTTAAAGATTCCACAGCTTTTTGAGGTAGGGAATTCCAAAGATTCCCAACTCTCTGAGAGAGAAAAAAAGACATTTTTCATCTTTGTCTTATATGGGTATTCCCTTATATTTAAACTATTACTCGTAGTTCCACATTCTCCCACAAGATGAATCATCCTTTCAACATCTACTTGGTCAAGTCCCCTCAGCATTTTGTATCTTTTAAGTACCTCTGACTCTTCTAATCTCCACAGGCTTAGTCTGTCTGGCCTTTCTTCATAAGGCAATCCAGCTATTAGTCTGGGAAACCTTCTCTGAACTGCTGGCTGGAGGGGACCTTGTTCGGTGAGGACAGAGTCAAGCCTCAGTTGAATTCTCTTCCCATCCCCTTGCTGAGGAGCTTCAGTGAGATCCCACACTGAGATGGGCACTGGGTCGAGATGGTGGCAAATCTCCTCGTGTGCACGTGACCAAACTCTAGCAAGGCGCAGAGCAGCTGGAGGGTTCCTGGGTATTTGGAGGATGGTGGGGTGCTGATGGTGATTTGTGAGTGGTATACAGACAGATGGTCAGCGGGCTGGTCACACAGAGATGGAGATGACAGGGGTGAAAGTGCTGCAGGAATGTATCAGACCTCAACTCCTGGATTCTTCTGCAGAGACTTGAAATCTATCCAGTTGGAGTTTGATCCACCATTTACCATCAGTGGGATGATGAAGACTAGAGGAAATCTAAGCTCAAACCAGGAGTTCCAGTATCAGAACATGAGGACTCGAGATGAGGATTTGTACCCTGCTGTTGATGAGCAACATTAAAGAGGCTGTGAAAGAGATGTGACCTCATCATCGCCAGGGACTTTTGTGACAAAACCAAGTAAAAGCTTGCATTTATTGCTTTTTCTTTGGTGCTGGGCTGTGGTAGTGGGGAAGTAAACTTACTGATTGCTCTCAGGAAAATCTGAGCTTTTGTTACTTGTGATTTGTTTAGCAATACACTGAGTGCAGATACGTCTGGTCCAAACCAAATGTGCAATAACCCAATAATAAGATCATCGTGAGAGAGAAGTGGAAATGACTCAGCTAACTACAGAAGAACTCTTGTATTTATTTAGTGCCTTATGCAACCTCTCGATGTCACAGAGCATGTTACAGCCAAAGATATGGCTTTTTTCAAAGTGTACTCACTGTTGAAACGTTAAAAAAAAACCCTGCAGTCAATTCACACACAGGAAAATCCCAGAAAAATTGATGAATTAATAGTCATATGTTTTGATTTAGTGACATTTGATGACTCATGACCTTAAGACATCTCCTTCCCAATCATCCTAAACTCCAGATCCACAGGCCTAATCTGTCAAGGAGGGAATTGAGAATTCAGTCCATCAGGAGGGAATTGAATATTAGTGGTTATTCCGGACAGCCACTTGGTGGATTGGGTGCCCCACCTTGCTGGCATTGCTTGGCTCTTTGGCGTTCTCTGCATTTCCAATGCACCCACATCAGGCAGGATGCAAAAGGTTTTCGGGAATGTGGAGTGAGCACCAAGGATTGGCAGGGTTGGGCTTCAGTTCATTGGAAAAGCTGAGATCATCCTTCTTAAACCAATGAAGGTTAAAAGGGACCTTTACGGATGTGTTTGAAATCAAGAATTTGATTGCAGGAAAGGTAGAGCTGTGCAGCATTCTAGGCTTCATTCATCGAGGCACAGAAAGGGGGAGGTTACGGTGAACTGGGTGGCACAGTGGCTTATTGGTTAGCACTGCTCCCTCGCAGCACTGAGGTCCTGGGTTCGATTCCTGCCTATCGTGTGGAGTTTGCACATGCTCCCTGTTTCGGTGTGGGTTTGCTCCGGTTTCCTCCCACAGTCCAAAGATATGCAGGTCAGGTGAATTGGCCATGCTAAATTGCCCGTAGTGTTAGGTGCGTTAGTCAGGGGTAGGGGAGTGGGTTTCTCTTCAGACGGGCGGTTTAGACTTGTTGGGCCGAAAGGCCTGTTTCCACACTATGGAGAATCTAATTTAATCTAAGACATCTCAAAGTGTTTCATTGCAGTCAATGACATACGGCTTGAGCCGTGGTCACTATTGCGGGAAACGTGCAGCAACTGACACACAGCCAGAAATATTGACCAAGTATTCCAATTTTAAAAATCACTTTAGTTGAGATATAAATATTGATAAAGACACCAGGGAGAATTCATCTGATCTTCTCTGAAATAATAAGCCAGAAGTCTTTTAAAGAGTACAACTTAAGAAGTGCTTGATGGGGGCAATGTAGATGAAGTTTAATTCTGTATCTAATCCTGTGCTGACTCTGTCCTGAGAGTATTTGATGGGGACAATGTAGAGGGAGCTTTACTCTCATTCTAACCCCTTGCTGTCCTAGTCTTGGAAGTGTTTAGTGATAATAGTTAGAGGGAGTTTTACTCTGTATTTAACCATGTACTGTCCCTTTCCTGGCGATTTTTGATGAGAAGAGTGTAGAGAGTGCTTTACTCTGTATCTAGCCCCATGCTGTCCCTGTTCTGGGAGTGTTTGATGCTCTTTATGGTTGTTTGAGTGGTAAAGTAGTCCCTCTCCAGACATTGATGGCCTTGCCTTTTGCAGTTGAACAAAGGAACCCATTACATTTTAAGAAGCTCTGTGATACTATTGTTTTTTTCTTTAGTTATTGCAATGCTGTGAAGAGTCCAAGACTCATTTCTTGTATTGATCAGTTTTCATGTACATTATAAAATTAAAATGCAAACCTTCTTGAACCTGTGCAGGCGAATGAATATGAAAGTGTGTAAATAATAAGGATAGCGGGCAACGACTAAAGATCTAACAGCACCATAACTGGCGTGAAAGGCCAATAGAGAATGGAAGTGCAGCCTAAACGATGAAGGACAGGAATTACTCTTTCTCTCACTCGGAGACAGATTTTAGAAACAATGAAGATACAGAATCTAGAATTGGTAAAAAAAAAGTCCTCAAGTCTCATTGGTTTTAAGAACTGCAGCCAATTTTGCCTCAGTAATGATTTGTTGTTGGGGCAGCCCTGAATTTCTCAAATACTGGGATCTTTCTCCATCTCAAATGAGTGAAGTTTTGATTCAATAAATGTTGCTACATAAAATATAACTCTGGCAGATAAATCCTAGAGTTGGTGGAAATGTGCCTCTTTATGAAGCACGGAGACTTACTCCTAACTTAATGGCAAAATCCATGAGGTGAGGAGCCATTGGATCACTTACTACCCAGAAAGAGTCCATTTGGCCCATCACCCAGTGCAGCTCCCCATCGCACAATCTAATCAGTGATATTCTCCTGCTCAAACAACTAAAATCCTGGAAGTTTATTTGCCTCATGTTTTCATACAATCCACTTTAGAGGTTATCGATCGTCTGCACATCCATCATTCTCCTGGGTAATGAGTATTGGGTCATCACCCCATTGTAAAAATATTTTTCCTCTCATCTCCCTTGGATCTCATGTCTAGTTCTTAAACCTGTGACCCTTAATCCTTGTCCTGTCAGCTACAGGTACATTTCTTTTGCTTACCTATTTAAACCTGGCATAATCTTGTACACGGGTCGAGAGTGTGGTGCTGGAAAAGCACAGCAGGTCTGGCAGCATCTGAGGAGAAGGAAGATCGACGTTTTGGCAAAAGGCTTTTGCCCAAAATATCAATTTTCCTGCTCCTCGGATGCTGCCTGAACTGCTTTGCTTTTCCAGCACCACACTCCCGAATATTGCATGCAATTCTGGTCTCCTTCCTATCGGAAAGATGTTGTGAAACTTGAAAGGGTTCAGAAAAGATTTACAAGGATGTTGCCAGGGTTGGAGGATTTGAGCTACACGGAGAGGCTGAATAGGTTGGGGCTGTTTTTTCTGGAGCATCGGAGGCTGAGGAGTGACCTTATAGAGGTTTATAAAATCATGAGGGGAAGGATAGGGTAAATAGACAAGGTATTTTCCCTGGGATGGGGGGAGTCCAGAACTAAAGGGCATAGGTTTAGGGTGAGAGGGGAAAAATTTAAAAAAGGACCAAAGGGGCAACATTTTCACGCAGAGGGTGCTGTGTGCATGGAATGAGCTGCCAGAGGAAGTGGTGGAGGTTGATACAATTGCAACATTTAAAAAGCATCTGGATGGGCATATGCATAGGAAAGGTTTGGAGGAATATAGACCAAGTGCTGGAAAATCAGGACTAGATTAGGTTAGGATATCTGGTCGGTACGAACGAGTTGAACTGGAGAGTCAGCTTCCGTGCTGTACGTTTCTATAACTGGACATAGTATGTTAATTACAGCTTTATAAAATTACAGCATCACTTTTCATTCACAACTATTTATAAAGTTCAGGCATCCATATGCTTTGGTAATTACTTGCACAGCATGTCCCACCACAGTGAAAAATAAACAAAAAGTTCAAACTGAAAATGTTTTAATAAATAAATAATTTACAAAATATAGTTGTTAAGAAGTTTTGAAATGAAAAGCTTTTTCTTATAAACCATTGTCCATTAACAATACATCATCTAAGCTGAGAAAGCCTTTTGAAAAGTCTTTGGACATGTCAATGTCAGGTATAGAAATGAAGGAGGGACAGATGTCCTGGACAGTCGGACCTTCAACACTGCTTTCAGGCTGCATGGAGACTGCGTCAGTCTGAGCTGTTTGCTTTTGATAACCTGATGGATTGATGCTTCCCATCCCAGCAATAGGTATGTTCAATACCTCAGGGACATTTATTAAACACGATTCCTTGGGCTGAGAGTCATCCTGACTGTCCTTTGGACTGACACTCCGCTGGCTACTTGTCTCGGGGGTCTGCTGCATATAGGGATTCAATGGCTCGCAGAATACAGTCACCTGATCTGATGAGTTACCACCAATATCAATCCCACTGTCAACAGAAGACGCCTCCTTGATTTTCAGCACTGGCCATAGATCATCCTGTTCCTGCATCTTACAGGAGCTGAGGAGATTGCTGTCAGCTAGCACCTGCTGCACGACCACATCGTCTATCAGACTCAGGTAGTCCATAATGCTCAAAGACTTCTTGTTCTTGTCGAGAGATTTCTGAGAGGGGAAATAAAGTCACATATCAGGAGACATTTACGGGGAACAAATGAAACAATTTGCTTTCCACATCACCGACAAGAGGGAGAAGAGGGGCAGTTCATAATCAGTACAGAGTGCCAAGGGAGGACTGTGGGAAGGGGTGATAGAAATTGTTTTCGGGCCTGTAACGTAACGTGACCTGTGCGCCCCTCTCTGAAGGCCTGAAATTGAACATTGGGCCTCACTCAAAGTGCCTCCACAGACAGCATGAGGGCTCCATGAAGAAATTACTGGGCTGTAATATTGTCAGCAACAGCCTGTGGGGGCACTGTAACCAGAATGCAATGGAGCCGTCATTTCTTTTCCCAAAGAAATTTAATCTTTTGTTGGCAGCTTAAGCACAACAGGCCCAGCTGCCAACATGTTTTTTTTTGTCAAGTAGCAGATTTGTTCAACTGAGTATCCTTCCAGGTCATTGCACAGAAAAGGTAGGAATCACCCACTTTCATGTGTGCTTGGAGTCACATAGAGACCTGATCCACTTCGAACAGCATAGGGATAGGAGGGATCTGAAACAGGACTGGGAAAGCCTGAACACGTCCAGAGAGGGCAGGGCTTCTGGTCAGGGCTGTTTCAGGACCAATATCTGCACACAGGGAGTGGTTAACAACAGACCGGGCTAGTATGGAATAGGGGCAGGGAGGGTTGATGCCAAGTTGTTCCACTGGACTCATTGAAAGTCCCGTTCGATGTGGCTTTGAGCAGACAGTAAGGGTGAGATGTGGGGAGGAGGAATTCAGACGGAAATCGCACTCTGTAAACGTGAATTACATCAGCTGACAAAGCTTCCTCAACTTTGAGTGAGTGACAAATGGGACTTACCAAAACAGTTGGGATTGTAGTTTCCTTCTTTAAATAATGCCAGCAAAACATCCCCAGGCAAAAAGAGAGTGTAAACAGTATGAAGACAGCGCTGGTGACACCATAGATGATATTGGTCATATTCGATGCTATACAAAGAAAAAAAAAACTGTCATTAAGAGAAGAAATGATTAAAAAGTAACGACAAGCTCAATTACATAGAATAAGGAACAAGAGAAGGTCATTCAGTTCAATGAGATCATGACTGACCTAACCTGACTCCACATCCCCTTGCATCCTTTGCAAGCAAAAGCCTATAAACCTTAATGTTTTTAGTGGGACAGAATTCTTTGCAGCTTCCCAGCTTCTCTCCTAGATATGCCAAATTTTAAACTTGGTGACCTGTCCATCAACAGATGGTTCCTCTCTGCCTGTATAATGAATTTGTATCAACATCCTTAAAAAAGTGAATTAAAAATAATCCCCTGAAAATTCTACGTTCCAGGGAAGAGCCTTGCCAAATTTAATTTCTCCTCATATTCTAACGTGTGGAACTCAGCACATACACAGCCACTCAAAAACACACACCACAGACACAAAAAGAGATCCATTTTCGAAAAATTTAACTGAAGGATAAAGTCGTAGAATCCCTAAAGTGCGGAAAGAGGCCATTCGGCCCATTAAGTCAGAACCAATTCTTCAAAAGGAATCCTACCCAACCTCACCTGACCTATCTCTGTAACCCTGCTTTTCCCATGGCCAATCTTCTTAGCCTGAACATCCCTAGACACAATGGACAATTTAACATGACCAATCCACCTAACCTGCACATCTCTAGATTGTGGGAGGAAACTGGAGCACCCAGAGGAACTCATGCAGACACAGAGAGAATGTGCAAACTCCACACAGACATAGTCACCCGAGGCTGGAATCAAATCTGGGTCTCTGGCGCTGTGAGGCAGCAGTGCTAATCACTGAGTCACCATACCACCCAAAAAGGGAAACTGTCAAGAGTCAATGAAGTAAATTAGAAAGAGTTGAGAGAGGGGTGAAAACTTTTGTCAGTTCACTGGCTCCTAATAATGTGGATTTGATCATTTTGACAGTCTTCTTGACCAGCACTGATAGGAGAAACTGCAAATAATGCCAATGATAACATTTGTGAATTGATGGCACACTGATGAACTATGTTACCTGGATCTAGGATTGGGATTGTTACACATTTCTCCTCTGTGAAGTTCCCAACTCTGTTATCCGCAATCAGTATCGCCTTCACTCTGATGCAGTAGGTTTCTCCTGGTTGCACCATTATGTTCAATTCTCTTGAGCTTTTACGTTCTTCAGACTGTTGGAACAAAAGAGGGTACATGTCATAGAAATCAGGCAAGGCAGAGCAAGTGTTCCTCCATTCCCCCATAGGATTCACTTGGTTTCGAAAGTTGAAAACAAACATTCTACAGAACTGTTAGAGGGTCCAGAGTGCCAGAGACTCGTGTGTAAACCAATAATGACAACAGTTTGGGTAGGAATTCTTTCTTTGTCTAAGAAACACATCAAATTTAGCACCCGACTCATGACACAGTTACTGGAATCATTGGGCCACATTCAGAAAGTGGATGTTACTCTGCAATGACAAGAGAAGCAGAAGCACCAAGCACCAAGCAGCTTTGAGCTTGTGGTTCTCAAAGTTCTCCCCCCATGTAGGCTCTTCCTCACTGCAGATCTGCGACTGACTAACTCACAACTCACTTTTGCTGTATCACGCAGCTGCTAGGATAATTGACATGCATCTAGACATTTAGTCTTTGTCTAACAATTCCCAAATTTCTTTCAGTTGGCCCTACACCCAAAAGTGGCCAGGTTGCCAGTGAGAGAACCATCTGGTACCAGGAATGCATCTGAGATAGTTCAGTTGGCCACTCCACCAAGAATATCCTCCATCATGAAGACCCCAGCTCACCGTTACAGCTCAATTATGGAGTTTGGGAAAATGGGAAGATGGTTTTCCCATCTGAGGGATGGTACGCTACGTCAACGCATTTCAATCTATTCTCAAATGAGGAGAAAGGAGCAGGGCTCATGATGGAGGAGTAATCAAAGCCCTATAAGTCTCTATATTCTCCAAATCAGACTTCTCGTAGGTGCTCCTTGTACAATATCCCTCTGCCAGTTATTCACTTACCTGTACAACCCTAAAATTTCAAGTCCCCTCCTTAAACCTCTTGATTTCACCCTCCCACTTTAAGGTGTATTTGCTAAAACTGCTTCTTCAACTAAGCATTTGGTCATCTGTCCTGACATCTGCTCAGATTGCGTACTTGGAAAGCAGCTGAGGACATGTCTCTGTGTTCTGGAAGCTGGAGAGAATCCAAGCTACTGGAAGTAAATGTAAGCTGCCTGAACTCAGGCCCTGAGGACCTGTGCTCCATACAGGGAGAAGCATCATTAGCCTTTATTGTCCTGTTTCGTTAAAAATTCTTATTCACTCAAGAGATGTGGACATCACTGCTGGCTAGCATTGAATGCCCAAACCTAGCTTCTCTTCTGCAAAGTGTGGGGATGACAACGTGCAACTGAAGCCAACCAGTATCTAGTGACTTCTTTGAGAACCTGTGTGAGTAAGGCCTGTATCAGGCTCATCCAGTACTGCCCTGCACTGCCCAACGCCCAGAGTCATGGCTCACGAAAACTGAACACTCTGTGATAAGGTGGCAGGATTTGTTCTCCATCTGTCCCTTTGGAGAAGGAATGGGGAAGTAGTGGTGAGGGAGAGTTGCAAATTGGAACAGGATGAGGAAAATAATTCCTGATGAAGGGCTCATGCTCAAAACGTCGACTCCCCTGCTCCTCAGATGCTGCCTGACCTGCCATGCTTTTCCAACACAACACTTTATGACTGAAGAAAATAATAGTAAAGTCTAGTTTAGCATCTGGAAAATCTCATTTTTATTAGATTGCATGGTCAGAGAATTGCAACTCGGTTTTACCTTGTCAGTGTTGTTCACATGGATATGAACAATGTACATCAAAGTGTTGTTGGTGAACACCTCCTCCATCGACCGATTTCTTCCTTTCCAATGCAAGGTGGGCGGGGAGATATTGACTCGAATCATGTCAGGTTTGGCTTCAACATTGAAGGATGGCAAACCAAAAGAAGCTGAAAGCAAATGAAATTCAAAATTAAATACAGATCTACAGCCAGGATGAAAGTAAGTATGTCAGGGAGCACTAGTGTACACGTGTATCAATGACAGTGCCAATGTTGTGATAAGTGTGCATTTGCCAGTTAATGAATGTGTCAGTAACAACATGGCGTTAAGTGCAGTTGTGACTAAACGTGCATCTGCGACTGTAAATGTGTGTGAGTTTGTGTGTGCACATGTGTGTATCCTGTGAAAGTGGTTGGCAGCATTGGTGTATCAGTGAATGTGAGTGCATCAAGAGTGAGTGAGGTGGTGGTGCATGTGAGAGGGAGAGACAGAGATAGAGAAAGAATGTGTATCCATCTGAAAGTGAGTGGGCAGTGAATGTGGATAAGTGTCCAAATTCCTGTCTACTGTTTAAAGACTTGGTGGAAATTAGCATAAGAAGAACATAGAAAGTAGCGGGTTATTTAATCCCTTAAACTTGTCCCCCAGCCAATGAGACTGTAGCTGATTTCAGTCTTCAACATCATTTCCAGGCCAAATCAATAACTCCCAATTTTCTTTAATCCAAAGTCCGTCATCTCAGTCTTAAATATATTGGATGATTGAAGGTTCATCTCGAGTGAAGAAATTTCTCAGCTCCAATTTATACAGTCAGCCCCTTAATCTGAGACGGTGTCCCCTAGGTCTAGACTCTTGTAGAGACAAGAGAAAACAGCCACAGGGTGTCTATTTTGTTACATCACCACAGAATGTTATATTTCAATAAGATCACCTCTCAGTTCTCTAAACTCCAAAGACTTTGTAGTTGAAAAGTGTGGCACTGGAAAAGCACAGCCGGTCAGGCATCGTCCGAGGAGCAAGAGAATCAATGTTTTGGGCATAAGCCCTTCATCAGTTTCTGCTCAGAACATCGACTCTCCTGCTCCTCGGATGTTGCCTGACTGGCTATGCTTTTCCAGCGCCACACTTTTCGACTTTGTTCTCCAGCATTTGCAGTCCTCACTATCTCTAAAGGGTTTGTACTCAACCGCTCATTCTCAAAATCAATCTAGTGAACCAACACTTCAGTGCTTCTCAGGTAGGTAAACATTTCCTTAGGCAAGGAGGTCTCCCAAGGTCTCAGGCCTCTTTAGGAAGCACTTCTACACACAAAGGATGGTCGTGGTTCAGAATTCTCTTCCACAAAGACATTGCTTGTGGAAGGCATTGCTAGACTAACGTATTAAGGAATATGGGCCAGAGGCAGATACATGAGCTAGACCACAGATCAGCCACGATCTCGTTGAAGGTGGAAAGCTTGAGGGGCTGAATGGCCTACTCCTGTTCCTATAATCTGCACTGATAACTTGGGCTAATACTACCTCATGTGCCAGACAAGAAAAAAATGGGAGTCAAGGTTCTTGCTTTGATCTTGAGTTTCAGGTGAGAAAACATTTGTCCTCAGCATCATCAGCCCAACACAAGCACCTTAAAAAGGTCAAATAAAACCAAAATGCTTTTGTTTTGACAGGGGCTGTGCTCAGCTCAGTGGTGAACACATTCAGTTTTTGAAAACAATGTTTAGAAAATAAATCATACATTTATTTTACATCCCCAAAGATCAAGCATTGCCATTGTGAATAGAAATCTGTTCCTTAACCATCCAGAACAATGGAACAAGTTGGCTTTATATTGTATCTTGTGCAAGCACTACTTACTGGAATCCCGGGGTTTAAAGTTGTCTGACCGTTCCCATTCCGAAGTTATGTTGCCAATGAAGCTCCGAACCCAGACGACAATCTGCACGTTAAAATCCCAGGTCTCCTGTGTGAGATCACAGTGATGGTGGGGGATTCCTGTGCAGTGTTTCACTGGGATATATGTCTCATTCCAACCATACCTGTGAGTTAATGAGGAGACAGTTCAGCTTTTGCATGTTATTAACAAGAGGCCAACATTCTCAGAAATGCCCAATTCCTTATTTCGGTTTTGTCACACTGGTTGAACCATGTTCCAGGGGTTTTCATCAATGGTGACTCCTATAATGATGATAGTAGTGGGGCGATGGATTCTTACTGGAGATGGTCAACCTCTGGCATCTGTGTGGCATGAAGGGCACTTGCCACCTTTCAGGCCAAACTCGAATATTGTCCAGCTCCGATGGCACGTGGGCAGGGACTGCTTCACTGTCTGAGGAGTTTGAGATGGAACATATCTCCAGGTCTTCCTGGTAATACCTCATTGATCAGACAATATCATCAGCATGGACCATAAGAGGAGCTGCTTGTGGAAGGGGGTTTGCTGACCTGGATGAGGGAGTCAGTATTGAACAAGAGCACTTTTCAAATAGGTTTTAAACTGAGCCCCCATTGTCCCTCTCAAGTGGATATAAAAGTCTCCACAATATTGAGAGGCCCAGTCACTAACGTATAACAAAAATGTGTGGAATCAGATCCTTCAGTCCAACTCATCCATGCCCACCAGACATCCCACTCTGACCTATCCCATTTGCCTGCACTTTGCCCATTTCTTTCTAAACCTTTCCTATTCATGGGCCTATCCAAATATCTTTTAAATATGGTAATTGTATGTGCATCTTCTGGTAGCACATTCCATACCCACACCACCCTATGTGAAAAAGTTGCTCCTGAGGTCCCTTTTAAATCTTTCTCCTCTCATCTTAAACCTATGCTCTTTACTTTTGAACTCCTCTACTTTGGGGAAAAGACCTTTGCTATTCACCTTATCTATGCCCCTCATGACTCTATCAATTTCAATATGGTTACCCTTCAACCTCCTACTCTCCAGTAAAGAGGTCCCAGCCTATCTAGCCTCTTTCTATAACTCAAACCCTCCAACCTTGGTAATATCCTCGTAAATCTTCTCTGTACCCAGTTTAGTTTAATAATGGCTGCTGCCTGACCTGCTGTGCTTCTCCAGCACTACACCCTCGACTCCAATCTCCAGGATCTGCAGTCCTCACCTTCGCCCAGTTGAATAACATCCTTCCTATAGCAGGGCAATCAGATCTGTACAAAGTACTCCCAAAGGTTGCCTCGCCAACATCCTGTATACAGTCAACACGACATTCCATGGGTGTTGGGTATCACTGGCTATTTATTGCCCATCCCTAACTGTCCTGGGGAAGGTGATTTTGGGGCACCGTCTTAAAATTATTGTGATGTGGATGCACATACAGTGCTTTGATAGTTAGGTATACAATCCATAATGTGTATGTTAAATTCAAAGACAGGCTCAGTGAGCATGTGAACATTTGGGTGAACATGAGTTGCTTTAAATAGGGACTAACCAATAACTCCCAGTCAAACCAACAGTAGTAAATTAAACAGTGTGTTCTCCTGATGGATAGTCTACGTAAGAACTTTCTTCCCCAACATAGCACAGGCACAGCCCAGTATGTTGCAAATGAACAGGTGGTCATAGACTGGGTGGCATGGTGGCTCAGTGGTTAGCACTGCTGCCTCACAGCGTCAGGGTCCCAGGTTTGATTCCACCCTCGGGCAACTGTCTGTTTGGAGTTTGCACTTTCTCCCCGTGTCTGTGTGAGTTTCCTCTGGGTGCTCTGGTTTCCTCCAACATTCCAAAGATGTGCAGGTCAGGTGAATTGGCCATGCTAAATTGTCCATAGTGTTTGGTGCATTAGTCAGAGGGGAGTGGGTTACCCTTCGGAGGGTCGGTGTGGACTTGCTGGGCCGAAGGGCCTGTTTCCACACTGTAGGGAATCTAATCTAAACTATTTCGTGATATGAACAATCAATGAATGAAGCTATGAGTTTACAGAAAAAAATGAGATAGCTTAACTAATACTTCACAT
Organism: Hemiscyllium ocellatum; assembly: GCF_020745735.1. Lineage (NCBI taxonomy): Eukaryota > Metazoa > Chordata > Chondrichthyes > Orectolobiformes > Hemiscylliidae > Hemiscyllium > Hemiscyllium ocellatum. The sequence goes on from NC_083429.1 coordinate 50,492,910, forward strand.
AGACATAATATTTCACTAATATTTCCAGTGGGTTAACAGGTTTGCTCTTCTGATTCAGGAATGCCAACAGACAATTTGAACTTTCCTGATGGGGTTTTTGGTGCTGTGTAGGTTTAGGTGCCCTGTTGAAATCGTTTTCTACTAGCTGCCTCCTTTTAGCTTTGCTAAGTCAATTGTTGGACACTTGACACAGGAGCTGGTCATCACTATGGGCAGGCCTTAAATGTTTCTACAGTTTGGGTTCACGTAACAGTCCAAAATTGCAACACCTCTAATTTGTAACACAGTACCATTGAAAGCTGATATAAACAGAAAAGTGTCATTCAGGAAGTGATATCTAACATACTGATATGGGAGAGTGATATTAAAACTATCACTTCCCTGATCTCACTTGGGACTGATCATTTTGTGATCTATATTATTAGTCCTGAGATAAAGAAATTGATGTTTCTCTCAGTTCAACAAAGTTACACATCAATCTAATAGGGAGCTTGTAGATTATCTATGTATCATCTATAGCTGCCACAATCCCCAGCATTCTGTTTGATGTATTAATTTATACAGGGTATAGTTCCAATTTTTACAGATGACACAAAACATGGAAATCCTAGAATAATGCAGAACAGAAGGCCATCCATCCCATTGTGGCTCTACTAGAATGCAGTAAACAGTGAAGATGACAAGAACAAACTTCAGGTGGTCATTAACGTGCTGGAAAATGGAAAACTGTGTGGCAATGAAATTTAATGCTGTGAAATGATATATTTTGCTAGAAAGGATGAGAGGCAAAATAAACCAAATTCACAAGGGAGTACAAAAGCAGAGAAATTTGGGGATGGACAAATATAAATGTTGAATCTGTCAGGGCAAGAGTAACAGCTTGCTTGTCTTCAATGTAGGAAAACATTCCAAAGTGTTCGAACACAACATTTGACACTGAATCACATAAGGAAGTGCGAGGACAGCTGAGCAAAAGGTTGGTCAATGAGGCCAATTTCAAACTGTGCTTTAACTGAGCAGGTTGTCTGTGCTATACCAACCATTGCAGTTCATAGCTAAGGTGAAGAGCTCCCACCAATCCTCTTTCCCTTACTGGATCTAAGGGCTTGTTAGGCTAATAGTGGTAGAGGATGAGAGCCATGAATCTCAATTGTCCTAACTAGATATAGTTTATTGCAATAGTTACAGGTTGCATTGCCTCATGAGGCGTAACACCTAAGGCCATCAGGAAACAATGGTGGTCCATCTGGCTCCATTGGTACCTCAGCTCCTGATACCATTCTTTCCCAACCCAGACCGTGTGACATCTTCTGATTAGTTAGACCAAAATGCAGTTTCCAACATTAACCCTTTCAGAACCATCTACAACAGAGGAGACAAGTGTGAATAGGTGATGAAGTTTGGAATTCCTGAGCTTATGATCTAGGAAGCTGATGGTACAGGCATAAAGATGAATTATTTGAATTGGAAGGTCATTCAAGAGGCCAATAGTGGAAAAGCACAGATAGTGTAGAGTGGAGAAGATCAGAGACAGTGAGTGATAAGGCCATAGAGACAAAGATCAGAATAATATAATCAAGGTGTTGCTTCAAGTAAGTACAGGGGTTGGGTAAACAGGATGCTATTTGTGTAAGGCAACAGGAAGCAGAGTTTTGGATGAATTCGAGGTTAGAGGTTGTTCAACATTTGAGGCCACTCAGGAGTGTGCTGACGTAGTCAAAAGGTAACTAAAGTATGGGTGAGGCCTTCAGCAGCAGAGGAGCTGAGGGGGGTGAAATAGAGTGAGATTACAGTGTGGAGATAGGTATAAATGGTGATGGCACTCAAACGTGGTTACCAGTTCTACTTGGGGGACCTAATATAACAGTAGGCAAGCATTCTAATTCAGTGCCATAAGTTCCCAGTGAAATGATTGAGGTGGTGATGAGGAAACATTCAGTTGAGGAGGTTGACAGCAGAGCAGATGAAGTCCTTGGCTTTATATATCCAAGAAGTAATATATAATCCAAGAATGTAATGCTAAAATATAAACAGAAAAACACTGGAAAAGCTTATCAGATAATGTCTCCTACATATTTCCAATAGCTTCTGTTTATCTTTTGGATTTACAGCATTCACTGTTTATGTCTTTTGAAGTTCTGCTAGATCTTCTTACAACTTTGGTTAGGCTCTAGTTGGAATATCATGATCAGGTTTTGCACCGTTCCTTCGGACAGATGTCAGGACCTTAGAGGGAATGCAAAGGAAATTCACCAGAATGGTGCCAGGGATGACTGACTTCAATTATATGGAGAAAAGCCAGAGTTATTCTTGGAGCAGGGAAGATTTGATAGGAAATGTTGAAAATTATGAAGTACTTTGAAACTTCAATCATCTAGAAGGAAGGGTGTTGTAAATCACATCAGTGCAGTTTGTAACAGTTTGCTGCACATAAATTAGCTGCTGTGATTCCTACTTTACAACAGGGACTACCTTTCAAAAACATCATTTAGAGAGCAATTTTAGGAATTCTGAGTGTGACAGGTGCTATATAAATTCAAGTTATTTTCTATTTTTAATTGGCACCCATCTCAAAACAAGACAACTGCTTTTGAATTCAAATTCAAATTCAGGATCTGGTTACAGTGGTTTTTGTTTTCAAATTACAGAACATGCAAAGCACATGACCAGAATTCTCTCAGTTTCGGTTTCTTCCTAAAAAATATCTGCTTACTTTCTAGTTCTTAAACTAAGAAGGCCACATCAAGTACAGACTAGGAAATTGTTACAGGAGAGAGAAACAGATACTTTTAGGCAAAATCTCCAATAAAACCTTTTGTTCACTATGTTTCCTTTACTGGTGAAGTATTGTCTTATGTAAAAGAGACACTGAATTCTCACTGGATGAACAGGTTCCATGGACGCAGATGACCTCCAATACATGGCCACAATGAATTATTCTCCATCAATTAATCAATGAAGTAAATGGTTGCAGAATAAAGTTGAGAAATTCATCACGGACATTAAAAACTTTGAAGCCTGATTGTCATTGTAGTGCAGGAAACACCATACCTCCCACAAACAGAAGGGGCATAAGGATCATTGATTTTCCAGTGACATTAGTTGTAGGTAAACATTACTCAGGATATTGAGACGGACTTTGCTCCAAATATTCATGTGGAATGTTCTGTGCTCCCAGTTATCTGAAAAACAGCAGCTCCCACTGTGCAGCATCCCTTCTGCACTGAGTTGAAGAGTGAGGATAATGTTGCTTGGAGATGTTTTTCTAATCAACCCATACAGCAATGTTATTACACATGTCTGGAGCAGGTACGACTTGAACCCAAGCACTCCCGTCCCACCCTGGTTTAGAGGTAGGGACACTACCACTGTGCCACAACAGCCCAATAAATGCTGTTTGGACCCAATTTCCCTGAGCTGTGTATGAACTCAGGACCTTCAGTTCGGGTGTGAGCCCACTTGCTTTCAAAGCTCACCTCCAAGTTGAATCAGATGTGCTTTGACCCACGCAGCCACAATCTAGTGGGGGTCAGGAGGATTCACTGAATATGGACCAAGAGGAAAATCTTCAGCTAATTTCAAACAATTCACCCCCCCCACCTCCAATAAACGCACAACACTCCCCTCCACCACCCCAACAACACCACCCCCATCCTCCTCTGACAATGTCTACCTTAAATCTTCCGATTTACTCCTAAATTGTGACAAGGTAAACGGAAGCTTCCTTACCTACGGTACTGCACATCATAGCGAACAGCTCGTGAATAATTCACTGCTGGATCCCAATGCAAAATGTTTTCAGTATTCACAGATGTGAAACGAAGTTTTCTAGGAGGATGTAAGACAGCATCAGTTCCTGTAAAGAATATTTTAAAAAGTTGGATCACACAAGTTTCTAACAACATCTGCTCATTCTGAAAATAAAACACAGTTTAATCAGGGTATCTCAGATATCTACATATCGCTTAGAGTTATTTTCTATTGAAGACTGGAAGGAGAGCGCAACATCAATTGCATCTAAGACAAATGAACTAGGTTCCAGGTATCAGATTCTGATCGACTGACTCACGTCAGCTCTCAGACAAAGATGTTCTTACGTGTATGACAAAACCATTCTGTGTAAGAACCATGCCAAAATTCAAACCAGGATTAAATTTAAAACAATTTGACCCCAACTCGCACAGAGGAGGTTTATACACTACATGGCTCCACTGACCAGAAAACAAAAGGTTTGACCCCTCTTTCCTGATCAAGTAGGAGTTGAAAAAAAGAGGTCTGCAGATGCTGGAGATCACAGCTGCAAATGTGTTGCTGGTCAAAGCACAGCAGGCCAGACAGCATCTCAGGAATAGAGAATTCAACGTTTCGAGCTTATGCTCGAAACGTCGAATTCTCTATTCCTGAGATGCTGCCTGGCCTGCTGTGCTTTGACTAGTAACACATTTGCAGCAAGTAGGAGTTGCGCTTAGTAAGAGAATTGCTATACACAAATGAAAGTTAATTCTATTATGGCTTAACTAGCGAGCTCAACATTTAAAATCCTTGCAACGATCCCTGGTTAAAGGTGGCCTGACTTCAAGACAGGATGGTTTGTTTGGCATTGGATGCAAAGGGGATTGATTCTCTCTATTCCAGTTTGTACCACTGAAACTGATGGGAGTTGCAGGATGAAGGGTGGCCCTTCTGTGGTAAAGTAGAACATGAGAGCCTACTGCTTAATGTGTCAGATTTGAAATTGAATAATTCAGAACTTACAGCCCAGAAACTGATTATTCTGCCAAAACATCTCTGCCTGTGTGAATCCTCTTCTCAAGTCTCCTCCCACCTTACTTCATCGGACTCCATCACAATATCCTTCTATTCCTTTCTCCTTCACATACTAATCCTGTTTCCCATCAAGTAAATCTGTTCGCTTCAACTATTCATGTGATTTCCACTAAATAAGTTTCATATTCTCACCAAACTCCCAGTAGACATGTCCTCCTGAATTCTTACTGGATTTATCAGTAACTATCATTTGTTAACGGCCCCTAGGTTTGGTCTGCCTCAAGTGGAAACATCCTCTCTGTATCTATCCTATAAAATCTGTTCAGAATGTTATAGATTTCAACCAAGTAACCTCTTAGCTTTATGTCTTTGAGAGTTCAAAACCCACTGCGGGCGTAAATAAATCTGAATTTAATAAATTTGCAAATTAGTGACAAACTAGTTGTAATAACCAAGTTCAACTTGTTCACTAATATCCTGCCATCTTTTTTGGGCCTGACTGACTATGTTTGCATTAAAAGTGGCAACTAAGGGTGGGTGATATCACCCTCATCCCAGGAACAATTAAGAAAAAAAATCCATCCCCTACTGCAAATGTTTAGTTAAGTGACTACTGTCCTCTCACTGGCTATGAATTGTATGGTCATCAAAAGTCCCAGGATCATGGGTAGAGAGTCCCAAAAGATTTGAGAGTTAATGAGGTTTACTTTAGCTGACCTCTGTCCAAAGAGCAACTGGGGAACGTGAATCCTTTTGAGGTGAAATTTGGGGCGAAGGGAGTGACTGGGGAGTCAGAGTTGGAGAGTGTTCCTCCTCCTCATTGCTATTCGGTAACATGTGTTAGAGATGTACATGGTTACCTGATGAGGATTACATTTGCTCATGACATTTCCACAGTCTCATAAGTTGCTCACCTCATTTATAAGAGTCACATAATGACCACTAGCATTAGGTGCTGGATGGAGGCCACATCAAATTATGAGTCAGAACAAACAAGAAAATGAATAATAATGATATGAACCATGTGAGTTACAAAGAATTGAATTAAAAGCAAAATACTCTGGATGCTGGAGATCTTGAAATGAAACAAAGTGCTGGAGAAATTCCACAGGTCTGGCAGCTTCTGTGAGAGAAAAAGGTTAAGTGTGAGTCCGATGTGATGCTTCTTCTGAACTCAGTTGTGAAGAGTCATATCAGACTTAAACCATCAACTTTGTTCCTCTTTCTACAAGTAATATTGATCTGCTGAGCTTCACCAGCACTTTCTGTTTTTATATTGGGAATTGAAAATTGACAAAGCTAGGGGATATACATCATCTCATTGGCAACTTCAGCTGAGTACCCAGATAAACTATTAAATATTTCAGTCATGGGCTTTAAAACAAACAAAAACCAGAATTGCTGGCAAAGCACAGCAGGTCTGGCAGCATCTGTTGAGAGGGAATGTTTCAAATCCAACGACCCTTCTTCAGAACAGGACGTGAGCTTTTACTGGTCAAGTGTTTACCAGTTTCATATCTAACCCACTTGAATCCAGCTGAGGAGTAGCAGATGGAGTTTAATTCAGATAAGCTGCATTTTGGGAAAGCAAATCTTAGCAGGACATATACACTTAATGGTAAGGTCATAGAGAGTGTTGCTGAACAAAGAGACCTTGGAGTGCAGGTTCATAGCTCCTTAGAAGTGGAATCACAGGTAGATAGGATAGTGAAGAAGGCTTCTGGTATGCTTTCCTTAATTGGTCAGAGTATCAAGTACAGGAGTTGGGAGGTCATGTTGCGGCTGTACAGGACATTGGTTAGGCCACTGTTGGAATACTACGTTCAATACTGGTCTCCTTCCTATCGGAAAGATGTTGTGAAACTTGAAAGCGTTCAGAAAAGATTTACAAAGATGTTGCCAGGGTTGGATGATTTGAACTATAGGGGAAGTTTGAATATGCTAAAGCTGTTTTCCCTGGAGCATCAGAGGCTGAGGGGTGACCTAATAGAGGTCTATAAAATCATGAGGAGCGTGGATAGGGTAAACAGACAAAATCTCTTCCTTGGCGTGGGGGAGTCCAGAATTAGAAGGCATAGTTTCAGGGTGAGGGGGAAAGATATAAAAGATTCCCAAGGGGCAACGTTTTCACAAAGAGGGTGGTATGTGTATGCAATGAGCTGCCAGAGGACGTGGTTAGTTCAATGGCAACATTTAAAAGGCATTTGGATGGGTATATGAATAGAAGGGTTTGGAGGGATATGGGCCGGGTGCTGGCAGATGGGACTACATTGGGTTGGGATATCTGGTCAGCATGAACGAGTTGGACTGAAGGGTCTGTTTCCATGCTGTACATCTCTATGACTCTAAGTGGCTGAGAAATTGCTCGGTTCATGGGATGCCATCAGCTACTAGGATGAACCCAGCATAACTGTAGAGGTCACTGAACTCAAAACATTAATTCTGCTTTCTCTCCACAGATGTTGCCAGACCTGCTGAGTTTCTCCAGTGTTTTCTGCTTTTGTTTCAGATCTTCAGCATCCACAGTTTTAGTTTGTTTCATTATAAACGGATCAAGTTGGTAACAATGAAATCCAATCCGAAGTAACCAAGTCTAATGCAACAAAACCAAATTTAACTATCATAACCAGATTCAAGCCATCACAGGAAAGTTCAACTCAACACCAGAGTGCAACCAAAACAATAGCAATCAAAACATCTTGAAAATTATTCCTTCTTTAACCCCAAGAGTCAACTGTGATCCCAGTTGAAATCAAATAACATTTCATAGAATGGTTGAAATCTGCAAGACTCTTTAGCACACTGAACACCGGGGAAAGTGAGGACTGCAGATGCTGGAGATCAGAGCTGAAAATGTGTTGCTGGAAAAGTGCAGCAGGCCAGGCAGCATCCAAGGAGCAGGAGAATGAACCCTGAAGAAGGGCTCATGCCTGAAACATCGATTCTCCTGCTCCTTGGATGCTGCCTGACCTGCTGCGCTTTTGCAGCAACACATTTTCAGCTCTGAACACCTGGGGAATCAGGAACATAGAATCAATAATCTGAGTTTCTAAATAGCCGACAACAGTAGATAACTCAATGCATTGTCTTTTATCCATTTGCTTCTAACAATGCAAGGTGCCATGAGAAGAAACAGTTAGAATTACATTCAGAATGCCTTCACCTCAAATCCTCTCCCACCCGTTAATTGGAGCAGGTTTGAATTGAATTCACCGCAGTTATATAAACAGGAAAGTTGTTGCACAATTTTGTTTGGACTCGTTAATGGTGGACCTTATAGTCAATTATTCCTTTTTTTTGGGGAGGTGGTGGGCCAAAAACACCAGACCATCAGCCTTGGTGGGGAGGGGGATCTTGTGGTGGTACTGTTCAAGTCCCATCTTTCCTGGAAGCCAGACAAACACGTCTCAAAAGTTGACGAAATAAAAATATCTCGACTAAAGTAACTGAAAAAAATACTAAATCAGTGACCATTGCCACATTACAGTTTGTAGAATCTTAATGTGTGCAGACTATCTGCTATTCTTTCTGTACTACAATAGTGACTACACTTGAAAAGTCCCATTGTGTAAAGATGCTTGGGACAGCCTGTAGCCACGAAAGGTGCTATACAAACGCAACTCTTTCCATAACAGGCCGAAACTCTAAAACCAATGTACCCAAAGAAACCGAGTTTCTGTCTACCGGACACGTTCTATCTCAACATGCTAAACAAACACTGATCGCCAAGACTACACGGCTGTAACTATAAACAGAAAATGAAGAGATTAACTGTGTTTTGTTCACAGACCGTGCAGTAAATAAGGATCTGTTGTCCGGACCTACCGTACAGGTTGAGCATTACCAACAAGAAATGTGTAGCACCCATTCCCATTGCTGTTCACAGTGAGCAGTTAACTCCACACTGTCTCCAGTTGTACTGTCAGTACTCAGCGCTCATTTGCAGCAGGTATAGGCGTAGGAGGGAATCGACAAACGTCAGCTTCCGCCTGTGAATTTCCTGCCTGGGACACAGCTCACGAGGAGGGAATTTCCTTCCAACTCTCCCTCGAACGAACCCACGGCCAAAACATACGCGGAAACAGTGGGAGAGAATGTTCGCTTCTGCTTAATGACCGAAACTAAATATTAGATAACTCGTACAACAGAACCAAATTTTGAAAATTATCTTGCCTTTTCCCCATTGCTTATAGCTCACTGACCCTTTCATTATAAGATATTTGTTTCAGAACAGCAGAAATGTCAGCGTCCCTATTGTAACTGAGCTCTCGTTCCCCACTGTTAAACTGGCTTGTTGTGTTTAAGAATTCCTTTAGACTTGCAGCAATATCGACCTTTTCTGCCGTCAGTCTGTTATAGTCATTACAAAAAGGCATGACAATTCAACTTTCAGATCCTTGCTTGCTCCATTGCTAAACTAGCGAAGGAACTTAACGATAAGCTGCGTTCCTTTAACGCCGGGGCTGCCCAGGGCAATTCTCAGCCAACCAGTGTTGTCCTTGAAGTGCACTCAAACATGTCATGAAGTTATGGGCAACAGACCTGTCATGCACAGCAAGATCCCAGGGACAGCCTTGGAATAAATGACCAGCTAGTTTAGGGATGAATAGGGTCCGGTGCGGTTTGAGAAGGATGACCTGCCCATTTCTTCTTGGAAGATATATCATTGGAATCTTCTACATCCTCCCGAGAAAGCTGACGGAGCCTCAGTTTTCCTATTCCTTGGATGCTGCCTAACCTGCTGTGTTTTAACCAGCAACACATTTTCAACTACCCTCAGTTTAAGGCTTTGTCTGAAAAGTAGCACTTTCCCTCCCCATAATACAAGGGGTACTTGAGTCACGAACGTCTGACTCATGAACACTCGTACATACGAACGTGATGCCATACATGGTTTTAATGTTTAAAGACCTGCCATGAGTATTTCCAGTATTTACAAACAGCTCCTTTACAATGTATTGTGTTTCGACAAATCGACTTGAGAACGGGCTCCAGAATGTAAACCATTAACAACCGGGGACTGCACTGGGCTGTCAGTCCATGCTAGATGCCAAGATTATAATCTATTGTGTGAAAGGATAATTAAAATTAATTAATAAATGGATTCTTAATTATTAAAATATAATGACAAACATCTTTACTCAAGATCAAATGTTGTATCTAAAGAGAGTTTGTAGAATGAGAAAAACGTGATGAATGTATTCTAACGGAATTTATATAGTCGCCAGGATGAAATTTGTGTCAAACATGCAGTTTGCTAAATATTTCAAACCATGACGCAATTTATTTGAAATCATCATTCCGCTTTCCAAACATTCCTACGTTGCTTGATAGTGATTCGCTGTCTTAAAATGTACGTTATTTTCCTATTTCTATTTCATCATCTCCTCTTAAAAGTAACTTGTACTTTGTTTTAAACAAAAAATAGAAACTGCTGGAAAAACTCAGCAGGTCTGGCAGCATATATGGAGAGGAAACAGTGTTTCGAGTCTGGTGACTCCTAGTTTTAGTGTAGCTAATAAAAAAAATACAATTACAATTTCAGATTCTTGCTGTATTGCTAAACCTTTGAAAGAATTTAGAAATAACCACTATCCTTTAGTGTGGTCTGGTCCTCAGCACTATCCAGTTAAAGATCAGTGGTAAATCTGGTCTTGCCAAGAATGAACAAATGAAAATAACATTTTCTAAAGCTTATACATTTTGAAGAAATGTACAATCATCTTGGTACTATGCACAGGAGAAGGTTGTCGGCGGGATAGGTTTGCAACAGATAGGAAGATCATGGAGGTGACCATTAATTTCTCATTTTTTTGCAGAATGTTATACGTGGCTCAAAGATGTAGGATTAGGATTTCAGTTTTGGACTTCACAGAAAATTAAGTGTTATGCACGGGGGGGGGGGGAAATTCTCTTATTTCTGGTTACTCCTTTATAATTTTGAAGAGATGGTGAGATGGAGGGAAATACCCACTTTGTGTGTGAATTTACTCGATTCCCTTGAGACAAGTCAACAGGCAGCACAATGCTGGACAAAGAGGGAAATTCTGCCAGAATTGTTTGGTTTTAAACTCGCTCATTTTTCTAGGCTGACAATATTAAGGAGATCTCTGACAAAATTACTTTGTAAATTCTGAGCCAAAATTAGTAAAAGGCATCGCTATGTAATAGTGTTCAGATTCAGCCCAGCCTGTCCCCAGGTCATCAGTTTCCTCTTTTTGGGTAATTTCAGTTAGCTCTGTAAAGAAAATTCAACTTGTTTCCGTGTCCGTTTTCATAGTTAAAACAAGTTTTTATTTTCACTTTTAAGTTCCCATTTGTGTTTTTTGAGGAAGGTTTTTAACTTAATGTCAGCACATCGATACTTCTGATACCAGAGCAGAGACTTTTCCGAGAAGGGATGAGGAACTATATGAAGAGCCTTAGCTTGCAATGGTAGACAGCCACAGTCTCCCGGGTGGTGTCCTCCTAATCGAACACGCACATCCCACATTGCAAGGGGACGCTTAATATTGCTGATCCAAAGAGTTCAGAAACCTCAGCCACCATGACAGCTGAGCTAGGCAAGCAGAATGCTGGAAGAATACAACAAGCCAGACAGCATCAGTCGACGTTTCGAGTGTAAACATTCTTCAGGACCCTTAATGCCGACTTCTTCACCTCCAGATGCTGCCTGGCTTGCTGTGTTCTTCCAGCCTCCTGCCTGTCTACCTTGGATTCCAGCATCTGCAGTTTTTCTTGACTCAGATCTTTGCTGAGTGCCAGGAAAATGAGGGAGTCTGTTCATCTTCAGTGGCCCTTACAGAGGAGGATAATAATCAAGGTTGTTGCTTTCTACAGGGAGGAACTAAAGAGTTTCCCATAGCTCCCTCCTCAGGTTTTAGAGCCTCCACTCACCAGGGAGGCAATTTCCATGCAGCTGTGGCCTTCTCACGTGGAAAAGGTAGGTGAGGGGGCAATTAAAATGGTTGGCAGTTGGGCCTTTAATTGGATCTGGTCAGCAGACAGTGAGCTACTGTTTCTCCACCCACTACACTACATCCTGATATGGCTCATCAGCATTTTACCCCTCAGGGCCACCATTCACTATACTTGCCCTGGCTCCTGATCCACCAGCATCTCCATTTAAGACGTTTATTCTTGTGTTTCAAACTCTCCATGGCCTTGTCGCTTCCTAACTGCATAACTCCATCCAGCCCATCTTCAGTCCCCTGAATGAAAGCAGCCGGATCCATCAGGACCTCCACCATAGGAAGAACAAAAAGGTAAGAACCAAATCTCACCTGCCAGGGCTAATGTTACAACTCAGGGTAAACCCTCCTGCTTAATTTAAAACCAGCAACACAGAAAAGATTTATCCCGTGCAGTAATCTGTAAAAATTTGAGTTGCCAAGAACTATGTAAAGTAAAAATTAACAACTTTATTTCTTTATTATAACCGAGAATAATTAAACTAACAACTATTTACATTTCCTTCCTCTAACCTATCGTTCACTTTCCCTTCTATAATACTAATCTGATAAAACTCCCAATTAAGATTTACAGAAAAGCCCAAATTTTAAAACCAGCCAGCAGTCGAATCTTCTCTTTAACTTCATTGGTAGATTGGCTCTCCAAGTCAGTGTTGAACTTATTCTCTGTGTAAACTTCTTATCTAGACAGGTACCTCTCAGAGAGTTCTGACTAGCAGTCTACAGATTTTGGTATGGTGGCAGTTCTCCTCCCAAATATTCAATTTTCCCCAGTCTTACACCGCCAAAGCATCGGATTGTGTCATTGGCTTTTAAAATTGTCAATATACACAATTCAAACTTGATTGGAATTTGGTATTTTCCAGGGTATAATGTAAACCGATTGGCCTAATTCAAATCTGTTTTGTCATTTCAGGCAAGTAGCTAGCCCAGTAGCTGGAGCACATGTTACATTGTGTCTTACTGAGAACACTTGAGTCACTGCTAGCTTTTAACTCTCTTAAAGGTATAGTACACCCACATCTTCATAACACTAGGATCAAATCTTTCAGTGTTGGTACCAATCTAATCTATACCACCCATCTAGCCAATTCAACCAGTTGTTCTACAACCCCAAACCCCAGGATTTGGTTGGTGTAGCAACATGCACTTTTACCTGTATGTTATAGCTTGCAGCTATGGATGGTGATTTAGAGACACTAACTTACTTTCATAGCTAAGCAGGAACTTCTCCCATCCTACCATCTGTCATTGGCATACGTTGAATGGATTTACAAGTTAATACTTTCCTTGGCCACCAAATTCTGCAGTAGGACTCAAACTCAGAGTTTCTTACTCAGAGGCAGGGACTCTATGTAATGCAGCCCAAGATCTCTTCATCCAACCTTAAAGATGTAATCTCAGTACTCTTCCAAATCTGGCCTCTTGCCCATCCCGGCCTAATGCCAGTATACAATAGTTAACTGCTCTTTCAGCTGCTTGGGTCCTGAGCTCTGGAGTTGCTTCCCTAAGCCTCTCTCGCATCCTTTAAGACCTAACTCTTTGACTAAGCTTTTGGTCCCTTGTCTGATCTCTTTATATGGATCAGTTTGTTTAATGACCATACTGTGAAATGCCTTAATGTTTTATTGTGTTCAATAGACTATGTGAAGGAGATAGAGAGCCACTAAGGCAAAGAAAGGGTTGTATAATTGAGATGAAACAGGAAACACACTTCTGCAGCTGCACAGAGATAGAAACATGTACACAGATATAGCGAGCTGCACATGTGGTGATGTCAGCCACAGAGAGACAAGTTGGAGGTACAGTAATCAACGTGGTAAACCATTGGAAAAGCACCCAGTGGTCGAGCTAAAAATCACTGTGACTATTTATTTTCACAACTGAATTCAGTTTCGTAATCAAGTAAACAGTTCAGTAATCATAAAACCCTTTTTGGTTTACCAATCTTTTAGTTTGGTTTCTGATGTTTTTTGAAGCTATTCAATAAACCTTGCAGCTTTCTTTGGTCCTCAGAATTATCATATTTAATATTTAAGTGTTACCTACAGAAATTTCATGGTAGCCCTCAGTCCAATCTTCTCCATTGTCTCCCAAGTATGGATTCTAACCAATGGCTTTATGAAATTAGGTTCTCCTCATTCATGGTATCTCTTACCTACTCCAAGAACTGTGTCTGGTTTATCAAGTCTTCAAGTTGATAGGAGGATAAAACAGCAGGGAGATATTCTTATCAAATAAAGGGGAAAACCTCCACAAAATGATTTTAATGTGAGCTAATATGAAATCATTCACTTTGGAGTAGGGAAATTAAAAGGATTAACTTAAAAGGATAAGATAACTTTAAAGGACTTCTTAAATGTTAAAAAAATGGCATCCAAAAAAATTCCAAACTCCAGAAACATCAGTCATTATAATGTCATGAAGAGGTACAGAAAAGACTGTAGGAATGCTACTCTTTATATTTAGAGGATGTGGAGACGTTGGTGCTGGACTGGGGTGGACAAGGTCAAATGTCACATAGCACTAGGTTACAGTTCAACAGGTTTGTTTGAAATCACAAGCTTTTGGAGAGCTATCCCTTTGTCTGTTGGACTAGAACCTGGTGTTGTGTGACTTTGTATTTAGCGGAATGCAACATAGGAGCTAAAAAGAGTGATTCAGTTTTACAAAACCCTTACCAGAACAGGCCTGGAATCAATAGGAGCAATTCTAGGCACCACACCTTAGGGTGAATATGCTGACCTTGGAAGGAGTATAGAACAGATTTACCAAAAATGATACTTGTATTCCAAAGGTTACATTGTAACTCAGCTAAAATTGTAATCCCTCAACTGAAAAGGTTAAGAGAAAAGTTAATGTATCTTTCTAAAGATATTAAAGGGAGCACATAACATGGCGAGATAAACAACATTTACTGGTTGGAAAGTCTCAGAGGCGTTATCTAAAAAATAGTGATTGATCCTACAGTAGTGAAACTAGGACATAATTCTACAGATCAAGAAAATTAGAACTCTCTTCCACAAACAGCAATCAATGTTTGATTGATTGTTGATAAGGAAACCACAATCGATAGATTAGAGACACGCCACAGAAAAGATTTAGAAGGAGATTGCCAGGGTCAGAGAGTTTATGTTATAGGGAGAGCCTGACTAGGCTGGGGCTGTTTTTTTCAGGAGCAGCATAGGCTGAGTGGTGACCTTATAGAGGTTTATAAAATCATGAGGGACATGGATAAGGTGAACAAACCAATGTCTTTTCCCTGAGTGGGGAAGTCCAGAATTACAGGGCATAGGTTTAAGGTGAGAGGGAAAAGGTTTAAAAGGGAGCAAAGGGGCAACCCCTTCATGCAGAGGGTAGTGCATGTATGGAATGATCTGCCAGAGGAAGTGTTGGAGGTTGGTACAATTGCACCATTTAAAAGGCATCTGGATGGGTATATGAACAGGAAGGGTTTAGAGGGATATTGGCCAAGTGCTGGCAAATTGGACTAGATTGGTTTTGGATATCTGGACGAGCTGGAGTGAAGGGTCTGTTGCTGCGCTGTTCATCTCTATCTCTGACCGATTTAATATGTAAGCAAAGGTTGGCAATTAACATTAGTGTCCCCATGCCAACCAATTGGCGCTCTCCTCTTATGACGCAAAATGTTCATTTTCCCCTTGAATTGGTCTCCTTGCAAATTGTCCTGATGAGTGTGAGTGTTGACAAAATATTTTTTTTTCAGCAATATCCATGATAATTTTTTTTGTCAAATATATTAAGTAAGATAGGACAAAGACAATGAGGCAGGCATGAATTAGGTCAGACATCTGTCAGGATTTCATTTAATGAGGATATAAGCTTAATGGAGTAAATGGCATGCAATTGTTCCTAGGCGTATAGCTGTATACAGAGTCATGCAGCACAGAAACAGACACTTTGGTCCAACCAGTCCATGCTAAACATAATTCCAAACTCAGCTAGTCCCACTAGCTTGCTCCTGGCCCATTTCCCTTCAAACCTTTCCTATTCATGTACCTATCCAAATGTCTTTTAAATGTTCTAATTGTACCCACATCCACAAGTTCCTCAGGAGTCATAGAATTATAATCATAGAGTCATACAACACAGAAACAGAACCTTTGGTCAAACCAGTCCATGCTGAACATAATCCCAAACTAAACTGGTCCCACCTACCTATTCCTGGCCCATATCTCTCCAAACATTTCCTATTCATGCATCTATCCAAATGTCTTTGAAATGTTGCAATTGTACCTGTCTTTTTTAAATCTCTCTCCTCTTACCTTAAAACTGAGTCCCCGAGTCTTGAAATCCCCCATCCTAGGGAAAAGACAATTATCATTAACCCTATCTAAATCTCTCAGGCAGCCCTCCATCTACCTATTACATTCCCAGCTACCTTCCTCCCAGCCCCATTCCCCTTCCCATTTATCTCTCAGCCCCTTGGGCCACTCCCTCATTCTTGATGAAGAGCTTATGCTCTAAGCGTTGACTCTCCTTCTCCTCAGATGCTGCCAGACCAAGAACAGTCATGTCTTGAGTTGGTGTATCAAAAGGGGTGATCACAAATGAAAGATACCACCTCAAATTTTAAACTTGGGAAAATTTTCAGGTAAGGGAGCAGCTTGAGGTCTTACACAGCTTTGGATTTCAAAGAGTTCATTGCTGTTGAAACAACAATTTAGCACAAAGTAAACTATTGAAGGCAGCCGTTGATCAGATGGGATACTGAATTCAAGGTTCTTGATGCAAACACTAATGTTGGAACTATTCATTAACTCATGAAGATTGGAAAGTCAGTTTTTGGGCAGCATGGTGGCTCTGTGGTTAGCACTGCTACCTCCCAGTGCCAGGGATCCAGGTTTGATTCCAGACTTGGGCAAATATCTGTGTGGAGTTTGCATATTCTCCCCATGTCTGCACGGTTTTCCTCCGGGTGTTCTGGTTTCCACCCACAGTCCAAACATGTGCAGGTCAGGTGAATTGGCCATGTTAAATTGCCCATAGTGTTAGGTGCATTAGTCAGAGGGAATTGGATCTGGGTGGGTAACTCTTCATGAGGGTCAGTGTGGAGTCGTTGGGCCAAAAGGCCTGTTTCCACAATGTAGGGAATCTAATCTAATCATGATGTGCTTTACAGCTCCTACAAACATCAGAAGTACTCAGTAGTATAATACGTTTGGCTGTGTTAGGAATTTTCTTACCTTCAATGTGGAAGTTATAGTTTCAACAGAATCTGAGAGCACAGTCTATGCCAACATTTCAATGCAGCGAAAAAGGACTGCCATATTGCTGAAGGGTCATTCATTCAATTGAGATATTAACCAGAGGCATTCAGTTAATCTAAAAATCAAACATTCTTCGTTAAAGAAGACTAGAGGTGGTCTCTATTTTTGTAAAAAAAAAGGAGCCATAAGGATATTGGAATAAAAGTGTCTTTATAATTTTCACTAGTTAAACCAACAATTCCCAGCTTTGACATTTAATGGCTCCAACCTTAGTGCTTACATCAATATCTTTGCATTTACCATTCCCTCTGACCTATAGTTACCTTCAATGGTTTTGTTCATTCAAAACTGACCTTTCAATGATATCTTTGTAGTTCATCAGTTTTTTATTTGTTCGGGGGATCCTTATGTGAAAATTGGTTACCGTATTTGCCCATACAATCAATGATTATCCTTCAAACATAACTAATTGGCTAAGAGAGGAACATCAAAGAATTCTAGATCAGTTAGCCTAATAAATGTTTTTTGGCACTTAGAGTCAATACAGCCCTTTATGCTGTTCGGTTGTTAATGGATTATGGGAGAGGTTCACAATTTTGTAATAGCTACAAGGCTAGTTGAAATTGTAAAATGTTAGTCATTATGGAAAGTACCCAACTGATCAAACAAAAAGGACTTTGCATTTGCTGTTGAGTTTATATTGGGTATGGAAATGCTTATCTGAGTTTGTCTGGCAAAGTTAATGAGGAGAGAGGTAGTTCAGGAATTTCTAGGTTCACTGCAGCTGTTATTGGGGAAAATCTGCACAGGCGGCTTTGCAAAGCCTGCTGCTGACCTCATGTAGGTTAAGATGGGAGCAAGGATGGCAATGGACACACAGTATCATTGGGAATTTAAATCCACCACAGACAGTTTTGTGCAGGTGAATGCAATTCTAGTCAAAATTGTCAATGCTGTTGGATAGCATGAGCAATTCCAGTACCAATCATCATGGTGACTTCTATCACTAAACTCTGGTATTAGTGACATTTGGATGTGTGGTGGAAACAGCAGTTTAAAAGCATTGATCTTTTTATCTTTTATCTAGCCCATGAATCATTCCAAAGCTCATGGTGGAAGAATTCAGATGTCCAGCCATCTGTTTTGCCTGTTCCTACAAGTCTCATTCTATCCTCATTATACATGCTTGAATGTGAGTCAGGATTCACAATTGCACTAGCTCAACTCGAGCTGTACTGACAAGTGAAGTGATTTGTTGAATATACTTAATTGACATTTCTTGTGCTTACAAGGTGTTATTCTTTCTATTTTTTTGTCAACATATGAATGTTTACTTCTACAACATCAAGAGGTGTTAAGACTTGATCAACAGCTTATGTAAATCTAAAATTATCACATTGGGCATTAGGCCATAGAAGAAATTAAAAAATACTAGAATATTGATATTATGCCAGGAACAACCCATAGGGGAATGGAGAACCATCTATGTAACTAAAACCAAGACAAAGTTCATGACGTTTAAATAAAAGTAAGAGTTCATGATTTCATGATTAAGGGTTCATGATTATCAGTTCAGGTGAAAACCATTTGCAGAGAAATAAGGTAACACTGAACTCCAAATTTTAAATAACTGGAGAATAATCTATCTGCTCTGAAGTAATACATTGCTGTATTAAGTAGTCGAGTTTGAACATAGTTACAATCTAGTTGTAAGTTTGTTGCTTCTATGTCTAAAGTAATTCCAGGGTAGGTCAAAGCTGTAGTGACAACAAAAAAAAGGGCTGCAGAAATATACCTCAAATCTTGTAACCTCCAATAAAGAAAAACAAGTTAATGTCTTGTGTTGAAAATCCTGGCCAAAAATGGAACAAAAGTAGGTGAGCTCCTTTTTAGGTCTTACCAAACAAAGGGAAAAGAGCAATTTGTAAAACTGTAGTCAGATTGCACTGAGTCCATTTATACTTGTTTGGAGACTTGCAACTACCAAGCAAGGGAGTCACTGTTTACAAATGTCTAACTAATGAATGGTCAAACTTATGAACATGATCCCTTACAGGAGTACTTTTAAAGACCGGCGTACGAATATAAATCGCTGCTTTACATTGTCCTGCATTGCACTGCTGCCCCACAGTGCAAGGAACCCGGGTTCGATTCTAGCCTTGGGCGAATGCCTGTGTGGTGTTTGCACATTCTCCCCATGTCTGTCTGGGATTCTTCTGGGTGCTCTTGTTTCCTCCCATAATCCAAAGATGCACAGGTTAGGTGAATTGACCATGCTAAATTGTCCAGAGTGTTCAGGGATGTGTAGGTTAGGTACATTAGTCAGGGGTAAATATAGGATGATATAGCAGGGGAATAGGTCTGAATGGGTTACTCTTTAGAGGGTTGGTGTGGACTTGTTGGACTGATTGAATCCCTACAGTGTGGAAACAGGCCAATGATTCCATTTCTATGATTTGAAGCATTGTCTTCTCTCGAGTACAAATTGACTTGAAAGTAGACTCCAGAACGGAACCTGTTCATAATGCTGGAACTGCTTGCATGCTTTAAGATTTATTTCTATGTGTTAGAGGGGATAATTGCAATTAGCCAACAAATACATGGGTCAGAATGGAGATAAAAAGATCAGTCTGTCCTATCTTGATCCCTGCTGATTAGTTCTGAGCTGCAGATGCTAGGATAGGTCAGGCTGGGCACAAAGCCAGGTTGAATTCTTTATCCTTACTTCTTAAAAAACATTCATTTCAGGGATGAGGTGCCACTGCCAATCCCAGAATTTGCTGCCAATTGCATGACTGTCCTTTATAGAGTAGTGGTGAGCAATCTCCTTGAAAACTGACTATATCACTCAGCCAGTTCAGAGGGCAATGAACAGTCATAGAGATGTATAGCATGGAAAGAGACCTTTTGGTCCAACTTCTCCTTTTTTAACCAGATATCCGATTAATCTAGTCCCATTTGCCAGCAATTGGCCCATATCCCTCTAACCCCTTCCTATTCATATATCCATCCAGATACCTTCTCAATGTTGTAATTGTACCAGCCTCCACAACTTCATCTGGACACACACCACCCTCTGCATGAAAAAGCTGCCCCTTAGGTCGCTTTTAAACATTTCCCCTCTCACCTTAAACCATTACCCTCTAGTTTTAGACTCCTCTACCCTGGGGAAAAGACCTTAGCTATTAACCCAGCCATGCCCCTCATGGTTTTATAAATTTCTATAAGGTCACCTCTCAGCCTTCAATACTCCAGGGAAAATAGCTCCAGCCTATTGAGCCTCTCCCTTTAGCTCAAACCCTCCAACCCTGGCAACATCCTTGTAAATCTTTTCTGAATTCATTCAAGTTTCACAATTTCCTTCCAATAGCAAGACGACCAGAATTGAATGCATATTCCACAAGTGGCCTAACTAATGTTCTGTATTGTTGTAAATGACCTCCCAACATCTCTACGCAATGTACCAACCAATAAGGGCAAGCATACCAATCACCTTCTTCACTATCTGTCTACCTGTGACTCCACTTTCAAGGATATTTGAACCTAAACTCCCTTTGTTCAGCAACACTCCCCAGGATGTCACCATTAAGTTTTCTAAGTCCTGTCCTGATTTGCCTTTCCAAAATACAGCACCTCACATTTATCTAAATTAAACTCAATCTGCCACACAATCACATTTCTATGGATAAGCTTTCACATATAGGCCAGACCAGGTAAGGGTAACAGACTTCGTCCTCTGAAGAACATTAGTGGACCAGATTTCTTTTTAACAAACCAATAGCTAGATGCTCCCCATTACACGCCAGTTGATATGGTAGAATTTCAACTTATACTTCAGTCCTAAGTGACATAACCACCATGCTGACATTTCATGACACTTAACCTAGACTCAGTCAAGAAGAATGTGCTCTTGTGTAAGGTAAGGTACTTAGAACAGCTGGTACGCATGAACAGTGCCCCAGCTGCAAAGACTATATTCAACAAAGAGAAAATATAATTATCATAACAACTGACAAATTCACGTCTCTAACTAATTAAAAATGGCTTTTCCAAGTAAATTGCTTAGAAAATCAATGTAAATGCCCCATGCAGCTGCTACTATTTAATCATAACTTATGGTGATGTGTTCAAAGTCAGTTAAACTGCAAAATCTGTAACGTATTTCGTACAATAATTTCTTTAAAAGAGACTTCCAGCTACAATGATCATGGTTTAAAACTTATTTTGCAAAACTGCAGGATGGCAACATTAATCCAGTACAAGGTTAAACATAGGAATATCGTAAACAAGTTAGGCATTTTTGTGGTAATATTGTGAATATTAAAGAACGAGAATGTTTCCAGTTGCTGGTAGATAGGAAACATAATTGACAAAAGAAACAGAGGGCTCAGGAAAAAAAACACATTTCTTATGATCTGGATTGCTCTACCAGAAAGGATAATTGAAACAGATTCAAAAATAACTTCCAAAGGGCAATTGGTTAAATACTTCAAGGGAAATAAGGAAATTGTGGACTTATGGAGGAAGAGCAGGGGATGCACTAATTGGACAGACCATTCAAAGAGTTGGAACAGGCACAATGAGCTGAATGACTTCCTTTTGTGATGTATTATTCTATGATTCAACAGTAATTTCACATTTATGTGCGAAAGTCTAAAATACGGAAATGCTTGTGTGAAATTTTCCATGAGAAGGTTCATGGATTTCTTTGCATTCCCACCTGCAGTTCTTACTGTACAAATTTATCCATTTACTTTAAATATATATGGCAAACCTTTTAAAATACGGCAAATCAGATTCAAGCTGAACAGAAGAAATTAAACACAAAAATTATTTTTCGTGGAGAGTAAGGCAAATATTAAAAAGGATGAGCAGGAATCTTTTGAACACTATAAACCAAGTGTATGTGAGGGAGAAGACTTTTATGTGAAAAAAAACTTATACATCATTTTGTTGAGGTATGCTGGCAATTTGTTTAAACTAGGCCTTCCCAAAGTGGATGTTACAAGCTACAATTTTGGGGTTGCAGGTTATCGGATACTAATGTCCAGCATGGAGCTCTCCTTTGAAATAAGGGTCCCAGATCTTTCCAAGGACTGCAAAAGAGGGTCCCAGGACCTCTATGTCCTCAATACACAGCACAAACAACAGCTTGCATTTATATGGTGTATTACTGTAAAATATCCCAAAGCACTCCACAGGAGCATTTAAAATTGCAGCACTTGTAATGGAGGAGATAAAGAAGCCAGCAACAGAGGACTTGAGAGGCTGAATGCTGAATGTTTCCTCCTATGGGTGCCAACTAGAACTGGGGGACACATTTCCAGAATAAGAGGTCTCCCTTTTAAAATAGAAAGGAGAAGAATGCTTTTCTTTCAAAGGTGCACCAGTCTGTGGAATTTGCTTCTCCAAAAAGCAGTGAGGTTGAGTTGCTGAAGTTATTCAAGGCTGAACTGAATGTGTGATAGACAAAGGAGATATGGGTTAAAGAAGGGGTAGGGCAGACTTGGCAGACTGAAGTTGTGACCACAACCTGATTAATCATGATTTTATTAAATGGCATAGCAGGTTGAGTTAAATGCCCTATTTCATCTCCTAATTCTTATGTTTCTATAAACAAATTTATTTTCCTTTTAGAAACACCAGAGGGATGCTCAGCAGAAAAAAAATGTCTTTGTCAGTGAGAGGAATATGATTCTTAAGCAGATAATTGGATAAGAATTCCCCACTGTGGAAACCCAGTGGATCCTGGGCAGCACGGTGGCACAGTGGTTAGCACTGCTGCCTCACAGCGCCAGGGACCTGGGTTCAATTCCCGCCTCAGGCGACTGACTGTGTGGAGTTTGCACGTTCTCCCCGTGTCTGCGTGGGTTTCCTCCGGGTGCTCCGGTTTCCTCCCACAGTCACAAAGATGTGCGGGTCAGGTGAATTGGCCATGCTAAATTGCCCCTAGTGTTAGGTAAGGGGTATATGTAGGGGTATGGGTGGGTTGCGCTTCGGCGGGTCGGTGTGGACTTGTTGGGCCGAAGGGCCTGTTTCCACACTGTAAGTAATCTAATCCTCCGTTTCTGTATTGCAGTCTTAATTTGCAACATTTGGGCCGCTGTGGGTCCCTCAGGTCTGCTGTTGTACTGAAACCAGGTAGACATCCAATTACAAGTCTGTACCAAGTCTTCACGAGATCACACTAAGAGCTGAACTCAAAATTCCAGGTGAATTCAGAGTGGGTGAATTATTAATATACTGTGCCTTACTGGCAGCTTAGTTTGAGAAGAGAATACTGAGGCATTAATCAATAAAAAGAAATAGACTAAGGAAGATGCAGGTTAAAGCTAGACTGTCAGATGGATAGATATTAATTACAGCATATTAACAGAACAGGAAGAAATGTATCTGAGGTGCAAGCAATGTTGAGTAGATAAGAAGTGATGAGACATACAGGGACACAGGGAAATCAATGAAAAGAATGGCAGGTTTAGAAAATGAAAGAAGATGTCATACTTATAAAGAGTAAATGCAACGTCCTTTACTTCAGAAGGTGAGGATAACACATTTTGTCAGTGCAAAACTGATGGAAGTTTCTCAATACTTAAACATGCTAATTTGATGGGGCAATGCAGAAAGATTTATTCCATCCATAGTTCATGGCACATCTGTTAGTCATACCTTTGATAGGACAGAGCAGAGGGAACTTAACACTGTGTATAATATAAGTTTTACAATCTCTGACAGTGTTTGACAGGGATAATTTAAAGAAAACTTTGATCTGTATCTAACCCAGTGCTGTCCCTGCACTTGGAGTGTTTGATGGGATAATATGGAGGGAGCTTTACTATGTATCTAGCTCCATGTTATACTTGGCCTGAAGTATTTGAAGTTGATACTTAATGTCAAAGATAGAAAGGTATTTCTGATCATAGAGAGCTCCACAATCTGATGCCTCCAAAAGTGGAGATACATTTGCTCCATATAACGAATAATCTGTTAATTAAGCAACAGTGATATTAACTATTAATTTAAAATAGTAGCTGCAAATCTTTGAGGGAATTAAATATAAAAAAAAACCACGTCTTAAAAATGCAAACTTTTTATTTTTCTCAAGCTTAACACTAAATTTCAGAATGAATAGAATAAATGCCAAAAACATGCTTGCAGTACCTCTCTTGGGAATCCTTTCCACTTGTCTCATGGTATTTGAATCTAAATTGCAAATTTCAAATGCACACAGAACAAACGTGATCACTGAATAATATCAGCTATATGTCAATAAAAGAATATTCAGTGAACTGTGGAAAGTCCAGTCTCAAACATGGTTTTAAATAGAACTTATAATAAATACCATTGTTATCTCCAGGTTATAAATTATCTGTACTTTTCCTCAACCGATAAGTTAGTGAAAGTGAAGTATAACCAGACAATGTAACTGTTCTTCACTGATTCCAACCAAGGTGATTGTAAAGCTGTGCCAACTTGAAGTTCTTCACTTGTGGTATTTGATCAAGGATGTACATATGGCTCACAGATGAAGATAATAGTGTATTTAGCTGTAATGTTTCTATATTGTGCCCTCCTCCACCCCAGCCAGACATCCCCAATGTCACCAGGCCAGGAAAGATTATCTGCTGATATTCACTGTCTTGGCATGTCTGTGAAGAATGGCAACTCCGGCAAGAAATCAAACTAATAAATGGGTCACAGTATTCAAAAGCAGAGAGAACTATTTTCAAAAAGATTAAAACCAATTTACACATATCTTAACCTATAAATGATTATGAATCTGATTGTTCTCCAGACCTCCACTGACAACACATTTGCTTACACATAAATTCAGATCCAGTCCCTATTTAGAACACATACATTCATATAAATTGCTAGAGTATTGAATGAAAGTGTGGAATATTTGTATTGGTGGTATGAATGACCCAAACATTACAATTCAGTCTCCCTAAATTCAAAAGCATTGCAGAAGTTATGTCAGTTGTAATTGTCCAGACATAGTTTCAGCTTTAATAATGCCTGCACACAGGGCCATTAGAAAAGATAACAATTTATCATAGGTGGCTTAGAGTTCACACAATTTGAAAGTCACATCAATCATTACTTCATTTTCCAACAAAACATTGGCCTCAAGCTGTTTCTGCCTATAAAACTGGAGCATTAAAGAAACAAAATGGCAACTTTGAATTTAACACTAATGCAAATAATTAACAGCTTTTGCTTTTTGGTTAGTTTAAAGAGTTGACAGTTAAACGCAGACTTTTTAAGTAGTGAGGGCTATGTACTATTGGATTCCATTGATTTCTGGGCCTCAATATTTATATGGAAGAATGTGTTGGAACATCAGCAAGATAATTTATAAGGATACAAAAGCATGACTATCTATCAGCATTTTAAATAACATTTAGATGAATTAATTAATCTATTATATATTATTTTATGACGAGTGAATACCAGAAATTTGGGTATGGGCCTGAATTAGTTTGAATGAATTTTAAAAATGCGCTGATTCCCTCCCCAGCCCTAACACCTGCTCACACCATCACCCAAATTCCTCATGTGCACTTGTCATTTGAACAGGCAACATAAAATGGTTATATTTCATCCTTAAATGCTGTTTGGAAACTTTTATGTTTGGTGCAAGCTCCATTTTTACCAAAACAGAGAAAATCTTCTAAATAGTCTCGATTTTTCCTGAATTCATTGTAAATGTCCTCTTCTGAAAACTCTCCGAGGTAAGCCTGGCACATTTTGAACAACCTATAGGAATTAGACAGATGTGTTAATGATCCAAACAAGAGGAATCCAATTAAAAAATTGAAAAATAGCAAGTAAATGGAGGAGAACTAAAAGAACAGATAATTTTTGGAAAGACACAGTGAACTAGTCAGTATTTGAAAATGAAAATGCCAAACATTGCACTGTCTTTCAAATACTCATAGGTTGCTGAATGTTTCCAAATTATTTTTGTGAACAGAAGAAACTTTGGGTTTCTAATCTCCAGCCTGCTGTTTCAATTCAATTTATACTGAAGAATTTGTGTTACTAGTTATCAATATAATTGCATTTTCCCCCTAAATTACCTTCTGTGCATTCTTCTCTTTAATTATCCCAATATAACAATTATTTTTCAATCTGAATTACTGAGTAAACTGCCTGTCCACAAGTTTGGCAATCCAGTTCTTTGACCAGAAAGACATTTACAGTGATTATTATTTGATCCTCCCTATCCTGGTTTCAACTCTGTTTATTGCACACTGGCCCAGTAATTCAACACATAGCTGTGTGTACAATCTTGTCTGTTGTACTTCAATTGATAGAATTCCAAACACTTGTGAATTAGAAAGTTATGGCTTCAATTCCTAGTCAGTTATGTGATCATTTGACATTGATTCTCCATGCTGTACTAATAAGCTGTTGTGACAGAGTGATAATGTCCCTA
Organism: Hemiscyllium ocellatum; assembly: GCF_020745735.1. NCBI lineage: Eukaryota > Metazoa > Chordata > Chondrichthyes > Orectolobiformes > Hemiscylliidae > Hemiscyllium > Hemiscyllium ocellatum. Next base: position 50,519,318 of record NC_083429.1, read on the forward strand.
CGTCTGAGCCAGGAGACCTAGGTTCATGTCCCACCCACTCCAGGGGTGTGCCACGACATCTCTGAAATAATCCCATGGGATAATTTACGTTCGTAGGACCAGAGGACACTGTGACACTCTGAAAGGTGAGGTGGGACCTGTTTGATGTCTCATCCAGAAGCTGGTATCTCCAAACCCAAAATTGCAGTACTCCATATTGTCTAATTAACCTGCAATTTTGGTTTTAGAGATACCAGCTTCTGGATGAGACATCAAACAGACCCCACATCGCCTTTCGGAGTGTCACAGTGTCCTGTGGTCCTACGAACGTAAATTATCCCATGGGATTATTTCAAACAAGAGCAGTTATCCTGGCAGGTTCCAGGTCAATATTTATCCCTTGATCAACAGCCCATACCCATATTATCTAATAATGCTGTCTGTGGAAACTGTGGTGCATAAATTGGCTGCTGCATTTCCTACAACAGTGATTATATTTCATTACCTGAGTTGTGTGAGGGGTTTGAAAAGTACAATATAAATGCAAGATTTTCTTTCTTTGCTGTCCACAAAATGATGTCTTGTTTGATATAACAGTACTGTTGATGTATAGTATTTATAAGCATTTTGAAACATTTCTGAGCAATGTAAAAGGTATTGCATGAATGCAAGAGTTCCTCCACACATGATGGCATCACTGAGGCAATCTTCACTTTGAAGTTTGTGATGGTGTTCAGTGAGAAGACTGCAATTCCATTAAGAATAGAAACCTGTGATTGTTTGAGTTAGCTATATCAAACTAGGTGACATCTTTAACAAAATTACTACCATGTCCTATTATTTCTGGAAATTCAGTGTCAAAACTACACAGAAACAATTGTTTACTTGTGAGTCGATCCACCAAACATTCCCCTGTAACATTTCAACTTATCAACTACACTTATCAAAACATAAATATGTTATCCATTAAAATCTCTAAAGTGAAGAGATACATACAATGGAATATAATAGCTACTACACTTTAGTTATTCAAATTACTGTTTTGTAATATGTTTACCGTCCTGGCCATGGTCCACTCATCACCATCACTCCTGTAAAATCTTCAGTCTCTAGTCCAGGGCCTGATAGACGTTTAATGCCATTCACCTCTATTACGCCATGCCTGCAAAGCATTAATGGAACAAAAATATAATTTGCACAGGGCTCTATGTCAAGTCACAATGAGGTATGCTCTTAATTATAGATTCAGTACCAGCAAAATCTAACAAATGTGGTAGAAGTCTTTTGGAGAAACAAATCTTGACAAATGTGCTGAACCGAATGCCTGATTTAATAATACAGACACAACAGCACAAGACATATCATTAAACGCACACTTTGTTCCAAGATATATCTAAGTATTTAATACGTTTTCGACACTCAACTGAACTTTTAAAATAAAGATTGCCTTTTTTGTTCTTCTCTTTTGAAAAACCAACTTTTACAGAAGTTGGGTGTCACACCTCAGCCAAATGATTATTCTTTATGTGTTCGGAAGAAGCTGGACTGTGACAAGCTTAATTGGAAGAAATAAGCACTGGATTAAATGATGATAGGTGAAATGTATAATGGATAAGAAGAAGCTCTTTTACTGAGTTACTAATGTGGGAATACAGTCTGGTCTTGATTTTGATCACAAATGTCCCTATTTTGCCATTGGAGAGTCAATAGAAAGTGTTATTTATTCTCAATGCTCTACAGAGTCATCAAATGTTGACACTGAACTATCCTTGCCAATTATCATAGTGTGCTTTGTGCTCTATGAAACCAAACTCATACTGCTGACAACACTGTTTATTTTAAGTGTTCAATAATTACAACTTATATAAAATTTGAAAATAATTACCATTATTCCATGCTGTAGGTAATTCTCGAAAAACTTTTCAGACATGGGGGCGAGTAACCTTTATAGTAGTTAAAAAATAATTGTAATCTATTCATATAATTCCTTGGACTCCTTGAGGCCTAGAACACTCTGCAGAGATATTGCACAAGCCCTGAAACTGTGCTTGAAACCCCAATTTGAACAGAAGAAGAGCTCTTACTTAAGTAATTTCTTTTTATCTTTATTGTACCTCAAAATAGTGTTGTATTGTGGTGACAAAATACTTTTCACTGTTTCATCAAGATTTATGTGACAATAAGTAAATCATTCATTGATCACTCTTTAAAATTATTTCTTGATAAACATTAAAACCTGAATAAAGTCAATTCATACCTCTTATAAACAAATAATTTTCAGAAACAATCAAGTCATGTGATTACACCTTGTTCTACCAAATGGTGTTTTAAAACCTCCGACCTGAACCATAAGTAGTATCAGTTGAAATTTTCAGTCAGATCTTTTTATATAATTGTTAATTATCACGGTATCTATATTACCTTCACAAATCCCAAAACCTTCTAAGATCTCTATTCCTTCATCTCTAATATTTTGAACCTTCACTTGACTAGACCTTAAGTGCTGAAATTCCTTTCCTACACCTCACTAACTCTTTTTCACTCTTTAAAAATCTCCTTAAATTGCTTCAAACAAATGTGCAGCTTCTTATGTGATTCAGCATCAAAGTTTGCATTATAACACTCCTGCGAAGCAACTTGGGATGATTTACTGCATTAAAAGTGTTACATAAATAAAAGCTGCAGTTGAGCCATTAGTCCCTTTCTACATAGTCACTTAAATGTCTGCAATAACGCACTCTCAAGTAGCTGCATTTACATAAAAATACAGTATTATTGAAGTATAAAAATAATTCTAATATGAAATCATTCATAATTGCTGAATTATGACACGTAATCTTGGTTCAAAAATATCTTTATACACGATTATTCATTTTTAAGCCATTCACAAAATTTTACAAGACAAGTAAGGAAGGAGACTTATCTGGGATTGTGTAAAGGGTCATCTGACAGAAACTCACTTTTCCCAACTCTGGGAGCAGCATTTCTCCAAAGCATCGGTGTAATCAGATTCATTCAATACCGCTTTCCCTTCTTTCACTGCAGAGATTTTTGATTCCCACTTCGAAAGATATTCCTGCATCTTTACAGCACAGAGTGAATAACAATTGTCATTGTTTAAAACTGAAGTAAAGTCTGTTCTTTTGATAACTATCATACTTCTACAGCTGCACAATTTACCACATTGGAATAACAAACTCCCATTCTCAGCCTAAGGCTCTTCATCAAGAGTATTTCTTGCAGTTCCAAACTCCAATGATACCCATCATATTATTCTCAACTTTGTGAGAGTTTATGGATTAAAATAACTGCCCTCAATGAGTTCAGACATTCTTCAAATCCCAGCAAGATAAAAAGTGGAAGGAATTTGTTCTGTTTTGTTCTAATGTTCTGTACTGAAACAAAAAATACCTGGGAAAGATCTGGCTTCCTATATCAGGACTACTTCTTAGAATGTATTCAAATATCATGCTAACAGGAATGTATTTGCTGTATAAATTAATTTAATAGCAACTAGCAATTAATAACTAATTACGTAGAAAGATATCACCCACAGTAATTACAATACATGCTGACTGCAATGAGAATCTAACATTACTCATGAAGTTTTTTATCATGAATTCAAAAACGTATGGCCTGTTGTGGGACAGCCCCGCCTTATCTGTGCCACTGATTTATCCACAGCTCTTTATGCTGACTGGTAGAGCACTCAAAACAAATTTGCCAGTTTCATTTTTAGAAATCTTTAAAACTTAGTGAGGCAACTGATAACAAAATAAAATTTAACCGTTCGACAGATCTGATTGTCAAAACTCATTTTATATACAAAGAAATAGTATTTCCTGGCCCACTCAACCAGTACAGATACTGGAGATATGACTACACTCTACGCCCTTCTGCAAAGCTTACTAAAAATAAATTAAATTTACATAGTGCCTTTCAGAATGTCACGAAATTACACGTAGTCAAAGAAGCACTTAAAGTGCAGCCACCATTATATTGTAGGCATTTTGAATTTGCTTTTTAAAAGCATGTGTTACTAAAATTTTATTATTTTAAATTGTAGTCATATAGCACAGAAACAGACTCTCCAGTCCAACTCATTCATGCCGACCAAGTTTCCCAAACTAAACTAGTTATTTGTCTCCGTTTGGCCCATATCTCTCACAACTTTTCCTATTCGTGTACCTGTCCAAATGTCTTTTAACAGTACCCACATCTTCCATTTTCTCTAGCAATTCATTCCATATTCACACCACCCTCTGTGAAAAAGTTGCTCCTAGGTCCCCTTTAAAACTTTCCCCTCACCTTAAAATTATGCCCTCTAGTTTTGAATTTCACCACCCTGGGGAAAACACCTTTGCTATTCACCTTATCTATGCCCCTCATGATTTTATACACCTCTATAAGGTCACCCCTCTAGCTCTCACTCTCCAGGGAAAAAAGTCCCAACCTGTCCATCCTCTCCCCAAAACTCAAACCTTCCAATCCTAGTAACATCCTTGAAAACCTTTTCTGCGCTCTAATTTAATAATAAATTTAATATTTGTACTGAAAGCAACTTTTGAATTGACAGAAATAAACTGTACAGCTATTTTGTGAACCTGGTTGAATTAAGCATTATGAAGAAAACGGTGATATGTAGTTACAGATAAAAGGCTGAGTTTACAGAAAATAAAAGAAAACTGAGTAAGTCTCTAAGTGTGAGGGTACAAATTCCAAAGAGCAGTCAGTAATCGTATAGTGCATTCAACCTACCTGATAAGAAATTGCTCTGCAGGAGTCACACTTCAAATAATCAGGCATATGGCCAGAGTGAAACTCCTCGTCATTCAGATTAGGTGATTTCATCTCAATTGTCCCCGATTCTTGAAATTGCCCCGAACTTTGAGAAGCATACTTTCTTTCCTTATCCTTCTGATCACCTGCACTGGTGCTGTTGCACAGACATATAGTTAGAACTGCCACAATAAGAAACCTCATAATGGCCGCTGTGATGATTATTGACACTATATTGCAATCGAGGTTAGTGAATATACAGAAGCAAAGGCTGGTATTAAAGATTTCAAATGCTGACGTGGTACTCCTTGGTCTCCTTGTGCTGTACCAATCAGGAAATGAAAAGTAGCAGCTGTGTGATATTAAAACATACTGGAGGAGAGGAAGAAAAACAGACTTGTTATTGAGGTGCTTTCTGATTTCGGAAATCAAACCTTCCCCAAATACTTTCTGCTATCTCTCAAACATTTCAGAATCAAAACACAAAATTCTGAGTTAAATAGTTATAGTTTCAAAAATTATTAGTCTCGAAGGACAGTTGACACTCTTGCCATTAAGAATCTTCTAGTCATCACAACACATGGACAATCTCAGGATTGGGAAACAGCTGATACCTCTTGCCTTCATCAAACTTAATCTGATCTGGCCAACAGATAATATGGATTTTTCTATCATTTCTGTTCCCTCCAGGTGAGGAGCACCTTGTTTGTATTCAGTGTGTAACATGCGATTTGAATACATGGACAGCCAAAAGATCATGCAGCAAGGATTGTTTATTTCACTGGCAGCAGATCACCGCAACTATGAAAAGAAATTAAAATTAAACATAATGTAATTTAAATGTAATGGAGCCTACAGTTTACATTAGGTTGAGGAACACTTTGTCTCAGTGCTCCTTCCCCTGAATCCACCTTCACCCAAGAACAGTTTATTTTGCCAGAGAGGATCTATTCAACTGCTCCAGTTGCCATGCGACACTGTTGCCACTTGCTGCTAGAAGTCCTGGCACAACAGCTCAAGATTCCCTGCTGAGCACCCTTCCTCACTGTCACCACCATTGCCAGAGGTTCTGTTACAGGCATTCCTGCTTGAAACTTGCCATCTTGGCAACTAAACAGTGACTGTGTGCTAAGGAGCTGCATAAATTAACAGATTCAATAGTGCCATGGCTAGGATGCTCAATTCTAGCAGTCTTCTTTCATCCCAAATTGAAGCAAACTGTAAGGGTTGGGGATATAGCCATAATTTGTTCAAGATCTTTTCACTTCCTTACTTCCAAAGGATCTACGCTTTGTGGCAAATAATCCACATAGGGACCTTGGTCAGTCAGGTCTCCAGGAATCATTTAATCAACAGCTCATGTTGCTCTAATTTCTTTCTCCGAAAAGGTCCTTCCTATGCTATTTTCCAGGGTAGGCGTACGCCTCTCACAATGGATTCACCCTCTGGATTCATAAATGCAGGTCACTCCAGGATTTCACATCGTTATCTGACACCACTTCACACAAGCCATCACACACTGAACCCCAGGTTCTGCTATAGCACTGAGTGGACTGCACGCTTCCATATCATGTACAAGGATTCTGGCCTGAAGCAACTTCCCTCTGAACTGTTTCCTGAGGCCGGCCTGAACCTATTGTAGCCACTCTGTATCAAAGTCCTATGAATCCTGTATCTTATTCTGACTTCTGATATTCCAATTTTGGAAGGTAGTGCAGAGAGTAGCCTATGGATAAATGTCGAGGGGGGGGGGGGGGGGGGGGGTGGTTGATATTATGAGTATAAACTAGCTTTGGAAGGTCCTCAGGCGACTTGTTTGTTCCCAGCAATCTTGGTTCACAGATGGTCATGCAGAGTGTAGTTGAAGCTATTGCATTGCTCATTACCACTCTGCTTATGGTATGGTTCATGGTAATGCCATAGATCTTGCAAAGTTCCTTAGCATCTTGATCTTGAAGTTGTGTCCATGATCACTATCAATCTGACATGGTACAACGACACAATCACCCAGTAAAACTCAATTCTATAGTGGAGACCTTTTGGTCATGGGTAGAAATGGCTTAAGGCTGGTGAACTTGGTGAAGATATTCCACGACTAAGAACATTTCAACTGGGGACACGGACCATAACATACATCGTAAGGACCTCTAGAAGTCTCTTGGTGACCAGGAATCCCATGCTAGGATAAAGTCATTTGCCTGCTTCAGCCAAAGTTTATCTCTCAATTTTGACAGCAGTCACCAATATCAACAGCTGTCTGGTCAGGGCAGTCATTTTTTCTGTGCCTTGATATCCTCCTTGATTATGAACTGACATCAACAATTAATTTTGGAGACTTCATCTGTCTCTCTCTCTCCTTGTTAGAACCACACAATCACTCCATCCTCTTCTAGCCCGTCAGTGTTTTCTGTGACTGTTTAGACTCTCTCTTTTCAGTTGGTGCTAGGTGGATGGATGGTGGGCCTTCCAGCAATGGTGCAGTGCACTAATGCCAGCAATTAGCTGAAACTATTTTAAGTTAGATGGCAAAATTAAATCCAAGCCTGGTTCTAACTCTCTGGATCCGGTTGGATATCACTCAAAAGTGCATTAGTGACAGTTCACTGATTCTTAATTCAAATTTCATAGGGAAATAGGTCAGACTGTTGCCTTTGACTTGGGCATGAGAATGGTGTCAACCCATAGGTCCCTCTAGCCAGGCATGGAAAGTTTTCCAACAAAGTTCATGAGCATGTACATTAGTTGTACACAATCTTGAATCGAAACTGAGAGTTCAGCATTCATTGGGTTTCTGTTGCTTGAAAATGCTGCATTGATCAGAATGTCTGAATTTCTAAGAAATAACCCGTCTCAGGGTAGCATTTCGAGTTTCATATTGGAATAATTCTCTAAATTCCTCTCATTTACCTTGACACTCAACCTGGAATGAGCAATAACCACTCCTTTCTGCCCTTGAAACTGTGGCAGAACACACCCCGATCCAGTGTCAATTTCCAGCACGAAAGGCAGTTGAAAATCTAGGTAGCCATTACAAGTGATGAGACAAGCTTTTGTTTGAGGGTGCAAAAGGAGTCTTCACATGCTGATGTCAAACTCCCAGTGATGCTCCATGAAGTATCCAACCTCACACATTGTTTCTCAACCACTCCCTCAGCATTCTCTGGCATTCTCAGTAAATCAAGGAGTGAGGCAACCAACTGTACATAGCCTTGCGCAAATCTCCTATACTAACCACATAGACCAATGAACCAACGCAGTTCCTCTTTGTCTTAGGCAAAGGCCACTCCTCTATCCACTAAGATTTTCTCACCATCAGGAGTAATGCCTTCCTTGGTAAGTGTCCAATATACCATACACTTGTTCTGAAAATTTGGCTGCTCTCTGGTTTAAAGTCGTTCAAGTTAAACTTTAGCAAATGGGCTAAGAGAATGTCTAGTCTTGCAAGGATCGCCTCAAATGTCAAGCTGAAGGTGAGTATGTTGTCCAGATAGACAAGATGGGATTGAAATTAAGATTGCTAAAAGCTTTATCCAACATGCACAGAGGTGGCATGGGCCAGAGAGAGCCTAAAAGGCATGCTCACATAATCATAAAGTCTGTCAGTACCTGTTCAGAATGCTGACTTATTCAGAGATATGTCGCTGTTATAACTGTGGGTCAAACCAAAACTGCAGAAATAATTGGCACTTAGGAAAACTTGCAATGTTACCTCGATGTTAGGTAGAGGATAAGCATCCTTATAGTCTTTGTATTGACTGACTGATAATCAACATGCATCCTCAAATTTCTGTCTTTCTTCCTGACCATAACTATGGGAGTAGATGTATGGACTTGACAACTGAGATGACATTTCACTCCAAAGACGTTTGCAGGTAGCCCTAGACTTCCTCCCAATGAAGTGGAATCTAGGGCCAAAGAATCTCCACTGGACAATCATCTTTAATTACAATCCTGTGGCTTACCATGTCACAATATCCAATGTCATCATAATCTTTACTGAAAATTTTCCTGTACTTATTAAGAGTAGGAACAAGCTACCTTCTCTAATTCTCCTCTAAAGTGCCAATGTGCATCTTTAAAATGAGGATAGAAATATTTGCCTCAGTCAGCCAATTGCGGACATCTCTGCCAGAAAACAGAGGTGGTTGTCATGTTAACAGTAGTCTCGATTGAATCTCAGCCCGATCACAATTCCAATATCTCGATGGAACAGTTCTTGGGTAGAATCATCCTTAAAGTTTACCACAGAGATAGGACAGCAAGGACTGGATTTGCACTTGCTGTGCAGCAATCTGTTCCAAATATCTCTTCAGCATCAGGTGTATAACCCCATCAACACTGACAACAAACTTCCTTAATGGTAGCCTCTTTCCTGGATTTAGTTGTCCAATCATTCCTGTTATCTGGATGATGTGATCCCAAACTTCACAGAAAGTTAATTGAGTTTTATCACTATTAAGCCTCAACTTTATTTGGACATTCTCATGTCTGTTTGTGCTCAATGGTCCATCAATAGCTTTTCCCTGATTTAATTTCAAAGAGGGATCCAGGAAGATGGGGGCAATTAAAAACTTCAGGATTATGAAAAACAGATCTTCTCCTTTGGCTTGCTTGTACTCATAAAAACTGTCCCCTAAAACCCTTATTAGTACCTCAAAGAGCTACTATGAACTTCTTTAAACATCTGTACCTCTGCCAAGTATTTCCTGATGGCTTTCTCTATGCATTGCATCACAAATGCCAGATGCTCACTCACGTTGAGGCCCCAACCAGTTCTGCATATTCAATCCAATTTTCAATTGCTGGATCATGAGGTGTTTCCAGTCTTCCCTCAAATCTGTCCAGTGCCTTATTCATTAACAAGTAGAATATTTAACCAAGAGTATCAATTCCTTCCTACAGTGTTAAGAAAATGCACAGGGGGAGTCTCACCCTGAATTTGGCCTAAAGATCCAATTTCCTGAACTAATACTTGAACATCCAATGATAGACAATATTACTTTCAATTCCTCTGCCATGACCTGATGCCCATGCCGGTGCTGTGGAATCCTGCCAACTATATCAGAAATGTAAAATGCAATTTGAACACATTGACACTGATGACCCAAAGATCATTAAGCAAGGATTTTTTTATTCCTTCGGCATCAGGCCAATACAAACATGAAGGCAAATTAAGGTTAAACAAGCAAGCACATACAGTATACACATAAGATGAAGCCTGCGGTTCACATTAGGTTGAGGAAATCTTTGTCCAGCTGCTCCTTCTTTCCATGAGCCCACCTTCCCCCAAACGCAATCTTTTTCTTAAGAGGGTCCATTGAATGCTGCAGCTGTCTCCCTCACCATCCTTACCTGCTTGTGGAAATTCCATTACAAGTGATTTTCTCCAGATGGAAACCCTACATTGTAATCAAAGTATACAGCATTCCCCATTATGCTGTGCCTCGTATTTGTTTTCCAATGAACTGCTCAATGTAAGTGAAAAGTTATGAACTCTATAAATATTTCAGTTGGGTGTGGAAGCTACAGTGATGCAAAAGGTGACTATATAAAGTAAAATGTATTCTGTAGAATTCTAAAAGATCAGTACGAAGTTGAAATTGGATCAATCCACATCAACAAGCTCAACTGAATTTACGTCTCTCAAGATAAATACTTACTACAGTGTGCCTGCTAATCTAAACGGATGTCTAAAAGTCTAAACAGATGTTCCTTGGAAGTGGAAAACTTGCGCTATATACAAACTGGTCCATCAGACAAAACTTGGTCAATTAGTCATCTGAAGGAAAATTCTGCATACGTTCTCTTCATTCCCGATGAAAGATATCTGTAAGCCCTTTGCTTCTGTATGCTGCCTCAGTTAAATCAATGCTCTCATCAATATCAACCAGGAGACACTAATGGAGCTTTATGTTCTGAATTAAGGTTTATCGAACATTGTGCAGAGGCTCTTTCCAAACCAATATAATTTCAAACAGGAAAACCATTGGTTAAGAATTATCAATGCAAGCAGTTATTATTCCTCTTTGGGCAAGTTTAAAGAGTCTTGCAGGCTGTTTGTGCATACTGAACAATATGATCCCTCTATCTGAAAGATAATTGTGAAGCTGTCTGTGAAATTATCCTATTTGTGACACTTCAGCATTTTTACCCATCCCCATATTTTCATTAATTATTGCTGAACCTGCCCTAAACTCCAGTGACACAGATACTATTTAATCGCCTATAAAAGCAAAATACTGTAGAGGCAGGTCTGAAAGCCCTTAAGAATGATCATATTAGACTCGATATGTCAACTCTGTTCTCTCTCCACAGATGCTGCAAGACCTGAGTTTTCCAGCACATTCCATTTTATTAACCATGTACCTTCTTTTGGGAAGCAGCATGTTCATTAACTCCAAACCCATTCAAAACACTAAGTTTATCCAGCTAACCACTGAAGCAATGAACAAGCAAAATATCCTATCCCTTTGTAGGCATTTCATAATCCACACAACAATAATTCTTCAAGGTTTCAAGCTTTCAGAGGTTATCAAGCTTAAGATTACATAAACTTGATTTAAAAACACATTTTAAATATACGTTGTCAACATCTATTTCCTGCTGCATTTAAATGGGGTTGTCACCTGATAGATTGCTCAGCAATTCAAGGAGAGAATTTCAGAGACTAAGGCCCTATTTTCAATTTGCTTTCCAGCTTCACAGTATATCAGAGGCCTTAAAATAATAAAATTTACTACAGAGAAAATAAATTTCCATCAGTTTCTTTGAAATGAGATCTAAACCTTGCCTGTTTTTTTGAAATATTGAGCATGTATATAGGAGATAATTAGTATTCAATTTCCTTTCTGACTTTGCTTGCTGTCAGCTACAGACAGGAGTTATTTTCAGTATCATATCTATCTTTAATTTGTTTCTCTAATTTCTGCATGAACTTGTTGGCCAGGATTTTGACATGGGCACTGCTTTGGGGAATGAAATATTTTGTACATCCTCCATTTGCTTGGTGGACATATTAGTAGGTAAATGCAATAATAATTCATTCACAGGAAATTTTAAGTAATTAACAATAATTCTACCAAATCTTTTCCCTTTCTTGGTAACGGACAGATATTGCTGCCCCCTTCTTAATCCTCCATATAGTCCTTTCTCTAAACTTCATTTGTCTACTTCAATCAATTTGTTAAATAATAATAAAAAACAAAAAGATTAGTCAATCTGAGTTTGTATCACTTGTAGCACGAATCCTGCAGTCAAACATCCACATACGTTATGAATATTCCATTGAATGTCTATGCCCCATCTAGATTTTTCTGAACATTTATCACATCTGCTTTTCAGTCACTTAACTTCATGTTTTCTGGTTTCAACTACTCTGACTTTGGATGAATGTCCTGGGTCACCTTCGAATACTATGCAGCTCAAATATGAACATATAAACAAGGAACAACAGTAGGCCAAATGAGAGTCTTTGATTTTTATCTATGATGTAAACTTTGAATTTAGAAACAATGAACAGTAGAAAGAAATAGCATAGACCATTGTGACCATTGTGTTTTGACAAGCATCTCCAATGCTTTTTGATGACCACTCCCTGAGCCAAATAAAAGCCTCAACCTCAGCCAAACAAAACGTAGTAATGACACAACTTTAAAAAAGCTCTAGCAAAGGAGGCATTGATTACACAGCATAAAAAGAAAACACCCTGAAGTACAGGAGTATATCTCTATGACTCTTTGACTCTAAAAGAGTTCACAAGAAAAAGAAGCATTTGGTCTACATAACTTGTCCACTATTCAATATAATCATGTCTGATTTCTGGTTTCAAACCCACACTCTCTCCCACTCCCCGTATGTCTTGAAGTCCTGGGAGACAAAACAATGTTTATCTCAGGCTTAAAATATTCAATGATGGAGCACTGAAAACTCTGTTGGACAGAGAATTCCAAGGATTCACAATCCTTTTAGTGAAATAATTTCTTCCCATCTCAATAGTCAATAGGTGCAGGAGTAGGCCATTCTGCCCTTCGGGCCTGCACCACCATTCAATATGATCATGGCTGATCATCCTTAATCAGTATCCTGTTCCTGCCTTATCTCCATAACCCTTGATTCCACTATCCTTGAGAGCTCTATCCAACTTTTTCTTAAATGAATCCAGAGACTGGGCCTCCACTGCCCTCTGGGACAGAGCATTCCACACAGCTACCACTCTCTGGGTGAAGAAGTTTCTCCTCATCTCTGTCCTAAATGGTATACCCCGTATTTTTAAGCTGTGTCCTCTGGTTCAGCACTCACCCATCAGCGGAAACATGTTTCCTACCTCCAGAGTGTCCAATCCTTTCATAATCTTATGTCTCAATCAGATCCCCTCTCAGTCTTCTAAACTCAAGGGTTTACAAGCCCAGTCGCTCCAGTCTTTCAGTGTAAGGTAATCCCGCCATTCCAGGAACTGACCTCGTGAACCTACGCTGCATTCCCTCAATAGCCAGAATGTCTTTCCTCAAATTTGGAGACCAAAACTGCACACAGTACTCCAGGTGTGGTCTCACCAGGGCCCTGTACAGCTGCAGAAGAACCTCTTTGCTTCTATACTCAATCCCTCTTGTTAAGAAGGCTAATAGCATGCTGGCCTTCATCACTACCTGCTGTACCTGCATGCTTACCTTCATTGACTGGTGTACAAGAACACCCAGATCTCTCTGTACTGCCCCTTTACCTAAATTGATTCCATTGAGGTAGTAATCTGCCTTCCTGTTCTTGCCACCAAAGTAGATAACCATACATTTATCCACATTAAACTGCATCTGCCACGCATCTGACCACTCACCTAACTTGTTCAGGTCACCTTGTAATCTCCTAACATCCTCCTCACATTTCACCCTGCCACCCAGCTTAGTATCATCAGCAAATTTGCTAATGTTATTACTAATACCATCTTCTATATCATTAACATATATTGTAAAAAGCTGCAGTCCCAATACTGATCCCTGCGGTACCCCACTGGTCACTGCCTGCCATTCCGAAATGGAGCCGTTTATGACTACTCTTTGTTTCCTATCAGCCAAACAACTTTCAATCCAAGTTAGTACTTTGCCCTCAATACCATGCGCCCTAATTTTGCTCACTAACCTCCTATGTATGACTTTATCAAAAGCTTTCTGAAAGTCCAGGTACACTACATCTGCTGGATCTCCCTTGTCCATCTTCAGAATTACATCCTCAAAAAATTCCAGAAGATTAGTCAAGCATGATTTCCCCTTCAGAAATCCATGCTGACTCTGACCTATCCTGTTACTACTATCCAGATGTGTCATAATTTCATCCTTTATAATAGACTCCAGCATCTTTCCCACCACTGAGGTCAGACTAACTGGTCTATAATTTCCTGCTTTCTCTCTCCCACCTTTCTTAAAAAGTGGTTTAATATTAGCCACCCTCCAATCCGCAGGAACTGATCCCAAATCTGTCAAACTCTGGAAAATAATCACCAACGCATCCACGATTTCTCGAGCCACCTCCTTCAGTAACCTGGGATGTAGACCATCAGGCCCCGGGGACTTATCAACCTTCAGACCTAACAGTCTCTCCAACACCAATTCCTGGCGAATATAAATTCCCTTCAGTTCAGGTCCTTCAGCCACTGTTACTGCAGGGAGATTACTTGTGTCTTCCCCAGTGAACACAGATCTGAAGTACCAATTCAATTCTTCTGCCATTTCTTTGTTTCCCGTAATATATTCCCCTGTTTCTGTCTTCAAAGGCCCAATTTTAGTCTTAACCATTTTTTTGCCTTTCACATACCTAAAAAAACTTTTACTATCCTCCTTTATATTATTAGCCAGTTTACCTTCGTACCTCATTTTTTCTCTGCATATTTCCTTCTTAGTAATCCTCTGTTGCTCCTTAAAAGCTTCCCAGTCCTCTGTTTTCCCATTTATCTTTGCTTTGTTATACTTTTTCTCTTTTAATCTCAATTCTAAATGATCAGCCCCTTACCATGAGACTGTGCTCATGTTCGAGAATCCCTGACCAGCAGAAACAATATCTCTGCATCTACCCTGTCAAGTCCCACAAATTCTTCTAAACTCCAGACAGTACACATGCAACGTATTCAGTATCTCATCATAAAAAGGCTACTGTTATTTGAGGTAAATGAGATAATCATGTTTTGCTTTGAGGAGGGAGAATAGCCAGTATATGGACCATTTTCATTACATGGACAATTGATATAAGTTGAGATATCATATTTTGTGCCCTATTTGTGATAAAGAAACATGCCTCCCAAGAAAAGAGTGAGCTATACCAGTCAGGAAGGGCTTTAAGTTCTATCACCAGTCCTGACTCAAACTTGTTGGGTGCTGGCAAGGGCATTATCATCAACAAGAAAGAAAAAAATCCAATGTTCAGTCTCTGGATCCCTAATATGAAACTCTTGCAGGAAAGGTGCAGCTATGAATACAAGAACACAGTCAAAGAGTTATTCAGAACAGAAACAGACCCTTCAGTCCAACCTGTCCATGCTGATCAGATATCCTAAATTAATCTAGTCCCATTTGCCAGCATTTGGCCCATATCCTCTGAAACCCTTCCTATTCATATACTCATTCAGATGCCTTTTAAATGTTGTAATTGTACCAGCTGCCACTATTTCCGCCGATAGGTCATTCCATAAACATACCACCCTCTGCATGAAAACACTGTCCATTAGGTCCCTTTTAAATCTTTCATCTCTCACCTTTACCTATGTCTTCGAGCTTTGGACTGCCAAACACTGGGGAAAATACCTTGGCTATTTACCCTATTCATCATGCCCCTCATGATTTTATAAACCTCTCTCAGGTCACCCTTCAGCTTCAAACTCTCCAGGGAAAGTAGCTCCCCCATTGAGCCTCCCCCTATAGCTCAAACCCTCCGACCCTGGCAATATCCTTGTAACTTTTTCCTGAACCTTTTCAAGTTTCACAACATCCTTCCTAAAGCAACGAGACCAAAGTTGCACACAGTATTCCAAAAGTGGCCTAACCAATGTCCTGCACAGCTTCAACATGACCTCCCAATTTCAATACTCTATGCATTTACCAATAAAGGCAAGCATACCAGATACATTCTTCACTATCCTATTTACCTGCAACTCCACTCTCAAGGAACTATCAACTTGCACTCCAAAGGTCTCTTTGCTCAGCAACACGCCCAGGACTTTACCATTAGGTGTACAAGTCCTGTCCTGATTTGTCTTTCCAAACTATGGCATCTCACATTTAACTAAATTAAACACCATCTGCCACTCCTGGGATTGGCCCATCTGATCAAAATCCCATAGTACTCCGAGGTAACCTTCTCCACTGTCCACTACACCTCCAATTTTGATGTCACCTGCAAACTTACTAACCATACCTCCTATGATCTCATCCAAATCATTTATTTACTTGATGGACCAGTACCAATCCTTGTGGCACACTGCTGGTCACAGGTCTCCAATCTGAAAAGGAACCCTCCATCATCATCATCCTCTGTCTTCTACATTCAGGTCAGTTCAGTGTCTTCCTGCATTCCATGTGATCTAACCTTGCTAACTAGTTCACAATGAGGAATCTTGTTGAACACCTTTCTGAAGTCCATATAGATCATGTCCACCACTCATCAATCCTCTTCGAGTCTACGCAACATGAGTAGACTCAAAATTTGGGAGAAGATTTGTAGCTCTGGTGCTCGTTGTTGTGGTTCTGTTCGCCGAGCTGGGAATTTGTGTTGCAGACATTTCGTCCCCTGCCTAGATGATATCCTCAGTGCTTGGGATCTTCCTGTGAAGCGCTTCTGTGATGTTTCCTCCAGCATTTATAGTGATTTGTATCTGCCGCTTCCGATTGTCAGCTCCAGCTGTCCGCTGCAGTGGCCGGTATATTGGGTCCAGGTCGATGTGCTTATTTATTGAATCTGTGGATGAGTGCCATGCCTCTAGGAATTCCTTGGCTGTTCTCTGTTTGGCTTGTCCTATAATAGTCGGGTTGTCCCAGTCGAACTCATGTTGCTTGTCATCTGAGTGGATAGCTTCGTTTCGTGGCGAGTTGGTGTTCATGGATGTGGATTGTTAGCTGTCTTCCTGTTTGTCCTACATAGTGTTTTGTGCAGTCCTTGCATGGGATTTTGTACACTACAGTAGAGTACTGAGTAGACCCAAACACCATTTGCTTATCAAAAATCCTGCCACTCAGTATTTGGCCTTGAAGATGGTGCCTTGAAGTATGAGTGGATAACAAACATTTATGCATCACCACAAGAGGCAGTATAAGCACAGAAAGAAACTTCAAGAAAATCAAAAACTTTTAACCATCTAGTGTCCCAGTGGCTGTGGAAGTCCTAGAAAAGCAAACTTGCTATTATTTAGATAGCATCTGTCACAACCCCAGAGCTTTCTAGAATACCCTGCAACAATTTCTGAAATACACTGATCACTGTAAAGTTGGAAATTTTGTGTGCAGACATTGTGTGTGCAGCCAGCTCCCATAATGGCAACAATGACCAGTTAAGCTGTTTTGCAGAGGGATAAACATTTGTCAAGATCCTGGAAGTAACTCCTGAACTTCTCCAAGAAATGGTAAAACATCCTAAAACATTTCACATGTGCGAATCTCAAATAAATTTAGATTCAGAGTGGAATATATTAGTACAGATGATCAAAAGCTTTATCAAAAAAATTTTATGGAATGACTTGAAGGAGGTAAAGTTGATAGAGTGATTGAGAAGTTTAGGGAAGAACTTCCATAGTTCTGGGCTGCCAATGGTAAAATGATTAAAATAGAAGATGAACAAAAAGCCATAATTGGACAAGTGAAGTGACACTGGAGGAATATATGGCTGGAAGAAATTATAAAGATAGGAAAAAACAAGGCCATGGATAGTTGGTAGCAAAATCATGGCACTGGTGTCAAGGGAATTTCACTTGTTTCATTATCCAGAGATCTAGGCTAATATCCTAAGTTCACAGGTTCAAAACTCACAACAGCTTACTTGAATTTGAATTAATAAAAAAAAAATGAATTAAAGCTAATCTCAAGTAATGATAATCATCACTGATTGCAGTGAAAAACCACATGGCTCACTAAAGTTCTTAAGAGAGAAAAATCTGTTCTTACCTAGTCAGACTTACATGTGACTCCAGATCCACAGCAATGTGGTTGACTCTCAACTACGGTCAAGGATAATTAGGGATAGGCAACAATTGAGGACATCACCAGCATCACTCACATCCCACAAAAGAATTAATCAAAATCCCAGCAACATGTACATTCAGATATGGTGGCCAGTTTCCATTTGGTGGTTACACAGTGGCCATGAGATACATGACTGCAACCATCCCAATAGAGCCAGCCTCTTCTTTACACAATCACAAAATTGTTATAGGAGGCCATTCAGTTCATCCTGTCTGTGCGGCCTTTCTTAATTAGCATTCTTATTCTTGCCATTATTTGCCTTCTCCCTGTAACCTCATGCATTGTCATTTTTCAAGTACAGTCGCTTCTGCTATAATATGCATTTCTTTAACGCGAATTGGGTTTAACATGATTGAAGAATTTAGACCATTATTTGTAGAATCCAAACATTCCTTATCTGAAATGGCTATAATGCAATTTCAGTCCCATTGGTTTTCTTATAACGTGGGATCACACGGGAACCGAACATTATATCAGAATAGACTGTAACAATCTAACTTCCTTTTGAATACAGCTTTTTTACCTGCCTCTATACACTCGTATACAATGTATTCCAGATCCTAACTATTCGCTGTGAGAAAAAAGCTTTTCTCATGTCACTTTTGTTTCTTCTACCACTCGTTTTAAATCTGTGTTCCTTGAGCTTTTCAAAGTGGGAGGAATCTTTCTCTATCCACTTTTTTCAGATTCCCCATGATTTTAAATACCTTCTCCTCTCAGTCTTCCATTGTCCAAAGAAAACAGTCCTACTTTTCCAATCTACTTTCATTACTGAAAATCTTCATCCCTGAAACCATTGTCATCACATTCTCCAGTGATTTCACATTCATCCTAAAGTGCAATGCCCAAAACTGTAAGAAAGCCCTAGTCAAGTCTGAACTAATGTTTAGGGTGTAGGTTTGCTCGCTAAGCTGTAGGATTGACATCCAAACGTTTCATTACCTGGCTAGTGGCGACCTCCAAGTGAAACAAAGCTGTTGTCTTCTGCTTTCTATTTATATATCTTTCTCCTGGATGGGGTTCCTGGGGTTTGTGGTGATGTCATTTCCTGTTCATTTTCTGAGGGGTTGATAGATGGCATCTAAATCTGTGTGTTTGTTTATGGCGTTGTGGTTGGAGTGCCAGGCCTTTAGGAATTCTCTGGCACGTCTTTGCTTAGCCTGTCCCAGGATAGGTGTGTTGTCCCAGTCGAAATGGTGTTTTTTTTCATGTGTGTAGGGCTACGAGGGAGAGAGGGTCATGTCTTTTTGTGGCTAGCTGATGTTCGTGTATCCTGGTGGCTAACTTCCTTCCTGTTTGTCCTACGTAGTGTTTGTGGCAGTCCTTGCATGGAATTTTGTAGATGACATTGGTTTTGTCTATGGGTTGTACTGGGTCTTTTAAGTTTGTTAGTTTTTGTTTGAGTGTGTTGGTGGGTTTGTGTGCTACTAGGATTCTGAGGGGTCTTATTAGTCTAGCTGTCATTTCTGAAACTTCTTTGATGTATGGTATGGTGGTTAGGGTTTCTGGCTGTGTTTGGTCTGCTTGTCATGGTTTGTTCTTGAGGAATCTGCGCACTGTATTTTTTGAGTATCCATTCTTCGTGAATACGTTGTATAGGTGGTTCTCTGTTTTCCGAAGTTCGTCTGTGCTGCAGTGTGTGGTGGCTCATTGGAATAGTGTTCTGAGACAGCTTTGTTTGCGTGTGTCGGGATGGCTGCTGGTGTAGTTAAGTATTTGGTCAGTGTTTGTCGGTTTTCTGTATATGCAGGTTTGTGGTTCTCCGTTGTCCTTTCTTTCGACAGTGACGTCCAGGAATGCAAGTTTGTTGTCGGTTTCTTCCTCCTTGGTGAATTTTATGCCTGGGACAACACATCTATCCTGGGACAGGTAAGCAAAGACAGGCCAGAGAATTCCTAGAGGGCTGGCACTCCAACCACAACACCATAAATAAACACATAGATCTAGATGCTATCTATCAACCCCTCAGAAAACGAACAGGAAATGACATCACCACAAACCCCAGGAACCCCATCCTGGAGAAAGATATAAATAGAAAGCAGGAGACAACAGCTTCGCTTCACTTGGAGGTCGCCACTGATGATGTTACCTAGCCAGGTAATGAAACGTCTGGATATCAAACCTACAGCTCAGCGAGCAAACCTACATCCTAAACCTCAAACTGAGCTACAAACCTTCACAAACCTTGCTGAACTAATGTCTTATATAAATTATTTAAACTTGTCCTCACCCTCCCTGCAACATTCATGCATTCACAGAGGGCAGAATCAGGCTACAGTCCAGAAAACCATAGGAACAGATATTTTAAGATTAAGTAAAATGGAGAATTGCTGAAATTAAAAAAAAATAAACTTTTATCTTGCGCTCATCAGGTTAATTCACAAGAAATATCAATGTAATGGAAAATGAATGGCTTGTGGTCAACGCTACTGCTGGAACACTGTACTCGCAAAATTTGAGCGCACTTGATTACCTGAAAACCTTAATAATGTATTTGAACTACTTCTATAGCCTAATGGTAACAGTTATATCATCTAAACACCATTCTTCTCTCCATACTGAAGGAAACAAATGAGAAGAAAGTTATAAATGTAAAGCATCATTAAACTATGCATAGAGCAATGATATGAAGTAGCTTAAAATGGTTTGAACATTCCTGAAGATATCCTTTCAAAAAACAATTATTTACCTTTGTTCTTTTTCTATCTAAACAAAAGACTTGAACTGCACTGGCACCTTGGGGGCATTTATTATGTCACTGTGCCCTTTTCAACACTGGGTACATATGTTCTGGAGGTAAACGTTTATCGCGGGAGGCAGCGGCATAATTATAATGTCACAGAGCACCAAACAGATCTTCACACCAACTCGTTCACACTGACCAAGTTTCGCAAACTAAATTAGTCTCACCCGCATGCATTTGGCCCATATTCCTCAAAACCATTCCTATTCATGTACCTATACAAATGTCTTTTAAATGGTGTAACTGTAGCTGCATCTACCACTTCCCCTAGCAGTTCATTTCACTTATGAACCACTCTCCGTGTGAACATTTTCCCTCAAGCTCTTTTTAAATCTTTCTCCTCTCACCTTAAAAATATGCCCTTAGTTTTGAACACACCCACCCTATGGAGGTACTCAGACCTCTTGGCATCATGGTAGCCTATAAACCCCCAACGCATTAAAACAGCAGCTAATGAATTCAAAACACCCTATCCAGACAACAAGCAAAACAAATGTTATTTACAAAATACCTTGCAAGCATGTAACAAACACTACATTGGACTAACAGGCAGAAAACTAAACATAGGATACATGAACATCAACGAGCCACAAAAAGACATGACCCACTACCACTACTTTCCTTACATACAGATGAGGAAGGCCACCACTTTGACTGGGACAACACATCTGTCCTAGGACAAGCCAAACAGAGACATGCACAAGAATTCCTAGAAGCATGTCAATCCAACTGGAACTCTATCAACAAACACATCGATTTGGACCCCATCTATCACTCTCTGAGAAAAAGAAAAGGAAATGACATCACCAACCCAAGGAAACCTAAACACACGAATAGAAAGCATGGCATAACACCAGCACTTCACAGGTGGCTCACTGATGACGTTACTTGTATGGTGACAAAAGGTCTGAAAACGAACCTTCCAGCTCGACAAGCAAACTTATATCCAGATCCTCAACTGGAGCTACAAATCTTCTCAAAACTCGCTATCATCGACCCTATGGAAAAGATCTTTGCCATGCCACTCATAATTGTGTAAACCTCTGTAAGATTACCCTTCAGCCTCCTACACTTCAGTAAAACAAAAATCCAGTGAGCCTTGGATAAAGAACCTGTCAGACCAACCACTCTCAGACATGGAAAAAGCCGTCCTAGTACGAGAGATAAACGTCAACCAGAGCGACGCGGACAAAAAGGACTTCCTAGCAGCACTGGAATCCACCTTGAAAGACAACGGACTTATGGAAAAAAATTCAGCAGGCTGTCAGACAAACAGTAGCACCAACACTCTGGAAAGGAAAGCACTGGAAGGACTCAGAAAAGACAACAATATCGTAATCTTACCGGCAGACAAAGGGCACATGACCGTCATCCTGAACAGAACACAATACATTGAAAAAGCAAACACACTACTCACAGACACGGATACCTACCAACAGGTGGCAATGGACCCGATTCCACAGCGAGAAAATGTTATGACACCAACCTGAAGAAAACTTCACAAAACAGGTGAAATTAACAAGACCTCCAAAAAAGAAAACCTGAAGGATCCAATACACCCAGTTTCTACGGATTACCAAAGATACATTAACAAGGACCTCCCCCCCCAACCCCCTCAGATCATAGTCTGAGGTACTTCCTGGTATACTGATATACAGACTAGCAAAGGAACTGCAACACAAACTGAAACACCTAGTCGAAGACTCAAGCCACTCCATCCACTCCACCCAGGAATTCCTTAATATCACCAAAGAGGATGACGAGGTCATGGTTTCCTTCAATATGATGGCCCTATTCACATCACCTATCCAAAGAAACACTGCTAGATGAACCAAGGCCACAAATACCTGACAGCACCAACTCCATCAGCAAGTACAGCATCCTCAAATTAGTAGACCTGTGCCTCATTATCCACTTCATCTTCAACAAAAATACCTACAAACCAATCAACAGGACACCTATGGGATCACCAATATCAGGACTTTTAGCAGAAACAATTATGCACAGGTTAGAACGAACAGCTCTTCCCATGATCCAGCCCAAGTTTTGGGTCCGCTATGTGGATGACACCTTTGTCATCACAAAACGCAACAAATTAGAAGATCTCCACAAACACATAAACAACATCCTTACCAGTATAAAGTTCATCAAAGAAGAAGAGAACAACAACATACCCCCCTTCCTAGACATCACAGTAGAACAAAACGCCAATGGAGAACTGCAGACCAGTGTTTAAAATCTGATTGAAGATTTGTAGCTCGGGTATCCGTTGTTGTGGTTCTGCTCGCCGAGCTGGAAGTTTTTGCTGCAAACGTTTCGTTCCCTGGCTAGGGAACATCATCAGTGCTGTTGGAGCCTCGTGTGAAGCGCTGCTTTGATGTTTCTTCCGGTATTTATATTGGTTTGTTCTTGCCGCTTCCGGGTGTCAGTTTCAGCTGCAGTGATTTGTATGTGGGGTCCAGGTCGATGTGTCTGTTGATGGATGTTCTTGCCGTTTCCGGGTGTCAGTTTCAGCTGTAGTGGTTTGTATATGGTGTCCAGGTCAATGTGTCTGTTGATGGAGTTTGGGGATGAATGCCATGCTTCTAGGAATTCTCTGGCTGTTCTCTGTCTGGCTTGTCCTATGATAGTGGTGTTTTCCCAGTCAAATTCATGTTGCTGGTTGTCTGAGTGTATGGCTACTAGAGATAGCTGGTCGTGTCGTTTTGTGGCTAGCTGATGTTCATGGATGCGGATTGTTAGCTGTCTTCCTGTTTGTCCTATATAGTGTTTTGTGCAGTCCTTGCATGGTATTTTGTAAACTACGTTAGTTTGGCTCATGCTGTTTACAGGAAAGCCACACACACTGACCAGATACTCAACTACAGGAGCAATCATCCCAACACCCACTGGTGGAGCCCGATCAGGACATTAATTAAATGAGCACAACATACTGCTTTCTTTGAGAAGGTGACCAAACGAGTGGATGAGGGTAAGGCGGTTGATGTGGTGTATATGGATTTCAATAAGGCGTTTGATAAGGTTTACAACGATAGGCTATTGCACAAGATGACTGAGGGTGGTGATTGATGGGAAATGTTCATCCTGGAGTTCAATTACTAGTGGTGTATCTGCTTTGGAGTTTTGCATGTAGTTCTGGTCACCTCATTATAGGAAAGACGTGGAAGCTTTGAAAAGGGTTCAGAGGCAATTTACTACGATGTTAACTGGTATGGAGAGAAGATCTTATGAGGAAATGCTGAGGGACTTGAGGCTGTTTTGTTAGAGAGAAAAAGTTTCAGAGGTGAATTAATTGAGACATATAAAATAATCAGAGGTGTAGATAGGGTGGATAGTGAGAGCATTTTTCTTCGTATGTTGATGGCTAGCACAAGGGGACATAGCTTTAAATTGAGGGTGGTAGATATAGGACAGATGTCAGTGGTACTTTCTTTACTCAGAGTAGTAGGGGTGTGGAACACCCAGCCTGCAAAAGTAGTAGACTAGCTAACTTTAAGGGCATTTAAATGCTCACTGGACAAAAATGGAATAGTGTAGGATAGATAGGCTTCAGATTGGTTCCACAGGTCAGCACAACATTGAGGGCCAAAGGGCCTGTACTGTGTTGTTATGTTCTAGCACCCAGGAACTAGAAGCAGCCAAGGAAACAGACTTATACCACGTATTCAGGAACAATGGGTATCTGATAAGTGCAGTCTGCTGATTCCTACACAACAGACCTAAACAAAACACAACACTCCCACAGACTCTAGCTACCCTGCCATACGTTAAAGATATCTCGGAGAAGATGACTACTCCAGCCCCATGCATCATGGTAGCCTACAAGCCTATCACCACACTGAAACAGCTCCTGTTGAATTTAAAGGACCCTATACCAACAACCAGCAGAACAAATGTCACAATTCAAAATACTCTGCAAGGACTGCAACAAACATTATATTGGACAAGCGGGCAGAAAACTAGCCACCAGGATACATAACCATCAAAAAGTCACCAAAATACATGACCAACTATCACTAGTATCCATACACACAGACAAAGGAGACACCAGTTTGACTGGAACAATACATCCATCCTGGGACAGGCTAAACAAAAGCACACACGAGAATTCCTAGAGACCTGGCATTCAAACCGGAACTACATGAACAAATATATGATTTGGACCCCATTTACCAACCTTGTAAAAAAGAACTGCAAGTGATAACACCCACCACAACAGACCAAGACAAATAATTAGCAAGTGGGACAGAACACCAGCACTTCATTGGAGGCTCACTAATGATGTTACATTGTATAGTGACAAAACATCTAAGAACAAATCTACCATCTCAGTGACCAAACTTACAACCCAAAAAATTCCAAGCCTATCCTTATAATTTAAACCCTCTAGTCCTGGCAACATCCTCATAAATCTTTTCTGAACCCTCTCCAATTTAATAATATCCTTCCTATAGCAGGGCCACCATGCACAGTACACCAAGTGGCCTCACCAACATCCGGTACAACCTGGGTCCCCACACCTATACTCAGTGGTTTAAAGCACTTTCTTAATCACCTTGCCTTCCTGTGAATTCAAAGAATTATGTCCCTTGAGCCCCTAGTTCTCTCTGTTGAGCAACACTACACATTGTTGAAGTGAAAGTTAGTTACCTCAGTCGACCAAAGAATTCAGGTGTGGTGAAGAATAAAATCAAAAGCACAGGTTTAATCCCCATACTGACTTTGGCAATTCAATAATCTCACCTTCTTTCTGCAGGGGCTATTCAAGCTATTGGTAACCAATTCTCTCTCTAATGGAGAGTCATACCTATAGTCTTTTGTGGGCCATGACTCTCTACATTGGCAAGGAGTCTATCTTATGCATGGTACCTGTCTTCCATCTGATTAGGGCAAAATGGAACCTGCCTCTGCACCTGGAAGGTCAATGTCCTCACACACATCCACCCTTACCTAGTAAGTGAATGAATGCATCCATGGCTCAAGCTATAAAGTGAAGCTCCTGTACATAACTCGTAGATCACTTGGCGTAGAAACTCACAACCTCATACTCTATCGTGTGCTGCGTTCAAATCCCAATTTTAGCAAGTGACAAAATTTGAAATCAATATGAAAGATCGAATGGCAGGCATGGAAATATGAGCACTGCAAATTTTCATTTAAACCCATCTGGGTCGCTAAATGCCTGTGAGGGAGAGAAATCTGCCGTATTTTCCTGTCTGACCTCTGATTCCAGACTAATAATAATGTGGATGACGTTTAACTGCCGTCTGGACAATTCTAGATACATAATATATATAAAACCTGCATTTACAAAGAGAGCAAGGGAATAAAAACAAAGAAAACAAAGCGCGGTTCTGGCAGCATCTGTGGGATGAATTGAGTCCGAATAGACCACGTCAGGGCTGCACCTTAAAGAGAATGTTGTTCTCCTTTACGTACTTATTTCTTCCGATTTGTCATGTTGAGCGCAGGGTGAAAACCTTTGACAGGATGTGTCTGTTCGACAATATTCAAATTCTGTATTAACAAACCAGTTATTGTGCCAAATACGACAATCCCAAAAATTGCTCGTAAACTCAGCTTGAAGTACGTTTCTGACTGCGGGATTTTGCATATAACGTCTACGAACAACCCTTCCCTCTTCCAAGTTGGACAGTCAGTAATTACTAACATATATTTTAAAAGACGATATTTAAATACGGCCGGTGTGAATCAAACCCATTTCCGCTCGAACTTTCGCCGCTCTCCGTTTTCCCGCTCAAGCTGAAGAACCCGCCCTCTTCCCCACCTCCATTTCCTATTGGGTGAAATCATCACTATAGACCTTCCTTGAGAAGGCGTTGCACAGCCTTCCCCGCCCCTCTAACATCAGCTCTGCCAATAGCAGCATGGAAACTTCCCCAAACCGGAAAATTATTGGTTTAAAGCATGAGGGCGGAGACGATTGACATCAGATATAACCAGTGAACGATAGATCTCTAATGATTGACGGCTCATATGCCGAATAAGAGCGAGACGCACATTGCTTAACATCCTGTCTGGCCACGCGCTGAGGCCGTTATTCCCTAACGGCTAGTGCACGTGGGTGTAATGCTGGACACGTGTGCAGTTCAAACATGGTTTCTGGGTGGAATTATGGGTAATGGGCATGACATAGTCAAGTGAGAGCATTGGATGCAGGCAAAATATCATGCTATGGAGGAAACGGGGGTTACACGTATTTTGTTTGGATATATAACTTCAGTGAAATTTTGTTCTGAAGCTTTCATGCCATAACATTGACATTCACCCTTGCTGGCTGAGGTTAACATAAAGATCCAGCATTCTGAAACTCCTCGCTTGTCTCAAGGTCTCAGATTAAATTTAGTTCCGGTCATCTCTTTCTGTAATGAGAGAGCAATCCCTTAGTCCACTGGGACTATGACAACTTTTATCTTTGAGAATGGTGCTGGACAAGCACAGCCTGTCAGGCGGCATCTGAGAGCAGGAAAACTGACATTTCAGGCAAAAGTCCTTCATCGTTCCTGACTCTAATCTTGACTCTAATCTCCAGCATCTGTAGTACCCACCGTCGACAACTTTTATCTTTACCATTCTCGATTTCATAATTATCTGAACCACAACTGAGGTTGTACATGCAAGAAGTTTGATTTTCTGATGTCCAGTCCAACGTTAGTTTGGGTAAAAGTATGCAAGGAGGTTTTACCACTTAGTATTCTGTGTCCAGCTGCTACCAAGCACCAACTCCCTCCTCACTGGCCTCCTAACCACAATCTTTCCGACAGTGTTTCCCAACCTTTGATGACATCAGTTGTATGACATTTTGATCTCTTACTATAAATTCTCTATCCTATGATCCTACTCCACTAGCTACCTGACGAAGGATCAGTGCTCTGAAAGCTTGTACTTCCAAATAAACTGTTAGACTATAACCTGCTATTGTTTGATTTTTTTAACTTTGTCCACCCCAGTGCAACACTGGCAACTCCACACTGTAGGATTGAGAGGAGTGACCATTTACTTGGATATGAACTGTTGCATTATACTCAAGCTTACAGTATCTGCTTTTGATAACAAATTATATAACTGAAATGTTAACAGTGTTTTCCTCCATCCCTAGATGTCTCATTGACCAGCTGAGCATTTCCAACATTTTCTGTTTATATTGCAGATTTTAAGCATCTATAGTATGACAAAGTACTCACGAGACAGCTGTCTTTCCATGGTATCCCAGTGTGAATTTCTGAGTTCATTTGAAAAGTACTGAATATAATAGTTCAGATCCAGCTGAAATTTTGTGTTCATTTCTGGGCACCACATTTATGGAATCATAGAGTTGTACAGCATGGAAACAGAACCTACTGCCCAACTCATTCATGCCGACCAGATATCCTAAATGTAATCCCATTTGGCCAATTTCCCTCTAAACCCTTCCAATTCATAAACCCATCCAGAAGCCTTTCAAATGCTGTGATTGTACCGGCATCCCCCATTTCCTTTGGCAGCTCATTCCATACACGTACCACCCTCTGTGTGAAAAAAATTACTTCTAACGTCCCTTTTATATCTTTTCCCTCTTATCTTAAACCTATGACCTCTAGCTCTGGACTTCCAGCCCAGGAAAAAGACCTTGTCTATTCAACTTATCCATGCCCCTCATGATTTTATAAACCTGTGGAAGAATGTGAAGGCTTTGGAGAAGGCATGTTAAAGATTTATTAAAATGGTTCTGGATGACATTCATTTTCTTTGTGGATTGCGTGGGTTGATTGTTTAAGTGCATGGGCTCTTTGAATTTTTTTGCAGGGCTCCCACGTGCATGGTATTTTAAAGGGGACAATCAGAGTTGTTTGGTGATTTGGGGTTGTCAGACAACAATATATTGCTTCCAGGGATTGGGGATTACAGTTGTGTGGAAAGACTGGAAAATTTGGGGTTGGTTTCCATTAAGCAGAGAAAGTTAGGAAGAGATTTGATGGTGTTGTCTAAAATCCAGAAAGTTTTAAATGGAATAACTAAACTGTTTTCAATGGCTAGAGGGGGTCAAAAACCAAAGAGTATATATTTAAGTGATTGGCAGAGGTGACAATAGACAATAGACAATAGGTACAGGAGTAGGCCATTCTGCCCTTCAAGCCTGCACCACCATTCAATATGATCATAGTTGATCATCCTTAATCAGTATCCTGTTCCTGCCTTATCTCCATAACCCTTGATTCCTACTATCTTAGAGAGCTCTAGCCAACTCTTTCTTAAATGAATCCAGAGACTGGGCCTCCACTGCCCTCTGGGACAGAGCATTCCACACAACCACCACTCTCTGGGTGAAGAAGTTTCTCCTCATCTCTGTCCTAAGCTGTGTCCTCTGTTTCGGCACTCACCCATCAACAGAAACATGTTTCCTGCCTCCAGAGTGTCCAATCTTTTAATAATCTTATATGTCTCAATCAGATCCCATGTCTGTGACAATGAGGGAAACATTATATAAGGAATAATTAGGATTTAAGTTGCAAGGCAGTGAATGCAGTCACCTTAAAAGAAAATGGTTTAAATAGTTCAGGGAAAAGGAGTGAAATGTGTGTTAAATTAACAGGTTTGGTCTTCAAAAGAGATATCACATTGTTGATGGGCCAAATGGCTTCTCTCTGCTCTATATCAATCTATGATTCTATGAAAGATAACATTATGGAATTCAAAATTCACTTCCAGGAAGCTCCTTCAGCTAATTCCACCATTCAATCCTACTCATGCTACGAATGAGATTGATTTACCCTCAGTGCCCCATGTAAACATGAGTTTGTTTTCCTAATGGGCTGAATCTACATTGGGTTTTACAAGAGAAACCTTATCCAATCGCTTTGAATAAACTTGAGAATGATTAAACACATACTTATAATCAATACTTTTACACATTTTAACAGACATACAACTGTAAGATTACTAATAGTAACAATTACTCACATGAAAAAACATTCAGAAAGATTTGGACATATGTTACTCTAATCAGTTCATACTGGTTACTAGATCAGGTTGAACACCATTGAGTTGCTGTGTTTTGTACCTTTTATATTCACATCCTGCAAATGTGATAAGAACTTGTCAACATGTTGTGGTCATTTTAGTCAGTATGAAATACAATGATATATTAAGTCATACTATACGATTGTCTTAAATGAGTATGTGCAATATTATCATTGTTCTTTGCATAATTTCTACCTTATTCTATAATCATTTTTGGTAACTTTTCTATTAGCCATTTGCGTTTAGCCAGTCTCTTGATTATCTGGCCCAGTGCCTAGAACATACCATGTCTGTCAATACGGATTATTCATCCATTAACATTTGTTCATCGAGTTCTGATCTTGACCTGAATATGGCCCTTAGGACCTGCTTATATTGCAGATTCTTCATTTTAAAATATGAAATGTGTGAAGTGTGTTCTGTCATGGACTGCAGCAGTTCAAGAGTCAGGTCACTACTACTTTCTCATTAGGCTATTAGGTATGTCAATAAATGTTGAACAAATACAAAAACAAGATAGTGCTTTAATAACAGGAAAAGATAAAAAGGACAACTCACTGTTTAGTCATTCCAGCATTTATGCTATTTTCTTATTTCAGCCAGGGAAAACAATAGCTACTCTAATTATTAATCTACATCATTATTAGCAAGAAGTAAAACTGCAAGTCATTAAAACCACAGATATGACTTTGCTTTACAGTGGGAAAGCTCATACTATGACTAAACTAAACAGAACAGTGTCTACCTTTCTTGGGAAATACATAAAATTTGGTTATTTTGAACTCCAGGAAAGCCACATATGTGATGGTTGATAACTTTTTTATGTATAATAGAGCAGTTATGAAATGAATACAACTTGAGTAGTTTTGAAGATAGCAGAAATGAAACTGTTTGTAAAAACATCTACCAGCTTCAGCCAGCAGGACCTTTGGTGTAGTCATTTCTTTTTATTCAGTCGTAGGATGTGAGTGTCATTGGCTGGGCCAGCATTTCTTGCCTACCTGCCTTCTTGAACTGCTGCAGTCCATCTGCTGTTCAAGTTCTTACTCTGTATGGAAAAAAAATCCAATATTTTATTCACAAGGATTGTATTGGACTTTTAGTTTTATGATCCTAAAGGATAGCTGGACACCAAAGTTTAAATTATAAGGGAGATATGTAAACTGTGTTTGTATTGCTTTGAAATTAGAAGCCCAAAAGCTGTTTTGATCAATGATTTCAAATAGAATAGAATGCCCTCTGCTGTCATGTGCACTCAATGAGTGCAGTCAAAAGTTTGTAGTGCTGCCTCTTGCACAATCTTAAGTACAGAGTATTTAGGCACAAATACTTTAAGTTTTGTTACAGTGTAAAAAAAAATTTGGTTAGCACGGGAACCTAGTTTTGCAAGTTCTAGTCCTTTTCCAACATGGGTCCGCGCCCGGTGGCCCCAGAACAGGAGCAATGCCACCTCCATGTGGGAGAATTGATTAGATCAATACAGGGAAATGATTTCATCGGGTTGGGTAGTCTAGGACTAAGGGATAGAAAGTAAAAATGAGAACCAAGCCATTTAGGAGCAAAATTAGAATATATTTCTACAAGCATAAGGTGGTAGAAGTTTGGAATTCATTTATGCAATCTGCAATTGATGTTAGACCAATTGTTAAAGTTGGTGATCGATAGATTTTCATTTAGGGATATGGGGTAAAGGTTAGTATTTTGGAGTTACGTTGCCAATCTCTCATTGAATGGCAGAACAAGCTTGTTCCTATGTTTTCTATGCTCTGCTGAACTGAATGTAGATCTTTGAAACTCTGCTGGCTATCTAACAGACATTGTGACCTGGAATGGTTTGGGCTAGTTCAATACAGCACCCAATACCTGGGATTCCACAGCTTTGAGATGATAGCAAAGTAATCTCAGGTCTTGAGCCTCTATTAGGCCCCATTGTGCCACTCCAGGACCCAGTTAGACTCCCAGCTGGTAACATCATGAAACAGCTGTGAAGTAAGGGTGGGTGGGTGGTGTGTTCGAGAAGGAGAAAGTTTCAACTCAAGGTCTCCATGTGCCTGATTAATTTAATGGAATATATGAACAAAGAATAAGGGTAAGATCACTTGGCTCTTCAAACCTGTTCTGCCATTCAACAAGATCATGGCTGATCTGAGTTTAACATCAATTCTACGTTTATGCATATCTCTGATAATAGTTCATTCCATGGGTCATCAAGATTCTATCTAACTCTGCCTTAAAAATAGTTAAAGATTCTGTATCCATTGTCTTTTATGAAAGGGAAGTCCAAAGACCCATAACCCTCTGAGAGAGAAAAAAAATCCTCTTCTCTGTTTTAAAGCGGGACCACACTGTACCCCAATCCTCATTGTCTGTTTGCACATATTTGTTCAATTTATTTTACTTCACTCTGTATACTTTGCTCCACATGTTTTACAGCTTAGAAGCCCAAAAAATAGTTTTCTTTCTCTAGAGGGAATGCATTAAACTCTCATTTGTTGATGTCATTGTGTGGGGAAATTGCCCACACCAATTCACTGAGTTACTCACCTTAGCATTTCCTGTTGATCAGGAGTTTAAGTGCTTTTTTAAACAGTTGAGCAATCATTCATGAGCTGGATATCAAAGAAAGAGTTGAAGATTTCCGTTAGTATTTGTTCAGTGTCTTCCTTTTAATGCTGTTTAAGACAGTTCCTATTGATTCTCTTTCATTTTTTTTGTTACATTTCTTTTCTAACACTCTTATCATGTTCTTGTTCATTTTCATGTTCATTTCAAAATGTGAGTGTCAATAGCATATATGTCAATGCATTACTTGGTCCTGGATGAGGTTTCAACTGATCCTAACCCCAACCATACACACCTGCCGCTCACAGTGATTTGAGTGATAGCATACATGAACACAGTCAACCTTAGCTGAACACTCTAACCCCAGAAAATGATGAGTTCAGATCCCACTCCAAAGAATTGCAGTAGATCATTTATGTTGTAGGGGAAGGGTGTTAGCAGGTGGACAATTTTCCCTACATAGTGACATGCTTTTATGACTAATTTTAAAATTAAAAGCTACTATCAGTAACGGCTACCATGAAAGCATTGTCAATTATCATAAAAAAATCCTGTGCACTAATGTTTTTTCAGGATGAAAATCTACCCTTCTTACCCAATATGGCTTACATGTAATTTCAGACCTACAGCAACGTGGTTGACCTCAAGTGCCCTCTAAAATACCAGCCACTCAGTTTGAGGGCAATTAGGGATGGGCAATAAATGTTGGCCTTGTCAGTGATGTCTACGTCCCAGAAAGAATGAGGGAAAAATAAAACAGCTGTCACATTTCCTACGTCACAGTAGTGCCTTTACTTCAGAAGTCCTTCATTTGATTCTAAGGCACTCTGGATTTTCCTGAGGCCAGGAAAGGTGCTGTAGAAATGTAAGTTTTTCTTTCTAGAAGGAACAATCAAGACCAGAAATTCCTCTGACTAATCCTGAGGGCAGAACCATATTACAGCTAGGTAACTATCTGAGGTCAGCAGACCTCAGAGGATGTAACTGAAAGTTTTATTTTATGCAATTGCGTCAAATGTTAAACATAAATAACCTACTTCCTGAAGATTTAGGCCATGCGGCCATAAGGCCATGATACATATGTGCAGAAATCAGGCCATTCGGCCCATTGAGTCTGCCCTGCTATTCAGTCACGCCTGATAAGTTTTTCCATGCATTTTCTCACTTTCTCCCTTTGATCCCCTTGGCAGTCAAGAACTTATCTATCTGTGTTTTAAATATACTCAATGACCTGGCCTCCACAGCCTTCTGTAGCAATGAATTCCAAAGATTCACCATTCTCTGGCTGAAGAAGTTCCTCCTTATCGCCCTATACTCTAAGGCTGTGCCCTCAAGTCCCTGTCTCTCCTGCCAATGGGAGCATCTTCCCAACATCTACTCTGTCCAGGCTGTTCAGTATTCTGCAAGTTTCAATCAGATCCCCCCCCTCACCCTTCTAAACTCCATCGAATATCATCCCAAAGTCCTCAAATATTCCTTACATGTTAAGCCTCTCGTTCCTGGGATCATTCTCATGAATCTCCTCGGGACCCATTCCATGGCCAATACATCCTTCCTGAGGTATGGGACCAAATATTGCTCACAATACTCTAAATGGGGTCTGCCCAAAACTTTGTAAAGCCTCAGGAGTACATTCCTGCTTTTATGTTCTCTTCCCTTGAAATGAATGGTATTACCTTCCTAACTACCAACTGAACCTGCAAGTTTACTTTCAGAGAAACCTGGACAAGAACTCTCAAGTTCCTTTCCACTTCAGATTTATCAATTTTCTCCCTATTTAGAAAATAATCCACACCTCTATTCTTCCTATCAAAGTTCATGACCTCATACTTCTCCACGTTATATTTCATCTGCCCACTCTCCTAACCTGTCTAAGTCTTTCTGCAGCCTTTGCTCCTCCTCAGCACTACCTGTCCCTCCACCTATCTTTCTATCATCTGTAAACTTAGTCAGAATGCCCTCTGTTCCTTCATCCATATCATTACTGTGTAGGGTGAACGATTGTGGAACATCTCTAGTCACCAGCTTCCATCTAGAGAAGGACCCTTTTATCCTCACGCTCTGCCTCCTGCCAGACAGCCGATCTTCTATCCATGCTATTACCTTGCCTCTAATATCATGGACCCTTATGACATCAGTTGACTTCTGTGTGGCAACTTATCAAAGCACCTCTGGAAGTCCTGATACATAACATCCATTGGCTCTCTTTGGTCTAATCTACCTGTTATTTCACCAAAGAATTCTAGCAGATTTGTCAGGCATGACCTCCCATGCTGACTTTGCTCTATTTTACTATACGCTTCCAAGCATTCAGCGATCTTACAGGATAGTGAAGAAAGCGTTTGGTATGCTTTTCTTTATTGCTCAGAGCACTGAGTGTAGGAGTTATGAGGTCATGTTGCAGCTGTACAAGATATTGAGTAGGCCACTTTTGGACTATTGCACGTAATTCTGGTCTCCTTCCTATCGGAAAAATGTTGTGAAACTTGAAAGGGTTCAGCAAAGATTTACAAAGATATTACCAGGGTTGGAGAATTTGAGCTATAGCAAGAGGGTGAATAGGCTAGGGCTGTTTTCCCTGGACCATCAGAGGTTGAGGGGTGGCCTTATAGAAGTTCATAAAATCATGAAGGAAATGGATAGGATAAATAGACAAGGCCTTTTCCCTGGGGTGGGGGAATCCAGAACTAAAGGGCTTAGGTTTAGGATGAGAAGGGAAAATTATAAAAGGGACGTAAGAGGCAACGTTTTCACGCAAAGGGTGGTGTGTGCATGGAATGAGCTGTCAGAGGAAGTGGTGGAGGCTGGTACAATTACAAAATTTAAAAGGCATCTGGATGGGTCTACGAATAGGAAGGATTTAGAGAGATATGAGTCAAGTGCTGACAAACGGGATTAGGTCAGGTGAGGATATCTGGTCGGCATGGATGAGTTGGACCGAAGGGTCTGTTTCCGTGCTGTACATCTCTATGACTCTATGACTCTATCTCATCCTTCACAACAGATTTCAAAATCTTACCAATGACTGAGGTCAGGCTTCTTGGCCTATAATTTCTCGTCTTTTTC
The DNA here is from genome assembly GCF_020745735.1 of Hemiscyllium ocellatum. Taxonomy (NCBI): domain Eukaryota; kingdom Metazoa; phylum Chordata; class Chondrichthyes; order Orectolobiformes; family Hemiscylliidae; genus Hemiscyllium; species Hemiscyllium ocellatum. The sequence continues at coordinate 50,554,682 of NC_083429.1, forward strand.
TTTACTCCTTTCTTAAACGGGGGTTACATTACTGAACTCTCAGCACTCTGAGACCCTCCTGACTCCAGTGATTCCTGAAAGATCACTACTAAAACCTCTTCAGCTACCTTCTTCAGATCTCTGGACTGGAGCCCATCTGGTCCAGGTGATTTATCCACTTTCAGACATTTTAATTTTTCTAGCACCTTCTCCTTAGTGATGGCTACCATACTCATTGCTATACCTCAACTCTCTTGAAGTCTTGGGATATTATTCCTGTCTTCCACCTGGAAGACTGACGCAAAGTACTTATTCAGTTCCTCAGCCATTTCTTTGTTCTCTATTACTACTTCTCTAGTGTCATTTTCCAGCAGCCCAATGTCCATTTTTGCCTTTTTTTTGTCCTTTATATATCTAAAGAAACTCTTGTAATCTTTTTTAATATTACTGAGTAGCTTACCCTCATTTTTAATCTTCTCCCTCCTTATTTCTTTCTTTGCAGTCCAGCTATTGGTCTTTGTAAGTTTCCCAATCCTCTGGCTTCCCACTGCCCTTTGCCACATTATATGCTTTTGCTTTTATCCTATCCCTGACTTCCCTGCTTAGCTATGGGTGTCTCATCCTCCCTTTAGTTTGTTTCTTTTTCTTCAGGATGAAGTTGCGATGTGTTTCCCAGATTACTCCAGGAAACTTCTGCCATTGCTGTTCCACGGTCTTTCCTGCTCGGCTCTTTTCCCATTTCATTCCGGTCAGTTCCTCTCTCACGCCTCTGTAGTTGCCTTTATTCAACCGTAATACCACTACATCTGATTCCACCTTCTATCTCTAAAGTTGCAGCATGGTATTACACTATATTAGGTCATCCACATTCTTGCTGAGTCTTGGATGAAATGTTAAAACTGAAGTGACATCTGCCCACTCAAATGGCTGTAAAACATCCCACTTCACTATTCAAGGAAGAGAAGGGAATTTTGAAGTCCAGATGAGCATTCTTTTCATATACAGTCAGTTCTGCCATAACATTCTCATTAACATGAATTGCCTGTAACTTGATTGGTAAGTTGAGTACACTGTTTCTAAAACGCGATCTTGTAAACCATGTATTGTCTATAACGCAATTAAATCGGCAACACTTTAAGGGTTCTGGATGTAGGTTTGCTCACTGAGCTGGAAGGTTCATTTTTAGACATTTCGTCACCATACTAGGTAACATCTTCCGTGAGCCTCTGGACGAAATGTCTGAAAATGAACCTTCCAGCTCAGCGAGCAAACCTACATTTAGAACCTCAACCTAAGCTACAAATCTTCTCAAAACTCACTAACTTTAAGCGTTATTTGTATTATATAGCATGGGGCAGCACATTGTGTTACAGAAGAAATGACAGTACAGCGATTCCTGTTATAAATCCCATAAATCTGAGAAGCATTCAGTTCAAAGTGAAAATGTTATGATTTCAAGTCTGACTCTAGCCATTTAAGTGTATAATCCAGGTTGATAACATCAATACAAAACTGAGGGAGTGCAGCAATGTCTCAGCTCAATGTGAAAAATCTGTTTTGAAAAGGAAGGCATCTTCTCTAGTGTCTTGGCTAATATTTATCACTCATTTAACACCAACAGTAAGAAAGCAGATGAGCTAGTTATTTATCTCATTATGTGATCTTACTGTGCATAAACTGACCACCATGTTTCTAATTCTAACATTGCAGCAGTGAATTCCATTCATTGAAAAACACTTCGGAGTTTCCTGCATTTGTGAGTAATCCTACACAACCGCAGGTCTCCTATCTTGACTCGATTCTTTTTCCCTTTGCCCAGTCCTTCCCTGCTCACTATGACAATTCTTCTGACTCTTTATGTCAGTTTCAGAAGTTTCAGTTCACAAGTAGCAGCTGTCTTGTCTTCACCATGTGACATGCAATCCCTTTACATGCTGTATAACTTCGATAAACCCTACAAACATGCCCATTTCCCATCAGGATGGTCTCAAGGCCCTCCACATCTTCCTGAATCGTCCCCATCCGCCACCACTCTCCTGCACCTGGCTGAGCTTGTCTTCACTTTGAACAACTTCTCCTTTAACGTCTCTCACTTTCCTAAGATCAAAGCTGTGGCCATGGGTGCTCACATGAGTCCCAGTTATGCCTGTGTCTTTGTGTATGTTCCAGTCCTACTCAGGTGCCTCCCCGCACTTCTTTCTCTGGTACTTCATTGACATATTGGTGCTGCTTCCCTCTCTCAGCCAGAATTGAAAACTTTATCAATTTCGCTTCTGATTTCCACCCTCCTCTCACCTTAACCTGATCTAACTCTGACTCCCCCCCTTCCTTGACATCTTTGTTTCCATTTTTGGAGGTGTTCTGGCCACCAATATACACTTCAACTCCATTGACTGCCACAGTTACCTTGACAATACATCTTCATGCCCAGCTTGCTGAAAAGACTTTATTTCATTCTTCCAGTTCCTCTGTCTCCATCAGATCTGTTCTGATGATGCCACCATCTGCAAGGGGGGGGGGGGCCTGAAAAGATTCCCACCTTTTTCCTCAACCAAGGATTCCCTAAGATGGTGGTTGAAAGAACCCTTAGCTATGTCTGACCTATTTCCCACACCTTTGCTCTCATCCCTTCTCTTCCCTCCCACAAAAATGATAGGGTGTCTCTGGGTCCTCACATTTCACTCCACCAGTCTCCTCATCCAAAGGATCTTAAGATGTCACTTCCACCACCTCCAGTGGGATGCCATGCCAAGACACATATTCCTGTCGTCTCCTTTGTCAGTCGTCGACAGGATCTATTCCTATTGGGACACCTTGTTCCACTCCTCCTCCATCCCAACATCTCCTCTCACACCTATGGCAACTTCCCATGTGACCACAGAAGGTGTCTTGGATGGAGATTGGGTCCATTTCTGACAGCCACAGTTTAGGACAGATGTCAGGTTTCGGGACAAAGGTAGAAAGATCTACTCAAATCAGGGTAAAGGTTGAGGGACTTGAGCATGTTGAGAAATTGGTAAAGCTGGGGTTGTTCTCCTTCGAGTAGAGAAAGTTAAGAGGAGGTTCAAAACTCTTCAAGATTTTAATAGAGAAGTTGGTGAGAACAGTTTGATAGAATAGTTATGATTCCTCTGACATTGGTGATTAGGTCATCATCCATTCAGTCTATCTGTAGGAATGATTTTGACCTTCCTGTTGTTTGCCATTTCAGAAAAACCACCTTGCTCTCAAGATTATATTTCTGACCCAGGCCTGTTACAATGTTTCAATAAAGCACAATGCAAGCGTGAGGAGCAAAGCCTCATTGTTCACTTTGGCGCATACAAACTCTAGAACTTGTAGCAATGAGTTCCACAACTTCAATGCATAATATCTGTCCTCTATATGTCTCCCCTCTCACTTCCCAGCCATGTCTTGTTTACTTGCTCTCAGGAGAGAGGTTCCATTACATTGAAAGCTGATATTGTTATGGAGGGTTTACCTCCAGAAGAAAGGGTGGACAAACTAGGCCCGTATCATTGAAGTTCAGAGAATAAGAGGCAATCTTATTGACACATACAAGATCCTGAGGGATTTGATAAGTGTGGATTCTGAGAGGCTGTTTCCCCTTGTGGGAGAGGCTAGAACTGGACAGCACAGTTTAAAAATAAAAGATCTTCCAGTAAAGATAAAGATGAGGAGAAAGTAATATTTTCAGAGGGCGATGAGTCTTTGGAATTCTTCTCCTCAGCTGGCAATAATGTATCATTGATTATTTTAAAGGCAGAACGCAGATAAATTCTTGATGAACAAAGGAGTCAAAGGTAAACAGCAGTTGGCAGAACTGTGGATATGAGGCTACAATCAGACATTTTAATGTTTTTGTTGATTGGTACAGCAGGCTTAAGGGGCTGAATGGTCGAACACCTGCTCCTAATTTGTATGTTCAAACAACAAAACACTGCTTGCAAGGGTGGCTGAAGCAGATTTAAGTGTCACTTTCAATGGGAGATATATTTAAAAAGGACATATATTCAGGAAAAGAGCAGTGAGAGTGAGACTAACTGCTTTCAAAGAGCTGGCACAAACCTAATGGGCTGAATGGTCTCCACCTGTGTTATATGATCCTTTGATCTTTTGCTTGATGAACCGGAAGATGCAACAGAATACTTGCCTCTAATTCCCCTCTAATCTCACAGGATCTGACTCAAGGCAGAGGTATTTAATTGCAAATCATTGAGCACTTCCATATACAGACTGTACTTTCAATTGGGCTAAACTTAGCTTCATGGATTTCTGTACAGCAGAAAACTGGCTACATTTTCTAAACACAAATTGAACTTTACAAAGTGCATTCAATCGAATTTGACAGATCTCCAATAAATCCTAACCAATAATTTAAATCAGATGCATTTGATAATAATCCAGTTTATGGGCACTCTATTTACTGCTATTAACATACAGACTGCCAGAACAGGGATAAAAATCAATAATATAAAATGGAAAACATGTAAGTAGAACAATACAAAATAAAAACTAAAGCACTGAACTACCAGAGGGCAACTCTATTCATTATTTGTGAAGAGTACGCATGAACCAATTAAGTGTACAAAGCCCTGATAAAGGGTATGCACATCCTAATGAAGGCAATATGAGACAATATCCTGATGAATCGTGCCCACAATGTAATGGAGTACCCACATCCTAATGAAGAATATACATACCTAATGAAGAATATACATACCTAATGAAGAGTATACGCACTGATAAAGCATGCACACATTGTGATGAAATACACACAGCCTAAAGAAAAATATACACACCCTAATGAGGACTACACGCACCCTGATGAAACGTTCCCGCACCCTGATGAAGCGTTCCTGCACCCTGATGAAGAATATACACATCCTTATGAAAAGTACACAGACTCTGATGAAGAATATACATACGTTAGTGAAGAGTACACACACAGAGGTAAAGAATATGAACACTCTTTATCAAAGAATACAGCGAGTGACATAGATGAATGAATCTTTCTAACACCAATTTTACATTTTGGCAATCTATTGGAATTCTGAGCCTGTAACCTTTGTTTAGAGCTTTGATGCTTAATGTAATCCCAGTGTAACAACATAGATTCAGTTCTGTCCTTCAACACCTTTTGATATTTTGATAGTCCATTCTACTGCTTCCAAATTGTTACAGAGTCCATAGACAATAAACAATCGGCCATTCGGCCCTTCAAGCCAGCACCCCATTTATTATGATCATGGATGATCATCCACAATCAACATCCTGTTCCTGCCTTATCCCCATAATCCTTGATTCCACTATCTTTAAGAGCTCTATCCATCTCTTTCTTGGAAGTATCCAGAGACTTGGCCTCTACTGCCTTCTGGGGCAGAGCATTCCATTTATCCACCACTCTCTGGGTGAAGAAGTTTCTCCTCAACTCTATTCTAAAAGGCCTACCACTTGTTTTTAAGTTGTGTCCTCTGGAGTCATAGAATCATACAGCATGGAAATAGACCATTCAGTTCAACCAGTCCATGCTGAATTTAATCCCAAACTAAAGGAGTCCTACCTGCTCCTGACCCATATTCCTCCCAAGCTTTCCTATTCATATACCTATCCAAATGTCTTTTGAACATTGTAATTATACCCTGTTGTCCTACAATCTGTGACTATTGCCACAAATTGATAAATACTGACAGGGAAAGAAAGAATTGCATTGTTATGACACTTTTCATTATCTCAGGATAATGCTTCACAGCTAGTGCTTTACAGCCAATGAAGTACTGTAGAAGGAATGTCATGACCTTGAGGTTCCAGTATTGAACTGGGTGAACAAAGTTAATGCCAGACAACATCAGGTTATAGTCCAACAAGTTTATTTGGAAGCACTACCTTTTGGAGCGCCGCTCCTTCATCAGGTGATATTGCTGTAGTTGTAATACAGGTAACACAATAGGAAATTTGTTTAAAGCAAGCTTCCATGGACATTGTGAAGTATTGGTCAGATAGTCTATTCTGACACTATTAGGTGAGACATGATAGAGAACCACTCCATTCATCTTTGGAACAGTGACCTGAATCTTTTATCTGAAAGGGGAAACAGGACCTCCTTTAAACATCAAAAAGGCACTTCCAAATATCTCTCAGGACTGCACTGGAAATGTCATTGATGATTAGTTCCTGAATGCTTTAAAGTGGACTTTAACCCACAACCTTCTGATCAGAGGTGGGTGCGACCCAGTCAGACATAACTGACCATATGATGGGAAGTGTATAAACACTGGCATGGTCACATTGGTCTGAATGGCCTGTTGCTACACTGCAAATTGCTCCGCAATGCAACTCCGTGCAAATCATTCTTTTAAAATTACCCTGGCAATAAAACCTGAGAAGCAAACATGAGGCTTGGATCTGAGCCAATACTATTGAATATCAAACTGTACATGAAGACTATAAGATATTCCATTGAGGTGTAAAGCCAATTGAAGCAATGATTCAATTTAACATAAAAACAGTTGCGTTATTGGTGTTAATTAAACTAATGATAATTCAGATTTCTTCTATTGGAGAAGCTTTCATTTTTCTTCAATCATGCATGCAGCTAGAATTCAATCAAAGACTTTATGTGTGTGACCTTTACTATTTATATCTCCATATTCCCCACCATGGTTTCTGTCCAAGTGTTGCTTGGCAATCTCCACTTCATTGTTTCATCTTTGACTGATACAGTAACCTTTCCTATGCCGGCTAGATTTCAATGCTCTAGACAGCAAATCTCTGAAACAGCTGGCAAACTGATGGAGCAGAAAACCAGCAACACGGAAACAGCTCTGCACGGATTTATGGGGATGATGCCAGTTCTTATATAGCGGGGCGCTTTAACATAGTGACTATGTCACTGAACTAGTAATCCAGAGGTGCCGACAAAATGCTCAGGAAATTTGGGCTCAAATTCTGGCAGCTGGGATTAAACTAATCTGAAACAAAAGGATACTATCAGTAATAGTGAGTAATATAAGCTACTAATATGTCATAAAAACAACTGTAGCCCCTATTTGCAAGGTTCAATTACAGAAAAAAAATTGTTCTTCTTGCCTTATTTGGCCCATGTGTAACTTAAGATCCAAAGTAGTGATATAATGTAGTTGGGCAATATAATATACACAATATAATTAACACTGAAATAGGCTGGCAAGTTATCAAACCTCAAAAGAAACCTCCCATTTGTATTGTAGTGTTTCATGGAGGTGGTTTATCACCACCTTCCCAAAGGCAATTACTGATGGGGCAGAAACACACCCTTACACACAAGCATATGGAAATAAACACTTTAGGTAAGACTGCGGCTAAAGCTCTGTTCTCTCGAAAGGGACAGGCTGGTGTGTGAACTGATAAAACTCTTTTAAAGAATCATGGAATCCCTGCATCTTGGCAGCAGGCCATTCGGCCCTTTGAGTCAATCAACCCTTCAAAAAGCATTTCTCCCCAGACTCATACCCCCATCCTCTCCCCGTAACCCTGCATGTGGTGTTGTCATCATCTGGCATGCTGACCTCTACCTGTCAGAAGCAGAGCACCAACTCTCAGCCACTTCCTCCTATCTCCCCTGCATCACAATCCCATCACTGAACATCAGGCTGTAGTTTCCAGGACTGTCACTGACCTCATTTCCTCTGGAGGCCTTCAATCTGCAGCTTCCCATATTATTGCACCCACCCCCACCCCCAAACCAGGTACAGACTGTTTGTATCTCTCCCACAAAATCCAAAACCAGGACAGTCCTGGTTGAACCATAATTTAATTCTGCTCCAGCCCCACTGAACTTATTTTTCTCATATTGACTCTAACCACCAGCACCCTACCCTTGTGCAATCTCTTGTGATGCAGGGGAGGTAGGACAAAGTGGCTGAGAGTTGGTGCTCTGCTTCTGTCAATTAGAGGCCAGCATGCCAGATGATGACAACATCAGTTTTTTAACAGCAGATTTGATGATAAGGTCGAGGTTAGACCTGAGTGAATAGAATTCTGTAGATTCAGAGGAAGACAGGTTAAAGTGGGTAAGTGGAACAGAGAAGTTAAGATGGCCGATGTCAAGTTGGCAGTTCTTGATGAAGAGATCAAACACAGGTATTCATGATTCTTCTAATGCTTTATGTTTCACAATTTGTTATCATGAACATGCAATCCTTCCATGTATCTATTCCGCACCAAGATGATCTGAAGGTCTTCTACTTTTTCCTTAAAAAGAAGCCCACACGCAGTCTCAATCCACAACCTTTCTTCGTCTAGATGAGCTCATATTGAAAACCTCTACTTTTTATCACATTTTCACTGTCAAATGTGCCATTATGGGTAGCTGCATGGGTTCCAGCTATGTTGTCTCTTTATGAAATATGTGGAACATTCCTTAATCCATTCAGAACCCCACCGACAATTCTCTCTTTGATACATCATTGCTATCATCAAGCCTGCTTTCTACCAGAATTGGGGAAAAAAACTGTTAGTTTTGTTTCCATTTTCCATCTTTCTCTCACTTTCACTTGGTCCATCTCTGACTTCTCTTCTCTTCCTTGATTTCACTATTTCCATTTGTGAGGATATCCACCAATATCAACTACAAGCCCACCAACTCTCAGTGACCTTGACTACACCTCCTCCCATCCCTGAATTTGCAAGGATTCTACTCCATTCTCCAGTTTCTCTGTTTCTGTTGCATATGTTCTCATGATTCTTCCAACCACCAGAAAGTATCTGGCATTACCTCTTTTTTGCTTAACAAAGGTTGAAGCAGTCATTTACTTGTACTACCGTTGGCCTAGTCTACTAAATTTTTTTGGATGGTGAAGAATTTGCCAAATGTGTTAAGGGAAATATTCTTTATCAATATATGGATGTTCCTACTGGGGAAGAAGCAAAACTAGACCTTCTTTTGGGCGATATAGCAGGGCAGGTGACTGAAGTAAATGTGGGGGAACAATTTGGGTCTAGCGATCATAAATCTATTATTTTCAAAATCGTAATGGAAAAGGATAAGCCTTCCATATAAGTTCAAGTTTTTAATTGGAGTAAGGCAAATTTTATTGGTATGAGACAAGAACTTTCAAAAGTTGATTGGATTGTTCTCAGGTGAAAGTATTTCTGACAAGTGGGAGTGTGATGACAAGATTTTATAGGCATTATGTTCATGTTAGAGTGAAGGGTAAGGTTGGTAAGATTAAGGAACAATGGATGAATAAAGATATTGAGATTTTAGATAAGAATAAACAGAATCTTATTTTAGATATAGACAACTTGGTTGAATTAAATCTCTTCATTTTATATACAGAGTGTAGGGGCATTTGAAAGTTAGAAATCAGGAAGACACGGGGGATATAACATTGGCAGATAAGATTAAGGATACATAGGAGCAAGAGGATAACTAGAGAGAGGGTAGGGCCTGTTAAAGCGCAAAGAGGTCATCTTTGTGTTGAATTCTAGCAGATGGGAGAGATACTAAATGAATATTGTGTCAGTTTTACTATGGAGAAAGAAATGGAGACTAGAGCATGCAGAAATATAAACTTGGAAGTTTTAGTTCACAGCTGAAAATGTGTTGCTGGAAAAGCGCAGCAGGTCAGGCAGCATCCAAGGAGCAGGAGAATCGACATTTCGGGCATGAGCCCTTCTTCAGGCTATGCCCGAAACGTCGATTCTCCTGCTCCTTGGATGCTGCCTGACCTGCTGCGCTTTTCCAGCAACACATTTTCAGCTCTGATCTCCAGCATCTGCAGTCCTCACTTTCTTCTAGAAGTTTTAGTTCACACTAAAGAAGAGGAAGTTTGGGAGATCTTGGAGAATTCAAAGGTAAATAAATCTCTGGGACCTGGTCTAATATATGCCAGAATGTTGAGGAAAGTAATGGTAGAAATTACGAGACTGCTTCCAGAAATATTTGCATCATCTATAGCTATGAGTGAGGTACTTGATGACTGGAAGTTGGCTAATGTTGTACTTAAAGGTTGTAAGAAGAAATTGGAGAACAATAGACCTGTGAGTTTGACTTTGGTTATGGGTAAATTGTTGGAGGTGATTATAAAAGTCAGGATTGATGGACATTTAGAGAAGCAAAAATAGATTAGAGATTGTCAGCGTGGTTTTGGGTGAGGAAAATCGTATCTCACAAACATTTTTGTATTTTATGGAGAAGCTACCAAAATGATTGACGGTGGCCGAGCAGTCAATGTTGGTTATTTGGATTTTAGTAAAGCCTTTGACAAGGTGGACTAATTAATAAAGTAGGGTCACATGGGATTCAGTGTGAGCTTGTCAATTGGATACATAACTGGCTCAATGGCAGAACACAAAGAGTAATGGTGAAGTGTTGTTTTTCAGACTGAGGGCCTGTGACCAGCTTTGTTCCACAGGGATCAGTTCTGGGGGTCCTCTTTTGTTTATCATTTATATAAATGATTTGGATAAGAATATAGAAGGTGTGGTTAGTAAGTTTGCAGATGACACCACAAAGGGATGAAATTGATTAAAGTAATTTCCTAAGTGTGTACGTGCTGATTACATACATCTGAAATGAAATGTTTTTCAGGAGATGTTTATTTGTTATTCAACATAAGATGCATCCATTTTTGTACAAGACAAACCTGTAAAATATCGTATTATTGATACATTATCAGATACAAAATAGTGCCACTACTTAGCACAAAAGCATGGCTAGAAATAGTGTCTTCAACTTCCAGAAAACATGAGTTCAACATCAATGAGTAGTATGATTCAATGTAAATATACATGTCTCCACAATTCATTTACTAAAGTCACTACTGAACACACTGTACCTGGCATGGTTTCAAGAAATAAGAAGAACTTGTATTAAGCAGCATCTTTCACAAACTTACAATGTCCCCAAAGGCACTGTACAGTCTAGAAAATCCTCTTAAAGCACAGTCACTGTGTACTGTAGGAAGCACCATGGTTATTTCTGCACTGCAAGCTTTCATAAACACCTCAGAAATAAATGACCAGAATATCTGTTTTTGGTGATCCTGCAGGATCCATTTCAGGCAGAACCCTGGCTTCCTTTGAAATAGTTTTCCATTGGATTTTTTACCTCGATTTAAGAGAGCAGGCAGGGCATTGGTCTAACACCTTTTCCAATAAGAAGAACCTCCTAGCTCTACACTGAAGTACCAGCGTAAACCTTGTTCTGAAGTGTCTTAATTGGAACTTAAACCTATAACCTTGTGACTGAGAGACAAGAGTGATACCATTGAGGCATGGAGAGGATAAAGGTACCAGTATCAATTCTGAATTTTACATCTTTTACCGTTAACTTTAGATTGAATTTGCAGCAAAATGTTGACAGCTGTTATTCATTGACCCAGCGTTGCCGGGACGCAGGTGAATACCTAGCAGCTCCCCTCCACTACTTCAGCCAAGCAGTCCCTTCAGCAGGTGAATGCACAAAATGTAAGTGTTCTCAAGGCATTATAGCCCCTTGTTGTCCTGTTCTCACCTGTCACACAAACATTCCAATAGGAACCATGGAATTATACAAGTCAGAAAGAGGCCACTCGGTCCATTGTACCTGTGCTAGTCCTTGAACATCTGTAACATGCACCATTTGCCACTGTGCCACACTGTTATACACAAATGGATATGTCAAAGAGGAATATATTCTAGTGTGTTAACTCAGCATTCAGATTAGTTTTTGTACCTTGAATCCATCCACAGAAATTCTTTCCCCTTTTTGCACAAGTTTCAGACAATTGGTGAACAAACCAGAAGGGCCTGTAAGAAAAAAATTGCACATTGTGTTGTTATGATCAGGAATGTGCTGCCTGAAAGTGTGCTGTGAACCAACTCAATGGTCATTTTCAAAAGGAAATTGGGTAAGTATTTAAAGTGGAGGCATTGGCAGTAGTCTGGGGGAAAGGACAGGCCGGTGGGATTCATTGGATAGATGCGCCTGGGCCAAATGGCCTCTTTCTGTGGCATATCATTTCATGAATTTATGTCTTGCACTATTTATGTGAGCCAGTGAATTTGTTCTTAAGATATATTCTGGTACAGCATCCCACGAGGTTTGCAGCTATGCTCTGAATTAAACAGGAACTGCTATAGTGGCAGCTCTTTGGGATTGATCTGAATGAATGTTCAAGGAGTGAGGTGAATGCAGCACATAAATAGTTATGATGTTCCTCTTAGTGTTACAGTTGTCTGTTTCCAAGTATACTGGATCATTTGGCAGGACTTCAGACTATTTTCAACAAGCAATGGTAGTCCCATCCCTCAGTCTAGCTTTCAATTCCATTCCAAACTCAATTTAGTTGTCTTTCTTTTGGAATTTTTTTGTTTATTTATTTGAGACATTATATAATTACTTAAATAGAAACAATGTGCTGGGTTACAGAGAGAAGGAGGAGATTGGCATTAAGTCAAAATGCCCTTCATCAGGGCTTATGCCTGAAACATCAATTCTCCTGCTCCTCGGATGCTGCCTGACTGGCTGTGCTTTTCCAGCACCATACTTTTGACTCTGATCTCCAGCATCTGCTGCCCTCACTGTCTCCTACGAAGTCAAAATGCTCAGAGAACAGGGAGTTGATACTATGGGCTGAATGGCTTCCTTCTGTACTGTAACAAATCTGTGATTCAGATAGCAGGGGAATCTCTTCCCCTCTCTCTCTCTCTCTCCAAACATATCCTGGCAGCAGAGGCAAGCACTCTAAATGAAATTAGGCCAATTAATAGTGAATGTAAGCTCCCAGAAGGAAACAAGCAGAACATTTTAAGAACCAGTCATCCCATTCACAAAATTGGCCAAGTATTTTTTAATTGAAAGGTCGCACTAGTGCAACAGGGAATCTTAGAGGTTGGGGCAGGAAAGATCATTACTTATTAGGAAAAAGCAGTTTTTACTTTATATCTGAGCTGTGCCATTGTCAGTGAAAAAGTGCTTCATACTTTCAACTTGGCATCAAAGTGCAATCATGCACCTACCTCACCAATTGCCTGGCATACATTAGAAAATGTTACTTGACACAGTCCACATTCTCATTCACCAGTCCCACACACTCCCACCCCATATGAAAGCTAGAGAAATCTTTATTGGATCTATCTTAATTCCTTTGGTATTGGCAATACCTAAAAATGACAGACCTTCCTCACTCACATCACATTTATCAAAATAACAAGCCACTGCTCTTCAATGATGGTACGCTGTGAAGATCACTGAGAATTTTGTACATAAATATAAGTGTCTTTGAATTATGTAGTACAATTATCAAACTAGCATGTAAATTGAGTAACTATTGGTCATAAGTGTTTCAATCTATAGAGGTGATACTTGTAGTATGATTTATCCCTAACATCACTAGTTTTACTAAATATGAAATACTGAGCCTGTATTTTCCCAGCATCGCCCTATATAATCCACCCTGTTTAATTTTGTGCTAACATGACTTGTGGAACAGGTTAAAGAATCCCCAGAAAGCAATTTCCTATTGACAGGTTGTCAATTACTTTGAGATGGTACAGGATGGTTTAACAACCATTGTGCCAATAAAATAATAAAAACCTGTTTGTGCTTGTCAAGTTAATAAAGTAACTTCTCTTTATAAACTAATCATTAAGTTCAGTTTCTGATAGCACAGCGAAATTCTGAAGACTGAGCGAAACATTCTCACATGCATGGTACACAAGGAAATGAAAATTTTCCCAAAAGCAAGAGGGTACATTTCTATGCCTTTGCAACCTTCACTCCAGTTGACTCTGGAATTGTGACCAATGTTGCTGGCAACTGCATTTCACACACACAAAATCTGACACAACTGAACATTATTTAATAGTCACAGATATATTCAATGTCTCCTTTTGTAGACAATAAGATGGAATCTGCTTAAAAAGAATATAAATCATGGGTCTAGGGCATAAGTTTGCCCTTTTACTCTTTGCCTTAGCACAGTAAATCACCCTTTTGCAATAGCTTTAAGAAAGAGTAACCAAACACCTTCAATGTTGTTCCTTTCTCCCCAAATAGGAGGCCAAAGTCATTGAGCCCTTTCAAGCGTTGCATGAATTGATCACAGATTCCAATGGAAATGAAAACATTCGCAAGGAATTGGCCCAAGTTGATATTCAACGTTGCCGTTAAGTTGCTGGGGATTCACAAGATGCTTTTCAACATCACTTGAATAAACTGAGTGGTTTTTCCCATTGAGCTGTGTGTCCCTGGACTGATAATGGTGTGATGTCTGGAGAAAAATACTTTTCAGTGAATGCCATTCATCTCTGACATGACTGTGTGGTTGAATCTGTGGCCGATGCTTGATTCTTGCTCAGCTGCAGGTTCTCATTGCCCTTTTTCAGCCTGTCATCAAATGTACCTACTTAGGTTTTTACTCCACCATAAAACTACTTGGCCTTCCATGGGGGAGAAGGTTACTGACCCCATAAATTTGTTGCATTGACCAAATGCCTGTAGTTTTGCTGTCTCTAATTTCAGCACAAGATTTAGCTTGGATTGGTATTTGCTGCAGACCAGGCTGGCCTGGGTTGGGATATAATGGCATACCTGTTGGTATATAATACAAGGCCTCCAAGTTTGCTGAGTCAGCAGAGAAACTCCTCTGGACATACTGTTTATGTTGCTGTGAATCTGCTTTACCTTGTGGGATACTCTGTTGGGGCAGTACTTGGCCTTGCAGTTCCATAGGCCTTTGAGAAGACACAGGAGGTCCTACAAATAACCCAGGGTATGGCATATTTGGTAAATAAGATGGGCTCATGACTCCTGGATTTATAAGGTAAGGAGGGAAAGGCACTTGATATACTCCGCCGTAGGGATGCTGAGGCATCATGACTTCCACGTACTGCCCTGTTTCCGGATCCAACAGCATTTTACGAGGAGGTTGAATCGGAGCATCCACAAAGTAATATTTTCCTGTTTCTGGATCCACAAGCATTTTTCTCTGAGTTTGAGGATACTGATAACAAGGCACAGGGGAGTTGTCCAAGTCTTGAGAAGATTGTGGAACTTCACAACCTGTCTCCACAAGGTTTGACGTCCTAGCACCCGGAGAGAATTGAAGCTGGGTTTGATTTACAGAAGAGTAAGTTGGATTTTTCAGCTGAACGCCAGGGGACTGTGCATCCTGGGTAACTCGATGAGACACTGTCTGTTTGTCTTGCCTTTGAGGATCATTTGCCTCCACGCTGCGCTGATGCTGAAAGTAGGGGATCGCCGATGGTGGATTTGCTTTGAAGGTGGAAGCTCGAGGAGAAACAGCTGTTAGTCCCACATTGGGCACCTGTGCTTTCTGCTCTTTCATAGGAATGGCAAGATAATTTACGCTGTCCAGGGAAAGTGATGCTTGTTCCTGAGTGATTGCTCCACCTGTGGGCTGTGTTTCAACTGCAGATGAACTCAACTTGTTCATATCCTGGCTGGACAACTTGACAGCAGGGAGTGTCTTCACATTAAACTCTGTTAAACTTGAATGGATCTGTGAATGTGTCTGCTGATAAGTTGCTTTGGGTGTTGACTTGGGCATTTCAGCAGTGAGGGTTGATGAACCTTTTGAGTTACTATGATTTTCCAGTTTGTGAGTTGATGTCTTCACTGAGCTTGTTACTGTTTGATGGTGATCTGTGGGCTTCACACAGGATACAGTTTGTTTATCTGTGCTGTTAACGGAAGAGGAAATGGAAGCTTGTACACCAGGATCATTTAAGAATTGATGCTTCACAGATACTGACTGTTTGTTTCTCATTTTGGCATCAGTGGACTCCAAGTTATTCCTGTTTTCTTCTTCTAAGATCAATGACAAAACATAACTATCTTTGATTGGCTGTGATTCCTTTAGCACTTTCATGCCTGCTTTTTCCGAAGCTTGTTCAGCTTTCCCTTTTTTAACATGATTCTGAGAGTCATTCAGGCTCTCTTTCTTAGTCTCAGTCTTGTACATGAACGATTTAATGCTTTCGCTACTCTGGGCACAATAATCCTGAGGGGTTTTTCGATTTTCAAGTCCAGACAGGCTCTCATTATTAGCCTTGGCTTTCCCAGACATTGACTTTTCTTCGTTAGAGCTTCCCAATTTCTTACTCTGATTCTCTAAGCGAATTTGGATATCTTTGACCGTTTCATATTTCCCGCATGATGATTTGATGACTTCACTCTCTAAGGTGGGATTACTTGAGAATCTCTTGTCCTTCTGCCATCCAACATGTGACTCATTTCTAGGCTCACCTCTCCCAGATAATTTTGCGTTGTCTACAGTTTGTGAGAGGGAGCTACTCATCACTACAGTCTTCTTTTCCAGTCCAATCTGAACCTTCTTTGCATCATCCTTTTTCCCAACTGGTGACAGTAAGTCTTCGCCACTGATAGTAGATTTCCCAAAGCGTTGACTTTTCTGCTCCCCCTTGACTTGACCTTCTCTTCCACATTCCTCAGTTCCTTCAATTTCTTCAGTCTTTAAAACCACATTGTCACTCTTATTTCCTAACTTTCTGAACTGACCTTCCTTGTTCAATTCCCCTTTCCTGGTTAATTCTTGGGTGCTCTCATTTTTTGATGAAGACACCTTTCGAAATGTCTTCTGCTGATCCAATCTGGAGTCAACCTTGCTCTCTAATGTATCTTTTCCTTTTGAAATATTTGAGTTGGTTAAATTGGGAGTTGAAATGTTTAAATGTTTGCTCTGGTTTAATGACTCATCCTTCTCAGCCAATGTTTTGGCAATGTTATTTCTTGAAATCGCAATCTTCTGGAGTTTATTTTGCTTTTCTGGTCTGTCTTGAGTTTCTTTTATTGAATCACTTTTCCCATGTGTCAAACTCAAATCCTCTTTGAGAGAAGTGACACTTCCAGTAGGTTTTAATTGGCTATGCGGTTTCATTGGGTCATCTTTTTTAGTACCAACATTATTGTTTAGCACTGTATTCTCCTGTTTCGGAATGGATTCTGCTGAATCTTTCTTTGTTTTTTCTCCACCAGTCTCAACCTTAATACCTTTTGAATGTGAATTCAACAGTGATGAATATGGGCATTGGTTGTCTACACCAGCTGACCAACTCTTTTTGACTTTGTCTGTCTCAGATGTCAAATTACGATCTTCACCAGCTGGAAGCCTCCTCACCAAATTTACATCTTGTTTCTCTTGTGTGTCCTTTTTAGAGCCATCTCTTAAAGGAGAAATTCTGGCAGCTTCCTTTCTTGAAGCAGGTGAGCTTTGCGATTTATCAATTTTGTTTTTCTTCTTGATGTTCTTTGAATCTGCAGATTGAATCGCCAATGCACCCTCTGCTTTCCCAACTTTTTTGCAAGTCTTGTTTTCGGTCTCTGCTTTCTTAAATGGATCTGTCTTGCTTTTCTTAATATCAGATGGAAGTAGCAGCTTGATATCAGATGAATATAACCTGGAGGTGTCTGTACTCCCTGCGTAGGTCCAATATTTCTTGTCTACTGATGAATTGCAAGACATTTCTCGATTACCTTTCCAATTTATGGATTTGCATTGAATGTTCATAGGCAGCATTGCGATGTTGGCCACTGGTACGTTGGTTTGATCAGACTCTGCGAGCAGTTGGGAATCATCAGGATGCAAAATTCCAGAAGGTTTGGCTTCCCCGGAGCCACGGAAACTTAGCGCTCCGTATGTATTCTTGACCAGTTTACGCACATCACGCACCTGATGGATGGGCCCCTTTGCTCTCTGTGCTGTCAGTTCACCTCGGTCAAACTGGGGGTCAACGATTCTACAATCATCAGTCTCGAATTTAAATGAAGCAGGCAGAGTCTGATATTTAGGGTCAAGAGGGATGATCTTGCTGCGGGAGCCTATGTTTGGAGCCAGCTGTTCAATTGTCCCGTATGGGTCCACAAGCTTCTCTTGTGTGGTTGGAGGTACAGGTGTCACCTTGGGTGGTTGTGGCATTACACTGCTCCTGGATTTTACACTGTCTATTTTATGACCAAGTTGTTTATAGCTGGGCTTGTCTTCAAACACAGTGGGATGGCTGAGGTAGTTGGTAACCTGTGGGATAACCTCCACATATTTCTCCTCCAGGCTGTTGTGCGCGGTGGCCTTTTCAGGTTTGGAATCACTGAAGATTCCTGCTCTCCCTGGCTTCCCTGCTTTCTGATCCTCGGTACAGCTCTCCTTCCAGCCCCTGAAGCCGCCAGGATGTGGGGTGGCCTGGGCAGGGCCAGTATCCGAGCAGCCCTCCTGCAGCACCACGCTCCTCCTGCCTCCCAGCAGCTCGGTGCTGAACTCCCAGCCTCTGCCAGGCTCTTCCTCCTGAGCGAGACCTGGCAGGGGGAACTCGAATTCTTTGACAGGGGCCGAGGACGGGGTGGACGGCACAGACGAGAAGGGGTCCTGGACGGCCCCCCGCTCCATCTTGAGCTCTTGCTCAAACTGCATCTTCTTGGAGATGACGTTGGAGATGTGGCAGGAGGCAAATTTGGCCTTTTTGGAGCATTCTTCCTGGGGCTCGGCTCGGTGCAGGCTATTGGTCCTGACCTCCTCCTCCCAGGAGGTGGTCTTCCTCTCCTCTGGGCAGGCAATGGTCTGCAAAACACTCAGCTCACCGCTCTCCCTCTTCTTGAACTGGATCTCCCTCTTGGGCACAGTGCCCCTGGCCCCACCACCATGATTTTCCTTCTGGCTTTCCACAGCCACCTCCACACACTCGAAGTGGCTGCTCCCGCAGGCAGGGGCTTCCCGGGGTCCAGGCTCCCGGCTCCCTGGCCTCATGCCCAGCTCCGCCGAGGTGGACCATTGGGTGGTGTCGCTGCTGCGTTCGGACAGGTCCAGGGAGAGGTCGGTGGAGCCCCCGGACTCGAACAGCTCCATGTAGCCGCTGGGAGGGCAGGCCAGGCTGCGGAAAGCTAGCGCTGTCAAGCGGCCAACCTCATAGTCCGTCTCGTCCAAGTCACTCACCAAGCTCGAGGTGTCGCTCATGAAATCGCCGCAAGTGTTGGCCACACTGACCCGGGGGCCCCGGGCGAAATGCTCACCGAACTCCTGCTTCTCCACCTGGAACATCCTCTTCACTTTACCCCCCTCCCCTCCCTCCTGCACTCTCTGTCGTGTAGGTGCTGGCCCCGGGATACTGTGCCTGCAAACTGCTCTCTGCTCTGCAAAATCCTCGGTTGCTATCCACCCCCAGCCTCTCCTTCCCCTTGCCCCCCAGCTCTGCTCTATTCTGGGCTGTGATTGACAGCTGAACCTGTCGGCTTGCCTTCCCTCTGCAGTTGCTGCTGTGTCTGTCTCTCCAACGTCTCCCCCCATCCCACCAACACACACTCTCTCACAAACACACACTCTCTCACAAACACACACACACACACACACACACGCTCTCTCTCACACACCCTTTCACACACACTCTCCCAAACACATTCTCTCACATACTCTCACACACACTCTCACAAATACACTGTCACAAACACACACACTCTCTTACACACACACTCTCTCACTCACACGCATTCACACACACACATACACACTCTCTCACATGCACACTCTCTCATACACTCTCACACACACATGCACACTCACACACATACACTCTCACACACACTCTCTCATACACACCCACACATATACACACTCTCTCTCACACACAGTCTCTCACACTCTCTCGCATGCACACTCTCACACACATTCTCATCCACACACACTCTCTCTCACACACACATACACACTCTCTCACACACACTCTCTCATACACACTCTCACACCCACATACACACCCACACACACATACACACTCACACACACACACACACACACACACACACTAACCCCATGGATCAGGTTGTCCCTCATTCTATGAGCCTTGGCGCACACAGCCAGCGAGAGGCCGGAGCAGATGCAACCAGGTCTTGGATATTGACCTTGCAACATGGAAACTAATTGCTTGCTTGTCTTTTCAAAGATTTTGTTTGAGGATTAGACGCCAACCTCCTCCTCGTCTACCAACCCTTATCACAAAACAACTCCCATGAAAGCTTGCAAAGGGTGACTTGCCGCTGATCTGTAGGGTCAGGACTACCCCACCCTCCTCCGGAATTATATGGTGAAGATTAAACTTGCACAAAGTGAAAATGAAGTGTAGTGAATGCTCCAATATGAGGAATACAAGCAGCCAAATAAAGCACAGCATGATCCCACAACATTGATATGAGCACAGATAAAATATAGAACAGGACAGCATAGGAACCGACCCTTCAGCCCACGATGTTGTGCTGAACACTATGCCAAACTAAACTATTTCCTTCTGCCTGTTCTTGGTCCATGTCTCTCCATTCCTTGCATATTCATGAAGTTATCTCAAAGTCTCTCAAAAGCCCCGAACGTATCTGCCTCCCCCACCACCCCTGGCAGTGTATGCCAGACTCCTACCACTCCCAGTATTAAAGATTTGCCCCCTACATCTCCTTTAAACTTTCCCCCTCTCACCTTAAATGCATGCTCCCTTGTGTGAGACATTTCAACTCTGGGAATAAGATTCTGACTGTCAACCCTATCCATGCATGTCATCATTTTACAGATTTCTGATGATATGATCATCAGTTGTTATTGAAGTGGATTGGGGAGGGAGGGGAGTTTGTCAGGAGAAGGTGTAGGCCAGGAACTGTGGAGAACTCACCTGCTCTTGTACAACCAGACAGCACAGCAAGAGGAAGTGAGGTCTGCAGATGCTGGAGATCGGAGCTGAAAATGTGTTGCTGGAAAAGCGCAGCAGGTCAGGCAGCATCCAAGGAGCAGGAGAATCGACGTTTCGGGCATGAGCCCTTCTTCAGGAATGAGGAAAGTGTGGAAATGAGGAATGGGTATTACACAAAGCTAGTTAGCATTGTGCAGTTCTTGTCCACCATACAATAGGAAACATGTAATTGCCCTAGCAGGGTTGCAGAGGACAATCATCAGGATGTTGCCTGGGATGGAGCACTTTAGCTTTGAAAAGAGGCTGGATAATAGATATAGATATAGAATTCCTACAGTGTGGAAACAGGCCCTTCAGCCCAACAAATCCTTACTAACCCTCAGAAGAGTAACCCACCCAGATCCATTCCCCTATGCTCTACATTTACCCCAGACTAATACACATCTTTGAAAACTATGGGCAATTTAGAATGGCCAATTCACCTAACCTGCACATTTTCCTCATTCCTGAAGAAGGGCTCATGCCCAAAACGTCTATTCTCCTGCTCTTTGGATGCTGCCTGACCTGCTGTGCTTTTCCAGCAACACATTTTCAGCATAGCAAGAGGCCATTCCACCTGGACTCTTTGAGGGAGCTTTGCAATTAGTTTTATTGGCTTCCATCCTCAATACATTTCCCCTTAACTGAGCATTATTCCAAACCTCTTCAAAAACTCCTATGGAATATGCTCCCAGGCAATGCATTCCATAGTATTTGAAATGGCCATGAGACTGTTTAAATCCAGCAGACAGGTTAGACAGGGCTACCTTGGCATAAAGCCTTGGCTGTGGTTGGCACTGAAGACAGGGCAGCATTCCCTTCGTACTGTACTGGAGTGTCTGCCTGCAGTGTGGGCCAAACTCCCTGGTGTAGATTCAAAGCCACAACATTCTGCATGAAAGATGATAGGTCTATTCATTGATATTTCTCATTGACCAAGCTCCTGATCACCAACCTACTATCTCCTCAAATGGTTCAATATCACACTTTGTTTTAAAATGATGCTGATAAGAATACTTCTTATGTTAATGGGTACTACACAAAGCTAGTTAGCAGTGTGCAGTTCTTGTCCACCATACAATAGGAAACATGTAATTGCCCTAGCAGGGTTGCAGAGGACAATCATCAGGATGTTGCCTGGGATGGAGCACTTTAGCTTTGAAAAGAGGCTGGATAATAGATATAGATATAGAATTCCTACAGTGTGGAAACAGGCCCTTCAGCCCAACAAATCCTTACTGACCCTCAGAAGAGTAACCCACCCAGACCCATTCCCCTATGCTCTACATTTACCGCAGACTAATACACACCTCTGAAAACTATGGGCAATTTAGAATGGCCAATTCACCTAACTTGCACATTTTTGGAATGCGGGAAGAAACCCACACAGACACGGGGAGAATGTGCAAACAGACAGTCACCCGAGGCAGGGATCGAACCCAGGTCCCTGTCAGGCAACAATGCTAACCACTGAGCCACTGTGCCGCCCCAGCTTGCATAGGAGCAGAGAAGGCTGAGGGGGGTTCTGATACAGGTGTATAAGATTATGAGGGGCACGGATTGGGTGAATAGAGCGCATCTGTTCCCCTTAGTGGAATGGTCAATGCAGGAAGACATATTTTTTAAGTCAGGAGGTTTAGAGGGGATTTGAGTAACTTTGTTTTTCATGCAGAGGGTGGTGTGAATCTGGAATGCACTGCATGGGAGAATGGTTGAGGTGGACAACCTCACAGCCTTTAAAAGTATTTGAATGGGTACTTGAAATATTGTAACATTTAAAGCTATGGGAATTGGAACTAGTGTGGATTTACAATAGCTTGGGTAGTGCAGAATTGATGGGCCAAAGGGCCTTTTCTGTAATGTATGATTCTATAATCATAAGTTAATGCACACCACAGCTGAGACCCCTTCACTGTGCTACTGAAACAAGCAGAGAAGTAAGCTACCTCGATCCATGCCCAGCAGCTGCTGAGTAGACAAAACTAGCTTCCATACCCTGGGATAGGGAAGAAAAAGAATCCCACCTAGGAACTTCCCTCATTTTCCAGTGCTGATCCATTTCCAAAGAATTCTGCTGGAAATTGCATTGACACAGATACTAGGATTGGGGTGGATTCTGCTGCTTTCTGTGGTCACATAGCTGGCCAGAATTTCCTTTTAGACTCATATGCATGGAGACTGGCCATTGGAGCCATGAAGGGGTCCGGTAGGGGAGAATGTTTCTGATATCGATGGAAACAAATCCATTGATATTGCTCATGGAATCTGTTGTAGCTAATAGGGTTTGGTTTGGCTCAGTTGGCTGGACAGCTGGTTTGTAAAGCAGTGTGATATCAACAGCATGGGTTCTAATTCCCATCATCAGCTGAGGTTACCATGTAGGACTCTTCCTCTCAACCTCTCCCCTTGCTTGAGGTGTAGCAACTCTCAGGTTAAATCACCACCAGTCATCTCTCTCTAATGAGGGAGCAGCTGTATGGGCTGGTAAGATTATGATGACTTGATTATGGCTAATTTTATTTATTGGATAAAGAATGATTAATCAATACAGTTATTAGATCTGTAATTATATAGTTGTACAGTAGATGAATGTGCATTTTAGTTTTTTTTCTGTATTTGCGATAAAATAGTCCATTTTCCTAAAATGAAAATGATGCATTTTGGATCCTTGTGAGCACTTTATTTCATCGGTTGCTGAATATCCAATTCATGTTTGTTAAGTAAATAAATCTAGCAGAAAACATTTATCTGGATTTCGTGCAAAATCTTGTTAGCTGGAATAAGTGCAGGTGACTGAAATGGTTTAACTAATGCAGTACAAATGGTTAGTCAGCAATTGCTATTAGCCAACATTTCCAGATAAGGACAGCATCTCAAGTGATCTAGAAGGAGAGAGTTTTTTTGAAAGGTTCCAATTACAGGGACCCGACAGGAAATCAGCAGAACTGGAACTGGTCAAAGAGTTGTCAGGAATCAGATCTACACCTTCTTGCCTCTATCTGTCTATGTTAGTATTTCACCACGAGCTCTGACCTTGTTCAACACCGCTGTTATTTATATTTTCCCTGAAACTTAATTCACTCTTCTGTATTTGTGATGGAGCAGAGGCTGTTTTCATAATACTCACAGACACATCCCAATTATACCCACATGTACGGGGGAGGGGAAATGCATTTTCAAAGCAGGATCAGGAAACTGGCACCTGGATAGATTCTGAAACCCAACTCCAAATGAATTGCATCTTTTGTCACAATGGTATTTGAATTGAATTTAGTTTAATTTATTGTCACACGTACCGAAGCACAGTGAAAAGCTTTGTCTTGCGAGCACTATAGGCAGATCACAGAGTTAAGTAGCACAGATAAGTAAATGATAGGTAAACAGCGACAAAACCAAAAACAAAGGTACAGGCGAATGTTTTCATGTTGGCTCTCCTTCCTGGGGCAGGTCTGTCGGATCTCTCCATTTTCTAGCAGGCCCAAGCCTGGGGTTCGCATAGGCTGCTTCCATCTAGCCTGGCCTTCTTCTGGGGTGGACGGATGGTCGAGGGCACCACGTGGTCTGTTGCGTTCATCCAGTAAGCCAGCTTTGAGGTTCGGAGGAGCTTCAAACCTGTGAGTTTAGATAAAACATAGTTATTAGTAATTTTTAAAAATATACTATTAAGTTTAAAGAGTGTAGAACAATTGTAGGAAATAGGAAATTTAGATCTGCATGCAGGAGTTTGCAAGGAATCATAGTCATAGAGTTAGGGGCGGCACGGCGGCACGGTGGCACAGTGGTTAGCACTGCTGCCTCACAGTGCCAGAGATCCGGGTTCAATTCCCGCCTCAGGCAACTGACTGTGTGGAGTTTGCACATTCTCCCCGTGTCTGTGTGGGTTTCCTCCCACTGTCCTAAAACCTACAGGTTAGGTGAATTAGCCATGGTAAGTAGTGTTAGGTGAA
Source organism: Hemiscyllium ocellatum (assembly GCF_020745735.1). Classification (NCBI taxonomy): domain Eukaryota; kingdom Metazoa; phylum Chordata; class Chondrichthyes; order Orectolobiformes; family Hemiscylliidae; genus Hemiscyllium; species Hemiscyllium ocellatum. Next base: position 50,579,314 of record NC_083429.1, read on the forward strand.
GGGGAATGGACCTGGGTGGGTTGCTCTTCGGAGGGTCGGTGTGGACTTGTTGGGCTGAAGGGCCTGTTTCCACACTGTAAGTAATCTAATCTAGTCACAAAGATGTACAGCATGGAAACAGACCCTTCGGTCCAACCCGTCCATGCTGACCAGATATCCTGACCCAATCTAGACCCACCTACCAGCACCTAGCCCATATCCCTCCAAAACCTTCCTATTCATCTCCTCATCCAAATGCCTTTTAAATGTTGCAACTGTACCAGCCTCCACCACTTCCTCTGGCAGCTCATTCCGTACATGTACCACCTTCTGCGTGAAAAAGTTGCTCTTAGGTCTGTTTTATATCTTTCCCCTCTCACCCTAAACTTATGCCCTCTAGTTTTGGACTCCCCCATCACAGGGAAAAGACTTTATCTATTTATTCTATCCATGCTCCTCATGATTTCATAAACCTCTATAAGGTCACCCCCTCAGCCTCCAAAGCTCCAGGGAAAACAGCCCCAGCCTATTCAACCTCTCTCTATAGCTCAAATTCTTCAACCCTGGCAACATCCCTGTAAATCTTTTCTGAACCCTTACAAGTTTCACAACATCCTTCCAATAAGAAGGAGACCAGAATTGAACACAATATTCCAACAGTGGCCTAACCAATGCTCTGGACAGCTGTAACATGACCTCCCAACTCCTGTCCAATCCGGCGCCATCTTACCTTTGGAAATAAAATAATAGGAGCTGCCAGACTGGCATCAGCAGCAGAGGTAGGCAGTGGCCACTTTGGGATCTACCATTGCCATGCCAAGAAAAGATGGAAGTTCTTGATGGGATCCAGACAGTAAACGTGGTGGAAAGTGGACTTGGATACCAAGGTGAGATAGCATACTTGATCTGGTGCTAATTGATCCATCAGACTTTATGAATAAACATATATGGAATCAAAATTTATTCTGTCCAGAGAGCTTAATAACTATGAATTAATATCTTTGCATTCATCCAGAAAATAAAGGATGGAAATCTTTTTTTGTTCCAGTCTGGCCTCTTAAGAACTCCTGAAAGAGCGTCAGAGGTTGTTAATTGGCAGCAAGTGTATTTCCTGTTCCGTCCTTACTGTCACGTCCTTGAGAATTACAAACTGTATCGGAGATGGCATAATTCAATGCCAATCTCTGAGAAAGGAATTTTCAAACCATACCAACACGCATTCCCATACAATTGAAAATCAAGTTGGAGTTCTCTAAGGGAGTTTTTAGAAGACATTTCCCTCAAACATTTGGAGCATATTTTTGAAGGTGAACTTTCCAGTCCTGCATTTTTGATAAAGAATTATTTTTAAAGATTTTTTTTCTCATTTTAAATGTTGTCTCGTTGGCTGTGTGATTGAGAAGCCACCTGTCAAGCTCCTGTCCTGAATAATCTTGCTAAAGTCACGCTCCTAATAAGGAATCAACTTGCTCTGTACTTTAGATCAATTCCACTCCTACATAGTTTCTGTTTCACTTCCTCTTCCTGTTCTTCTGCAGGTTCTCATTTCCAATTCTTTAATACAGCAACGAACTTTTGTGACCCTGTACCTGAAACTCAGAGTAAATGCAAATAATGCTGCATTAGAATTCAATAGCTGATATTCAATATTTTGAAATCAAGAAATAGTTGGACTAAATGACATGAGCATTCCTGACAAAGTTAAAATTATGCCATTCAATAAATCCAGACTAAAAACTAATAAAACACTCTAAAATCTGCTGTTAAAACCTAATGATTATTGTAAACTTGAGATTCGAATTCTCTAATGTTCTCCTGATCATCCTGTTATCCTGCACTCTGTTATGTTCTGCTGCTTATTCCTAAACCCCTCCAAGTGTTTGTAATGATGGAGAGGGTCTGCATCATAACCAAAATGACAGTGGAGCCCAATTTCAGAAGTTGTACTCCTGAATATTGCACCCAACATTATCACCATGGAGGGAATGGGGGCATGGGGGTATTTTACACATTTATAGTTTGCAGCAGCATCTGCACAAGCTCGAGAACAGCTGTCTTCAAACAGATCCAGCTTTCACTGTGGGGACGTTCAAAGCATGACCTGTGCAGTTTGCACTTTTCAGGCCTTGCCATAACACCAACAGAGTTACTTGGAGCGGTAAGGGCCCTTTTGGATAAGTCCAGGCACGTTGGAAGAGGTTGCAGTATCAGAAAGAAACGCTTGTGATTTCACTGCTTCTGTTGTGATAATCCTGAAAGTTAGAGTTACAGATCATTCTGCTATAACATGACAGTTGTGTTTCTCTGCAACCTCATGCTATAGAAAATCACGCTATGGGAAATCTCTATAGAAATCGTGTTGTAGAAGATTGCGCTATGGAAGACTTGCTATACCTGTGCATCAGAAAGTTTGTGTTATGCAAATAATGTCCACAATTCATCAATCACATTATAGCCAATTCGCACTGATGAAACTCATATTATAGCAGAACGATCTGTGCAGGATTTGTGCGACATCACTAATTTCATAACCTTAGATTATTACAGTGGGGTGCCTGTGAGCTTCCATTTTGATTCCCAATTTCAAATATTTATCAAGACTTTGAAATGGGCACATGAATACGAATACTTGTTTACATGAGGGTCTATGTAGTTGAAGAAAGGCAAATATAGTCCTTTTTTAACAACAAGAGTGTTTTTAAAAATGTTAATTCATAAATTGAATCTGAGAACTTGGATCCAAACCCAAGAGGACATTTAAAGAAAAAAGATCTTCAAAGATACCTTTGCACAATTTGTTTTGTATTGATTAAAACCTGTTTTTGGAAACTGGAGAGTTGGATGATTGATTCTGCTGAGATTTGGGAGAACATGCAAGGAAATGTTCAGGAATATGTTAAAATGATTTCCAACCTCACATTGCAGAGACAGTTATGTGTAATAAACACTGGCCCTTTCAGCAACAGCCATATCTGCGAAACAAATTAAATAATCACAGGGTTTAAAGGTGGGACATGCCAAAACAATGAAGATTAACATTTGCTCTGCCTCCAATGCAATTATATCCTTCCTTAAATACGAAGGCTAAAACAACACAAACCTTTAATGGGCAAATGTATGACTGGAGAGGATTAAAGCAATAATGCCTGGCCATACTGTGATTTTAAAACAAAGGTGAAAGTTCTGAACAACTGGCTTTATTGGGTGAGGAGCCAGCATAGGTCAGTGAGTGCAGGGCTGGCAGGTAAATGTGACTTTGACCTAAGTTCTTACTTGCATATCGGGTAAATCCCCAGTTTTGGAAACCTGACTTTGGTGAAAATGCCTGAAATGGTCACATTAACAACAACGGGTCCGATGGATATTAATGAGAGTCAGGCCTGCTGCCCCTGGAAAGAGTTTGGAGGCAGTCACAGCAGCTGTCTCACCAAAACTCTGTTGACTTATAGCAAGACTTCCTTATTTTGTACTCCAATCATCTTGCAATAAAGACCAACAAGCCGTTTGACTTTCTGTTTTTGCTGTATCTGCGCATTGTCCTCCTTCGTAAAAGTGCGCCAAGTCTCTCTGAACAACAAAGTTCAGAATCTGATTGAAGATTTGTAGCTCGGGTATCCGTTGTTGTGGTTCTGCTCGCCGAGCTGGAAGTTTTTGCTGCAAACGTTTCGTTCCCTGGCTAGGGAACATCATTAGTGCTGTTGGAGCCTCGTGTGAAGCGCTGCTTTGATGTTTCTTCCGGTATTTATATTGGTTTGTTCTTGCCGCTTCCGGGTGTCAGTTTCAGCTGCAGTGATTTGTATGTGGGGTCCAGGTCGATGTGTCTGTTGATGGATGTTCTTGCCGTTTCCGGGTGTCAGTTTCAGCTGTAGTGGTTTGTATATGGTGTCCAGGTCAATGTGTCTGTTGATGGAGTTTGGGGATGAATGCCATGCTTCTAGGAATTGCTAGGAACAGACACATTGACCTGGACACCATATACAAACCACTACAGCTGAAACTGACACCCGGAAACGGCAAGAACATCCATCAACAGACACATCGACCTGGACCCCACATACAAATCACTGCAGCTGAAACTGACACCCAGAAGCGGCAAGAACAAACCAATATAAATACCGGAAGAAACATCAAAGCAGCGCTTCACACGAGGCTCCAACAGCACTGATGATGTTCCCTAGCCAGGGAATGAAACGTTTGCAGCAAAAACTTCCAGCTCGGCGAGCAGAACCACAACAACAAAGTTCAGAAGTGTCACATTTTCTAAAGATATTCTGCTTTCAGTTTGAATTGCCAATGTGAATAACCTCACATTTCCACCCATTAGTCTTTATCTGCTGCTTTGTTGCCCATTCACTTAACCTGTCTATTAATCTGTCTCTGATTCTTCGCAGCTTCTTTCTGACTTCAACACTTAGGTTAAACCTAGTTTTGTATTAGCTGTAAACCTACGTATGTTAGTCTTGCCACCTCTTTCTAAGTAATTGTCATAGATTGTCCCAGTTCCAGTTCCAACCTTCTGGCTCAGCACCACCCTCATGACCTGTCCTACCTGTCCATCTTAATTCCCACTTATCTGCTCCACCCTCATCTCTGACCTATCACCATTACCTGCCACCTCCATCCACCTATCGCACTCTCCTCCCAAGCCCCACCCTGCTCCCATTTATCTCTCCACTCCCTAGGGTCCCAGCCTCATTCCTGATGAAGGGCTTTTGCCTGAAACATCGATTCTCCTGCTCCTCGGATGCTGCCTGACCTGCTGTTCTTTTTCCAGCATCACACCTTCGACTCTGATCTCCAGCATCTGCAGTCCTCACTTTTGCCTCATAGATTGTAAACAGTTGAGACTTCAGCCCTTAACCTAGCAGTAGTCTGTTAGTTACTGTTTTCCAGTATGAAAATACCCCTCATCTCCTAACTAACCCCATATACTTCTCACCCCATGAGGCTGCACTTTCCCATTAAAGCTTTGTGTGGTATCTTATTGACCTTATATTGACATTGCCCAAGACACCATTGGCCAATTCAGGGATACCCCTCAAAACACACATCAACAAAGGGAAACTCCTCCAGCTCAAACCCAGGATGCCACTTTCTAATCTTGTCTTCTACTGCAGTGAATTGTAAAATAATGGGATTCACATCATGCCATTTGCAAACCCATCCTGTCTTGTGCCAAATTTCTGAGGAGACTGAGGTAGGAAGTACATGAGGCTTGGCTCACACTGACAATTACAGTTCACTTCGTTAACACTTTGTCATTTTTGTGACCTTGTTCCTGAGGCTTTCATCGCACTGAGAGTATAGGATGTTCAAAATCATTTCTCTGTTTCTTGATAAGAATATTTTACCAAGCAAAAACAAAAAGACATCACATTTGTGGGAAGTGTCAGTGTTAAGCTGCATGGGTGAAACTTTATTCCTTTAGTGTGTGTGTATACGTGTCTCAACATTGGGGAAGTGGATTCCACAAGAACTCACCCACTACTTCCAAAACTGAACAACATCTGTTGCTCACTGTCTAGACTCACAATGGGGACTGATTCCTTAGATAAAATAGTGATGAGTAGTCCATGACTGCAAATCTTGCTCCTCATTAGTCATTTCTAAGGAACAGAGAGAGAGCAGAATGATGGAGGGAGAAGAAATTGTCCACAGCATCTTTCCCCCACTGAAATATTAAAAGCTGATTTTAAAAATAGGTTCCAATCTAGAAAAAAATCTTTCATTTTATTCCGTCTTCTGGTCTCCATATACTACCTGAAACCATTGGTGACCTCATCCTTGATCTTCACCCACTTTGTTTAGAAGGGCTTTGAGGCAGAAATCTAAATGTCTTCAGGTGACAAGTCATTTTCATTGGGGTGAGCAGATCATGGTGAGAGATGGTTAAAAGATATCTAGGTTTTAGTTTATTCAAAATGATTTCAGGAGTTACATGTCATTCTAGAAAACAACAACAAAGCTGGGTATATTTATCTGGTGAAAAATCTTCTGCAAAGTTGCATTCTCCAAAATCACTTTCCATTGTTTCATTTCTCTGCAATTTTGACAGAAACAGACATTTCCTGTATTTTATACAAAAAGAGGAATTCACCTCAACCAGGCAGAGTTCCCCACTGTTCTTCACACACTGTGGAAAGTTCCAGAATTCCTCAAAGCCCAACAAGTCACATCAACATGGTGAGAGAGAAGTATATTGTTCTTGGGGCTATTAGCAGGATTAATCTCAACACCCTCAGAATCATTGACTGTCAGTGAAGTTGTTGAGTGAGCGAGACAATGGTCACATAGCTGATTTGATAGAGTAGGACTATTTACAGTCTTAATAATCATAAGATCTACAATGGCAATTCAGGACACATGAGTTTAAATACAACTTGTGTTTAGTTTTGATAAAAATCTGGGTATAAAAAGGCAGTTTCAGTAGAAGTGGCCATGAAGATATTCGATTGTTGTAAAATTCCAACTGTTTATGAATGTCCCTCCAGTGAAGGAATCCTGCCAGCTTTAACTAGACAATCATTCATGGTGCTCAATCTCATTCACAGCCACAAGGAAATTTGTAACCTAGTGGAGAACAGGAGTCCTTTGTAGGACTCATCTGATTTTCACTGCAGTCCAAAAACAAAATTCAAATCAGCCTTGAAGTTCATGGTTAGATCAACTCTGATCTAATTGGTTGGCAGACCAAGCTTGATGGGCTGAGTGGTCTACTCCAATTCTCACAGGGACTGTCTTACACCTTGTGCAGCCTCCATTGGCATAGCAATGATTGGGAACTTTGTCCAGACAGAAGATTGTGATCTCTGCTGCTTGTGTCACCAGCACAGTTTGGTGTCAGCCATTACTCAGTTGATAGAACTCTTGGCTTGGAGTCACTCTGTGGACATAAAGACCTCACCTAGACCAATACTTTCATGCCACATTGTTGGAAGTGCTTTCTTTATAATGAAATAGTAAAACAAAGTCAGAATGACATCAACAACACCATCACACCTTGAAGAAGAGTACACCCTAGCATCTTTTTCCTATCTGTTTTTTTAGATTACTTACAGTGTGGAATCAGGCCCTTCAGCCCAACAAGTCCACACCGACCCATCGAAGCGCAACCCACCCATACCCTTACATTTACCCCTTACCTAACACTAGGGGCAATTTAGCATGGCCAATTCACCTGACCTGCACATCTTTGGACTGTGGGGGGAAACCGGAGCACCCGGAGGAAACCCACGCAGACACAGGGAGAACGTACAAACTCCACACAGTCAGTCACCTGAGGCGGGAATTGAACCCGGATCTCAGGCGCTGTGAGGCAGCAATGCTAACCACTGTGCCACCGTGCCACCCACAGTGTTGGAGCTCACTGTGTGCAAATTGAGCCATTTCTTACTTTACAAAAATGATTTCATTTCAAAAGTACTTTTCTTGGCAGTAAAATGCCATGGGATGTTCTGCAGTGATGGAAAATGAAAAATAAATTAAAGTTTTTCTTTTTGGATTTGCAAAAAATCAGAGTAACAGTTCTATTAGGAGCTTGGCTATGAATCAGAAATGGATTGAAAGAGAATGCAGTCGGGAAGTGAGGAGCAACAGAAATCTTTTTAAATGTGTGTGCTCTAAAATTACAGTGAACAGCAGGTGTCTAACTTATAGCCAGTCCAGAATTTGAAGCCTGCTATCCAACACAGTCACGTGGCAACTAAAATTATCCACAGTTGGATTGAGAAGTGTCAGCAAATGTTGTTTGAATTCATTGTTGCCCTGGAGACAAAGCTTTCTGACCCTGCACAGAGCTGGCAAAAGAAACATATCAACATGACCAGGCTGATGAGTGGCCTCACGCACCCACTCCCCTCCTCTCACTTAAATGGCTCCCTGTTGCACTGAGCTCATGTTGTAACTGTCTCCTGCTCAGCCTCCAATCTGCACCCTCTACAAACCCAAGCTCATCCAAAACTCTGCTGCCCATATCTCAATTTGCAGGAAATCTTGCTCCCCTATCAAGTTTGTGCTCGCTCTTTGCTTCCAGTCTAAAAGCTCTTTGAGCTTTTAAAAATCTCCATCCTGTTTTCAAATCTCTCCATGGTCTCTCCCAGTTCCCCAATTTCTGTTGCATCTTCCACTCTCTGAACCTTGGGAACAGTTAAAATTCTGACCTCTTGCACGTCCCCAATTTTAATTGCTACATTCTTGGCAACCCTCTTTTCAGCTGCCAAAGCCCTCAGCTCTGGAAATAGCTTTCTAACACTTTCAGTTCCCTCTCTTCCTTTACGATGCCCCATAAAATCAACCCCTTTGACACAGTTTTTATTAACCTGCCCTTATATTTCCATTTGCGGCTCCTATCAAATTTTGTTTGATAAAGTTCCTTAGAAATGTCTGGGTTTTTTTTAACTACTCCAAAGGCACTATATAAATGTAGATTATTTTTGTTGTCTTGCTTTTCAAACATGAGAGCACCTCAGTATTGTCTTCCAACCTGGCAATGACTTCACTTTCAACAATACACACTGCTCCGGAATGCCTCCATTAGCGAACACAGGAGCTGTTTTTTCAGCCTGGCCATTTGAACTCAACTAATACTTAATTTAATATTCAATTTCATTTCAACTCATTCGCAATACAAGTACAATTCCAGAAGTTCAGTATTCTCCAACTCTATTCTATTCTTTCTCTGAAAACCTCCTGAAATCATCCCCATCCAACTCCTTCCAATGCCATCCTTACCATTCTCTACCATGCTATTTGCCCCAACTCTACCCACTGCATCGAGCTCATAAAGCCCCCAACCAGATACCCTCAGTGACATTTTCCCACACCAGGCTACCCTCCCTTCTTTCAATGCCAACCGCTCTCCTTTGTAAATAATCAACTTGTACCCCCAATCCGTCTCCCCACCATCCTCAGAACCTCCAGCCAGGGTAAATTAGTTGCTGAATACTATTTTTTTCCACTTTTATTCTCTCCCAATTCCCTTCCCCTCCACCCCCAGCACCAGCAATCATTGGCAGCTGCACATGAATCCACACGACAAATAATCTTTCTACTTGCAATTCTTGCCCACCAAATCAACCAGCAGGCAGACAAAAGCTGTGTATCACTATTACTACAGGTGAAATACTTGAATTTCTTCCATCTAGAATGCCAAAGACAGCAGATACATGGAAACATGCAAGTTCACCTCTATGCCAGTTACCATCCTGAGTTTGAAATATATCATCATTCCTTCACCGTTGCTGTGTCAAAATCGTTTAGGAATTCCCTCCTTAAGAGTATTATGGGTCCACCCACAGCAGGTGGATGCAGTGATTCAAGAAGGCAGCTCACCCCCACCAATTAGGGACAGGCAATAGATGTAGCCTTGGTGAAATTGAGGACTGCAGATGCTGGAGATCAGAGTCAAGATTAGAGTGGTGCTGGAAAAGCACAGCAGGTCAGGCAGCATCCGAGGAGCAGGGAAATTGACATTTCGGGCAGGAGTCCTTCATCAGGATAGATGTAGCCTGCCAGTGACATCCACATTCCACAAGTAAATTTTTTAAACATTAATCCGATCTTGTCATCCTAACATGGCACCCGACAAGGTAATTTTCGGGGCCACTGCTTTTAACATACGAACATAAGGAACGAGGAACAGGACCTCGCCATTCAGCCCTTTGAGCCTATTCTGATCCAATTGCAACCTCAAATCTACATTCCCATCTACCCCTGCTAACCTTTCACCCCCTTTCTTAATGACAATCTATCCACATCTGCCTGAAAAATATTTAAAGTCTCTGTATGCATCATCTTTTTCGGAAGAGAGACACAACTCTTTGGGAGATTTCTTTTGCTGAATCTCTCATTTAAATGGATACCCCTGCATTTTAAACCATGTTTCCAAGTTCTAAGTACCCCCATATGCTGAAACATCCTTTCCACCTAAATGCAGAAATATTATTGTTCATGAATGATGTCTTTCCACATCACGTACACTCACACAGTGAGCCCTGGCTCTGGTGACAACATTCATTGACAAAGTTGGCTTGTGATCAGATATGATCAGTCCCAACATGAACAGTAATTCAGAACATTACCTAGATTCAGGAGAAGCTGGTTCAACACTTACACTTATAAAATGGCTTAATTTGAATAAGGGTGGCCCAGTGTAATTGTGGGTACAGGCATGGATTAGTCTGCTGTGAATTTCAAGTAAACAAATATTAGCACAGTGGCTCAGTGGTTAGCACTGCTGTCTCACAGCGCCAGAGACCCGGATTTGATTCTACCCTCGGGTGACTGTCTGTGTGGAGTTTGCACCTTCTCCCTGTGTCTGCTCTGGTTTCCTCCCACAATCCAAACCTGTTCAGGTTAGGTGAATTGGCCAGGCTAAATTGCCCATAGTGCTCAGGGATGTGTTGGTTAGGTGCATTAGTTAGGGGAAATGTCGAGGAACCCCAGGTCAGGGAATGGGTTTGGGTGGTTTTCTCTTCGGTGGATTGGTGTGGACTTCTTGGGCCAAATGGCCGGTTTTCACACTGTAGAGATTCTATGAGAAATAAGACTAGTCATCGTTGGGGTTGGTTCTTGCAAATTGGCACTTTTATGGGTAATTAGATCACAGTAAATGGACAATCCAGGATCAAACTCTGTCCTGAAGTAGCAGGGTTAGACAGCGCAAGAAACAAGTCCCAACACCAAGTATGGGACAAGATACTGCTGAATTTAAGCATAATCTGTGTGTCGCTGGTGAAGAAAATTAATGTTGAAGGTAGTGCATGGGGTACCAATGATGTGGAGTGTGTTGGCCTGGATGGTGCTGAACATTGAGAGTTATTAGAACAGCACTTATCCAGGCAAGTGGTAAGTACATAAGGGAGGCAAAAGCCTTGTGGTATTATCACTGCGACTATTAATCCAGAGACCCAGGTAATGTTCTGGGACTTGAGTTCAATTTGTTATAGACCAGGTCAGATCCCTCCAAAACATTTCAAGAAAGTAGCCCAGACCTTGACTTTGCTAGTTGTTTTAAGCAGGTGTACAGTAGATATTCCAGGAGGGATGCAGCTGGTCAAACCACTTAATCTCAAACACAATAGAACTTATTTACAAGACTACCAACTGAAACACAAACAAAACAGAACAGAATATCGAATAACTTAATCTATCCGAAAACCCAACACATTATCCCAACTTAATAATGCTGTTCCCAGTACTTGCAATAATTCCCATAATCACCCCTTGGCACAAAAGATAAAATCAAACACAGGGTCTTACAGGAGAGAAGCCAGAGAAAAGCTGAGCTGGGAGAACTGGCCACTCCCCTTTCATTGTACAAGTTTTATTTTAATGGTGAAAGCTTTTTGCCTGAGGCAGTATCTGTTAGGTATTATCAAATTGGCCCTGAAACCCTTCAGCTTAACTTTCAGAGTCTGTGTGTGTTATGACTTCTCTGAAAACAATACCAAGGACAACATAACCTTGTTAAAGGAGCAGCATAATCACAAAATCCTACCACAGCAGGTGGTAGAATTTGGATTCAGTAAACAAAATCTGGAAATAAGAGTCTAATGACTGTGAATCCATTGCTAGTTTTTGGGGGAAAACCCATCTGATTCACTAATCTCCCTTTTGGAAAGAAACTGCCACCCTTACCTGTCCTGGTCTACATGTGACTCCAGACTCACAGCAATGTGGTTAACTCTTAACTGCCCTCTGGGCAATAAATGCTGCCCAGCTAGTGATGCCCTCATCCTGTGAAAGAATTTTTTTAAAGATTCCATCGCACTCTTGATTTGTATCTTGTCAGTGATGAACAAACTTTGGTGAAGCTCAGAAAGTTAGCTAAACTCCACAGAATTCCTAGTTTCGGGCCTGCTTCTGTAGCTATAGAATGTTCTGTTAAATGCCAAGTTCTGTTTTTTGGGTCTCTGTGGGTTTGGGGTTTGTGCCTGTGCTCTGGGATTATCCTGACCTTTACAGATCTTGTAACCAGCTCTCCACAGCTGATGCAGAAATATATGCAGTCTTCTCCCATCCCAGACTGCTTTATAACAAAAGAGCAAAGCATTTAAAATACGTTGAAAGAAAACAGAATCAATGACTATTCATATTAACTTTGTCCTGGGCTTTACCCACAACAGTTCCCTAGAGGTTAAATTTTAATTATTGGAGACTTCAAGGCAACCCTGATTAAACCTTCGCTCCCTTGCATTTTGTCATGGAGTCATAAAGCATGGAAGCAGACCTTTTGGTCCAACCAGTCCACGCTGACCAAGTTCCCAAACTAAACTGGTCCTATCTATCTGCACATGGCCCATATACCTCTAAATCTTCCTCTTCATGAACTTAACCAAATGTCTTATAAATAATGTAACTGAACCCGCATCCTCTACTTTCTTTGGCAGTTCATTCCATATAAGAACCAATCTCTATGTAAAAAAGTTACCCATGTCCTTGTTAAATCTTTCTACTCTCACCTTAAAAAAACTCCCCCATCTTGAACCCCCCTAGCCGAGGGAAAAGACCCTTGTCATACACCTTATCTATGCCCCTCACGATTTTAAAAACTTCGATAAGGTCACCCTTCAACTCCTATGCTTCAGTTAAAAAAGTCCCAGTCTTCTGAGTCCAGTTTTATCTCTCAAACCCTCCATTCCTGGTAATGTCCTGGTAAATCTTTTCTGAACCTTCTCCAGTTTAATCATATTCTTCCGATAACTGGGTGACCAGAACTGCACAAAGTACTCCAGCAGAGGCCTCACCAATGTCCTGTACAACCTCAACATGATGTTGTAACTCCTGTACTTAAAGGTCTGAACAATGAAAGCAAGCATACAAAATGTCTTCTTAACCATCACCACCTGTGATGCAAATTTTAAAGAATTATGTACCTGAACCCCTAGGTGTCTGTATTCTACAACACTAGCCTGGGGCCCTACCAATAATTATGAAGTCCTGTCCTTGTTTGTATTCCCAAAATACAATACCTCACATTCATCCACAAAAACCTCCATTATCACTCCTCAGCTCATTGACCCAATTGGTCAAGATTGCTTTGTAATCTTTGATAATTCGCTTCACTGTCCACTATTCCACCAATTTTGGTGTAATCTGCAACCTTACTAATCATGCCTCCTACATTCTCATCCAAATTATTTATATAATTGACAAACAAAAGTGGAACCAGCACTGACCCCTGTGGAACATCAGAGGTCTCCAGTCTGAAAAGCAACCTTCCACCACCACCCTCTGTCTCCTACCATCAAGCTAATTTTGTAAACAGCAAGGAAGCTCACCCTGAAGCCCATGTGATCCAACTTTATTAATTAGTCTAGCATGCAAAACTTTTCAAAGGCTTTTCTAAAGTCTAAGTAAACAATGTTTACCACTCTGTGATCATCAATCTTTTTGTTTGCTTCATTGAAAAAGTCAACCAAGTTTGTAAGACACTATTTTCCTCATACAAAGCCATGCTGAGTATCTTGAATCATTCTTTGTCTCTCCAAATGCATGTAAATCCTATCTTTCAGAATCACCTCCAACAATTTCCCCACCAGCAATGTCAGACTCATAGGTCTGTAATTTCCAGGATTTTCCTTATAGTCTTTCTTAAACAATGGCACAACATTAGCCATCCTCTGGACCTCCAGTACTTCACTGTGTTTATAGATGATACAAATGTTTCTGCTAATGACCCCGCAATTTCCTCCATAATTTCCCACCATTTCTTGGGACACACTTGATCAGGTCCTGGAGATTTACCTACGTTTATGCTTTTTAAGACCTCTTCCTCTTCTGCAACGTGAACTGTTTTCAAAACATCAATATTTATTTCCCTGAGTTCGCTAGTCTCCACTTTTCTCTCAACAGTAAAAACTGATACAAAGTATTCATTTAATATTGCACCCATCTCCTGAGGTTCAGCACAAACACAACCACATTGATGTTTAAGGGATCCTACTCTCTCTTCAGTTGCTTACTTGCTCCTAATGTATTTGTAGAATCTGTTTGGATTATCTTCAATCTTATCTAACAAGGCTATCTGATATTCTCTTTTTGCCCTCCTGATTATCTTCTTAAGATTGCCTCTGCACACTTCATACTCTGCAAAATAGTCAGTTGTGAATGCTCTTTGTTTGAATAGAATTTCCCCACATTCTGAAAGGGGAATTTGACAGTGGATCCCAAGTAAGTGGGGAATTTTGTCAGCTTCTTATGAATAAAACAGATTTCCTTTTAGAAACAGTAGAATCACTGGGACCTTACCATGGCAAATAGTTTCAGGAAAGCACCTCTGGAGTTGGTGGCTGCATTGACAGGGCCCCACTATTGACAGCTGTTTGTTCAGCTGTCCCACATTCTACAGTTCACTCCAGGAACCCCTTGGCCTCTCTCCTCATAAAACCGAAAACTTTCACCAAGTTCTATGTGGCGAAGGAGTCCAACTTTGATTAACATTGTTTTTTGTGAAACACTTTGAGACATTTTACTTTTTAAGATGCAATATAACTGGTGTAATTGTGACAGAACCAAGCTTGAATACAGTCTCATTCTGTGAGGTATAAGCATATAAAGAACATTACTCTGTATCTAATTCCGTGCTGTCCCTGTCCTGAGAGTGTTCGATGGAGATAGTGGGTGGAGAGTTTTACATTCAATGTAATAGAGTAAAGAAAGCTTTACTTACAGTTTAAAATAGTAGAGAGAGCTTTACTCTGTATTTGACTCCTGTGTTGCCCATGTCTTGAGAGTATTTGATGGAGTCAGTGTAGCAGGAGTTTTACTTTCAGTTGAGAAGAGCAGAGGGAGAGTTACTCGGTATCAAACTCTGTGCTGTCCCTGCCCTGGGAGTATTTGAAGGGACAGTGTAATGGGAGCTTTAATCATTTCCTGTATTTGGCCTGAACATGCTTAACATTTTATTTGGAAAACCTCATATTCTGCATTGCAGAAACAAATTGGAAGACACCTACCTGGAGGATCTAAATTAATTTGCGTGGCAAGATGCTGACCCAGTTCTATCTGTGGTCACTGACCGAAAATGCTATTTGGGATTTCCTACTGCAATTATTCCAGTAATAATACAGGGAGACTTTTTACTGGGTAGAGTGTGGGTGGTGTCCTTTTGAATTCTTCATACACTTGGCCCCCACCAGAGTGCATGCAGCAAGTACAACTCCACATGGCCCATACAGAGAAAATATACAGATCAGACCCTGAACTCTCAGTTGTTATCTGTGCCATGTCTGGACTCTGCATATTATGGGAGCATGCCATGCTCAAACTGGCTGACACATTTTGTAAATTAGAACAGTGACTTCCCTCCATAAAGTACTTACTGGCTGTAAACCGCTTTGTAACATTCTGAGGTGCAACATAAATACTGCTTCTTTCTCTTCTTTTTGCCAATACCCTATTCAGAGGTAATGCCCCATGTCTAAATCATGGGCAGATAATGAGTGGTGGAAACTGCATATCCAGGACATGAAACACTGTTGTGTCCTTATTTGTTATCCCATCCCCTTCCAACCAGGATCACCACACAACGATCAAGATCAAGAATTCACAATAATTTATTCATCACCTTTTTCACTGAATAGCAGAGCAGGCTGGAGAGTTGAATGGCCTGCTACTCTGTTCCTGTTTCTATGTACTTATGTTCATCCCACTAGGCCACCAACTGAGGCTCCTTGAACTATGGTCCCAAGTCAGACCAGTTTTGCAAATCCAGTTATAAATATCATCCTCTTCCACATCCCACCTTCATGTTGGGTTTGATTCACTTATTTCTCACTGTTATCACTTCTCTAAGTCCACAGCTCATTCCAAATCAGCTTAGGCTGGATGGAAGTCTGTGAGGTTGTTATGTGATTGCCTTCATTTAATAATGGGCTCCAAGCCCCCCTCTGCCACATATATCCCATTGGCCAACTGACATAATACCACTCAAGGGAGTCATGGTGGTCATAATACCCACAATACTTTGCACCTATGAAACCATTCTAATCCATTGGCTTTAACTTTGCACTAAAGCTACACTGTATCCTGACACCATTGCATATTTAAGATAGAAATAGAGTTATTTTTAATCAATCTGTTCAGACTGCTGATGTTAGAATCTGAAATACCTAGGCACTGGAACATCAGACTGAGGGGGTGACCTTATAGAGGGTTATACAATCATGAGGGATGTAGATAGGGTAACTAGACAAGGTCTTTTCCCTGGGGAGTCCTGAACTAGAGGACATAGGTCTAAGGTGAGAGGGGAAAGATTTAAAAGGGACCTAAGGAACAATGTTTTCATGCAGAAGGTGGTATGTGTATAGAACGAGGTGCCTGAGGAAGTGGTAGAGGCTGGTACGATTACAACATTTAAAAAGCATCTGGATGGGTATATGAATAGGAAGGGTTTGGAGGGATATGGGCCAATTCCGGGCAAATGGGAACTAGACAAATTTAGGATATCTGGTCAGCATGGATGAATTGGACCTGAGGGTCTGTTTTTGTGCCATACATCTTGACTTTATGACTTGCTAGGCCCAAGACAAAGCAAAACCAAAGGAGGACTGGTGACATAAAACTACTTTAAGCAACCCTTATCAAGTCCCACATACTGGCAAATACTACAAAGGTATCAGGATCATTTGTTGAAATACCCCAGGACTGGAACTAGCTAAACTATTCTTGTAGAGAGCCAGCATAGACACAATGGACCAAATGCTCATTTTATAGGCTGTAACCAATTTAATTAGTTCTGGGTCTTCTTGGTGACATGTGCCACCTGGTGGAGAGGATGGTGACTAACAATTACCAAAGCATTTTTTTCAACATTAAACCAAGAAAACCCACAACTGACAGCAGCTGCAAATGAATATCCCCAACCTTAAAACATTTTAAAAACTCAACAGCACTGTCAAAAGATTAGATATGACACACTAAAAAACCTAACAGAAATTAATTACCAAACAACTCTGCTGGTTAACAATGTCTTTTACTAAGATATCTTTTTTTTAATCTTGTGTCTCATATTTGTGAAATGTTTACAATAACAAGAAAAAAAAGAGGGATTTAATCATGCATTGCAATGATAATATGCTGATATGTTCAAGACAGGAATTATAATCGATGTTGTTTTCATGTAAATATTTTATTGCATTTCTACTCTATCAAAGGCCCCAGAACAGTTTGAAGAAACAATGCACCTGAGACTGTCCTTTATTTCCCTTAATCATCTTGATATTAACCCTATGAAATCAGTGTCCAGTGATATAGAAACCAATAGATGATATAACACTGAGAGGAATACTCAATTTTTGTTCTTATTTATATTACTTGACAGGGGAGGGAGTTTCATAACTTCAAGGAGTGCTGCTCTGAGTGAGGGGCTAATACATATATACACAAATGCGAGGTCCTAAAAAATATCTAAATTGGTGAGACATTGGCATATGTCATGTTCATGAGAGGGCTGTTAATTTCTGTTCAGGTGAAAGAACAGCACTATCTGTACAAGTGAGAGATCTATTAGAGGGGAATTATGTTCATACCTCAACAGGGAAGTGGTGTGTTCATATCTACAGTTGAGGGTGTATGCTTATACCTGTACAGGTGGGAGGTGTTTTCATCTCTGCATATCCCTGTAGAGGTGGGAGAATTCCATTGCCAGTGAGAAAAATGTTAATGTTGGATAATTGCACACATTATGGTCTTGCCCAAATTGATTCACAACTCAAATGTCAAACTGAGCAAACCTTTCCACTGTTTGATGTCTCCCTTTTCTACTTTTCAGTCAAGGCTCTTCTCTCCATGTATCACTAACTGATAGAATTGATGCTTACTGGGAATTAGAGTCTTCTTGTCTCATTCCATAACAGTCCTGCAAGCACAAGCACTGAACTGCAGTTCCCAGATTGGCTGACCTACTGATGCTGATTGTCAACTCCCTGACCTAGTCCCAGACCCAGACCCATTCCCCTAAGTACCTTCCCACCCCAGGCCAGTCCAATCCAAATGTGTGGACACTGGTGTTAGGTAGATTTGTTATAGTTTCTGTGGTCAAATAGTAATCCCACAATTCCTACCTAAACTCTGACATGAAATACATTTGGAAAGGATGCTGGGGTCCATCCAGCTTCTCTACACCATTGGTAATTGATGTCTTTAATATGATGAATCTCATATACACTGAAGGTGGTGTTGGTTGCGGCGGGGAGCGTTGGTGGTGGTTGTATATTTGTTCATCTGCAGATGGATATGCTCACCGTAAAGTATGTACCCCATTACACAGTTATGTTACAAACTGCACACAACAGCTGACAGCAGCAAATTGACCTTGTTCTGATTCTAGTCCCCATATCAGTTAAGCTGTAAAATCCAATCAATTCTCTGACACCAAGGGAAAGGATAAAAAAACACATTTCCGAGCCCTCATCTACAATCCCTGTCCCCCCCGAACCCCAAATTTCTGGACAGGTTCAATTTTTTATTTAGTTTGTGGTTACAATGAGGAAATTCATTCAATTTCAAGTCGGGGCTGACCTTTAGAAAATTAGTGTCCTGAAAATCTTTATAGGACACCCTTTCTTTGAATTAACATGTGCAGTTATATTAACAAAAGAACTGTAAACTTATTACTGTCTAAACCAAGTCATGCCCACTCGAGTCACTCTGCACATAGGTTTATATCTTTAGGTAAGTCTAACCTGCAACTGATGCTGAACACTGGCTGTAATCTGTTACAGATCCTGCTGTGAGATTCAGTTGCTATGGCAGTAAGTATATTTATCTGCATGTTGCAGTTTGGAGCCATGGAATTTCATAGAAGAAATTAAAATACTTTTCTCATCACATAACTGACCAGAAATCTCTGTTACCTACTTCCTCCCTCTAGTGTGTGTCAAAGGATTTACAGGTTTGGCTGCACCACCATGAATGCACTTTCTATGGCCTTCACACCCTGGGTCTAGACTTTACCTGCCCCTGCTAGGTGTGTTTCTGGTAGGGTAGGATGTAACATTTAAAATAGGGCAGGTGCCCACACTCCCATGATTTGGAAAGTGGGCACATGCCAAGATTGGCAGCCCTCCTGCCAAATGTCAACAAATAGTTAAGGGCCGGTTAAACTTGTTGAGAATTATAACAGTGCAGAAGGAGTCCATTCAGCCCATCGAGACTGCACCAGGTTTTCAAATGAGCATCATTATCGATTCAAATCGTTTGCTTGTTCCCCAAGCCCTTGCATGCTGTAAGTGACAATCCAATCCCTCATGAATGCCTCAATGGAACCTGCCTCCACCACATTTGCAGTCCATTCCATACCCCAACCACTTGCTGGGAGATAAAGCTTGATCTCATTGATTTTCATCAATGCTTCAAAATCAGGTTAAACCTACGTTTCGCTTGTTTTTTGTTTATTTTATGAGCAGCAACAATTTCTCCCTAAGTCCAGCTACTCATGGTTTTGAAAACTTCTATCAGATGTTTCCTCAGCCTTCTTCGCTCCAAAGAAAACGGTCTCAACTTCTTCAATCCACCCTTATAACTGAAGTTCCTCATCCCTGGAGCCATGCTCGTAAACTACTTCTGCATTCTCTCCAATGAGTTCACATCTTTCCTGTAATGGGGTGCACAGAACCATACAATACACCAGCTGAGGTCTAACAAGCGTCTTGTACAGGTTTAGCATTACCTCCCTGCTCTTGTACTCTCTGCCCCTATTAATAAAGCTGAGAAAACTGAACACTTTATTAAATGCTCTCTCCACCTGGTCCTGCCACCTTCACTGCACAGCTTTTTTGGAAATTGAACTGGCAGAATGGAAGGGTCTGTGTTGCCCCATTCCCCCCTTCACCCAGAGGACAGTAACCAGCTTTCCCTCCTCCTGTCAGGACCCTAAAAGCTAGACAGTTGCACCCCTCCTGGATCAGTGCTCCCTAACACCTGGGTCTGGGGATCTACTGAGGCCTTCACCCTGGGACTGAGGATCTACTGGGGCCTTCACCCTGGGTCTGGAGATCTACTGGGGCTTTTGTCCCGGGGCTGGTGATCTAATGGGGCCTTCACCATGGGGTTGGGGATCTACTGGGGCCTTCACCCTGGGACTGGGGATCTACTGGGGCTTTCACCCTGGGACTGGGGATCTACTGGGGGCCTTCACCCTGGGGATCTACTGGGACCTTTACCCTGGGACTGGGGATCTACTGGGGCTTTCACCCTTGGGCTGGGAATCTACTGGGGGCTTCACTCTTGGGCTGGGGATCTACTGGGGCCTTCACGCTGGGGATCTAATGGGGCCTTCATGCTGGGGATCTACTGGGGCCTTCGCGCTGGGGATCTACTGGGGCTTTCACCCCAGGGCTCGGGATCTACTGGGGCGTTCACCCTGGGGCTGGGGATCTACTGGGGCCTTCACCCTGGGGATCTACTGGGGCCTTTACCCTGGGACTGGGGATCTACTGGGGCTTTCACCCTTGGGCTGGGGATCTACTGGGGACTTCACTCTGGGGCTGGGGATCTACTGGGGCCTTCACGCTGGGGATCTAATGGGGCCTTCATACTGAGGATCTACTGGGGCCTTCATACTGAGGATCTACTGGGGCCTTCACACTGGGGATCTACTGGGGCTTTCACCCCAGGTCTGGGAATCCACTAGGGCCTTCACCCAGGGGCTTGGGATCTACTGGGGCCTTCACCCTGGGGCTGGGGATCTACTGGGGCCTTCACCCTAGCCACTTGCTGGTTGTAGTTCCGACAATGTCCACTACCAACACTTGCGTTGCCAGGACTATTGGAGATTTTGGCCAATTAGACTTGCTGGCAGCTCCAGTGGGTGGGAGTGCTGAGTCTGAGGGGCAGCTCCCACTCGGCAGGACTTCAGTCCCCACAGGGTGTTACAGCTGTGGAGTGCAGGCAAGCTTCTCATCAGCCTATCAGTCCACCTCCAACCCTGCAGAAGGACCTGGATCTACAGCTTTTGCCTCAATGCAGGGACACTACCCAAAGGAAGAGCAGGTACTAACTTTGGAGGCTTCCCTTTGTGCCTCCCTTCCAAAAGGATAGTAACTACGCTGTTCCTGCCTTGGCTTTAAAATCTATGTTTCAATCCCCTTGTACCTCTCTCTGAGGTGTTGAACCCTCTCTCCCCTACTACCCAAGCCAATAGATTAATAAGATACTGTCTCCCCTGCCACCCACAACCCTAACATACTGTGGAAACTAAACTCCTGCTGAGTGACACCTGCCAATCAGACACAGACCATCCAATAACCTTTAGTTTCTTCATCAATGACCTTCCCTCCATTGTAAGGTCAGAAGTAGGAATATTTGCCAATGACTGCACAATGTTTAGCACCATTTGTGACTCCTCAGGTACTGAAGCTGTCCATGTTCAAATGCAGCAAGTTCTGGGTAATCGAGATGATGGATGACAAGAAACATTCACAACACACAAATGCCAAGCAATGACCATTTCCAACAAGAGAGAATCCAATCATTGCCCCTTGATATTCAATGATATTATCAGCACTGAATCCTCCTCTATTAACATCCTGGGCTACCATTGATTCAGAACAGAATTGAAACAGAAATATTGCTCTTACAAAAGCAGATCAGAGGCTGAGAATTGTACAGCAAGTAACTCACCTCCTGACTCCCCCAAAGCCTGTCCACTATCCACAAGGCACAACAGGAGTGTGATGTAATACTTGTCTGGAAGTGTGCAGCTCCAACAACACTCAAGAAGCTTGACACGATCTAGGACAAAGCAGCCTTCTGAACTGGCACACCAACTAACACCTTGAATGCTCATTCTCTTCACCATCTACACTCAGAAGCGACATTGTGTACCATCCACAAGATGCACTGCAACAACTCACTAAGGGTTTTTGGACAGCTGCAAATGTGTTGCTGGTCAAAGCACAGCAGGCCAGGCAGCATCTATTCCTGAGATGCTGCCTGGCCTGCTGTGCTTTGACCAGCAACACATTTGCAGCTGTGATCTCCAGCATCTGCAGACCTCATTTTTTACTCGAAGTTTTTGGACAGCACCTTCCAAACCCATGACAACTTTGATCTAGAAGGACAAGGGCAGCAGATACATAGGAACACTGCCACCTGCAAATTCCCCTCCAAGCCACTCACCACCCTGACTTGAAAATATATTACCTGTTCCTCCATTGTTGCTGAGTCAAACTCCTGGAACTCTTCCCCCTAACAGCATTATGGGTGCACTCACACCACCAGATCTGCAGCAGTTCAAGATGATGCCTCACCACCATCCTCTCCCAGGCAACGGGAGATGGGCAATGAAAGCTGACCCAGCCAGCAACACCCTCGGTTAATCAATGAACGAAAAAAAGCAGAGTGACTCACTCCCACATTTAGATACATTTGAAAGACTTCTGTCCTTTAGACACGGTTCAGGGATCGTGTATTAAACACACAGTTCCATTTATTTGCTGTGTGAATTCATTTAGTTTCTTTAACAACCTCACTGGATTCACCTAAAGTCCACGGCATGCTTGTGAATTGTGGGCCTTGCTGATATTCTTGCTGGTCAGTGGTGCTGCACCCTTGGCTGGGAGGGGCTGTACACTCTACTCTGTGCATGTTGTAATCACACTCTGCTCCTACCTTGAGGTTACTCACCGCCCCACATTCCCAACATATTCCGCCCACTCACAGCTCTCCATGCAAATGCCTCCAGCACATTTCACAAGTATTTAGATGAGCCATAGCCTGCAAAGTTATAGATCTAGTGCTAGAAATTGGGGTTAGGATAGATAGATGCTTGATGACCAACGCAGACACAATGTGCCAAAGCATCCTTTCCCATGCTGCATAATCTCCATGACTCGTTATGGCCGCAGGATGCCATTCTGCCCCTCATATCCATGTCAGTCCTAAAGAAAGAGCAATCCAGCCAAATTGCACAGCTCTTTCTTGGTTTATGACAGTCAAGTACCTTTTAAAGTACTTTTTAAATGTAATGAGGGCAGCTGTAAGCATCACATTTTCACACAGTGAGCACCAGACACCCACCCACCACTGGGTGGAATGATTTCACTTCCGTTATCCACAGGCCTTTCCACCAATTACTTTAAAATCTATGACTGCAGGTTTAGACTCCCCTGCAAATGGTGATAGGTCTTTCCTACCCACTCTATCTAAGTCTCTCACTGTTTTAGATGACTCAATTAAATCACCCATCAGTCACTTCTGGTCTGAAGCAAAACCCCCAACTTGTCCAAATTGTTGTGAGTTTGAGAAGATTTGTAGCTCAGGTTGAGGTTCTGGATAGAGGTTTGCTCACTGAGCTGGATGGCTCATTTTCAGATGTTTCGTCACCATACCAGGTAACATCATCAGTGAGCCTCCAGATGAAGTTTCATTCAGAGGCTCACTCAAGATGTTACTTGGTACGGTGACGAAACGTCTGAAAATGAACCTGTTCAGGCTCTTCTCAGACCTAAACCTCTCCATTCCTGGTCACATCTTGTGTCAATCTCTTTTATATACTCACAGGTCATATCCTGCCTGTAATCTGTGACCAGAACTATATGAAATACAGTACTGTAGCTGCAGAGTTGGTAAGTGTAGTGCTGGAAAAACACAGCAGGTCAGGCAGCATCCAAAGAGCAAGAGAGTAACATTTTGGGAATAAACCCTTCATCAGGAATGTGCCCAACCATTGACTCTCCTGCTCCACAGATGCTGCCTGACCTGCTGCGCTTTTCCAGCAGCACACGATTCAACTCTGATGCTCCAGCACCTGCAATCCTCACCTTCTCCCAATGCTGTAGCTGCAGCCTAACTGATGTTTCCTACAGTGCAATCTCCCTTCTCCAGTGTTATGTGTCTTGTATGATGATAACTCACAAAGGCAGAATACTGGGGAGGTTGGAAATCTGATGGAAAGACAGAGAATGCTGGACAAACTCAGCAGGTCTGGCAGCAACTGTGGAGAGAGAAACAGAGTTAATGTTTCGAGTCCAGTATGACCCTGCTGAACCAATTCTAAAGAAACATTATACCGCACTTGAGATATTAACAAATAATAAAACTTGCAACCCAGACTTGGAATTCCGTGTTGAGAAGATGAGAGTCAACGCCACTTGCCAAGGTATTTGCTGCTCCCCTATCATTTACCATCTGTCTGAAATTAAATTACTCACTTCGCTTTCTTTTAATTTGTCTTTTATTACCCCACAATAATTTTTTTATGCAGCCTCCCCCTCCCCACTTATTGGCACCCTGCATGTCAGTTGGAACAGAAGTACTGCACCTATAAAAGCAGGTCAGAGGCTAAGAATTCTATAATAACTCACCTCTTACCTCCCCGAAACCTGTCCAGCATCTACAAGGCACAGGTTAGGGGTGTGTTGGAAAACTCCCCACTTGCCTGAATGAGTGCAGCTCCAACAACACTCAAGAAGCTTGACACATCCAGGACAAAGCAGCCACCTCAATTGACAGCCCATCTAAAACCTTGAATGTTACCCACATCACCAAACCATTAGGTCAGTCCAGTCTGAGAAACAAAAAGAGTTTCCGTTTTCAAGAATGAATCAGTTTCTGGTCTGCATTTGTTGAGGGCTCCATTGGCAATCCGAGGATAGACCAACCAGCAGCAACCATGAGCCTGTCCCTGAGCCAGTCCAGTGACACTTTACCTGATCCCGTCACATTGAGCCATTCCCTCCAGTTGTAGCTGTGACAAACAGCAGCCAGCCATAACTGCCTCTCAGTCAGTTGTATGAGGGCAGGGG
Source organism: Hemiscyllium ocellatum (assembly GCF_020745735.1). Classification (NCBI taxonomy): domain Eukaryota; kingdom Metazoa; phylum Chordata; class Chondrichthyes; order Orectolobiformes; family Hemiscylliidae; genus Hemiscyllium; species Hemiscyllium ocellatum. The sequence continues at coordinate 50,604,042 of NC_083429.1, forward strand.
GAAGGACATTGATGTGAAGGCATTACACATGCAGAGAAAATGTTTCCACTTCTGTGGGGAGATCAGAAAGGATCATAAGTATTGGTCAGTTGCTGATACATCCAATGGGATCTTCAGGAGAGATTCTTTTTTAACCTAGAAAGTGATGAGATTGCAGAACACAGCCAATGGTTGAGTTGAATGGTGCTGTTGCTTTTAAGATGCAGCAGAAAGTAAAATGAATTGTTGAAAGGGAAAGGTGCTGATGATAGGTCATTGAACTGAAATATTAACTTGCTTTTTCTCTCCACAGATACAGTGAAACCTGATGAGTTTTGCCAGTACATTCTGCTTTTTTTATTTCAGATTTCCAGCTGCAGCAATATTTTGCTTTTGCGTTATTGTCAAAGATTCATTTTTAGTGAAGGGGCTGAGGCTTTAGCTGAGCTGAGCTACCAGTCTAATATTCTCTCCATCTTCTGTGGTATCAAATAAAAACAGAAAATGCTGGAGAAACTGAGCAGGGCTTGTGGCATCTGCAGAGAGAGAAACAGTTCACAATTCAGATCAATGACCTTTCATCAGAAACACTAACTCGGTTTCTCTACACAGTTACTGCCAGACCTGCTGAGGTTCTCCAGCACTTTTTTGTTTTTATTCCAGACCTCCAGCATCTGAGGTATGTTGCATTAGCATCTGGATAAAATTGTCGGACTCCTTAGATGCCTCAGCCCAACCTGCTAATAATATCCTTGTCCACTGTGCTATTGCCTCCAGACTGGATTATTCCAACATGGATCCTGGATAATAATAGATTTCCACCCTCCATAAACTGGAGCTTATCTAAAATGCTGCTGGCTACGTATGCTAATTCACATCAAGTTATCTTCAGCTCTGTTTCCAACAATGCTTTGGGTTTAGAGGTGTCTTCCTCATGTTCAAATCTCTCGGCGGTCTCCTCTAATATCCCCCTTTCCCTCCACAATCCAATCCCCTACATTAACGACCTCCTCCTGCCCTTCAAGAACTCAGAGTCCCTGCAATTCTGGCCTCTTGAGTGTCTTTAATTTCCTTCTGTCAACACTTCCTGTCTTCGCTCAGCCAGCCTCCCACACCACCACCACTGTACCCTGGTTATGGCCTTGTCTTCAGCTGCCTGGGTCTTTTACAGTAAAATTTTCAGCCTATCCCTTTCTTTCTGGTCTCACTTAGAATTGGAAAGTTCCTTACTGCTACCACGACCTTGTAATGGCAGGGGCTGGGCTGAACAGAATGGTGTAACTGAGAAGTGTTGGGTAAATTCATTGCCACTAGTCTCCCTTATTGGGATAAATCAACACTACTGATTGCAAAAGGGGCAGGATCCCCACATGAAGTCTTCAGTAGATGAATAATCTTATCAATCTTGATAAGCAGGATAAGTTTATTCTTTGGTACTTAATAGCTAGTAACATTACATTGAGATCTCTTGTGGAGCCATCAAGCTTAACTTAAGTGTAAGTGAATATTACTGTTAGAGCTACACTGACTTAGAACTTGAACAGCTTAAATTGAACTGAATACTGCAATACGCTACTTCGACACTGGATTCACTCATTCCAATAATAGTCCTTTATACATATTCTACTCAATCTGTTTATAGATATTGTTACACTGGAACAGGTGGGACTTGAACCCAGGCTTTATGACTCAGAGGTAGAACCCTTATGGACGGAAGTTATTTTGTGATGTTGGTTACTCCCTTCAGGCATTAACTCCCTTATAAACTCGCTGTCTGCTTTCAGATACTCCCAAAAATGTTTCTCTTAATCTGTCTTCCCATGCAATTCATTGCCAGACTCTGTTAGGAAGTACTCCTGTGAAAAAATGCACAGGACTATTTCTTTACTGCTTTTTATATAAATATAAATATAATTTGTTATCATCATTTAAATTGTCTGTTAAACCTTGAATGTGCATACTAATTATCCTTTCCCTGCTGCAGCCACTCACAGGTAGATATTGAATAGGTGTGGCAGGATGTTCATTATACAAAAGCAAACTTTTCACGTCAAACTAGTTCATCAACTTTGATTCCGCTGAAGCCCAGGATAGCAGCCACCTCTTTCCTCAGGCAGAGCACATTCTACAACTCGGACAATGCGGGACAAGACTCTGCAGTTCCTGAGTTTTACGTGAACCCTTAGAAGAGTTCGAGTTGCTGGGACTGACTCTGAAGCTGTACTCTCAGGTTCAACAGACAACACAACCTCAGGACTTCAGGAATGACTTCATACCCAGTAGGTGACTGTGCTTGATCTGGGGTCTGACCACAGCGATCGTAATATTCTGTTTTTGAAAACAATGCTTTACTGTGAAATTCAGGAAGGCTTTGAAATGCATAATTTCTGGATTAAGAATTCATGGGGAGATTCCTACTAACAGGAGAAGTGTTCAGTCTGTCAGAGGTCAATAAAGCAGGAACTGGTGTAAAAAATGTAGGCGAATAGGGTTAAATGTAACAGAGTTTGGACACGGTCAGTGTCTGTGAGAGAGAAGAGAGTTTCTTATTCCTGTGTGGAATGTGGCTGATGTTGGTTAGGCTAGCATTTGTTTCATTTACCTAATCGCCTTGAACCGACTACCTCAATCAGCTCTTTTCAGAGGGCTTTATTAATAGTCAAATATATTGCTGAAGGTCTGGAGTCGCATGTTAGCCAGAACGGGGGAGGATAGCAGATTTCCTTCCCTAAAGGATTTAAGTGAATCAGATTTTTAAAAAATATATATTCATTAATGGGATATGGGTATTGCTGGCTAGGCCAGCATCTTTTGATCATCTGTCATTTTCCTGCAGAAAGCGATGGTGAGCTGCCTTCTTGAGATACCACAGTTCTTGAATTATGTATAATTCACGATGCTGTTAGTGAAGGCGATCCAGATGTTTGACCCAATAACAGTGAAGGAACAGCAAACTTCACCAAAGATCCTCAGACAGCACCATCCAAACCCACGACCACTTCCATCTAGAAGATAAGGGCAGCAGGTACATGGGAACACCACCCCCTGCAAGTTCCCTTCCAAGCCCCCCACCATTCTGACTTGGAAATATATCGCCGTTCCTTCTCTGTCACTGGGTCAAAATCCTGGAATTCCCTCCCTAATGGCATTGTAGGTCAACCCACGGAAGGTGGACTGCAGCAGTTCATGAAGGCAGCTCATCATCACCTTCTCAAGGGGCAACTAGGGATGGGCGATAAATGCTGACCCTCAAATATTTTAAAAAGTCATGGCCAGATCTGAATGGTGTGTGGGTCAGAGAGGAACTTGTAGGTAATGGTGTTCTGCTGTCCTTGTTCTAGGTGTTGGAGCTGGCAGTAAAGAAGATGCTGGAAAAGCACAGCAGGTCAGGCAGCATCCAAGGAGCAGGAAAATTGTCGTTTCTTCCTGATGCTGCCTGACCTGCTGTGCTTTTCCAGCATCACTCTGATCTAAACTCTGGTTTCCAGCATCTGCAATCCTCACTTTTGCCAACTCACAGATTTGACAACTCACTGAATGAGAGAATTGTTACATTGCAAAAGGATGACATTCAACCGATCATGTCTGCAAGGGAATAAAAATCACAAGCTGCAGTGCTGCTTCTGGTCTGGACCTCCAGCCCCCCTAGAGTCTCGCACACCAGTCATTGGATCCTGATAGAAACCTTGGCACCCTGGGCTCAGCCATCCTCACCTTCCCTCAGTGTCATTCTCCTGTCCTTTCCCATAATACTGCACATTGATTTGAATTAAATAACTAGCTAATGCCCTCTTCAATGTCTCACCACACGTCCAGGCAATGTAGACAAGACCCAACCCACATCTTGTTTGAAAATGTTTCTTCTCACACCTGCTTCTTATCCAGGATCTGTCCTCATGCTCTGTTTATGAGCAAAATAGTTGCTCCCTGACCGGTAGTTTTAAGGTCACCAAACTTGAGACTAGCTCATTCCTGGCATATTCATTAAATTCAAAATCTATTAGTTGCTATGGTGGGATTTGAGCTCACACTCCCGGGGCATCATCATCATTATTGTCGGTGGTCCCTCGCCGATGAGCATGACGCTCTTCCACTCTCAGGGTGAGTCCATAGGTGGCTGTACAAACCAAAAAAGGCTACTGCAGGCTCTGTTGCACTTGGGGCAGGTGGTGGTCATGGGAACGGGGTGGCTGGGACATTGGTGTGGCAGCATGTTCCTTTTGCTGTTTTCAACTGGGCTTGGGCTCTGGCCCGAAATGTCGAATTTCCTGTTCCTTGGATGCTGCCTAACCTGCTGTGCTTTAACCAGCAACACATTTTCAGCTTCCATTTTTTCCCAATGATACAGTTTGAGGTGTCCCGTGCTCTCCCGAATACTCCTCCTCTACTTTAGTTGGTCTTGGGCCAGTGATTCCCAGGTGACTGTGGGAATGTTGCACCCCTAGGGCATCATTCTGGGTGTCACAGGAATGCTAGTCCATTGACATAACCACTACATTGCGTGGTAGAGAAGGACTGTGCTCTTAAGAATGTCTGTGCTCAGGAGAGTGATTGCGCACATAGATTGGGTCCCTAAGCTCCACCAGATTTATACATCACTGTTGGGAATTTTACTTTAAATCCGTTGTTTGGGCTTTCACTTAAAATATTGGATGGGACACCATGACTTGTTCTTAACATGGGGCCCACTGGCTCCAGGACAGACCTTACCGCCTGCATATTTAAATCGCAATAATAAAGATCAAGAGATTTGGTCTCCTCATTTCAATTATTCCCCATGATCTCAAACCTTCAGCCTTCGTTTCTGACGGACTGAGATGGGGATGGCGAAGAGAGGAGTTAAAAATTGAGGCCAGTACACAGACTAACTAAAATAAACCTTACCCTAGATGTGCCTTGCTTTTGGGGAATTTGTGACATTTTGATAAACAAACAGCAAACTTGATCACCCGAAGACCTCAGTTGTTTAGTTTTGCCAAAGATAAAGCTGGGGAAACAGCTGCTAAATCAAACTTTTCAAATGTTGTCGATCAGCTCCCTCCTGTTTTGAATCCTAGCTTCAACCAGTTGCCAATCTGGATTAGATTAGATTTCCTACAGTGTAGAAACAGGCCCTTTAGCCCAACCAGTCCACACTGACCCTCCAAAAAGTAACCCAGCCAGATCTATTTATTTATTCCTGACTAATGCACCTAACACTAGGGGCAATTTATCATGACCAATTCAGGTAATCTGCACATCTTTGGAGTATGGGGTGAAACCGGAGCACCCGGAGGAATGCCACACCAACACAGGGAGAATGTGCAAGCCCCATACAGACAGTGACCTGAGGCAGGAATCAAACCTGGGTTCCTGGTGCTGTGAGGTAGCAGTGCTAACCACTGAGCCACTGTGCCACCCTAGTCTTCTTCACTGTCTGAAATAACTCATCAAAGTTCAACTGAGGTATTCAAGAAGGTTTTAGAAGATCATTTAGATTGAAATAAGGTGTAGGGTTATTGGGGAGAAAGCAGAAAATTGGCACTAGATAGTGTTTCTTATTTGAAGGAGAAAGTGAGGACTGCAGATGCTGGAGATCAGAGTTGAAAAATGTGTTGCTGGAAAAGCGCAGCAGGTCAGGCAGCATCCAAGGAGCAGGAGAATCGACGTTTTGGGCATGAGCCCTTCCCGAAGAAGGGGTCATGCCCGAAACGTTGATTCTCCTGCTCTTTGGATGCTGCCTGACCTGCTGCGCTTTTCCAGCAACACATTTTTCGTTTCTTATTTGAAGGGCTGGCACAGTATAACAGACTGAATAGACTCATTCAGCACCATACCACATCTGGAGTTCTGTAAAACAGAAAGAACAGTCAGACCTTCACAACCCATGGGACATCACGAAGTGCTTTCTGGCCCAACCAAATAGTTTGTTTTGAAGTGGTGTCACAGTTTAATGTAAGAAATATATCAGGAAACTCCTTGTATAGCTTTATTGTAATGGCCAGCCACCTTCATTCCGTGATGTTCATTGGGGGATAAATGTTGGCAAGACCAGATTCCCTGTTCTTCTCTGAATTGGTGTCGTGTGCTCTTTTACATCTGCCTGAGAATGCAGATGGAAGCTTAGTTAATATCCCATCTGAAAGATGGTATTGTATCTCAAACAGTGCACCCTCCTTTAATACTGCACTCGTGTGGCAGCTGTGAGTCTTGTGACCAAGTCCTGTTGTGGGATTTAAACCCAATCTCCACTGAAGTGAGTTTGGCGCATAGGAGCAGGAGACTATTCAGTATCTCAAACCAATTCCACCATTCACTGAGTTCATAAAAAGACTTAATTTGATGATCCCAGTATTAGACAAATTTTAATCACTCTTCATTGTTGGCCTTGTCTACAGTGGCCTATTTTATTCCCTGAACCTTTCCATCTCTGCTCTCTTCTTTTAAGACACTCATTAAAATCTACCCCTTTGGCCAAGAACTTGGTCATCTGTCTCAACATCTTTTCACTTATCTTGTTTGATCATGCTCCTTTGAATTATCTAACTACTACATGAATGCAAACTGTTAGCTTACAATGAAATTCAGAAGAAGTCATTAGGACAGAGTTTTAAGGAGGGCCTTAAAGATCATTGGGAGGAGGGGAGGGGGAAGAGAGAGAAAGAGAGAGAGCGAGAGAGAGAGAGAGAGAGAGAGAGAGAGAGATTGGGATGGTATTCCAGAGTATGGCCACCAATGGTGGAACAATGTATATTGGAACGTTCAAGGGGTCAGATTGGGACAAATATGGAATTTTCTGTGGGTTGTAGGTGTAGAGAGGGTGATGACGATTTAGAGGACCCACATATCTCAGGACAGAAACCTGTTTTATACAACTGACTACTAGTGTTTTCCTCATCCTTGCCATGATGAAAAGCTGGCTTCTGAACAATGGAGACTGAGACACTATTTTTATTATTGGTTCTGGAGTCTTTAGTTTTCCATCAATTCTATGTAGAATCTTTATTGATTTGCAATTTCCAGGAGGAACATTTAGTTCCTTTTTTTTCTTTCACCATCACAAATGTCTACAAAGATTATAGAACTTCAGGGGTGTCCAGTGTAAGACGTGAGTGAAGCAGATGAGCTTTTCATGACAATTGCAATGGTTGCCATTAGGCAAATGTTTGATGCAAACATTTTATTGAATTCCAACTTCACCACCTGCCATTGTGGGATTAAAGCATGTGCCTGAGAACACAATGTGAGTCTGAGATTCTGCATCTCTGGTCTGGTGATGTTAACACCACATCACTGCCTCTGTAAATTGGCTACAAAGTGCTTCAGACAATTGTGCAGCAACACATTGTTGTAGAAATGTAGGTCTTACCTATTTGTCATGAATGAAGCTGAAAGTGTGGGTTCTGAGATTAGGATCAGCATTCTGAGAGATATATTCAGTTGCCCTTGGGGCACCCTCTTTTTTCTGTGGTTTTGTTTTGCTTCCTTCCAATCCCTATATTAGTGCTGCAGAGTCCATGACTGAGTAAATGCCAGAGGATTTGAGAGCGGTTACATGTATTATAACATTCCCTTAGTTTATATAACCTCCAACAATTTATCAAAGCCAAAACGCAGCTTAAACAGTCTTAACAGTGTTTAATTAAGGAGTATAGAATTAAGGAGAGGATAGAGATTTGGATTATAAACTGATTAAAAGAGAAGACAGAAAATTGGAATTAAGTATCTAAGGTTTGGAAACTGGGTCTCATAGGATTCAATTTGAGACCACCTGTGTGGGTTGTTTATATCAAAAAGTTGGATACAGTAGCTGAAGGGTGTAGTTCCCAACTTGTAAGTTATACCAAAATAAGAGGCACAGTAAATCATTCTGAAAGATAAAATGGTTGTTGATCAGGTGAAATGTGACAAATATGTGATAGATGAAATTAAATGTCAGTAAATGTGATTGATACATTTTGTTTTTAAAATCAATAATTAATTATAACAAAAACAGAGTGCTGGAAAAACTCAGCAGGTCTGGCAACATCTTTGAGAGACAGAGAGCAGAGTTAATGATCAAAGTCTGGTGACTCTGCTTCAGAACTGTCATTCGGTGCAGATACTGCTAGGCTTGCTGAGTTTCTCCAGCGTTTTCTGTTCATGTTCCAGATTTCCAGTATTTTAGTCAGGAAGTATACTTTGCTTGGAGGGGGGTATTAAAAGAGGAGAGCAAAAACAATATATAAGGCAGCTGGTTTAAAGGAATATCAAATTGGGTCAGGAATTGCACAACTTCTTAATTTGCAACAAATGCAGCAGAACTGGCCATTGTCAGAGTGGGTCTTCAATATTAACGCTAGACCAATATTTGATACAGACCTGACCAGCAACGTACAAACCTCATCCAACAGATAAAAAACTCCCATTTCAGGGGAGGTTCCTTCAAGTGGAAGATCACAGAGATTAAAGAATCGAGTTCATAGAATATTAAAAGTATCACCAAATCAAATAGATACAACCAGTAAATTAAACAGGAAAAATTTTGGATGTTTCTGCAAAGGGAATAAAATATGGAATTGAGGAAGCAATGACAAATCCACATAAAATCTTCATAGGACACACTTGGAGGACTGTGAACAGGTTTGGGTTCATATTAGATGGTGAATGTTAAGGAATTAAGTGGCTGCAGTGTGGTGCTGCACCCATTTACAAGGGCAGTGCCTGGCCTGTGGAAATTCCAACACAGACATAGCAAATTAAAGAGAATTCGGGAAGAGTTTGATCAAGTGTCTGGATTGCTTGTCGCATGACATTACCACTCCATCACCACATCTGTCAACTCCACACTGAATCTGCAGAAGCCACATGTAGCTGCTTTGTAGTCTGATTAGATTAGATTAGATTAGATTACTTACAGTGCGGAAACAGGCCCTTCGGCCCAACAAGTCCACACCGACCCGCCGAAGTGCAACCCACCCATACCTCTACATTTACCCCTTCCCTAACATTACAGGCACTTTAGCATGGCCAATTGACCTGACCCACACATCTTTGGACTGTAGGAGGAAACCGGAGCACCCGGAGTAAACCCACGCAGACACGGGGAGAACGTGCAAACTCCACACAGTCAGTCGCCTGAGAATTGAACCCGGGTCTCTGGCGCTATGAGGCAGCAGTGCTAACCACTGTGCCACCATGCCGCCCACTGTCCTTAGCATACAGTCAATAATTATTTGGGAGTACCTTTAAAATAGGAAAATATCACATCGGAGCATTATCAAATGAAATTTGACACAAAGCCAAATAAAGAAATATTAGGGCAGTTGACTAAAGACTTAATCAAAGAGGTTGGTGTTAAGTGGGGGATCCAAAAGGAGGAAAGAGGTAAAACATGGGGATTTGGTGACTATACTCGAAACATAGGCAGCTCAGGCAGGGACCCTTGCCTCTCCCTGTAGCTATAACTTTCTCCAGGCCTACAGCACCTTCCAAAGCCACAATCTTGAAGGTAACAGATGCATGGGAACACCATCACCTCAAGGTCTCCTCCAATCCACACCACGTCTGGACTTGGAAATTAGATTAGCTCTATATCCCAGATATTGATCGGCTTCAAAATTCACCATCTATCACAATGGGACTTGAAGTAATATCCCCTGAAGATTGATACACTAGAAGAGAAATCGCTGGAGAAACTCAGCAGGTCAGGCAGCATCTGTGAAAGAAGAGTTTTTGTTTTGAGTTCAGTGATCCTTCTTCAGAACACCATCACCTGTAATTTTCCCTCGCCACTACCTGATTTGGAAACACATTGCTGTTCCTTCAGTGTCACTAAGACAAGATCCTGGAATTCCCTCTCTAACAGCACTGTCAGTCCACCTGCACCAAATGGACTGCAGCAGTTCAAGAAGGCACTCACTACCACCTACCCCAAGGTCAGTTAGGAATAGTTATTTATTGGCGTACTAATCAGCGATACTTACATCCAGTTTGGACTTTCAAAGAACCTGCAATGTTTATTCCTGATTTCCTTTTCTGCATCATTGTGACACCACCTTCAGCTGCCTGTGATCTCAGCTCTGAAATTCCTTTCCTAAACCTTGCCACTTCTCTACCTCTCTCACCTGCTAAACCACTCTGCTTAAAACCTACCTTTTTGACCAAATTTCTTATACACCTGTTCTAACATCGCCAAGGTTAGTGTGTCAAGGTTTATTTCATCACCCAGCTATGCAGGTTCAACTTGCAGGTGCTAGATAATGTAAGAGCAGGTTGTTATTTGAGTGTCATATTTGCATAACCTCTTTGTATGTTGCATAAGAAGCATGGCCAATTTTGCTGTCATTAGGTGAATCATACCTTGGTGTTGCCAACTGTAGTTAATTTTATTTCAGGTGGTTTAATTTCATGAACTCCCAATTCCAAATAGGCACACCCAAACCTCCCACCATCAGACTCACAAGGTATTAATACTCACAGCAATATGAGGAAACAACAAACTTATCTGTTAACTGATAGAATGTTTACTGATTGCAGATGAAATAAAAATTATTTGAAAACCCCAATCTCAATGACTGCTTTACCTCCCCTTCTGCCTTTTGCTCAGAGTAGTGTCCTCGAAATTAACCCTTCATTCTTTGGAGAAGCATCTCCAGGCAGCGTAGATGGGGAGAATCCTTTCCTCTTAGAAGCGTCTATCACCAGGGGACACAGGTAGGGAGTAGAAATTTATAAGGGATTTGAGTGAAACAAAAATCACCCATACGGATATGGGCCTGAAAGATTTGGGGAGGTAAGAATTCTCAAAATATTAAAAAAAAGTATTTAGGCAAAACATTTAAAATAGCATAACATACAAGGTTATAGGCCAAGGACTGGAAAATGGGATTAGAACAGAAGGGTGCCTGATGACTAGCACAGACATGATGGGCCAAAGGGCCTCCTTCCATGCTGTAAAATCTCTGAGACTCTCAGATCTGAGGCAACCTGGGACAGTTGTAGCCAGATTATATTCATGTAATGAAAGACTGCAACATGACAAGGTTTATTACATAAATATCTGCATTTTAACGATGATGCACAGAACAGGGTGTGCCTACATGAGACAATGGGAGGTATCACTTTGTAGCTACGTTGTAGAAAGGTCATCTGCACATGGAAGGTTGTGAATTGTTTGTCAGTGTTGTGGGTGTTCTGCTTTGTTTAAAGTTACTAATGTTACGCTGAGGATCTCTGGGGAGTTTGAACTCCTGGTCAAATAGCAGCAGGTGTAACCTTCTATATACCTGAGATTTTTGGAAACGTTTTACAGGAATGAACAAAACTGATGAACTGCAAGACAAGTGCTGCTCATTGACATCTGGCCTGGTTTGTTTTGTTTGAACCTACTTTGCTTTGGCAGTTATGCATGGGACCTGGCACAGGATGTGAGGATCATCTAGTAAAAGGTCAAACTTCTTCATCTACTGTCAGAACTGCTCATTGCTGGTTTACTAGTGAACTCTATCAGTTTGACTCAATAACACACCCTGCACTGAATCAGGAGATTATGAAGTTCACATCCCTCTTCTGTGATTTGAGCGTGTAATCCAGGCTAACTTGGCAAGTGCAGTAATATAGACATATTGGAGATTCCATCTCAAATGATGTTAAACTGAGATCCCGTCTCTCCTTCAAATGTCAGGGCACCCATTGACGAAGAGGATTCCTGGTAACCTGGCCAATATTTACCCCTCAATCAACATCTTTTCAAAATAAAAATGATTTGGTTGTTATCACCATGTTGTTTCCGGGAGCTTGCTATGTTCCAATTGGCTGCTACATTTCCTACATAACAACAACAACGTCATTAGCTGTAAGCTGTTTTGTGAAATGCACAATGTCAATTCTATGGTGTGGGATATTGGATGGACTTGGGGCTTGCAGAGAATGCAGGATGAGAGATGTCCAGTTGAGATGATAGTGACCTTTAGAGATGGGCACATGCCATCATTCCTTGGTCTGGTCAAAATGGGACTCCAGACCCATAGCTGTGCACTTCACTCTGAGTTGCCTTCTGAAATGGTCTGTCAGGTTACTCAGGTTAAGGGTAATTCAGGATGGAAAATAAATACTGGCTTTGACAGTGATGTTGCCACCCTCCCAAATAAAGAAAGAAAAAAAACACAGCTGCAGTTTTTCATTTTGGGATGGAAGTGGAACTGGATGTCTATTGTTCATAGAATCCCTACAGTGTGGAAGCAGACCATTTGGCCCATCGAGTCCACACCAATGCTCTGAAGAGCAGCCCACCCAGACCCACACCCTTATCCTATCCCTGCCTTTCCCATGGCTAATCCACCTAGCCTGCACACATTGTTTTTTTTAGTCTGGCCAATCCACCCAACCTACGCATCTTTCGGCCATGGGCAGAAACCAGAACACTCAGAAGAAACCCACCGGGGGGAGGGGGGCATCATGCAAACTCCACCCAGACAGACACCCGAGGCTGGAATCACACCTGAGTCCCTGCCACAGTGGCTAACCACTGAGCCACCATGCCACCCTTACTGGGTGTTTAATGTGAGAGGTATTGGTGTTGAATGTGATAGATATTGGGTGTTTAATGTGATCGGTATTGGGTGTTTAATGTGATAGGTATAGAATGCTTATTCCATCTGAACTTCAAGTCAGGGTAGAATGAAAGAAAAAGTGCATGCATTAACATAGCATCTTTCCCAACCACAGCTGCTTTACCACCTGTGAAGTGCTTCTGAAATGCAGTCATGAGTTGCAATGCCATAAGATATAGCAGACAATTTGTAACAAGCCCCCACAAAGAACAAGGGGTTAAACGCTCAGTTAATCTAGTGACATTGTTTGAGGGATTGACCAGAACACCAGGGACAATTTGCCTACTCTGTTTCAAAATGATACCATGGTATCTCTGATGGTTCAGTATCTCAATCAGTGAACAGCACTCTCTGCAATTCAACACTCCCACAGTGTTGCACACTCAATCTTCACCGAAATTTTCATGCTATAATTCCAGGAGTGAATCTTAAACTCATCCCCTGACCTTCAAACTCGGAGAGGCAGAATGTGTACAGGATGCATATGTATTGATTAATGACAGTGTGAGTTCCCTAACACAGTGAGCAGCAGTATTAAAGTGACCACCAGAGTCTTGAGCAACAGTATTCAAAATAAACACAATTCCATTCTATAGAAACTTGACAAACACTCCCAATTTGTTTCTAAGGTCAAACTCAGAACAGCTAAATGTCCAACGTACGTCAAATCACACCTTGTATAATAACTGGTACCTCCCTCCTCACTCTTACTCAGACCAGTGTTACTTGCTATAAATGGTTGACCTGTCATGGGTGTCACCGTGGAGACACTGTTTTAAGCAATTCATTTTAATGTGAAAAGCATCTCGCGCAGTATTCAAGATTAGATTTCACCTGATTATGAACTATTCAAAAATGAGGACTGAGGTTGCAAATCATTGCATGATCAGCAATAGTATCCATTCTTAATTTCTCTAATTCCTAATCAGAATGCACTGAACTAGATCTGGATTCACAATTAACCACATGTTGAATAATGTTCCAGACGACCCTGCACTGGACTGCAAATTTGCCCTCTCATATACAGAATTAGATTAAGTCAATACTACTGGGAAATGTTGCTGAACAAAGAGACCTTGGAGTGCAGGTTCATAGTTCCTTGAAAACTGAGTCACAGGTATACAGGATAGGTAAGAAGGCATTTGCTATGCTTTCCTTCATTGGTCAGAGTACTGAGTACAGGAGTTGGGAGGTCATGTTGTCACTGTACAGAATATTGGTTAGGCCACTGTTGGAATATCATGTGCAATACTGGTTTTCCTCCTATACGAAGGATGTTGTAAAACATGAAAGGGTTCAGAAAAGATTTTCAAGGATATTGCCGGGTTTGAGCTATAGGGAGAGGCTCAATAGGGTGGGGTTATTTTCCCTAGAACGTCAGAGGCTCAGGGGTAACCTTATAGAGATTTATAAAATCATGAGGGGCATGGGTGTGGTAAATAGACATGGTTGTGTCTCATCTAAAAGACAACACGTTTGCCAATGCAGCCTTGTCTCAGTATTTTACTGGCTGTCAGCTTGGATTTTGTGCTCTGTAGCGATTGGAACTACGTGGATCTTGTTGACCACCAGATCCTTGATTGGGATTATTAGCCCCAGTCAATCAGGATGTCCTGGCTGACCAATTTAGACAGGATATTGATTGCCTGCCCCTCTTCCGTGGTTACATCCTAGCCCTGGTGTCTCTGTACAAGAAGGACGTAGTGTCCACTAACACCCTTAAACTGTTCAGGGAGAGGTGGGCACCGCAGGGAGTGGAGTGTATTATTTACCCCTCTGACTCTATTTTGATTTAACCCCTGCCCTCCTCTTAACTGTTTGATCATGCAGCATATCCCTTCGATGAGAAGGACCCTGCTTGTCACTGGCCACCCTGGTGTTACCTTCCATCCTCATGAATAAAGTTTTATGCACTCATTGTTTATTCACTGTGTCTTGCACCTACACACACACACAAAAAGAAAAAACTATATGAACAGGGTATTTTGGAACCTCCTTACTTCAGGGACTGACCCTGAGCTGACTGGTCACAGCAGTGTACTGTGAACAACTAAATAAAGGATGACATGGCGAGGGGATACTGGCCTCTGTGCAGTTATTTTGTGCCCACTGTTTGGGGTAAGGAGAGAACCCTTTGACCCAATGAACAGCTGCCCACCAATTCATGCCTGGCACCAGGGCCTGTGTGGGGCCATGCTCACAGTCAGCCATGTTAACGAGCAATAGTGTGTTCATCTAGCCTCTGCGATTAAAATTATAGTTGTGTCCATTTGTAACCAATCTCCTGTAGTCACTGAATGAAGATTCACAGACTATGGTTGTGATTGGCCTTTCTGAAAACACCACTTACACTAACTGATTGTTAGTGCTTAATGAGACGCGTGTATTAATTGTTGTTCGTTACTCTAAGTTGCTGGTTTCCAGGGCAGCCAGAGGTAGGCAGATATTTACAGAGTAGTTTCATTGCTGTTAAATGTCAGTGCATTCCTATCATGCTGATTAGGCTCTAATCTTGAATGTTGCCTAGTCACTGCAGCAGTCATATCACCGGTTAAACATACCCCGATTTCAAGTTCTCCTCATTTTCTGTAATCTTCTGTAAACCTTCATGGCTAGATTGTGGAGCAAGTCTTATGTGTGCAAAAATAATTTGAGTCATAAAATTTGTTGTAGTACATTACAAATATTTTGACTTGAAATTTACAGGAAGTGTACTGAACAGCGTTTTCCACTTTTAGGTGTCTTAACACAATAGTAATGTTGTTAATATTTAAAATATGCATTCCATGTCCAATATACAGCCAATGGGTACATCATTTCAAATTTAAAAAGACAGAAAATGCATGAGAAATAGACTTTTCTCTATAGACCATGATCCACGCTATAGTGCCCTAATATCATTTCAATAGTCTCTATGTTCAACATTGTATATTCATTGTTAGGCATACAGCTCAAAGAGTTCTACAGAACCCTTCCCTCTGTACACAATGTTTGAAAGGCCTGAGACTGCAATTTTTCTCCATTGTATCTATGAGGCATCTGTCCTAAGCTTGAGTGCGTCTGTCAGCATGTTGTCCTGTAAATTGGAATGTGCCAAAATGCAACTCGTGGTCAAGGGTAATGCTTGCTCTGGAAGACTAGACATTTTGGGCAGAGCAAAGAGTATCTTTCATTGAGTTGACAGTCCCCCAATTGCAGGTGATTTTTATTTCAGTGTGTGTCCTTGGGAACAGCCTGAGCATTCCAGAGTCCTGTGTCACAGAATGTGGGAATCTCCAATGGTCATGAGCCCCACCAGTCATCAGTGTGAGTGTATCGTTATAGAATCTATCAGTGTGAGGTTAATGAATGCTGTTCACTTGTGTTGATTCTCTTTGGGAATACTATTTTGTTCACAATGTATATAAATGATTTAGCTGAGGAAACTAAATGTATAATCACCAAGTTTTCAGATGACACAAAGCTGGGTGGGAGAATGAGCTGTGAGGAGGATGCAGGAGGCTTCACTGTGATTTGAACCATGAGTGAGTGGGCAAATCTACAGCAAATGAGGCATAATGTGGATAAATGTGAGTTTATTCACTTTGACAGCAAAAACAGGAAAGCAGATTATTATCGGAATGATGATGGATTGGGAGAGAGAGAGGCACAATGAAACCTGGGTGTCCTTAAACACACTCGCTGAAAGTAAACATGCAGGTCAGCAGTGAAGAAGGTAGATGTTGGTTTGGTCTTTATAGTGAGGGGATCTGAGTATAAGAGCAAGGATATGTTGCTGCAATTATACAGGGCCTTTGTGAGACCACACCTGGAATACTGTGTGCAATTTTGGTCTCCTTACCTGAGGAAGGATGGTCCCTTTTTGGGAAATGCAACAAAGCTTTACCAGGCTGATTCCTGAGACTGCAGGACTAAACTAACTAAGGGAGGCTGAATTGGTTAGGATTATATTTACTGAAGTTTAGAAAAATGAGGGCTGTTTCCTAGAAACCTAGAAAATTCTAACAGGACAAGAAGGGTAAACACAGGAAAGATATTCCTGATGACTGAGGTGCCCAGAACCAGTGGTCACAATCTAAGTACAGGGGTAAGCCATTTAGAAATGAGATAAGGAGAATTTTCTTCACCCAGAGAGCGGTGAGCCTCTGGAATTCTCCATCAACATCTTGAATATTTCCAAGAAGGAGTTAGATGTAGTTCTTAGGGTTAAAGAGATGGGGTATGGGGAGAAAATGGGAGTGTACTGAGTTGGATGAAAGGCCAATTAGCAAACTCCTGCTCCTTTTATTATGTTTCTGTAAATTAATTTGACCTACTCTTTGATATTGGACCTGCACATCTCAAACTCTGGAATTTGCCATTAACAAAAACTGATCTCAAATATCTCCATGATCACGTCAAACAAAATCCTTTGCCATGAGTGTACAAGAAAAATATTTTACGTTTTTCAAAATTCCAAACAAGGGTGCACTCTGAAGCTGCGGGTGCTGAATTCAGGATCCACCCAAAAAGACGTCATTAATGCTACCTCTCTTTCTCTGCTGAGAATCATCAGCCCACAGCAACAAACTGTTTTAATTTAGTTGTGAAACAGTTTACCAGCCTCACCGAGGCTGAATTGGAGCATGGAGAGATATCATTTTTCAAGGAGTAGAAGAAAGTTTATATTTTTAATCAACTTGTTATACCACGTGTTCAAGGGAGATCTGCACCTCGTGGCTCAGAGGTAGGGATGCAACCATGACATCACGAGAGCTCTGGGCTGTGTTCTATGTGACTACTTCCAAGATCCCAAATGGTTTCACAACCAGTTAAATCTTCTTGAAGTGTCATCATTGATGTGATGTAAGAAAGGTAAGGGTCAAATTAGATCTCACAAAACACATAAAGTGTCAGATTATTTCATGTTGGTTTATTGGTTAGGACATTGGCATTAGTGGGCTAAAGCCCCTTGCTGTTCTTTGAAACCTTGCAATGGGGCCTTCCTACATTCACTGAAAAGGTCAGAAGGCCTCTGGCTGAATGTTTTTTCCAAAACACATCACTCCTGAGAGTTCAGAACTCCCTCAGCACAGCCCTGGGAATGAGCTGGAGACACTGCAATGGGATGTGAAATCACAGCTTGGAAACCTTAGGAACTAACCAAATGATTTTAACCAGCTCAAGTTCCATTTACTTTCACTTGATGAGTGTTTGTTTTTCCATTGTAACCTTTCCCATCTCTGTTAAATCTAGCTGTGATCGGCTTTAAGGAGGTGACTTATCGAAACCACACTGTACCTGACCAGCAGCAAGTGGTTGATGTTGAGGCTGTCCGTCCACAATTGAATAATGTTCGATTTTGTCATTAACATTACTCACCTTGCCATTTAAAAATATGCACAATTACTTACCAATATTTGCCAAGAACTATTTTAATCCTGACAAGTTTATTTGCATCTTTCCATCAACAAGTTATAATGCTAACAAAAGGCTTTGTCCAGAGGCTCACTGAAGATGTTACCTAAGGTTGTGACAAAACATCTGAAAATGAACCTTCCAGTTCAGCGAGCAAACCTATATCCACAAATTCATGATTTGGAGATGCCGGTGTTGGACTGGGGTGTACAAAGTTAAAAATCACACAACACCAGGTTATAGTCCAAAAGGTTTAATTGGAAGCACACTGGCTTTCAGAGCGACGCTCCTTCATCAGGTGATTGTCTGATGAAGGCACAATTACCTGATGAAGGAACGTCGCTCCGAAAGCTAGTGTGCTTCCAATTAAACCTGTTGGACTATAACCTGGTGTTGTGTGATTTTTAACTTTGTATATCCACAAAGGCTTGAATGTAGGCCATTGTCCTGGTGTTTATTTGCAACCTCAATATTTTCCTTTTGCTACTGGGGAACTTACAATGAGTTGAATTATAACAACCAACTGCAATTTATATGGCACTTTTGATATCAGTAAACCACCCAATGTTCCTTTCAGCAGATGTTTCCAAGCAAAACCACATAAAGCTTTAAAAAAAGGAGGACAGAGAGAAATGAGAAGAGGTTTAGCAAGGCAATAACTAAAGATTAAAGGTAACGCCACCATAGTCCAACACTTTCATTAGAAAGAGATAACCGATGGGGAGTTCAGGCTCAGGGTTACCATGCCTCTAGCGAGGGCAAGGTTAAGAAGGCAGGACCTCATGGTGACCTTAGCTGATGTGAGAATTAAACCTGCACTTACTCTGCATCACAGACCAGCAATGCAACCCAAATTCCCTGTCCAGACCTCCTCTGTAATGCCCAGGCATCAACACCTTACATTGGGCAATGAGATGGATATCAGTGTGAGATATCATTCTGACAGGCAACACATTCTGGCACAATGTGTTTCTGTCTCGCAAACAAGGGCCCAATAAGGAGACATTGAGAAAGATATCTTTTAAAGTCTAATATCATTCTTTCATTGCAGAATGTTTATGAGAATTACTTGCCTGAGAATGTTCAACCACCTGCAAACAGTAACACACCAGGACCATATCCTCCGCCACCTTATCCCAACGCAGGAGGATACCAGATCCCACCTTATCCTTACCCAACACAGCCATACCCCAATGCAGGAGCGGGGACATACCAACCCTATTACATCCCTTCTGCGGGCCCCAAGCATCCTCCAACTCAAGTCATCCAGAGTAATGGTAGGTTATTGAATATGCATGTGGAAGCACCATCAGTCTATTTGTGTGTATGTTAATCTCTGTGTTTACTTATCTACTGGACATTGGTGAGGCCACTTTCGAAATACTGCATTCAATTCTGGTCTCCCTGCTATGTTGTGAAACTTGAAAGAGTTCAGAAAAGATTTACAAGGATGTTGCCAGGGGTAGAGGGTTTGAGCTGCAAAGAAAGAGTGAATAGGCTGGGACTGTTTTCCCTGGAGCATTGGAGGCTGAGGAGTCACCTTATAGAAGTGTATAAAATCATGAGGGGCATGGATAGGGTGAATAGTCAAGGTCTTTTCCCCAGAGTAGGGGAGTCCAAAACCAATGGGTAATGGTTTAAGGTGAGGGGGGGGGGAAATTTAAAAGCAAGCTAACAGGAAAATGTTTCACACAGAGGGTGGTGGGTGTATGGAATGAGCTGCCAGAGGAGGTGGTGGAGGCTGGTACAATTGCAACATTTAAAAGGCATCTGGACAAGTATATGAATAGAAAGAGTTTAGAGGGATATGGGCCAAGTACTGGCAAATGGGACTAGATTAATTTAGGCATGGACGAGTTGGACCGAAGGGTCTGTTTCTGTGCTGTCATCTCTGTGACTTTATGGTTAGTGCGGGTGTGTGAGTGCATGTTAGCTTGCTAATATAAGTGCATTAGTCTGTACATGAATAATTCAGTCTGTGAGTTTTAATTCTTTCATTATCATTCATTGCTTTAGACTACAAAGCAGGTAAAAATCTACCTTGCCACAGAAGATCCAGATTTGCAGAGTAAACCGTAACATATCACGACATCTGTGAGTGTGTAACTGATTGTGTGTGCACAGAAGTGAACGCTGTGCTTAGTGAAGTAAAAGCTGGCAACTGTGATTACCAATGCATTTTTCTAAGCAAGCACATCACAAAACCCATACAGAGCCTGGTGACTCCAAATGCATCACCCCACTCTAATAGCCCACTGTTTTCTGCAGGTTGCGTCTTTGTTTCCCACTTTAGTATGTGTGGGAGTTACAGAATCTTCTTGATGAAGATCACCCTTCGGAAGCTGTGCTCATGAATGAAGTGTCCTATTTCTGGGATTTGCAAACCGAGATGTTCAGTGTGGGCATGAGTTTGTGGCTGGGAGACATTAAATGTCAGAAACGTTATAACTCAAAACCAATCTTTCAGTCTCCCAGTGAATTAATGCCACATACATTGTATCTTGCACTACTATCAAAAATTGACAGGTTCTCATTCCCCTGATGCACTCAGTGCCTAAGATGCAAAACAGATGATAATTATCAGGGAAAGTTGAACAAACTGGCGTGTTTTGGGGGCTCTTGAGGGGCAGTGCCCCTATCTCTAGACCAGGAGATCTAGGTTCAATACCTATCTGCTCTGGAGGTGTGTCATAACACCAATGAAGAGGTTGATTTGAAGATATTCAAACTGGGTTCACTTCTTTTGAGATACAAAACTGACTAGCTAATAAAAACAGAGAATGCTGGAAAACTCAGCAGGTCTGTGGAAAGAGAAAGAATGACCATTCTGAGTCCAACAGGACTCTTCTCTGATGTGATCAGACTTGCCACGTCTCTCCAGCACTTTCTTTAGTATATGACTTTGCTTTTAGAAGAGTAACAGCTTATCTAGTAAGATCCTTAAAGGTTTGAGAGAGTTCAATCGATTAGATAGAGAGAAAATGTTTCACTTTTAGGTGAGGCCAAAATGATCATAAATATAAAACAACCAATAATAACTCCACTTGCGGATTCAGGAGCAATTCCTTACCTGGAGAGTAGGGGAAAACATGGAACTTACTGTGACAGGAAGTAATAAAAACTGCATAACACATTTAATGGAAAGCTGGACAAATACCTGAAGAGGAAAGGAATTTCTTAAAAGTGGAATCTCAAAGATAATAAACTGGAGATAATTGTCTGCCCGTGAACGTGCCATGGGCAGCACGGTGGCACAGTGGTTAGCACTGCTGTCTCACAGCGCCAGAGACCAGGGTTCAATTCCCGCCTCAGGCAACTGCCTGTGTAGAGTTTGCACGTTCTCCCTGTGTCTGTGTGGGTTTCCTCCGGGTGCTCCGGTTTCCTCCCACAGTCCAAAAATGTGCAGGTTAGATGAATTGGCCATGCTAAATTGCCCGTAGTGTTAGGGGAATGGGTCTGGGTGAGTTGCTCCTCTTTGGACGGTCAGTGTGGACATGTTGGGCCGAAGGGCCTGTTTCCGCACTGTAAGTAATCTAAATAGCCTTAGGGTAAACACGACTGGAGAGATGAATGTACACCTCAAAGGCTGGTGTTGAGGAAATGTGTTTTGACTCCTGGGGCACTGGCACCGGTACTGGGGTAAATACTGGGCTGTAATGTTTGGATGGCCTGAACTCTGCTGAGACCAGATTTTTGGATGAATTGTATAACTACAGCAGGAGAGAAGAACAAAACAAATCCTGTTCCTATGTTCCTATGAGTAGGCAGATTTAGGCGAAGTAAGATGGAAGAGCAAAGAAGCTGGGGGACAAATTGATTTCTTCTGTGAAGTAAATTCTGCTTGATGACTTGGAGTTACCCTCCACAGACATTATGGGTGAATTTCTGTGGTAATCTCCCCTCTTGTCCACCGCAACTTTATGATGTTTCCCAGGGTTTCTGTCCCTCTTATGTCAAATATACACTACAGACTTGGGAAAAGAGGTTTGACCAATTGTGTTTTCAATGGATTGGGAATGGTGTGATTCCTTGCTGCGTCACCATAATCATTGCTCCTTTTTTTTGTCAGTCCCACACAGAAAACCCGAAAGCGTCTGTAATCCAAAGAGGAAGACTTACTGTTGTATCATTTCTCTCTTCTTGATTTTATCTGTGCTGGGAATTGGAGCTTGGATCATTTGTAAGTAACCATGGTAACTTGACCTGTTGGTGAGAAGTGCAACTGTCAGTAGATGGCAAAGCTGCTAATGATGGTGGGGGCATTTGGGAAGGAGTTGGGTGTCAAAGATAAAGTTTAAACACTCGATGAAAACTCAACCGTCACACAGATGCATTTAACAGGTACAGGGCGTCCGTGATTTGTGAATGCTCGTAGTTACGATGACAATCCCATACAGGGATGTAACTTTAAAGATCCGATATCCACCTGTTTCCTCTATATTATCCTGCACTGTGTTCTGACTTGTGTATAAATCAAGCTAAGAATGAACTCAAGAATGGAACCTGTTTTCAACATGGCACTGCCTGTACCCTATAATGGCAGAGAGGGATGGACTATAACCGTACTAACGGGTGTGATAAAATGTGCTTTTAACAGGGATTTGTTCTGTCCTGTTTATCTAGCAGATGGGTCTTGTAAACCTGGTGCTGAGATGTCTGCTCCATGGAAAGCAGAGTAAGAGAGCTTGGGGATTTTTAAAGTAGACAGAAGACAATGAGTGGCTCACACAGACCCAGGGATTTAGTTTTTCCTTTCGGTTGTTGAGTTGGGGTTTTGGGGTTGAAGCTGCTAAATGCAGCTTCCTCTCTGCTGCTGCAAAAAGTTTGAGCAAAAAGTATGGGCGGCACGGTGGCACGGTGGCACAGTGGTTAGCATTGCTGCCTCACAGCGCCTGAGACCCAGGTTCAATTCCTGACTCAGGTGACTGACTGTGTGGAGTTTGCACGTTCTCCCTGTGTCTGTGTGGGTTTCCTCTGGGTGCTCCGGTTTCCTCCCACAGTCCAAAGATGTGTGGGTCAGGTGAATTGGCCATGCTAAATTGCCTGTAGTGTTAGGTTAGGGGTATGAGTGGGTTGCGGGTTGGTGTGGACTTGTTGGGCCGAAGGGCCTGTTTCCACACTGTAAGTAATCTAGTCTCTCTGCTGCTAGACCCATCTAATTGGTGTTCTTTCTCCTGGAAATCTGTTTTGCTGAATTTGCCTTTGGCAAGGGTGTGATTATGGAATGCTGCTGTATTGGAAACATTGATGAGTTAAATAAAACATTATTTTGTTGAGTACTTTGACAGAGTCAAAGTTAAACTGTCTTTTCCTTTTGTATTCTAACCTCAGTGTAAGGATGAAGTGCATTTTGCTTAAAGCCTAGTAGTTTAATCAATCAAATCATATCTGGAACACAGCGCCTTACAATTTCCCGTAAACAAGATAAAAGTAAGGGTCTAGGCTACCTCCTGGATATATTTTGAGGGAGTTTGGTCTGGTCCAATACACAAGGGCCTTAAGTCTGTTCTACAATTCAAATGATCATACCTGATCAAAATTGCACTGACAACACCATTCATTTGAGCTCCCATGAGCTGCCTGTTATAATTGTTTATGTGCAATTGCACTGCGTAAAGTACTTGTATACATTATTTTATGCCTCTTTTGGGAATCATATGATGCTTGCTGTGAGAAATAAATTGACAAGGTGTCATCTGTACGTGTTAAGAGAGGTTTCAGAAACTCACGTCACGGTGGCAGCTGTAATCTGAAGAATTCCCTCCCCAAGGGCAATGTGGGCTAACCCACAGCAGGTGATGGAAGAAGGCAGCTCACCACCACCTCCTTGAGGCCAGCTAGAGACAGACAATAAATGCTGGCCCAACCAGAGACTCCCACATCCCACAAATGAATATAGAAAAAACAACACTCTCATGCCAGACGGATATATTTACAGATAGGAGGAGGCCATTCAGCCATTCAAGCCCATTCTGCCATTCAGTTCCATCATCTTATCCGTGTTTATCTGCCTCTGATCTATAACCTTTACTGACCTCACCTAAAAATCAATCTCAGTTTGAAATGTTCAGTTGATTCTCAGCTTTAACAAATGTTTTGGGAAGAGGGTTCCAGATTTCTGTTATGTTTGTGTGAAGATGATGTCACCCCTGAATGGCCCAACTCTCAGGTTAAAGTTATCTAACTGCTTGGTCTGGTCTCTCCCACTCCAGGAAACAGTTTGTTTCTATGAATCCTCTAGTTATGTGACGGAAGATCACCTTCTGTCTGTCTATGTTTTTGGGGAATCCTAGCTTAGTCAGTTCAACCTAAACTGATGATTTAATCTTTTCTCACCCTGTTCTTTGTATAATCTCCAAGAGTCTCCAACTTTGTTATTGATGCCAATTGACGTTGTTTCCTTCCACCAGTTAAATTTGTGAAGGACATTCCAACTACCAACGTTAGCCATTCCTGTTCATCCAGAGTGACCAGGTGTGATGGAGTCCGTGAGTGTACAGACAACAGCGATGAAGTGGGCTGTGGTAATGTTTCTCAACCATCAATAAAAATCTCCCACTTTAATGAAATTAAATGGATGTATTAATTTCCACCTGATTTTGTCTCTCCCCCCTCCCTCCCCCTGCCCCCACCACCTTCCCCTCCACCTCCTGCAAACTCCACTATACAGTGAGATTCCAAGGGTCCAGCTCACAACTCGAGGTCTATGCGTGGAAATCCAAGCAATGGTTACCTGTTTGTTACACAGCCTGGAACACATCTTTGGCAAGCAAGACATGTCAACAACTGGGGTTCAGGAGGTATGGCCATTCAGGGATTAAGGATGAGGTTTGGGATGTTACTGGCTTGAAAATTGGGTGCGGGTGGTATGTACATTAAGAATCTGTAAGTGGTAGATGGTAAAGGAAGACGTTCTTTTGATCAGATTGGAGTATAGAAGTGGATCGATTGTTCAGTCTTCATCTCTGCCCAATCGCCAATCATCGCTGCCGTGAAGAGACAGTCACTGTGCAGCGCCTCCTGCTGGAGAGTGTGTTTGCACACAGCCAATCAAGCCGTCTCAATTCTACCACTCTAACAATATCGACTGTGTCAGTTTACACGTGACAATTATGTGTGTGGTAGACACCATGTGGTCTGAACCCCAGCAAGGGTCTGTATAAGTTCTAATGACCCAGATTTCCTTAAAGAATTGATTTTGTTACCAAATAAACACCGAGGACGTTGAAATGCAGCGGGTGTGGCAGCATCGGTTAACAGAAGTAGCATTAATGGTTCAAGTGATTAAGACACCCTTAATCAGCAAAATATTAACTCCACAGATGCTTCCAGCCCTGCTGAGTTTCTCCAGCATTCGCTATACCTGTGTTAGATTTCCAGCTTCTGCAGTATTTTGCTTTTATTCAAATGAGTCACTTCCCAATGTTGTCAAAGGACAGAGCCGGGGCAGGACAAAGATTTTGAACTGCAAATGAACCCATGAGATCATGGATGATCTTCATCCTAACTCCATTCTCCCAACTTACATTGATGTCACTGAAAATCCCTGAACAGCAAAGGTCTATCGGCCATAGATTGAATATTATTTATTGAAATACAGCACCTGCTGCTTTCTGAGGCAGACAGCCCACACATCTACTGTTCTTTATGTGAAGAAATGTTTTCAAACTCATAGAGTAATAGAGTCATACAGCACAGAAACAGACCCTTTGGACCAATCCATTCATGCCAACCAGACATCCCAATCTGACCTCGTCCCATTTGCCAGCATTTAGTCCATATCCCTCTAAACCCTTCCTATTCATATATCCATCCAGGTGCCTTTTAGATGTTGTAATTGTACCAGCCTCCACCACTTCCTCTGGCAGCTCATTCCACACACACACCACTCTCTGCATGAAGAAGCTACTCCTTAGGTCCCTTTTAGATCTTTCCCTCTCACCCTCAACCTATACTCTCTAGCTTTGGACCCTCTAACCCCAGGATGGAAACCTTGGCTATTCATCCTATCCGAGTTCATTATTTTGTAAACCTCTGTAAGGTCACCCCTTAGCCTTCAATGCTCCAAGGAGAAAAGCCTCAGCCTGACCAGCCTATCTCTCAAACCATCCAGTCCTGGCAACATCCATTTAAATCTTTTCTGTACTTTTTCATTTTTAACAATATTCTTCCTATAGCAGGATGACCAGAATTGTACACAGTATTTCAAAAGTGGTCTCACCGATGTCCTGTACAGTCACAACATGGCATCCCAACTCCTATAACTCAATGTTCTGACCAATGACCACATTCCTGATGAAGGGCTTATGCCTGAAACATCGACTCTCCTACTCCTCGGATGCTGCCTGACCTGTTGTGCCTTTTCTAGCTCCACCCTTTTTGACTCTAATCTCCAGCATGTACAGCCCTCACTTTCTCCCTCTGACCAATGAAGGCAAGCATTCCAAATGCCTTCTTCACCACCCTTTCTACCTGCGATTCCACTTTCAAGGAACTATACACCTGCACTCATGGATCTCTTTGATCAATAACACTCTACAGGGCTCTACCATTAGCTGTATACTCTCTGCCCTGGTTTGCCTTACCAAAATGCAGCACCTCACAATTATCTAAATTAAACTCTATCTACCACTCTTTGACCCATGAGGGCATCTGATCAAGGTCTCAATTTACTCTGTGATAGTCTTCTTCACTGTCTACTAAACAACATACTTTGGTGTCATCTGCAAACTTACTAAACATGCCTCCTATATTCAAATCCAAATCATTTATGTAAATGACAAAAAGCAGTGGACCAAGCACCGATCCTTCTCTCACACTGCTGGTCACAGGCCTCCAGTCTGAAAAGCAACCCTCTACCACCATCCTCTGTCTCACTCCTTTAAGCCAGTTTTGTATCCAATCTGCTAGCCCCTTCTGGAACCCATGTGAACTAACCTTACTAACCAATCTACCACGCAGAATCTTGTCAAACGCTTTGCTGAAGTCCATACAGACAATGTCCAAGGCTCTGCCTACATCAATCTTCTTTGTCATCTCTTCAAAAAATTCAATCAAGTTAGTGAGCGATTTCCTATGCACAAAGCCATGCTGACTATTCCTAATCAGTCCCTACCTTTCCAAATGCATGTACCTCAGAATTTCTTCCAGCAACTTATCCACCACTGACATGAGGCTCACTGGTCTATAGTTCTCTGCTTTTCTCTTACCCCCTTTCTTAAATGATGGCACCTCATCAGCCACCCTCCAGTCCTCTGGCATCTCACTTGTGGCTGTCAGTGATACAAATATCTTAGTAAGGGAGCAACAATCTTTTAACTAAACTAAAGGAGTTGCCATGGGCACCCGCATGGGCCCCAGCTATGCCTGCCTCTTCGTAGGATATGTGGAACAGTCCAACTTCCGCAACTACACTGGCACCACCCCCCACCTTTTCCTCCGCTACATCGATGATTGTATCGGCGCTGCCTCGTGCTCCCACGAGGAGGTTGAACAGTTCATCAACTTTACTAACACCTTCCATCCCGACCTGAAATTCACCTGGACTGTCTCAGACTCCTCCCTCCCCTTCCTAGACCTTTCCATCTCTATCTCGGGCGACCGACTCAACACAGACATCTATTATAAACCGACTGACTCCCACAGCTACCTGGACTACACCTCCTCCCACCCTGCCCCCTGCAAAAACGCCATCCCATATTCCCAATTCCTTCGTCTCCGCCGCATCTGCTCCCAGGAGGACCAGTTCCAACACCGCACAGCCCATGATGGCTTCCTTCTTCAAGGACCGCAGATTCCCCCCAGACGTGATCGACGATGCCCTCCACCGCATCTCCTCCACTTCCCGCTCCTCCACCCTTGAGCCCCGCTCCTCCAACCGCCACCAAGACAGAACCCCACTGGTTCTCACCTACCACCCCACCAACCTCCGCATACAACGTATCATCCGCCGTAATTTCCGCCACCTCCAAACGGACCCCACCACCAAGGATATATTTCCCTCCCCTCCCCTATCAGCGTTCCTCAAGGACCACTCCCTTCGTGACTCCCTCGTCAGATCCACATCCCCCACCAACCCAACCTCCACCCCCGGCACCTTCCCCTGCAACCGCAGGAAATGTAAAACTTGCGCCCACACCTCCACACTCACTTCCCTCCAAGGCCCCAAGGGATCCTTCCATATCCGCCACAAGTTCACCTGTACCTCCACACACATCATCTATTGCATCCGCTGCACCCGATGTGGCCTCCTCTATATTGGTGAGACAGGCCGCTTACTTGCGGAACGCTTCAGAGAACACCTCAGGGACGCCCGGACCAACCAACCCAACCAGCCCGTGGCTCAACACTTTAACTCTCCCTCCCACTCCACCGAGGACATGCAGGTCCTTGGACTCCTCCACCGGCAGAACATAACAACACGACGGCTGGAGGAGGAGCGCCTCATCTTCCGCCTGGGAACCCTCCAACCACAAGGTATGAATTCAGATTTCTCCAGTTTCCTCATTTCCCCTCCCCCCACCTTGTCTCAGTCGGTTCCCTCAACTCAGCACCGCCCTCCTAACATGCAATCTTCTTCCTGACCTCTCCGCTCCCACCCCACTCTGGCCTATCACCCTCACCTTGACCTCCTTCCACCTGTCCCACCTCCATCGCCCCTCCCCCAAGTCCCTCCTCCCTACCTTTTATCTTAGCCTGCTTGGCTACTCTCTCTCATTCCTGATGAAGGGCTTATGCTCGAAACGTCGAATTCTCTATTCCTGAGATGCTGCCTGACCTGCTGTGCTTTGACCAGCAACACATTTTCGGCAACAATCTTTTCTCTAGCTTCCCACAAAGTTCTGGGAAACACTTGATCAGGTCCCAGGAATTTATCTACCATTATGTGTTTTAAGACCTCCAGTAGCTCCTCATCTGTAAATGAACTCCTTTCAAAACATCACTATTTATTTCCCCAAGTTCCTTAGCTTCCATATCCTTCTCCATAAAAAATATTGATGCAAAGTATCTATTTGGTATGTCACTCATCTCCTGTGGTTCCCCACATGGATGGCCACACTGATCTTCAAGAGTGTTGATTCTCTCCCTAGTTACTGTGTTGCCATTAAAGTGCATGTAGAACCTCTTTAGATTCTCCTTAACTTTATTTGCAAACATCTCTCCTGAGTAGCCCCCTAATCTGGTTTCATGATCAAAAAATGTGGTGCTGGATCAGGCAGCATCCAAGGATCAGGATGAAGGGCTTATGCTCGAAACGTCAACTCTCTTGCTCCTCGGATGCTGCCTGACCAGCTGTGCTTTTCCAACACCACACCTTTTGACTCTGATCTCCAGTATCTGCAGTCCTCACTTTCTCCTGACTCTGGTTTTATGTTGACTTGACCAAGACGCTGTCATCGGTAATAATTGTTCCTCTCTATCTACACTGTCAATTCCTTTCTAAGCCCTAAGAACCTCAGTCAAATCCACTTCTCACTCTTCTGTATTCCATTGAAAACAAATCTAACATATAATCTTTCTTCATAACCTAGCCTATGGACCATGAATGATTTTCTGGTGAATTAGTATTCAATGCTAATACATCCTTCATAATGTGTGGTGCCCAGAACTGTACAAAACACTTCAACTGTGGTCTGATAAGAGATTTATATCATAGCTAAGTTTCCTCCTTTATATCCAAGCCCTTGAGATGTAAATGTTAATGCTTTATTAACCAAAAATGTTTCCCCTCCTGCGATGGGGACTAAGCAGTAGGTTAAATTTAGGAAAACTGGATTATGTGAGAACTTTCTCACCCAAAAGAGACAAAGTTATGGAAAGAACTTTGAACTCACTTCATTAAAATGCAGCCTAGAGGAAAGTGGAAAGATAAAGAATTAAATGTTGATTGATTGAAATTGAAAGTGGAATTTACGTTCATTCAGCTCTCTCAGAGTCAATTCTGAATCACTTGGTGTAGAACAGCAAGTGGTGCTAGAAACAATTCTGCCTCTCACACATTGGATGGCATGGTGGCTCCGCGGTTAGCACCGCTATCTCACAGTGCCAAGGACCTGGGTTTGATTCCTGCCTTGGGCAGCTGTCTGTGTAGAGTTTGCACATTCTCCCTGTGTCTGTATAATGACTAGCACAGACTGATTGAACAAAGTGGCCAGTTTCTGTCTTCAATGTTATAAGTGATTGCACTATTTGCTATGTTAAACACATTACAGAGCTGGTTTTATAAGCAGCTAATGTTTTTGCTGTAAATGAGAGGGACAGCAGTATTTTTGAGAAGCGAACATACTGATGTTTTGCCTCTTGAACTAGCCTCTGTTCATCTTGTGTAACTATTTGGCAGTTCTTTCCAGTCTGGGAAAACAATCAATGATCAGTCTTCAAGCCTTGTGGTCAACTCAACAAAATCAGGAACAAAAATACAAAGCCTCTTGAGCAGCAGGTATGTGGTTGGATGTTAATTAGTGGAGATGCCGGTGTTGGACTGGGGTGGACAAAGTTAAAAATCACAGAACACCAGGTTAGAGTCCAACAGGTATATTTGGAAGCACTGGCTTTTGGAGCGCTGCTCCTTCATCAGGTAACTGTGGAGCAGGATCATAAAACTCAGAATTTGCTATAATTTTTTTGTTATGATCCTGCTCTACAGCTATCTGATAAACAAGCAGCACTCCACAAGCTAGTGCTTCAAATAAATCTGCTGGACTAGAACCTGATATTGTGTGATGTTTAACATTGGGTGTGAAATAAGACAAAAATTCAGGGTCTGGTCATGGAATAGGTTTCTACATCAAGGATGGAATTATAATAATAAATTAGATCAATAATTGCAAGATTAAATTATCTCTGAGAATCCCAGCACCCCTCTGTGAGGGGTGTGCCATACGGTGTGGGACTGAGACACACACAGCATGAAGCTAGCACTGTCTCATGCTTGACAGAGCTTTACAGCAAACAGCCAGGTTTGGATCCATTTGGGCTCCGTGCGGTACAAAGTCAGCATCACTCAGGCAATACTCCTCCTCCAGGTTCAGAGGAATCTGATTCCATTTGCTGCATGAGTGAAGACAACAGACAGTGGTTGCACCATGATCTGTGGCCCTTCTCCTCACTGGCTACGTGAATGTATTAAATTTGAATTCAAAGAGTGAGGCAGATAACTGCAGCCCGTAGAGCTGAACTCCAGCAGGAGAGGAAACAGGCAGGCGGGGTGGCACGGTGGTTCAGTGGTTAGCACTGCTGTCTCACAGCAGCAAGGTTCTGGGTTCAATTCTAGCCTCAGGTGACTCTCTGTGTGGAGTTTACACATTCTCCCTGTGTCTGTGTGGGTTTCCTCTCACAATCCAAAGATGTGTAGGTCAGGTGAATTGGCCATGCTAAATTGCCCACTGGTGTTAGGAGGGAAATGGTTCTGGGTGGGTTACTCTTTGGAGAGTCAGTGTGGACTGGTTGGGCCAAAGGGCCTGTTTCCATGCTGTAAGTAATCCAATCTGATTGCTTTAGGAAGCAATCAGATTTTTTTCCTAAGGTTAGATACCTTGGCAGAGTTTGAATGTATCATTTATCATTTATAAAAATACTGTCAGGTTTTCTCACTTGGTTTAATTTTTTTATTAAAAGAACCCAAGGCTACAGCTCAATTATTTACAATGACCTATCTTTGTCAAACTGATTCGTAATGACTTAACTCTGTTACATTGATGTGAATTGACCTGTTTGTGTTTTGTGCTGATGTCATGTGAATTACCTTTGTGTTTCAGTGCCCAATGTTCCACCAGAGATACTGTTTCTCTCAAATGCATTGGTAAGATTTCTTCCTTCAAGCCAAATAACTGATCCTGCACTTGTGTTCATTTAGATTATTAGTGTTAGACAATTAGATCCTTTCATGTCAGGAAATGCAGTTCATCTAATAAACCCAGAACCTGCACAGCCTAGGATTATGTACAGAATAAAGTTCCCTCTGTACTGTCCCCATCAAACACTCCCACGACAGAGACAGTATTGGGTAGATACAGTATAAAGTTCCCTCTGCACTGTCCCCAACAAACATTCCCAGGACAGGGACAGCATTGAGGTTAGATAGAGAAAAAAGTTCCCTCTGTACTGTCCCCATCAAACACTCCCAGAACAGGGACAACATTGAGATTAGATACGGAAAAAAGTTCCCTCTGCACTGTCCCCATCAAACACTCCCAGGACAGGGACAGCATGGAATTAGATACAGAATAAAGCTCCCTCTACACTGTCCCCATCAAACACTCCCAGGACTGGAAACCACTCAGAATTAGACACAGACTAAAAGGTCTTCAACAGTGTCCCTATCAGACACTTGCAGGACAAGGTCAGCACAGGGATAGATAAAGGGTAAAGTCCCCCTATACTGTCCTTTAGAAATACTACAAGGCCAATAAATGTTCATAATATTATTTAGCAAGATATACAAAGCTATGGGTCAAGTGCTGGAAAACTGTGGAAAGTTGTACTTGAGGAGAAAGATAGTTGATTTCACTGGCACAGACTCGATGGGGCAAAGGGCCTTTGCCTCTGCTGCAGACGTCGAGGATTATAATATTGCCAGACCAATAGTTTTAATGATATGACAGAGCCAATTACGTTAGTACAATGGAAGCAATTGTACAGGTTATGTTATAGAATTGACAGTATAAATAAACTTTTCAATAATTTTGCACAGACAATATTATTAATACTAGCAAGGTTTATTATGACTACCGAGCAATAATCGCAGTGGCAACATCCCAAACCTTGATTGATATTAACCTTTTAGACCTGGGTGTGCAAAGCACAATTTCAAAATATGCTGATGACATAAAATGTTGTGAGACTGATGGAAAGCCAGGCTAGTGAAGTGGACAGACACGTGGCAGATAAAATATAAATCAGAAAAGAATGGCAGGGAAGCAGGCAGGAGGAATTAGTAAATGCTTTATACAGAGCTCCCTTCAAAAAGGCCACCTGTGGGTTTACCTACACCGAACGGGTTCAAAAAGACAGCTCCCCACCGTTTTCTCAAGGGCAATCAGGGAAGAACAATAGACACAGGCCCAGTTTGTGATGCTTAGATCTCCCGAATTCATGATAAAGAAGGAGAGGGGTGCAGGAACAGGCATATTTGCAGACATATGCGTTGAAATTATTGAAAGTGGGCAGGGAATTTTGAGAAATGCCCAATGAGGTATGGTGGTGCAGGGTTTGGGGTGGGGGAGCTGGGGGAGGTGTTGTCTGCTCTCAGAAAGCAGCATGCTCCTCACCTCCACGTTCCCAATGCTGACTCTTGATTTTCAGGATTCATGATCACAGTTACTTACTATAAGCAGTCGACAATTTGTAATAACTTTCTGACACTTTATTGAGTTTGTTAAGAAGTAGCAGTTCAGACATGATACATTAATTAATTAGATAAAGCAACTTTACAATCATGGCTTTACAATCATACAGATGGCTGACTGATACAGAGAACAAACAGAATCTGTTGGTCTCATTAAAGTTACAAAGGTAGCATCCTGCTCCCTCACAGAAGTATTAAGGAACTCTTCCCTGGTTCTTTCACCTCTTCATCCAGTCCATCTTCCATCTGGAGAAGACCTGAGGACCTTTTGATGAAGATTATCCCCTGAGTAACATTACCTACAAGATCCTGATAAGCACTGCCCTCTGCCTGCGAGCACTTATTGTTCTAATTATCTTAAAGAGCAGGCTATCTCCTCTGTGTCAATTAGTTGTCTGAACCATTTTGGCCAATAGACATGGGCAGCCAATTATGATGTTGATTGACTATGTCCTCTCGCCAATCAGCATGTGAGAGTTACTTTTCATTCTTTCTAAAAGTAAAACCTTCTCGTTTATCTAAAACAACTCAGCCATAAGAAGGTTCATTTGGTGCCTGATAAACAGCTGACATTAGGTAATTGTGCATTTTGGTCTTTGTGTTTCTTATGATTCTACCCTTGCCTTTTCCCGTGAGAGGACTTTGGAAGGTCAATTACTGCTGTAATAGCTATTAAATGAAATCTCATGTTGCATAGTAAATACAAGGAAACTTCAGGTTTTAGAGGGACCCAATTTCCAATATGGGTCCCTTGATCAAATTGCGGGTTAGTGTAACAGCCCCATCTGCTGGTCAGTCACTACCAATAACAGCAGGACAAGGCCCTTAATTGCTCCATTGATTGGCAGCAGGAAGATTGTCCTATGGTCTTATGCTTGAGAAACAAATGAGCAGAATTAAACCATCAGGCCCATCGATTCTGCTCTGCCATTCAATCATGGCCAATATGTTTCTCAACCCATTCTTCTGCCTTCTCCCTATAACTCTGACCCTCTAACCAATCAAGGACCTATCTATCTCTGTCTTAAAAACACTCAATGATTTGGCCTTCACAGATTTCTATGGCAAAAAGTTCCACAGACTAATCACCCTCTAGCTGAAGAAATTCCTCCTCATTTCATTTCTCAAGGGTCATCTCTTCACTCTGAGGCTATGCCCATGGGTCCTAGTCTCTCCTACTAGTGAAAACATCTTCTCCATAGCCTCTCAATATTCTGTAAGTTTCAATTAGATCATCCCCTCATTCCTCTAGGCTCCATTGAGTACAGACCCAGGATCCTCAACTGCTCCTCATATGATAGGCCTTCATCCCCCGGATCATTCTTTAAAATCTTCTCCAAGGCCAACATGCATCCTAATCGAGAAACAAGTAGGAAGGCAAAGCAAACCTCACCCATGACCCTCCCCTCTAACAAACTCACCATCAGGGAGGGCATTATATTCTGCCCTCTGATTCTAAGCTGGGTGATTAGAGCATAAACCTTGAACAGAGACTGTATGGAGGTCACGGTGAAGGAACACATGGCTTTGGTTATTTTATACACACTGTCATGGAAAAGTCAATGGAACATAGGAACATGGGACAGGTCTGGCAGCATCCATGGGAAGAAAGCTGAGTTATCGTTTTAAGACTAGAGACTCTTTATCAGAACTGGACTTGAAACAGTACTTCTGCTTTCTTCCCGCAGATGGTGCTGGACCTGCTGAGTTTCTCCAGTACTCCTTTTGTTTGTCAGATCTCCAGCATTTGTGGTTCTTTATTTTATTAGTAAAAAAATCACACAACACCAGGTTATAGTCCAACAGGTTTATTTGGAGTTCTTCCAAATAAGAATAGTGTTGGACTATAACTTAGCATTGTGTGATTTTTAACTTTGTCCACCACAGTCCAACACTGGCACCTCCACATTATTTTATCAATGTAGGAGCAGGAGTAGGCATTTCAGTCCCTCAAGCCTATTCCACCATTCAACGAGATTGAGGCTGATCTCTAGCCGAACTCCATATACTTGCCCTTGGCCAATATCCCTTATTATCTTTAATTAACAAAAAAATTATCTATCTCAGTCCTTTAATTTGGAAAGATACATGTGAAATCCTTGGCTGCCTCCAATCCTGTTGATGTAATAGGAATCTCCAGCAACAACAAACATAAACAACCTTTTATTTTTATAAAAACCAAAAGAACTACAAATGCTGTAGACCAGAAATAAAAGCAGAAATTGCTGGAAAAAGCTTAGCAGGTCTGGCAGCATCTGTGAAGAGAAATCTGAGGTAACATTTTGGGTCCCATGACCCTTCCTCTGAACTGATGATGGCTAGGAAAATGTAGGTTTGTATGCAGAAGATAGGGTGGGGAGTGGGAATAAGGAATAAGTGATAGCCAGAGACAGAGCCCATAGTGGGAGAAGAACAGTTGGACAGACAAAGGAGTTGATAACGATTTGCTTGGGAGGGTGAATAGCTGTTAATGGATGGTGTTAATGGCGAACAATAGGTAGTGTGTAATGGCAGACTGTGATAACAAGGCCTGGTGTGTGGAGTCGGATGGCTAGGACATGGGAGAGCTCAGGCCCTAAAATTAGTGAACTCAATATTGAGTCATGCGGGGCTGCAGGGTTCCCGAGCAGATGATGAGGTGTTGTTCTTCCAGCTTGCGCTGAGATTCGTTGGAACTCTGCAGCAAGCCTGAGACAGAGGTGTTGGTCAGGGAACAGGGTGGTGCATTCAAGTTGGATGTCGCTTTCACTTCAAAGCAACCTGTTTGTTTGCAGACTGTGGCAAGAAGATCAAAACCTCCACAAGAATTGTGGGTGGAGTCCCAGCTCAGTTGGGGGAGTGGCCTTGGCAAGTTAGTCTCCATTACAAGTCAAGACACGTCTGTGGTGCAACGATCATCTCACAGGACTGGATCATCACCGCAACCCATTGCTTCTTCGAGTGAGTAAGAACCTGGGGTCTTTTTGAGGATTATGTTACTCTTCAGCCATCATACAAATGAACAATATTGTCCAAAGGGGATTGTGAGGGGTTGAGAAGGTGTGGGGAGGGGTTGGGGATGGAGGAAGCCCTAAGTTAAGTGAAAGGTCAATGGTGGGTTTTTTAAAAAAAACATTCAGAGAATGCGAGCATCATTGACTCGGCCAGCATTTAATACCCAGCACTAATTACTCAGAGGGCAGTTGAGTGTCAACCAGTTGTTGTGGGTCTCATGTCATATGTAGGCCAGATCAGGTAAGGATGGCAGTTTCCTTTCCTCAAGGGCATTAGTGAACCAGATGGTTTTTCCAACAATCCACAATGGTTATGTGGTCATCATTAGACTCTTAATTCCAGACATTTGTTGAATTTAAATTCCACCAAACACCATGGTAGGATTCAAGCTTGGGTCCCCAGGATAGTACCAGGGTCTCTGGATTAATAGTCAAGAGTGTGGTGCTGGAAAAGCACAGCAGGTCAGGCAGCATCTGAGGGGCAGGAGCAGCGACATTTCTGGTATAAGCCCTTCATCAGGATTCCTGACCTGCTGTGCTTTTTCAGCACCACACTCTCAACTCTGGTCTCTAGCATCTGCAGTCCTCACTTTCTCTCTGGAATAGCAGTCTAGTGATAATACCACCAGACCATCACATTCCCTCAGGTTGTGGGCCTGGATGAGTGTTAAAGGAAAACCCTAGAGAAAATTTCAAAACTGAATCTTTCTGAGTTCTTTCTGGCCTTCAATCCAGACTGCAGGAGGTCTAGACTGGTGGGGATAATGCCAGTGATACCCAACATCATTCAAACCTTGGGTTGAAATAGCAAATGAAGCTCGGGTGTGATTGGGTCTGAGGGGAGTTCACAGCTGGGGAATGGGCATTTTCGTCAGTCAGCAACATTGAGAGAGAGAGGGAGTAGGAGAAACAGGAGGGAGTCAGAGAAAACAGGCAGCAAACTGAGGAGACGGAGTGAAGATCCTTGCCCTTTGTAAAACCAAAAGAACTGTGGATTTTAGCAAGTTTTGAAAAGAATTGTAGCTCAGGTTGAGGTTTTGGATGTAGGATTGCTCGTTGAACTGCAAGGTTTATTTCCAGACGTTTCGTTACCTTACTAGGAAACACCTTCAGTGGGCCTCAGGCGAAGCAATGCTGAAAATTCCTGCTTTCTATTTATATGTTTGAGTCTCTTTGGGTTGATGAAGTCATTTCCTGTAGTGATGCTCTTTCCTGTGGTGAAGTCACTTCTTGTTCCTTTTCTCAGGGGGTGGTAGATGGGGTCTAACTCGATGTGTTTATTGATAGAGTTCCAGTTGGAATGCCATGCTTCTAGGAAGCTGCATCAGAACATTATTTAATTGAGCCAGCACACACTGCAGCACAGAGGAACTACGCAGAGCAAAGGAAAATCACCTGTACCATGTATTCAAAAAGAGTGGGTACCCAATGAACACAGTTCTCCGATTTCTCAGCAACAAACCCAAACAAGCAGACAAAACACATCCAGAAACTCTAGCCACTTTCCCCTACATCAAAGACATCTCGGAAATGACTGCCAGTCTACTCAGACCCCTTGGCATCATGGTAGCCCACAAACCCACCAACACACTAAAACAGCAGCTAATGAACTTGAAAGACCCTATACAGACAATGAGCAAAACTAATGTCATTTACAAAATACCCAGTGCAAAGACTGTAACAAACACTACATTGGACAAACAGGGAGAAAACTAGCCACCAGGATACAGGAACACCAACGAGCCACAAAAATACATGACACTCTCTCACTAGTATCCTTACATACAGATAAGGAAGGACACCGCTTCGACTAAGATTGATGAGGGCAGAGCAGTAGATGTGATCCATATGGACTTCAGTAAGGCATTCGACAAGGTTCCCCATGGGAGACTGATTAGCAAGGTTAGATCTAATGGAATACAGGGAGAACTAGCCATTTGGATACACAACTGGCTCAAAGGTAGAAGACAGAGGGTGGTGGTGGTGGTTGTTTTTCAGACTGGAGGCCTGTGACCAGTGGAGTGCCACAAGGATCGGTGCTGGGCCCTCTACTTTTTGCCATTTACATAAATGATTTGGATGCGAGCATAAGAGGTACAGTTAGTAAGTTTACAGATGACACCAAAATTGGAGGTGTACTGGACAGCGAAGAGAGTTACCTCAGATTACAACAGGGTCTGGATCAGATGGGCCAATGGGCTGAGAAGTGGCAGATGGAGTTTAATTCAGATAAATGCGAGGTGCTGCATTTTGGGAAAGCAAATCTTAGCAGGACTTGTGCACTTAGTGGTAAAGTCCTAGAGAGTGTTGCTGAACAAAGAGACCTTGGAGTGCAGGTTCATAGCTCCTTGAAAGTGGAGTTGCAGGTAGATAGGACAGTGAAGAAGGCATTTGGTATGCTTTCCTTTATTGGTCAGAGTATTGAGTACAGGAGTTGGGAGGTCATGTTGCAGCTGTACAGGACATTGGTTAGGCCACTGTTGGAATATTCTGTGCAATTCTGGTCTCCTTCCTATTGGAAAGATGTTGTGAAATCTGAAAGGGTTCAGAAAAGATTTACAAGGATGTTGCCAGGGTTGGAGGATCTGAGCTACAGGGAGAGGCTGAATAGGCTGGGGCTGTTTTTCTTGGAGCGTTGGGAGCTGAGGGGTGACTTTATAGAGGTTTACAAAATTATGGGGGGCATGGATAGGATAAATAGACAAAGTCTTTTCCCTAGCGTTGTGGAGTCCAGAACTAGAGGGTATACGTTTAGGGTGAGAGGGGAAAGATATAAAAGAGACCTAACTTTTTCATGCAGAGGGTGGTACGTGCATTGAATGAGCTGCCAGAGAATGTGGTGGAGGTTAGTACAATTGCAACATTTAAGAGGCATTTTGATGGGTATATGAATAGGAAGGATTTGGAAGGATATGAGCTGGGTGCTGGAACTAGATTGGGTTGGGATATCTGGTCAGCATGGTCAGGTTGGACCAAAGGGTCTGTTTCCATGCTGTACATCTCTATGACTCTATCTATGACTCTATGACTGGGACAACACATCCATCCTAGGACAAGCCAAACAAAGACACGCACGAGAATTCCTAATGGCATTCCAACCGGAACACTATCAACAAACACATCAAGTTAGACCCCATCTACCACCCCCGAGAAAAGGAACAGAAAGTGACTTCATCACAGGAAATAACATCACCACAGGAAATGACATCACCAACCCAAAGAAACCCAAACATATAAATAGAAAGCAGGAATTTTCAGCATTGCTTTGCCTGAGGCCCACAGAAGATGTTACCTAGTAAGGTAACGAAACGTCTGGAAATGAACCTTTCAGCTCAGCCAGCAAACCTACACCCAGAACTGTGGATGCTGTAAATCAGAAATAAGAACAGATATTGCTGGGAAGGCTCAGCAAGTCTGGCAGCATCTGTGGAGAGAAATCAGAGTTAAAGTTTCAGGTCCAGTGACTCTTCCTCAGAACTGATGGTAGCTAGTAAAGTGTTGGTTTTTTTTACAGATGAGAGGGTGGGGGCAAGGCCATAAGGAGTAAATGATTGGATAGAGTCCAAAGAGAGAGAAGAATAGTTGGACAGACAAAGAAGTGAATTACGGTCAGTCTGGGAGAATGAATAGCTATAATGAACGAATAATGGCTAACGAAGACTGGTGTGTAATAGCAGATCACGTGATATCAAGTCTGGTGTGTGTGTGGGGTGGGGTAAGGACATTGGAGAAGGTGCCTCAAACCCTAACATTCTTGAACTCGATGTTGAGTCCAGAAGGCTGCAGGGTCCCCGAGTGGAAAATGATATGTTGTTCTTCCAGCTTGCTCTGAGATTTGCTAGAGCACTGCAGTAAGCCTGAGACAGAGATGTTGGCCAGGGAACAGGGTGGGGTGTTGAAGTGGCAGGCAACTGGAAGCTCAGGGTCTTTCTTGCGGGCAGATCTGTGAAGCGGTCACCCAATCTATGCTTTGTTTCCTTGTGGTTTGTTCCTGAAACTGATGTTGCTTTGATTCCAGAGATGATAGCTATCGGCCGATTAATTGGAGAGTATACAGTGGTTTCATTTCCCAACGGGAACTATACAGAGCAACTCTCCGTCGTGTGTCGAGGATTGTTGTTCACAGCAGATATAGCTCAGACACCAATGACAATGACGTTGCTTTGATGAAGCTCTCAAATCCACTGCAGTTTACAGGTACTGTTCATGGTAATGATATTAGCCCTAACCAATGTCCAATCTATTATCATTCATGTGTCAGTGTGGTCTTGGTGGAGCAAAGGGTCAGTTCCTGTGCTGGACTATTCTTTTTTCTTTGTTCTATTATTACCAAGCCTCAGGACTAAGAAAACTCTGCAATCTGACGCATTCACTGCACCTCCACACAAACCATTAGGTCTCACTTACAGAGGCTACCATCAATGATTCAAATTAGACTCATAGAGTCATTGAGAAGTACAGCACGGAAACAGGCCCTTCGGTCCAACTCGTCCATGCCGACCAGACATCCCAACCTAATTTAGTTCCACCTGCCAGCACCCGGCCCACATCCCTCCAAACCCTTCCTATTCATATACCCATCCAAATGCCTCTTAAATGTTACAATTGTACCAGCCTCCATCACTTCCTCTGGCAGCTCATTCCATACACGTACCACCCTCTGCATGAAAAAGTTCCCCCTTACATCCCTTTTATATCTTTCCCCTCTCACCCTAAACCTATGCCCTCTAGTTCTGGACTCCCCCACCCCAGGTAAAAGACTTT
This sequence comes from Hemiscyllium ocellatum, assembly GCF_020745735.1. NCBI lineage: Eukaryota > Metazoa > Chordata > Chondrichthyes > Orectolobiformes > Hemiscylliidae > Hemiscyllium > Hemiscyllium ocellatum. The sequence continues at coordinate 50,645,093 of NC_083429.1, forward strand.
GTCTATTTATCCTATCCATGCCCCTCATGATTTTATAAACCTTTCTAAGGTCACCCTGCAGCCTCAAACACTCCAGGGAAAACAGCCCCAGCCTGTCCAGTCTCTCCCCATAGCTCAAACCCTCCAACCCTGGCAACATCCTTTTCTGAACCCTTTCAAGTTTCACAACATCCTTCTGATAGAAAGGAGACTAAAGATTATGCTTAGAAATGCTTTCCATCACCAAGAAGCAGAAATGTATCAGTCTCAGTGAAATGAGGTTTCCTTCAAGACTGTCATCATCTTTAACACAAATTCAGTGAAGCATGGGTCCAATACAGAACACGTTGCCTGCTACACTGTCCCCATCAAACACTCACACGACAGAAACAGCAGTGTTGGGTGTAAAACACAGAGTAAAACTTCCTCTACACTAACCCCAACGAAATCCCACGACAGGAACAGTATGGGGTTAGATACACAATAAAGTTCCATCTACTCTTTTAAACTGAAACTAACACTTCCTCTACATTGTTGTCATCAGCATTCCCATGACAGGTAAAGCATGGGGTTAGATACAGAGTAAAGTTTCCTCTACTCGATCAAACTGAAAGTAAAGCTTTTTAAAACTGAAAGTAAAGCCCCTTGATGCTGTCCCCATCAAACACTCCCAGGAAAGGGACAGCACAGGGTTCGATACAGAATAAAGGCCTCTCTAGTCTTTTAAAGTGAAAGCAAAGCCTGCTCATAACTCTTAAACTGGGGATATTAAGAACTAGGGGTTTTTTTAGGTGAGTGAAGAAATGATTTGAAAAAGACATGATGGTCAACTTTTTTATACATAGGGTGGTTCATGTGTGGAATGAACTTCCGGAGGAAGTCGTGAATGTGGGTACAGTTACAATGTTTAAATGACATTCAGATAAATACATGAATAAGAAATATTTGGAGGGATATGGACCAAGCTAAGGCAGGAGGGACTAGTTTGGTTTGAGATTATGGTTGGTATGGATTGGTTGGACTGAAAGATTTGTTTCCGTGTTGTTTGACTCTATGACTGCAGGTGTACACGTGACTGCGTGTGTACACGTGACTGCGTGTGTACATGTGACTGTGTGTGTACATGTGACTATGTATGTACATGTGACTGTGTACATGTGACTGAGTTTGTACACATGGCTGAATGTGTACACATGACAGCGTCTGTACTTGTGATTGTGTGTGAGCAGAATTACGTGGTTGTTTGATCCTAATTTCCATGATGTGACTGGCCTTAAATCTTTTCTAGATAAAATTAGACCTGCCTGTTTGCCAACCTATGATCAACAATTTCCAGACGGGATGAGCTGTTGGATTACAGGATTTGGTCACACAGAGGAAGATGCACGTAAGTAAGAAAACATCAATCGGTGGATCAGAGGTACTCGGAGGCTGGGTTATGTGGGTCAGTTAGTGCGGTTGGCTGGATGGCTGGTTTGTGATATAGACTGATGCCCAACAGCCTGGGTACAATCCTCACATTAGCTCAGGTTGCCATGAAGGTTGCCTCCATCTCAACTGCTACCCTCACCATCAGGTCAGAAGTGGGGATGTTCACTGATGATTGCACAGCGTTCAGGATCACTCATGATTCCTCAGATGCTGATGCAGTCCACGTTCAAATGCAACAAGATCTAAATAATGTCCAGGCTTGGGCTGACAAGTGGCAAGGAACATTCGTGCCACACATCTGCCACGCTACGACCATTACCAACAAGAGACAACATAACCATTGTCCCTTGACAGTCAATGGTGTTACTATCGCTGATTCCCCCTCCCCCCAACACCCCCAAACTATCAAGATCCTGGGGATTATCATTGACCAGAAACTCGATTGGACTCACAACATAAATACAGTGGCTACAAGAGTAGGTCAGAGGCTATGAATACCGCAGCGAGTAGCTCATCTCCTGACTCCTCAAAGCCTGTCTACCATCCACAAGACACAAGTCAGGAGTGTGATGGAATGCTCCCCACTTGCTTGGATGGGGACAGCTCCAATAGCACTCGAGAAGCTTGACACCATCCATAACAAAGCAGCCCACTTGATTGGCCTCAAATCCAAAAACATCTACCCCTCCACCATCAACACTCAGTAGCAGCAGTGTGTGCTATCTGCAAGATTCACTGCAAAAATTCACCAATGACCCTCAGACAGCACATTCCAAACCCACAACTACTTCCATCTGGAAGGACAAGGGCAGCAGATACATGGGAACACCACCACCTTCACGTTCCCCTCCAAACCACTCACCATCCTGACTTCAAAATATATCGCCATTCCTTCAATGTCGCTGGATCCAAACTCTGGAATTTCCCTCCCTCAGGGTATTGTGGGTCAACCAACAGCAGGTGGACTGTATCGGTTCAAGATGGCAGCACACCCCAACCTCCTCAAGGGCAACTAAGGACGGGCAATGCCAGTGACACCCACGTGTGGCAACTGAATTTTTTAAAAATTGAGTTGTGGTGACCTACAGATTAAACTCACCACCAGCCATCTCCTTGAGAGAGTGGACCTAAGGTGCCTTTCCCTGTACCCTTCCCTAGTGTCCTGGAGGTTACACAGACGTAATCCCTTTCACTAAATTTAACACCAGTACACATCAACTTTAATTCAATGAGACAAACATTGTTTACCTACAGTTTTTCTGTAAAGGAATAGCTACATTTTCTTTAAATTTGCCTAATTTATTTTAAATTATCTCCTCAAAATATTGTTAGAAAGGTTATAGTTCTCTGCCATTGTGACAGAAGGTGTTACAGTTCCTGTGGAAGCAAACCTTTGCTTCCTGTCATCTCCATTAGATTGGAACTTTCATCTCACAAAGAGGTGACATCTTCATTGCAAAATCCACATTTTTGTTTGGCGGGTGATCAAAGTTTCTGGGTCATGACCGTGGTATTGACCTTGAGTAACTGACAAAAGAAAAACGTACCGAGAGCCTTAGTGGTAAATGTTTTCACATCAGAGTAAAGTCACGAAGGCATGACGTCATGAGGTCATGAGGTCATGAAAAGTGGCAGCTGGAACAGGCCAATTGGCCCCTCAAGCCTGGCCACTATTCAACAAGATCATGGATGATCTGCCCCAGGCCTTAACTGCTCTTTCATGCCAGCTCAGTATAGTCATCAAATTCCTGATCTTTCAAAACACTATTGAACTCTTCTTAAGATGCACTATAGTCATGTAGCCTCCACAACTCTGTGCGATCAGGAATTCTAGATATTCACTCCCCTCTGGGAGGAGAAATACCTTCACATCTCAGTTTTAAATGTTTGTCCCATTATTCTTTGAGATTCTTCCACTAATGGAAACATCTTCTTAACCTTTCCTCTTCAGAATTCATAGAATCCCTACAGTGTGGACATAGGCCTTTTGACCCAACAAGTTCACACTGACTCTCCAAAGATTGTCCCACCCAGACTTAGTCCCCTACCCTATTACTCTACATTTACCCTTGACTAATGCACCTTGCCTACGCATCCCTGAACAGAATGGACAACTTAGCATGGCCAATTCACCCGACCTGCACATCTTGGACTGCGGAAGGAAACCGGAGCACCTGGGAGAAACCCACACAGACACGGGGAGAACATCACACAGTCACCCAGGGCTAGAATAGAACCCATGTCCCTGTCAATGCCATGTAGCAGTGCTCACCACTGAGCTGCTGTGTGACACTATTTAATCCTGACTCTGTCTTCTGTGTGTTAACCAAATCTCAATCTGTGCCAATACATTAACTTCAATGCTATGAGCTCCTATCTTGTGCAATAACCTTTTATATGGCACCTTATTTAATGCCTTCAGAAAATCCAAATACACTACATCTACCAGCTCTCCTTTATCAACTCTGCCTGTTATATCCTCAAAGAATTCTAGCAAATTTGTCAAACATGGTTTCCCTTTCACAAAACCATGTTGACTGTTTTTAATTGCGTTAAACTTTTCTAAATGTCTTGCTATTTCCTCCTTAATAACAGACTTTTGCTTTTCCCCAGTGACAGGTGTTATGCTAACGGGCCTATAGTTTCCTGCTTTCTGTCTTCCTGCCTCATTGACCAGAGTGTCACGTTCACTACTTTCCAATCTACTGTCACCCTCTGATCCACTGAACTCTGAAATATTTTGTCTGATGCCTCCAATACTCTGCAGCTACTTCCTTTCAAAGCCTTGGATACAAACCGATAGATCCCAGTGATTTGTTGTCAGTCCTATTAGATTGTAAAATACTGTCCCTCATGATAGAGATTGTTATAAGATCATTCCTCCCATTTGCACTTTGCTTATTTGTTTTCTTTTGGATGTTTATTGTGTCCTCTACCATATAACCAATGCAAAACTTTGGTGCAAATTATCCATCTATTATCTGTTCCCCATTGTTAATTCCCCAGTTGTATCTTCGAGTAAAAAATGAGGTCTGCAGATGCTGGAGATCACAGCTGAAAATGTGTTGCTGGTTAAAGCACATCAGGTTAGGCAGCATCTCAGGAATAGGGAATTCGACGTTTCGAGCATAAGCCCTTCATCAGGAATGAGAGGCTAAGATAAAAGGTAGGGAGGAGGGACTTGGGGGAGGGGCGATGGAAGTGGGATAGGTGGAAGGAGGTCAAGGTGAGGGTGATAGGCCGGAGTGGGGTGGGGGCGGAGAGGTCAGTAAGGAGATTGCAGGTTAGGAGGGCGGTGCTGAGTTGAGGGAACCGACTGAGACAAGGTGGGGGGAGGGGAAATAAGGAAAATGGAGAAATCTGAATTCATACCTTGTGGTTGGAGGGTTCCCAGGCAGAAGATGAGGCGCTCCTCCTCCAGCCGTCGTGAAGTTATGTTCTGCCGGTGGAGGAGTCCAAGGACCTGCATGTCCTCGGTGGAGTGGGAGGGAGAGTTAAAGTGTTGAGCCACGGGGTGGTTGGGTTGGTTGGTCCGGGCGGCCCAGAGGTGTTCTCTGAAGCGTTCCGCAAGTAAGCGGCCTGTCTCCCCAATATAGAGGAGGCCACATCGGGTGCATTTTGGACCAGTTCCAACACCACACAGCCCAGATGGCCTCCTTCTTCAAGGACCACAGATTCCCCCCAGACGTGATCGACGATGCCCTCCACCGCATCTCCTCCACTTCCCGCTCCTCCGCCCTTGAGCCCCGCTCCTCCAACCGCCACCAAGACAGAACCCCACTGGTTCTCACCTACCACACCACCAACCTCCGCATACATCCGCCGTAATTTCCGCCACCTCCAAACGGACCCCACCACCAAGGATATATTTCCCTCCCCTCCCCTATCAGCGTTCCGCAAGGACCACTCCCTTCGTGACTCCCTCGTCAGATCCACACCCCCCACCAACCCAACCTCCACCCCCGGCACCTTCCCCTGCAACTGCAGGAAATGTAAAACTTGCGCCCACACCTCCACACTCACTTCCCTCCAAGGCCCCAAGGGATCCTTCCAAGGGATCCGCCACAAGTTCACCTGTACCTCCACACACATCATCTATTGTATCCACTGCACCCGATGTGGCCTCCTCTATATTGGGGAGACAGGCCGCTTACTTGCGGAACGCTTCAGAGAACACCTCAGGGCCGCCCAGACCAACCAACCCAACCACCCCGTGGCTCAACACTTTAACTCTCCCTCCCACTCCACCGAGGACATGCAGGTCCTTGGACTCCTCCACCGGCAGAACATAACAACATGACGGCTGGAGGAGGAGCGCCTCATCTTCTGCCTGGGAACCCTCCAACCACAAGGTATGAATTCAGATTTTTCCATTTTCCTCATTTCCCCTCCCCCCACCTTGTCTCAGTCGGTTCCCTCAACTCAGCACCGCCCTCCTAACCTGCAATCTCCTTACTGACCTCTCCGCCCCCACCCCACTCCGGCCTATCACCCTCACCTTGACCTCCTTCCACCTATCCCACCTCCATCGCCCCTCCCCCAAGTCCCTCCTCCCTACCTTTTATCTTAGCCTGCTTGGCTACTCTCTCTCATTCCTGATGAAGGGTTTATGCTCGAAACGTCGAATTCCCTATTCCTGAGATGCTGCCTAACCTGCTGTGCTTTAACCAGCAACACATTTTCCCCAGTTGTATCTACCAAGTCTCCGATGTTTTTCCTTATGTATCCATAGAAGCTCTTGCTGTTTGTTTTTATATTTCTTACCAATTTACTTTCATCATCAATTTTCTTCTTCATGATTAAATTTTAATCATCTACTGCTAGATCCCACAAACTTTCCAAACTTCTTGCCCATCTCTCATTTTCGTTGCTTTGAAAGCTTTAGTTTTTGATTGGATTCTCTCTTTGACCATCTTTGTGAACTTGTAGCTGATTCATCCTCTTATCAAATCATTCTTTTTGACTGAAATGAATTTTGCTGAGTATAATTAAATATCTGATGAAATATCTGCCTCTGTTCATCCACTGACTTTCCCCTTAGTCTACTTTAGATAGGTCTTCCTTTATACCTGGGTAGTTTTAGTTTTTTTCATGGGAGATGGGAACTGCATTTATTACCCATCCCAAAGGGCAGTCAAGAGTCAACCACATTACTGTGGGTCTGGAGTCACATAAAGGTCCAGACCAGGTAAGGATAGCGGTTTCCTTCCCGAAATGACATTAGTAAGCCAAGTGGGTTTTCCACAACAATCAACAATAGTTTCATGGTCATCATTAGACACTTAATTCCAGATACTTATTGAAGACAAATTCCACTGTCTATCATGGCAGATGGTGGGATTCAAAACTGGGTCCCAGAAAATTACATGGGTCTCTGGAATAACTGTCCAGTGCTAATTCCACTAGGCTATCATTTCCCCAGTAGTAAGTGGCTGTTATTTAAGTTGAAAGTACTAGTTTGAGCCCCACGTTGCTCTCCCTCAAACTGAATTTGAAGTTACAATTGTTGTGACTGTTATGATTCTTAACTTATGAAATCTCATGATACTCCTACCTCATTACACAATTCCAGATCTAAAAAAGCATGTTTCTGGGTAGGTTTGAAAACTTTCTGCTCTATTAAGCAATTGCTGATATGTTTTAGAAATTTTTCTTCCATGTAACCTTTGCTCGTCTAATTCAACCAGTCATTAAAATCACTCATGACAATTGTAGTGCCTTTCCTGCATGGCGCCATTATTTCCCAATTTAAACTTTGTCCTCTAATGGGAGAAATCTTCAGGAGCCTATGGACAGCACCTAGCTGAGACTTCTATCCCTGGCTATTCCTTATTTCCAGTAAAACTGATCCCATCTCATGATGTATTGGACTGATATCATTACTCAGAATCACACTGATACTGTCCTTCGAGTCATAGAGTCATAGAGATGTATAGCACGGAAACAGACCCTTCAGTCCAGCCCGTCCATGCTGAGCAGATATCCCAACCCAATCTAGTCCCACCTGCCAGCGCCCAGCCCATATCCTTCTAAACTCTTCCGATTCATATACCCATCCAAATGTCTTTTAAATTTTGCAATTGTACCACTCTCCACCACTTCCTCTGGCAGCTCATTCCATACACACACCACCCTCTGTGTGGAAAAGTTGCTCCTTAGGTCTCTTTTATATCTTTCCCCTCTCACCCTAAACTTATGCCCTCTACTTCTGGCCTCCCCCATCCCAGGGAAAAGATTTTGTCTATTTATCCCAATCCATGCCCCTCATGATTTTATAAACCTCTATAAGGTCACCCCGACTCTCCAGAGAAAATAGCTCTAGCCTATACAACCTTTCCCTATAGCTCAAATCCTCCAACCCTGGTAACATCCTTGTAAATCTTTTCTGAACCTTTTCAAGTTTCACAATATCCTTCCAATAAGAAGAAGACTAGAATTGCACGCAATATTTCAAAAGTAGCCTAATCAATATCCTTCATTAACAAAGCTGCCCTGTCTTGTAGAGCTCTCAGTGTTGGTCACCTTGATGGCACGGAACTTCACTTCCAGTTCTCTAACACCCTGAGAACCTGCACTCCTCCAAAACCCCTCCTATGCAGCACACTCAAGCATTGAACCAGAGAGTCATAGAGTCATACAGCACAGAAACAGACTCTTCGGTCCAACCAGTCCGTGCTGAACCTAATCCCAAACTAAACTAGTCCCACCTGCCTGCTCCTGGCCCATATCCCTCCAAGCCTGTACTATTCAGGTACCTATCTAAGTGTCTTTTAAACATGGGAACTGTGCTCACATCCACCACTTCATTCCACATGTGAACCACCCTCTGCGCAAAAAAATTGCCTTTTATGTCTTTTTAAAATTTCTCTCCTCTCAGCTTAAAAATATGTCCCCAGTCTTGAAATCTTTCCAATCATGTATCCATCCAAATGTCTTTTAAGCATTGTAATTGTACCTGCATCCTCCACTTCCTCAGTACGTATCTGAGTTTATTGTGCTACCATTGGTGTTTGTGCCTCCAGTTGCCTGGGCCCTAAGCTCGGAGTTCCCTCCTAAACCTTTTCTCATCTCAACCTCTCTCCTCCCTTTAATGGCTCCTGAACGTCCACCTTCTTTGATCAAACTTTTGGTCAGCTGGGCCAAGTATCTCTTACTATTACATGGGAAGCATCTCGGGATACTTTGCTATGTCAAAGGCCCTAAATACAAGTACTTACGGTCGTTGAGAACCCCTTCCTCCCAACTATGGTTTAAATTTCAAACCTTGTAGGCCGCGTCATTCTGAGACTGTGGCTGAATAACAAATCCCATTGTAACATCCTGAGCTTAACCTTTCATGCAACGTATTTCAGGTTTGACCTCTGACAGACTTCTGGAAGCTTCAGTCAACATAATTGGCACGAGGACCTGCAACCAGAGAAACTTTTACAACAGAGCAATAACAGACCGCATGGTCTGTGCTGGTAGACTCTCTGGGGGAGTCGATTCTTGCCAGGTATGTGACTGTCAGAAACCACAACATCTGTCTACTCATTTCTGGGACCCTGGGTTAGAATCAATGGACTGTCTGGATTCCTGCTCTGTAAGCCTTAAAGATCCCAAAGGAACTGAATAACCTCGAACTGATTGTGATAGGAACAAAAGATGCTGGAAATCACAGTGGGTCAAGCAGCATCCACAGAGAGAGAGCAAGCTAACATTTCGATTCCAGATGACTCTTCATCAGATGAAGATTCCAGCATCTGCAGTAACTTGATCCTAATTGCGATAGGTATTTCCTGAGCTGGCTGCAAGTGGGTCGTCTCATTCACAGAGTTGGGCATGCAATGAAATGCTGACTCCGTATATGTTTGGCGTTGGTGGTCTTGGTTGGGGGTGGAGGTTATTGGTTGGGAGGATGCTTTGGTTCGTTTCTTTACCATAAAGGAGACAGCTCCGACAGTGCAGCACTCACTCAACACTGCAGGCTAGATGCTCACCTCTGGAGCAAGGAAGGCACATTCTTTGAACCCAAAGATGAGGGTGATACTTACAGAGTATTTCAGTGGAAGATCCATTGAAATTCTTGGCTCAAAACTGAAGCTCGCTTCATAAAAGAATGGGCCGTCCAATCAGAGATGGCTGTGACCAATTTGTAGAACACCTTGATTTGCCAGGTCTAAGAAATGAGTTTTCGGAAAGTGAGGATGGCTGTTAATCCAGCACCAATTCCCCACGAGTGAATAAAGCCTCCCAATGTTCCTCCAGTTCTGTGCACTCACATTCCACAATTCCAGCACAGGATAAACATTCCTGTTATTCCCAATTAAACAAGTTGGCTGGTGCTTTGAGGGTAAATCAAAGCTTTGCACTGGGATTGTGGGTCTGTGTTCTAAGCAGTTTCCATTTCACTGTGAACTATTTCTCTTTAAACCAGGGTGACAGTGGTGGACCTCTTGTATGTGAAGTATCTGGTACCTGGTACCTGGCGGGAGTTACGAGTTGGGGGATTGGCTGCGCTCGGATAAACAAGCCAGGAGTTTATGCCCGGGTGACACAATTCACCGACTGGATCTTCTCACAGATGGAGGTACCAACTCATCCTTGTTACTGTGGCAACTGGCAAGAATATTTGCGATACGAACAATCCAGACAATAAGAGCCCACAGTTTAGGACCATCTGTAATGTAGGGATATGCCCTGATGTGTTTATAGGAATGAAGTCAGATGATGGGACAGCAGAGGGAGTCAGAAAGGCCAGACTGGGAGATGCATCCAGAGGTCAATGGGTTAGAATAAAGATCAAATAACATTAAACCACAGGAACAGGCCCTTTGACGCTCCAAGCCTGTGCTGACACATGGGTTGTGGGCCAGAGAAAGTTATAAAGATTGAGAGGTGGCGGGATTTGAAAACAAGGAGAACAATTTAAAATTCAGGTTCTATTATGTCACCCTAGACAGTAGGTGGGATCTTGGTTTAATGACTCATTTTGAAAGTCACATGCTGACAGCGCAGCATACCCTGTGTTGGGACCACAATTTTTCACTTTATGGATGTAGGTTTGCTCGCTGAGCTGGAAGGTTCCTTTTCAGATGTTTCATCACCATACTGGACAACATCTTCAGTGAGCCTCTGAATGAAGCATTGATGGTGTAGCCCGCTTTCTATTTATACGTTTGAGTTTCCTAGGGTTGGTGATGGTGAAGTCAAAGGGTTTTTTTGCTTTGGATTGACTAGGATCCCATTTACCACCCCCAAGAGAAAGAACAGGAAATGACATCACCATATGAAATGATGTCACTACAGGAAATGGCATCACCAACCCTCGGAAACTCAAACATATAAATAGAAAGCGGGCTACACCACCAGTGCTTCATTCGGAGGCTCACCGAAGAAGTTACCAAGTATGGTGACGAAATGTCTGAAAACGAACCTTCCAGCTCACTGAGCAAACCTACATCCAGAACCTCAACATGGAGCTACAAATCTTCTCAAAGCTCCATTTTCACTTTATACATTAATGATCTAGATGAAGGAACTGAGGGCATTCTGGTTACATTTACAGACAATACAAAGATAGGTAGAGAAACAGGTAGCATTAAGGAGGCGAGGTGGCTGCATAAGGATTTGGACAGGTTAGGAGAGTGGGCAAAGAGGCAGAAGATGGAGTACAACATGGGAACATGTGAGACCGTACACTTTGGTAGGAAGAATAGAGACATGGACTATTTTCTAAATGGGGAGAAAATTTAAAGTCTAAACTGCAAAGAGACTCGCAAGGTAAACATGCAGTTGAGTCAGTGGTTAGGAAGGCAAATGATATGATGGCATTTATTTTGAGAGGACTTAAGTATAAAAGCAGGGAATTACTTCGGAGGCTTTATAAGGCTCTGGTCAAGTCACATTTGGAGAATTGTGTGCAGTTTTAGGCCCCATATCTCAGGAAAGATATACTTCCTTGAAGCATGTTCAGAGAAGGTTCACAAGAATGGTCCCTGGAATGAAAAGCTTCACATATGAGGAATGTTTGAGAACTCTAGGTTAACACTCGATGGAGTTTAGAAGGATAAGGGGGAATCTAATTGAAACATATAGAATACTGAATGGCCCAGACAGAGTAGATGTTGGGAAGATGTTTCTATTGGTAGGAGAGACAAAGACCCAAGGGCACAGCCTCAGAATAAAGGGAAGATCTTTTAGAATGGGGATAAGGAGAATTTTGTTCAGCCAGAGAGTGGTGAATCTGTGGAATTCATTGCCACAGAAGGCTGTGGAGGCCAGGTCATTGAGTTTATTTAAGACTGAGATAGATAGGTTCTTAAGTATCAAGGGTTATGGGGAGAAAGCGAGAGGATAGGGTTGAGAAACTTATCAGCCATGATTGAATGGTGGAGCAGATTTCATGGGCTGAATGACCTAATTTCTGCTCCTATGTCTTATGGTCTTATGGAGAAGCCCGTGTTGGTTTGAGAGTACAGGCGTTAATGGATGAATGGGGCCTTGAGGTAATGATGTGTGTGCAGCAGTGAGTTAGATAAATAAGGTATGAGAGTAAGGAATGAGTCTAGGTTAAGCCTTTGGAGAGCTCTCATTGCAGACTCCCTTGTCTTGTACCTATGCAAACCTAAGATGTTGAAACAGAAGTTGGCCATTCAGCCCCTCAAGCCTGCTCCACTATTCAATAATTTAATGATAATGGACAATCTGTTTGTGTTTTGCATTTCACGTACCCACATACCCTGATAATCCTCAATCCCCCTGACTAAATCAATCTATTCACCTGTGACTTAAAAATATCCAATGGCTCCAAACTCCATTACCTTCTGAGGCAGAGTTACAGAGACTCTGACAGAAAACATTTCCCCTCATCTCTGTCCTAAAAGGGTGACCCTTAATTTTATAATCCTGAGCCCTGGTTTTGTGCTCATCCACAAAGGGGAAACATCCTTTCCACATCCACTTTGTCAACTATTCAGGATCTTTTACACTTCAATCACTCACTCACAATCTTCTTAACATCAGTGGAAAACAAGACCAGTTTATCCAACCTTTCCTCAAGGCAACCTACTCACTCCAGGTATTAATCTAATAAACCTCCTCTGAACCATCTCGAATGCATTTACATCCTTCCAATAAGAAGGAGACCAAATCTGTGCACAGAATTCAAGATGTGGTCTCACCAATACCCTACGTACATTGGTTAATGTACATATTTCTAAGAGTCAACAGCATTAAGCTAGGCTGCAAACACATTAGTATTTCCCTTTTAAACCTTTTATCACACACAGCTATCAAACCAGAGAAATACATTTCGAACAATAGTCACTGTCATAATGTAGGAAATGCCATGCGAATGCTCACGAACAGCAACAGGACATCAACCAGAAAGCCGGCTTCACCGTTCCTGATTCTGGTTGACGGAAAAGTACTCTGCTCTTATTTGAGAAGTGCCAAGGGATCTTTGACATCACCTTAGACAGCAGGAGGGACTCATCTTAATGGTTCATCTTAGAAGTTGAACTTCTGGCAGTGCAGCATACCCTCAGTACCATACTGGGAATTTTCACCCCGATTTTAGCCTCCACATCTAGGAGTGAGTCTTGAAAAAAAATCTTCCGGCCACGTTTTTTTTTGGCTATATTCAAGTTCTGTGCCACCAAGTGACTGTAAACTTTCTGACTCAGCAATAAGGGTACTGAGCCATGAATGGTGCCTCCTATAGATGGGATATCAAACTGTTCCCTTAGTTATTTGAGAATCTGGGTCATTGTTTGAATAATATGAGGATTTCCTCTAGGTTCAATACGTTGGTTCAAATTGGTTCAACATTTTCCAGGTTAATTTGAAACACAAAGCAACATTCATCTCAGTGGTGTGCAATGGCTGTCAAAGTTACTTAAGTAACATGAATATACTTGCGAAAGCCTTCAATATCTTTCAATGATATATCAAGCATTACATAAACAGGAATATTTATTATCTCCACTTCAACAACTCTCCAACTTTAGCTGTTCAGAATAAATTGCCAGTGTATTGCCCACACGATAAGGTTAAAAATTTATCTTATGATGAAATTGGGAGACTTCATAAAGTCACCCTACAGTGTCAGCTTAGGCTGAAGCCCTTTACATTTGAATTGGGGATATACACAGAACAGGGAGAAGGCTATGCAGTCCCTCAACCTTGCTCCATCATTTAGTCAAATCATGATTAATCTCTTAATACCATATCCCAGGCAAAACAATTTTTATTCTCTGTGTTTGTGTAAATTGCTTAAGCATTAAACCTTGACATGGATATGTGACCAAAAATCATGATGAAGGGAAGACCTTCACTAATATCTAAAGGAAGCATGTCTCTTATTTATGTTGTTAATTCCACAAATAGGTAAATGTGAAATGTTGGTTTTCTACCATGAAGGGTTACAGAGATAATGGATAACCAGAAGGTGAAACCATTAGATTTCAAACAGGGCTTGGGGTGGAGGAGCCAGACCCTGACTTTTTCAAGAGATGAGTCCTGGTGATTGCACTGTTGTCCCATAATTTACAACAACAGCCCGCATTTTCATAGACCTTCCAATGCAGTAAAATGTCCCAATGCATTTGGCAAGACAGAGCATTACTAAACAAAGTTTTGACACTGAGCCAAAAGCAGGGCAATTAGGGAGAGACAGAATTCCAGAGTCAGGATCTGTGTCAGAGGTCACCAGTAACGTCCATGTTTGTGGGAACGCAATTCTGTTCCATGTACTGACAGATTTGGAAACCATTGGCCCAGACCATAGTGAGTACCTGCTGGATATTGTTTTGTGTGACCTGCCTACTGCCAATCCATAAGAATAAGACCAATTTCTAAATAATGGTGAAATTGATGCTATAGAGTGACATTCTCCTCAGATTTGATGTCTTGTATTTGCCTTTTACAGGCCAACAGCAACTAATGAAAAGGATGGGCTTTGACCACACACTGGGTGTGATTGAGGTTGGCGCCTCTGATGTATGCTGCTTTTCCAAGAGACTGTCACTGGGGAGATTGGATTTCCCCCAAAGCTCGTTAAAGTACTGTATATGTTTAATGAAAAAGAGAGATGGTAATTGTATAAAATGTGTATTTGCTTAGTCAATATAGAGAAAAATGATTCATTAATCATTAGATGATACAGATCTCGACTCGGTCTTAAGATAATCAAAACTTTCTTGACCATGACTATTATCTTAAGTTATGTTATTTCAGGAACTTTCTCAGATCCTCATAGTTTCTGAGGGTTAAAATCTGTGCTGTGTGTGTGCACTGGCTGCATATTAAGTTAAGATTACAATTTAAGAATTGCTGCTTGGGGCTCAATCCAGTGGCAGTATGCACCCAAGATTGCACCTGGTTTGCAAAATATACATATATATATATCTACATATATATTCTCAGGTTTTCATCAAATGTTGCCAAATTTAAAAAAACACCCTGCTGTGAACAAACACAATCTGGCAGGAATTTTTAAAAAAAAGTTTGCTATAAAAATATTCCTTGATTTATTTAATAGTTGAAATTTGGTGCAATTTGGTTACTGAAAATGTGTTGCTCACAAACCAAAGAATTTTTAATCAGGGTTTATCCATCATCTGTGAATAACCTGATTTTTAAATGAGCAAATATGACTGTTAACTTCAACAGGAACTACTTGCTTGACGCTTTGGGGTACAGTAGTCAGTTTCTTAGTTTTTTTTTAAAAATGTAAATATTTTATAAAGTTTCTAAAATGTGCAATTAGTATTCTGCACTCAAAAGAACTGTTTAATTGTTATAGCCACCTTGAAATCTCACAGTGATGCACAATTGACAGAAACTTGCCATGGTGATACCTTAGATCCGGGGTGTGGCCAACGACATGTAGGTGTTGTTTGAGCTGACGCAAAGAAAACTCACAACAAACCAATTTGTGCTTAAAGGTCTGCCACATTTTGAGAACTTTAAGCGCAAATTGGTTTGTTGTGATATTTTTTGCATCAGCTCAAACAACACCTACCCCCCACATGTCGTTGGCTACACCCCAGATCTAAGGTATCACCATGGCAAGTTAATTTCAGGTGAAATGCACTTAATGAAGAGAAAGGAAACTTATAAAAAACATATGAACATTCTGCCAGCACCACCCTCTTTGCATCTCATGGCAACGCCTAATCCCATTCCAATTATGTTCGTGCGATATAATTAAGCTTTACAAGTTAAACAATTACAATAGAGGAGGATGGAATTACAGAAGCAGGAGGAAGCCATTCAGCACTTCAAGAGAATTCATTAATCAATGGGTGATACAGATCTCAACTGGTTTTAAGGTTATCAAACCTCTACTGACCAGGACCACCATCTCAAATGATGCAATTTCAGGAATTTTCTTGGATTCTCATGGTTTCTGAGGGTTAAAATCTCAAAGACTTTATATGTGCACATTTAGTGAAATCCTGAGCTGTATCTTAACCCCATTTACTCACCTCAGTCCTATACCTTTTAAGAATCTTAGCCCGCAAAAATCTCATAATCTCAATTTCAATATTTATTAATTGAGCCAACGTCTGCACCTTTACCATCCCTCACATGAAGGAGGATTTAATCTCTTCTCTCCTAATGGCCTTGCTCTTATTTCATTGACAGTCCACTCCCCTCAGGTTAACTCAAGTCTTTAATTTGGCGCACTTAGCTAATGTACTGAGAAGTATAAAATCTACAACAGATTGTGCACTATTTTTGTTAAGGTCTTTTGAGGTATTTCCCTGTGATTTCTAATTGCTGAAGTATAAAACAGAAAAGAATGTTTTCTTAAAAGAAATGGAAGAATCTAATGATTGGAGAAATGGAGGTTGAGTCCGAAAACAGTTTACAAAATACTGATCTGCATCCACCAAGTGCCAATAACTCCTGGAAACCAATCAGAACAATATATTTGAAGTGAATCTGATCAAACATGATTAAGAACATAAGTCTGTTTTTTTATTGTAATTATGAAGATGGTGCATTGATTTGTGTTTTTCACTGAAATTAAAGTGAGATACATTTTAATTCCTATTTCAAAGGGATTTTTGTTAATGGAGCAGAATAAAAATATTAGATGTGTGTATGTCAGTAAGAACAAAGCACTTCCAATTCCTTTTGCATTTTTTCTCCCTGTCCTTTTTCTCAAATGAAATCTTCAGTGTCTGACCATTCCCAAAGCCTTTGGCCCTGCCTTGCTATTAACCTGGTGAATGATCCATAAGTGACCATTCAGCCCATCAAACCTGTTCTGTTATTTAGTTAGATCATGGCCAATCAATGTCTTAATTTCACCTACCTGCCTTGATGCTGCAATCCTTTCTCAACAAAAACATATCAATTGCAGTTTTGAAGTTTTTAGTAGCTTTTTGTAGGTAAGAGTTCCAATACATTCTGAGAGAAACACAACTTCTTCCCATTGCTTCTGAAAGACCCAGCTCTAATCTTTAGGTTAAACCTCATTGTTCTGGACTCTCCAGGGGCAATATTTTCTCACTATCCACCCTAGGCAAGTCCTTCAATTAACTTAAACATCCCATTTAGATCATCCCTTTGTCTTTAATACTAAGATGTAGTCAATCCAACATGGATTCATAATTTAATATTATTTTGTCCCGTTATCCTTCTGCGGACTATGCGCTGTTTTGTAAGGCAAGTATACCCTGAGTTCAGAATTGATTGCAACATCCACATGGGGTCTCTCCAGAACACTGCACATTACTGAGTATTACAATCTCTGATTTTCAAGGTTGCTATTCCATCCACCTCTTGAATTGTAAACCTCCAGCCTTTATTCATTTTGTATCTAAACTCCCAATTCTCTCTGCACCACCAATTTCCAGCTTCTCAATATTTACAGGATGTTCTGACTTGTCTTTCTTAGATCCAAAGTCATTCACCTTTCCAGGCAAATTCAGTAGAGATATGGTGTATAAGGTCATGGTTCTGAGGACTGCATTAAGCTTCAATTAATCTGATGGATGTCATTTAGGTTCACGTAGAGATAGGGCAGACTATTTTCAATTCTTGAGGACTGCAGACCAATATCCCCAGTCTTTCTAATATTTTCTAACAAATGAATGTAACTTGTACCCATTTGCCATCATTCAATGAACTACATCTTGTTCAGACAAGGCCTTCATCTTGCTTAGATTCACTTGTAGATGATCTGCTATTGCTGGAAACCAATGAGACACTGAGACCCAGTCAAAGGGAAAATAATCTTTCTCCCCACAAACAGCACATGTCGCTTCTCACTGCCTTCCTGAATTGTACACCCAGAGGCAGGGCACACTCAAATTGCACTTAGAGTTGAAATAATCAAGAACAGCAGCGTACAGTTATAAACAAACACAGCAGGTCTGGCGGTATCAGCGGAGCAAGAAACAGAGTTAATGCTTCAAGTCTAGCTGTTGTGTTGAGGGCAATATTACATTCATGTCCAATTCTGATGTAAACCATAGGGCAGCACGGTGGCACAGTGGTTAGCACTGCTGCCTCACAGCTCCAGAGACCCAGGTTCAATTCCCGCCTCAGGCGACTGACTGTGTGGAGTTTGCACATTCTTCCCGTGTCTGCGTGGGTTTCCTCTAGGTGCTCCAGTTTCCTCCCACAGTCCAAAGATGTGCTGGTCAGGTGAATTGGCCATGCTAAATTGCCCGTAGTGTTAGGTAAGGGGTAAATGTAGGGGTAGAGGTATGGGTGGGTTGCGCTTCGGCGGGTCAGTGTGGACTTGTTGGGCCGAAGGGCCTGTTTCCACACTGTAAGTAATCTAATCTAATAATGGTGCATGAGCTTTGAGGTAAACCTATCACTGTGGCATGTTAGATTGTGGGTGGCACTGAATCTCTGGCCTCTGAATTATTGACAGAGACTAAGGTGACATTGAATAAATTGGTTGGAGATTCACCCCCACCCCACAGTCACAAATTTCCTGACAGATGGCTTTAGGGTTTCGCCAGCAGAGATGAGGTCGAACTTGTCCAGACATCCATCTACGTTCTGGGTAAGGTGTACTTTGCCTTCTAGCTGAACCCTACATTTGGAAACTCTCTCTTTAAACCTCCCAGCTTTTCCTTTAAACCCAGCTCCTTGACCAAGCTTTTGGGCATCTATCCAAATGTGTTTTTTTTTGACTCACTGTCATTTAAAAACAGAAAGTGCTGGAGAAACTCAGCAGGTCTGACAGCCTTGGTGGAGAGAGAAATGGAGTTATCATTTTGAGTCCAATATCATATTTCTTCAGACCAATTTCATACTGGTTGTTTACACTCCTGTGAGGTTCTTTGGGATATTTTACAATATTAGCAGTGCCTATATTTTTACACACGTATGTTGTTACACCACAGTAGTGAAAAATATCTTATAGGACAGGAACAATAAATAGAAGCAACATTTGGTCTGTCAAATCTGCTCCTCCAATAACATCATGGCTGACTTTCTGACTTCTTCACTTTCTAACTCGCCCCACCTATCCTTTGATATGTAAACAAACCAGAAATCAATCAATTAATCACAACCCTTGAATTCACTGATGATCCACAACCCTCTGTGTTTGGGAATTTTAAAGATTCATCACTGTCTGAGTGAAGAAATTTCTCATCACCTTGGTCCTAAATGTCCCTTCATTCCTGATGAAGGGCTCTGGCCCGAAACGTCGAATTTCCTGTTCCTTGGATGCTGCCTGACCTGCTGTGCTTTAACCAGCAACACATTTTCAGCTCTGATCTCCAGCATCTGCAGACCTCACTTTTTACCCTAAATGATCGGTCCCTTATCCTGAAACTGTGGTCCCAACCCATCCTGTGTCCCAGATTCGGTACCTGAGGAGAAATAACCTCTCAGTGTTGATTCTGTAAAGACCTTTCATAGTTCAATTTCACATTCTTCTAAATGCCAAAGAATAGACAAAAGCTCCAGTTCACTGTAAGAACCAGGCTCTCCATTGTTTGTACCTGGATTTTCCACACTTCTTTTATCATCCAAATTTGTGGGGAATGAATTAGGTTCTGAGCAATACATGGCTGACAGAACTTACACAGCACAGAAACTAGCAAGTTATATTCAAAGCCAACATTGGGTGATTGGCAGACTAGGTAGTACTGACAGCTGAAGGCTGATGCCTGTTTGTGCCAGTGTTGTTGCAGTATATAGCTTAGAGTGATCTGTTTGGCAGACAATCTGTTTAACCCATTCCCACCAAAAGAAAATGGCCTCCCCAGAGCTGCAGGAACTCATTGGCAACATCATTGTTCTCAACTTGTTCCAGATCCCAAGAGGGGTTCTGTTTGTTCGGAGCTGATGGCATTCAAGTCTTTCTCCAAAAATCATTTTTAAGCTTCCTTGGAGAGCTAGTTCCAATGTTTTGATCCTGTGTCAACACATACAGACCACAATTTCCTCTTACATTTCAAAAGACTCATTGTCTACATGACCTCCATCCAACCCAAACCATATGATCAGCTGTCTCTTAATTGTTTTTTCATCCATTCATGAGATGTGCATGACACTGGCTGGGCCAGCATTTATTACCCATCCCAAAAGACCCAGAGGACAGTTAAGAGTCAACCACATCCCTGTAGGTTTGGAGTCACATGCAGACCAGACCCAGGTAAGGAAAGCAACTTTCCTGCCTTAAAGGGCATTAAAATGACTCCGATGGGTTTTTCTGTACCATCTTGCTTCTTGACAAGAACTTCACTGTGAGTGACTTGAGCAATAACTCTCACCAGGCAATGTCAGCACAGGGTTGAGGGAGTGCTGGCCTGATGGAAGAGCCATTTTTTTTGATGAGACAATTATCTGATGTCATCTCTACCATCTCAAGCTGACATAAAATGTACAATGGTGCTACTTTGAAGAAAGTTCAGGGTCAACGTTAATATTTATCCGTGTTGAAAATGTGTTGCTGGTTAAAGCACAGAAGGTCAGGCAGCATCCAAGGAATAGGAAATTCGACGTTTCGGGCATAAGCCCTTCATCAGGAATGGCTGATGAAGGGCTTATGCCCGAAACGTTGAATTTCCTGTTCCTTGGATGCTGCCTGACCTGCTGTGCTTTAACCAGCAACACATTTTCAACTGTGATCTCCAGCATCTGCAGACCTCACTTTTTACCCATTAATATTTATCCTTCAACCAAAATGTGCTGATCTTTATTTAATTGCTGCACTGTGTGCAAGCTGTGTTTCCAACATTACAACAGTGAGTACCCATCAAAATAACTTCACTGACAATAAAGCACTTTGGTGACAGCCAAAGAATGGGGAATAAATGGCATGGTGGTATTTTCATTGTGCTCACAGTCCAAACACCCAAGCACTGTAGTAGAATAACATGTTCAAGAACTAACAAGTGAGGAAGCCTAATTAGATTTAGCATTGTATAATGAGGTGAGATAAATTAATGATCTTGCAATAAAGGAGCCTCTAGAGAAGAGTGATCATAGCATTGTAGAATTTCAAATTCAGTTTGAGGGCAAGCAACTGGAGTCTCACACTAGTGTTCTTAAGTTAAGCAAAGATTATAAAAGAGGCATGAGGGCAGATTTGATTCTGTAAGACTAAAATGTAGGCAGTGTCACATTTTTAAGGAATTTATCAATTCCTCCCAACTAAATATATATTCTAGAGAAGAGGAAAGACAGAGAGACAGAGAGAAAAAAAATACTCCCACTGATGAGAAAGGGAGTTAAAAATAACAAAGGCAAGAATAAAGGCATGACATGTTGCAAAATGAAGTCATGTGTGAGAAGATTGGGAAACTTTTAAAGATTGACAAAGGGTTACCAAAACGTCATAGAAAGAGCAAAGGTAAATTATGGAACAAAACTAGTGGAAAATATAAAAATGGATAGCAAAAGCTACTATAAGTATATAAAAGGGAAGAGAATAGCTAAAGTGAGTGTTAGTACTTTGGAGGATCAAATTGGCGAGTTAATAATGGGAAACCCAGAAATAGCGAAAATGTTAAATCATTTTGCCTTAATTTTCACAGCAGAGGATACAGGTACTTTCTCAATGGAAACAGATAATGCTGTGGAAGGAAGAAACTAGAACAATCAACATCACTGGGGATAAAGTACTAAGCAAACTATTGGAATCAAATGCAGGCAATACCCAGGGCCTGATGATGGTCTATATCCTAGGGTCTTATAGGAAGTGGCAGCAGAGATAGCTGATACATTAGTTAGAATATTCCAGAATTCTCTGGATGCAGGAAAAGTCCAATGGATTAGAGAAATGCTCAAGTAATGCCTATACCCAAAAAGGGAGAAAAGCAGGAAGTAGTAAATTACAACCAGTTCGGTGAACATTGTGTTTGGGAAATTGTTAGAATCCATTATTAAGGACATGTTAACAAGAAATTTTGAATATCAAATTACAATGCATTAAAGTCAGCAAGGTTTTATGAAAGGTAAAACGTGTTTGACTAATTTACTAGACTTCTTTGAAGTTGTAACAAACAAAATGGATAATGGGAATCTTGTAGATGTAACACATCTGTACTTCCAGATCACATTTGATAACATGCCATAGAAAAAGTAAATCTACAAGGTAAGATCGCATGGGGTTAGGGGTAATTTATTACCTTGGTTAGAGGATTGTTGAAACAATAGAAAGGAGAGAGTTAGGAGAAATGGGTCTTTGTCAAGATGGCAAGACATAACTCATTGTGATGTGGAGCAGCCGGTATTGGACTGTAGTAGACAAAGTTAAAAATCACACAACACCAAGTTATAGTTCAACAGGTTTATTTGGAAGTACAAGCTTTTGAAGCACTGTTCCTTCATCAAGTGGTTAGGGAAAGAGAATATAAAACACAGAATTTATGGCAAAAGGTTACAGTGTCATGGAATGTAGTGTTAAACAAATTCAGCTTAAGTCTTTCATCTTGTAAAATGATCATGTTAGTTTTGGTTCCTTCATATGTAAATCCCAGAACTTTTTAAAAGATACGTTCTCAAGATAGCTTTAACAATAAATCCCATCTCAGCTCACATAATGCATTGAAGGTGTACGGTTAAATTCTGTCTTTATCCCAATGTTAGGTCAGGCTGATTCTATTTCTAACGTGGAATTTACAGAATCTTACATGGATTTATGCGATTTTTGAGCAAAATAAAATGTAATTCTGCAACTACAAATTCACCCCACAAACTTACATGTATGTGCATGCAGGGGAGACCAAGTGAGTGTATGTGTAGGAATGTGAGTGTCTATGTATGTTGTGTGATTTTTAACCATAACTCATTGAATATCACAGGATTTCTTCCTCAGACCCCAACTATTTACAATCTACATGAATAATTTGGATGCAGGAATAGAAGGTACTTTAGCCAAAATTGCTGATGACTCTAAAATAGGTGGGAAAGTAAGCTGTAATAAAAAGAAAATTACAAATGGATATGGATAGATGAATGAGCCACAGTTAGGTATGTGGAGTTTAATCTAAAAAAGTGTGAGGTTATACATTTTGGTCAGAAGAATAGAAAGGCAACTTATTATCCAAATGGAGGGAAAACATCAGTATGCTTCGGTGCAGAGGGATCAGGGTGCCCTTGTGCATGAATTGCAGAAAATTTGTATGCAGGTACAGCAGGTCATAAGGAAGGCAAATGGAATTTTGGCATTTATTGATAAAGGAATAGAGTATAGAATGATTGATGCAATTGTACAAGGCATTAGTGAGACTATATCTGGAATGCCGTGTACTGTTTTGGTCTGCTTACTCAGGGAGGGATGTAATTGTACTGGAGACTGTTCAGAGGAGGTTCACTAGATTGATTCCAGAGATGATGGGTTTGTTGTTGTGGTTCTGCTCACCAAGCTGGGAATTTGTGTTGCATATGTTTCGTCCCCTGTCGAGGTGACATCCTCAGTGCTTGGGAGCCTCCTATGAAGCGCTTCTGTGATGTTTCCTCCGGCATTTATAGTAATTTATCTCTGCCACTTCCGGTTGTCAGTTCCAGCTGTCCGCTACAGTGGCTGGTATATTGGGTCCAGGTCGATGTGTTTGTTGATAGAATCTGTGGATGAGTGCCATGCCTCTAGGAATTCCCTGGCTCTTGTCGACAGTAGTATACAAAATCCCATGCAAGGACTGCACAAAACACGACATAGGACAAACATGAAGACAGCTAACGATCCGTATCCATGAACACCAACTAGCCATGAAACGACACGACCAGCTATCCTTAGTAGCCACACACGCAGATGACAAGCAACATGAATTCGACTGGGACAACACTACTGTTATAGGACAAGCCAAACAGAGAACAGCCAGGGAATTCCTAGAGGCATGGCACTCATCCACAGATTCAATCAATAAGCCACATCGACCTGGACCCAATATACCGACCACTGCAGCGGACATCTGTAACTGACAATCAGAAGCAGCAAAGACAAACCACTATAAATGGCGGCGGAAACATCACAGAAGCGCTTCACAGGAGGCACCCAAGCACTGAGGATGTCACCTAGACAAGAGACGAAACATCTGCAACACAAATTCCCAGCTCGGCAAACAGAACCACAACAGTGAGCACCTGAGCTACAAATCTTCTCACAAACTTTCAATGAAGGGTTTGTCTTTTGAAGAGAGCTTTAGCTGTTTAGCCCTATACTATCTAGAGCTTAGAAGAATGTGCAGAGATTTAGTTGAGTCATATAAGATGCTAAAGGGGATTGACAAAATTTACATAGAGTGGACGTTTCCTCTTTTGGGGTAATCTAGAACAAGAGATCATAGTTTTAGGAAAAGGAATAGCAGATTTGTATCAGAGGAGGAGAAATTACTTTAGTCATGAATTTATGGAATTCACTATCTCAGAGTACAGTGGACATTGAGTAAATTTAAGGAGGCGATAAAGAGGTTTTTAATTAGTAAAGAGTTGAAGGGTTACGGGAGGGGGCAGGAAAGATCTTTATGTTGTCATTGTCTGCCAAATAGTGCTAGAAGACTAGGAGATAGCAAATCTTGTCCTCTTGTTCAAGAAGGGGAGTAGAGACAACTCTGGTAATTATACACCTGTGAGCCTTACTTTGGTTGTGGGTAAACTGTTGGAAAGGGCTATAAGAGATAGGATTTATAATCATCTAGAAAGGAACAAGTTGATTAGGGATAGTCAACACAGTTTTGTGAAGGGTAGGTCGTGCCTCACAAACCTTATTGAGTTCTTTGAGAATGTGATCAAACAGGTGGATGAAGGTGTTATGAAGATGTGGTGTGCTGTACCTTTAAGAGAGTTAAAAGCAAGCAGAACTACCTGACAGCACCAAGTGTTCTGAATAAGATACAATGCAACAAGTGGTCCAGTAGCTAGGGTAGCTGGTTGCCCGGAGACAAAAACAAATTTGAAATAGGCCAATCAGTTTAAATTATACCCCCAAAATAACCAAACTCCAATCCAGTTTGAATTGAGTACATTGACAATATTAACAGCCAATGACACAATCCAATGCTTTGGGGTATAAGACCAGGAAAAATTGAACAATTGGAGAGAACCACCAAAAGACCAACAGATGTAGGCTGCTAGTCAGAACACTCTGAGAGGTACCTGTCTAGTAAAGGAGTTTGTACAGAGAAAAACATCAACACAGACCTCGAAAGAAGACATGAATAGAAGATTTGACTACTGGCTGGTTTTGATATTTGAATTTTTGGTAACTCTTAATCGGGGGTTTTATTGGACTAGTACTATAAAAGGGAAAATAAAAAATAGGTTAGAAGAAGGAGTTGTAAATAGTTGTTAGTTAATTATTCTCTGTTATAATTTAAGAAGTAAAGTTGTTCATTTATACTTTAAATAATTCTTGCCCTTTTGAATTTTTACAGATTACTGCAAGGGATAATTCTTTTCTATGTTGCTAGTTTCAATTAAGCAGGAGGGTTTAACCAGTGTCGTAATAGTTTGGGGGCACATCTGAGATTTGAATGGTCTGAAGGCTTTTGTCCACGATTTGAAGAGTTTGGGTCTTGGATTTGTTATTTTGAACTGGTTTAGACAGATTTTGGGGTACAAAAATCCCAGCAGATTTAAACACTTGCACGTTAGTGTCCTAGATCTTTCAATAAAACATAGGTGAGCCAATTTGTTTAATTTCGATGACTTGTGGTTGGTTAAATTAAAGGTGAGAGAAATGGCTCTTAAAATTGCTAAAGAGATTCTGTGATTTGTAGACGACTCTCAAATTTGTCAAGAAAATTTAGAAGGAGAAAAAGGCCATATTTTTAGAATAAGCAAATAAGTTAGATTTGGGCTTAACCAAGGACAAAAGTAAAGCTGAAATTGTAAGGGGCTTACCCCAATGCTTAGGTGTGTCATAGAAACAGACAAGTGCAGTAGAGGTAGAAATTACAATTGAGGAAAATGGAGTTAGAAGATAAACAGAGATAGAGAGGGAAGAGAGAGGGAGGAGAGAAAGAGAGAAAGAAAGAGAGAGGAAAAAAGAGAAAGAAAGTTCTTGCCTTGCAAAGAAAGAGAGAAGAAAGGGGGAAAAGAGAGCGAGAACAGAAAGGGAGAGAGAAAAAGAGAGAAAGGAAATAGAAAGAGAGAGAAGGTTCTTAGCTGAGCAAAGAGAGGGAGAACAAATGGAGGGACAAAGAGACAGAGAATTTGAACTTGAGAAGTTGCAACTTAGTCAGCAATGTCAAGTTAACAGAATGGAGATTAAAAGAGAAGGTTGTGATGTATACAAATATGTTAAAACTCTGCCACATTTTGATGAGAAAATGTTGAAGCTTCCTTTATTTCATTCGAAAGAGCTTGGCAGATGGAGTGATCCAAGGATTTATGGGTAATGCTAGTTCAGACTAAACTGGTGAGGTATTTTCCGCACTGTAAGATGAAGAGGTTAAACAGGCTATTTTAAGTGCTTATGAAATGGTACCAGAAGCATAAAGACAGCTGTTCAGAAACACAAAGGGAAAAAACAGGTCAGACTGATGCTGAGTTTGAATGAATTAGACAGAGTCATTTTGATAGATGAGTGCGTGCTTTAAAAATAGATAAGAGCTTTGAGGCTCAAAGGGAGATTATTCTGCTGGAGGAGTGTAAAACCTCACTTCCAGACATGATAGGAATTCACGCGGAGGAACAGAAAGTTCAGGAAGTGAGAAGGGCAGCAGAATTAACAGATGAAGACATGTTGGTGCATAAGACAAGCTTCCGGCCAGAATTTCATCCTGTGAGGGATAGAAGTTGGGAGGTGGGGAGATTCTACACTACTAAACCAAGAGTAGAGAGCACTGGTAAAACTTCACCACAGGCTAAAAAAGATACCCAAGAGGGTGGACAGGAGGTGAAAGGCCTCAGGTGTTATCCCTGTAATGGAGTGGGGCACAGAAAATGACAGCGCTAGGGTTTCAGAAGAGCACTGGGAGAAGTTGTTCTTATTGTCAGAAAGTGGGACATGTAAAGTCATAGTGTTGGTCGTTAAAGAAAGGCACTGTGGGAAAAGATGTGGTAAAAGAAGCTAAGCCAGTGACATTAATGAAGGTAATAAAGGAGACCCCAAGAAGGAGGAGCTGCAGGAGAGTGCACGGCCCAGGCAGGGACTGGGCGTGGAGTTAGTACCTGATCTCTCCAAAGAATTTGCCTCTGTGGGTAAAAAAGTTCACTCAAAAAGAACAGGGGGAGAAGGACAAGAAGTTATAATTTTGAGAGATACAGGATCTAACCAGTCGTTGATAGTAAGGGATGAGCAAATATACACTCTTTCTGATCTGTCACCCGAGAGTGTGGTAATTTATGGGATAGATGGACAGAGATTTGACGTTCCCCTATGTAAGATCAGGTTGGAGTGCCAACTCAGGATTGGGGAATTACAGTGGGAGTGGTTGACAGAGTGTCAGTCCCAGGAATTCAGTTTGTTCTTGGGAATTATTTGGCAGGATCCAAGGTGGGACTGACACCCTTTGATGTGGAGAATCCCAAGGAAGATTAAGAAACTGAGGAATTATAACAGAAATATCCTAATATTTTCTCAAACTGTGTGGTAACCAGACCCCACCACCATAAGTCACATCACAAAGCGAAAAGTAAAGAGAAAGATGAAGGAGTTGAGGTTCAGTTAGTGAACACGCTGTTTGATGTAATGGTGCAGGAAAAACCTGAATAGGCAGAGGGTCAGACAGAAGTGTTTAAGAGACTTGCAACAACAAGATGATAAAAGATATATATATATATGTGGATGCATACTCCAAAAAGAAGGCAGAGAATATTCCGGAGGATTATTATTTGAAAGATAGAATCCTAATTTGGAAATGGAGACCACAGCAGGTTAGTGCAGAGGAGAAATGGGCCAAAATGTACCAGATTGCATTGCTGGTTTTGTACAGACAGGAGGTGTTATGGGTAGCACATGAATTACCTGTAGGAGGTCACCTAGGGGTACGAATGACTCAGAATAAGGTACAAAAACATTTTTACTGGCCTGGAATAACAAGGATGTGGTTAACTTTTGCCGTACATGTCACATATGCCAAATGGTAGGTAAGCCACCGATGGTAATAAAACCAGCACCTTTATTGCGAATTCCTGCATTTGAAGAATCTTTCACGTGGGTTACAACTGATCGTGTAGGTCCCCTTCTGAGAACTAAAAGTGGGAACCAGTATTTTGTTAACCATAATGGACGTGCTTACCAGATTTCTGGAGGCAATTCCATTACAGAGTATCAAGGCAAAAAGGGTAGTACAGGAGTTTCTTCACACGGTATGCGCTACCCAGAGAGATTCAGTCAGACCAAGGGTGAAACTTTACTGCTAGTCTGTTTAAGGAGGTTGTTGATAGCTTAGGTATACTACACTTTAAATCAAGTGCATATCATCCTGAATCCCAGGGAGCATCAGACCTTGAAGACCATGTTGAGAGCACATCGTCAGGATTACCCGAATGATTGGGATAAGGTATCCCATTTGTATTGTTTGCCATTAGAGATGCCCCAAATGAATCTACTCAGTTCACTCCCTTTGACTTAATAATTAGGCATGAAACGAGAGGTCCTTTGAAATTAATTAAAGAAAATTGACAAGACCAAAGTCGGAGATCTCACACTTAGATTATGTATTGGAGGTGAGGGAGAGACTAAATCGAGTAGGTGAGTTGGCTAAACAGCATCTAAAGAGGGCACAGTAAAGAATAAATCAGGTGGCAGATATAAGCTCTGAGATTTGGATGTTTTCCTGAGGGGATGACATGTCAGTACTGTTACCAGTGATAGGAGATCCCTTCAAAGTCAGGTTTAGTGGTCCTTATCAAATTGAGAAAAAATTGCGTTGAAAAGTGTGGTGCTGGAAAAGCGCAGCAGGCCTGGCAGCATCCGAGGAGCAGGAGAATCGACGTTTCGGGCATAAGCCCTTCTTCATCTGCAGTCTTCACTTTCTCCTCCCTCAGATGAACTATCTAATAAAGTTGCCAGATAGAAAAAAAAGCTATTGGGCAATGTCATGCGAAGATGTTGAAACCGTATTATGCTAGAGAAGAAAACCTGGAGAAACAGGTATTAGTTACTGCCCCACAGAGTAAGGAATCAAATCCAGATGATGTGGATGTTGATGTGCCTCAAAACAGATTAAAAAATGAAGAAGTCCTTGAGGAGTGGGATAGATTAGTAAGCTATCTGTCTCAGGAACATAGAACACAGTTGAAAGATTTGTTACTGCAGTATGAGGACAAACATAAGAATCAGATGGGGAGGACAAATGCTATTGTACATGAAGTGGACATAGGGAATACTGCTCTGATAAAACAACACCCCTATCAGCTTAATCCTTTCAAAGCCAGACAAGTTCAGATGGAAGTGGAGGCCATGCCAATGAGGACATCATCGAACCAAGCCAGAGCGAGTGTCTTAGTTCCCAAACTGGATGATTCTTTGTGGATTATCAGAAGGTCAACACCATTACAAAATTGGACTCACATCCACTTCCTAGATTGGAGGACTGTATCGAGAAAGTTAGACAAACCAATGACATCATCAAGTTGGACTTAATGTGTGGTTACAGGCAAGTACCTTTATCAGGGACAGTGAAAGAAATTTCTGCATTTGTAACCCCAAATGGGCTATATCAGTTTGAAGTGATGTCCTTTGGAATGAAGAACACACCCGTCGCATTCCAAAGACTCATGAACAGAGTTGTGGCTGGGTTAACAAACTGTGCAGCCTATTTGGACAATGTAGTGATCTTTAGTAAGTTCTGGAAAGATCACATGGTACAGTTGGCAGAGCTGTTCGAACGACTACAAGAAGTAAAACTGGTGATAAATGTAAATAAAATGGAATGTGTGAAAGCAGAGGTGACGTTCTTAAGATGTAACATCAGTCAGGAAAGGTTGAGCCCATGGTTCGCAAAAACGAAGGCCTTCGAGGAATTCCACAACCAACCCTGAAGAAAGTGGTGCTTCAATTCTTCGGACTTAACGGATTGTATCGGAAGTTTGTTCCAAACTTCAGTGGTGTAGTGGCATGGTTAACCAATTTGCTGAAGAAAAACACAAAGTTTCGGTGGGCAGAACCATGCCAGGAGATATTAGATCTTTTGAAATCTATATTAACCACGAAACCAGTTTTAGCTACACCAAACTTTTCAAAATATTTTAAAGTTGCTATCGATGCTAGTGACGTAGGAGTTGGAGCTGTACTCCTACAGGAAGATGAGGATGGAATTGAACTGCCAGTTAGTTTCTTTTCGAAGAAGATCAACATTCACCAAAGGAAATACTCCACGAAAATAAACTATTGAGCTTGGTACTGGCCTTACAACATTTTAATGTGTATGTCACAAACAATTTTACATTGTTCTTATATTCTTTGAACGCTTTAAAGACTCGTTGGAGTTTTATGTTACAGACTTTTAATTTTAAAATCATGTTGCAGGTTGTTAGAATATAATCGCTGTTGAGTTATCACGGATTTAACTGGTCAAGTTTATGTGGTTTGTATTTATTTAAATATACACAGTTGCATGAGAAGACGTTAAGGTGAACTTAGATCAAAATTACCAGTATGTTAGGGTATTGTATTTAAAGAATGGAAAAAAATGTGAAGCTATCTTTTCATTACATTGGTTCATTTATTTCTTAAGGGGGGAGGTGTTCTGAAGATGTAGGTGTACTGTACTTTTAAGAGAGTTAAAAGCTAGCAGAACTACCTGACAGCACCAAGTTTAACCCATGTCATAACAAGGGTAAAGTGGGTGATGTGGTGTATATGGGTTTCAGTCAGGGGTTTGATAAGATTCCCCATGGTAGGCTATTGCACAAAATAGAGGCATGGGATTGAGAATGATTTAGCCATCTGGAGCAGAAATTAGCTAGCTGAAAGAAGGCAGAGGGTAGAAGTTGATGGGAAATGTTCATCCTGGAGTTCAGTTACTATTGGTGTACCGCAAGGATCTGTTTTGGGTCCAGTGTTGTTTGTCCTTTTTATAAATGACCCGGATGAGGGCAAAGAAAGATGAGTTAATAAATTTGCGGATGACACTAAAGTCGATGGAGTTGTGGATTGCGACGAAGGATGTTGTAGGTTACAGAGGGACATAGATAAGCTGCAGAGCTGGGCTGAGAGGTGGCAAATGGAGTTTAATGTGGAAAACTGTGAGGTGATTCACTTTGGAAGGAGTAACAGGAATGCAGAGTACTGGGCTAATGATGGATTTTTGGTCGTGTAGATGAGTAGAGAGATCTCGTGTCCATGTACATTGATACCTGAAAGTTGCCACCCAGGTTGATAGGGTTGTTAAGAAGGCATACGGTGCGTTAGCTTTTATTGGGAGAGGGATTGAGTTTCGGAGCCATGAGGTCATGTTGCAGCTGTACAAAACTCTGATGCAGCCGCACTTGGAGTATTGTGTACAGTTCTGGTCACTGCATTATAGGAAGGATGTAGAATCTTTGGAAAGGGTTCAGAGGAGATTTACCAGGATGTTGCCTGGTGTGGAGGGAAGGTCTGATGAGGAAAGGCTGAGGGTCTTCTGAGGGTCTTGAAGTTGTTTTCGTTGGAGAGAAGAAGGTTGAGAGGTGACTTAATTGAGACATATAAGATAATCAAAGGGTTAGATAGGGTGGACAGTGAGAGTCTTTTTCTACAGATGATAGTAACTTGTACAAAGGGACATAGCTTTAAATTGAGGGGTGATAGATATAGGACAGATGTCAGAGATAGTTTCTTTGCTCAGAGACTAGTAGGGGTGTGGAACACCCTGCCTGCAGCAGTAGTGGAGGACTTGCCAACTTCAAAGGCATTTAAATAGTCATTGGATAAATATATGGATGAAAATGGAAGAGTGTAAGTTAGATGGACTTCAGATTGGTTTCACAGGTCAGTGCAACATCGAGGGCTGAAGGGCCTGTACTGTGCCAGAATGTTCTATGTTCTAAGTAGAGTCGAGACTGAGACGAGTCATGATTCTAAAGAAATGGTAAATGGGACCTAAGGGACTGAATGGCCTATTCCTGCTTATGGTTCTTATGTTCGGGGGTTCTTAAACATGCAATATAAATGTAAGAACTTATTGTTCATGTGTGTACCTGTCTTCAAGATATCAGCATCTTTAATGTACAGTCCATGTATCTGAGTTACTAATGGTATCTCACTCAATGGACAAATCTCAAGTGGCTGCCTAGTTCAACTCTGTTGTCTCCTGACAGCCTCCTGCACTCCTCCTTGCCATTCGCTGTTCAAAATCAATACCTTTGGCTGATTTGTGTTGCCCTGTCCAACACTGCCTAGGCCAGCAGTGCAGAGGCTGTTTCACATTATCATGCTGGTTCAGATCAATCGCCCCCCCACCCACAAACTGTAACACCTTCTTGGCCTTCCACAGCTCAGTTTCCACACTATTGCACTATGTCACTGAGACAGAAATCCTTGAAATAAAGGATTAAGGCAGGCTCTCTGGAGCATCTTGGGCTCAATTGTTTAGCAGTTGAGTTGCTGGACTCGTGAAATAGAGACTCAGAATCAAATCAGTTCAATTTCAGCTTCCATAAGCCATAAAAACTGGTATCACTTAAGTGACCTTGAGAATTTGTAAATACCCAATTGGTTGATTACTGTAACTTACAGGAAGGAAACCTGTCACACTTTCTCAGTCCCCTTTACCTATGACTCCAGTCCTTCATTAAAATGGTTTACTCTTATTACTCTCTGAACGAGGTTAGAAAGTTACTGGTCGTACCAACCGCTGCTTAAGTTGGAGATTCCTTGCTACCTTCTCAAGGCAAAAGTGCCTTTGATGAGGAACACTGACTTGAGATTAACAGTGGAATTGATCACTGCTGTTTAGAGACTGTTTCATTTGAATGTTTATATTTGTTTCACCAGTGAGTTTAACTTGTCACTCTGGGAGTGATTTAACTTGTGGCTCTGGGAGTGATTTGACTTGTTTCTCTGGGAGTGATTTAACTTGTCTCTGGGAGTGATTTAACTTGTCGCTGGGAGTGATTTAACTTGTCTCTGGGAGTGATTTAACCTGTCTCTGGGAGTGATTTAACTTGTCTCTCTGGGAGTGATTTAACTTGTCTCTGGGAGTGATTTAACTTGTCGCTGGGAGTGATTTAACTTGTCTCTTGGAGTGATTTAACTTGTCGCTCTGGGAGTGATTTAACTTGTCTCTGGGAGTGATTTAACTTGTGGCTCTGGGGGTGATTTAACTTGTCGCTGGGAGTGATTTAACTTGTCGCTCTGGTAGTGATTTAACTTGTCGCTGGGAGTGATTTAACTTGTCGCTGGGAGTGATTTAGCTTGTCTCTGGGGATGATTTAACTTGTCGCTGGGAGTGATTTAACTTGTCGCTGGGAGTGATTTAACTTGTTGCTCTGGGAGTGATTTAACTTGTCACTCTGGGGGTGATTTATAAATGCAATAATTGGTAATCTTCAGACTGGGTTGATGAAGTGTTATTGGCTTGTATACATGTGGCTTTGAATCAATCTGCTGATAACCATCCCATCAGTATGACCTTTGATGGTCATTCCAGATCTGAGTGAGTGTTTTGTCGAAGGAATGTCTGTCTTGTGGATGGTCTACCCTGGGTTGGGAGGCTAAAGATCAAATCCCATCCGCTCCAATAACATCTCTGAACAAGTTGATTAGGAAAAGGAAAGTCACTCAGCCCCTCAAGACTGTTCCAATAATCAATGGATTTGGATCACAACTGTACCTGTATCTCAACTCCACCTATCATCTTTGACTCCAAACCCTTGCTATCCAATACAAATCTATCAGTTCTGATCTCTTGAGTTAGAACATAGAACATAGAATAGTACAGCATAGTACAGGCCCTTCAGCCCAAAATGTTGTGCCGAGCATTTATCTTATCTAAGACCAACCTAATCTACACACCCCTCAATTTATTGCCATCCATGTGCTTGTCCAGCAGTCGCTTAAATGTCTCTGACTCTACTACCACTGCTAGCAGCGCATTGCACACACCCACCACTCTACCTCTGAACTCTCCCCATACCTTCCTCCAATCACCTTAAAATGATGGCCCCCCATGACGGCCATTTTGGACCTGGGGGAAAGTCTCTGGCTAAACACACTATCTATGCCTCTCATTACCTTGTACACCCGTACAACGTCACCACTCTTCCTTCTTCTCTCCTGTGTGAAAAGCCTGAGCTCTCTCAACCGCTCTTCATAAGACATGCCCTCCAATGCAGGCAGCATCCTGGTAAATCTCCTCTGCGTCCTCTCAAAAGCATCAACATCCGTCCTATAATGAGGCGACCAGAACTGGACCTGATATTCCAAGTGTGGTGGAACCAGTTCAGAAGAAGAGTTTATATTGGACTCTTCAAAAGACCTGTTGAGTTTCTCCGGCATTCTCTATGTTTGGTACAGAGCTATCAATGTCAGTTTTGACATTATCAATTGACTATCAGCTTCAACAATTTATTTTTTTTCAGGAAGACAGTTCCAGCTATTCACTACCACCTGAATGAGGAAATGCTTTTTCAAATCAGTCTGAAGAACCTAGTTCTAGTTTTAAAGTTACTGTCCATCCTTCGGGATCCTCGCCAGAGGAACCAATTGCCTCTATCTACCCTGTCAAATCCTCCATCATCTTAAACACTGGAATCACACCCTGGACAGATCACACCTGGAGTATTGTCTGTGGTGCTGATGATGCAGAAGAATTTGGAAGATGAAGAAGATCTGCCTGCACACAAAACTTTTCACTGTACTTAGGTACAGTCAAGTCAAGATATAAAAGTGCTGGAGAGGTCATAAAGACCGTTTCCAGCAATTTACAGGAATTACTCCAGGAATGCTTGGGTTTATTGGTCAGGAAGGGATTGGTCTTCCCCTGTGTCTAAAATATGAGGCTGTGGAGTGGAGTGATGAGTGGTTTTTATCCAGTGGACCCAAAGAGAATGTTTCCATTTGCGGGGGATAGCAGTATGTCAGGTTTTCATAAAATAGCCCACAAGAAATGAAACCTCTACATTTGAGAGAATTTTCTGTGAGAATATGGAAGTCGCCACCAAAGGGAGGGGTTGAAGTGAACCGATTGAATTTAGGGTGAAACCACTCAAGCGTAGGGAACAGATAGGGGATTGATATGCGGAGAGATGAGAGGAGACAGGAGTGGTACCCAAACACCAGCACGGGCTGTGTGGGCAGAATGGCCTGCGGTACGGTTCTGTGCCTTTTATCCCGGGTCAATCTCAGTTGTTTTGTTTTCTATTCTCGAGAGAATAAAGGCATAATACAAAATAAATGAGCTGACAGCAAGGATAGACTATCTCCGGATAGGGTGGGAGTGGAAGTGGGTTAATCATTGACCATTTCCTGGGAGTCTCCCACAGAGGAGCAGCAGCTGCAGAGGTCGCTGCTATCGGTGTCTGTCTCTCTCAGTTGTGTGTGTGGGATGGTAACTCCACCGGCAAGGCATCCAGTGAATCCCTGTCCAACGGGAAGGCGGGGAGACTAGATCCCTGTCCCTGCGTGTGCTCACACAGCACAGCCCGCTCTGTTCCCCAACACCAGTCTCACAGCGGACAGCGTGCAGCAGGTAAGCCCCTCTGCTTGATATTAACAGGGAGGGAGAGAGAGGAGGAGGTGGGGAGTAAAACATCAGTTAATGGCCAAGCACCTTTCATCGAGAAATGGGATTTCAGCAGCAGTGGAGTTTGGATTCGCCGTGGATTTGCCTGAACGTGACATTCAGCAACAGGGACTCGGATTGTAAACTGACCGCCTGTAATTCGGGATAAATGTTTCTGAGATGTTGCATTCGGGGCTGGTGTCGGGTGTGTGGGGAGGGGGTCGCTTATGTGAGGGTCGGATTGTCAAGGTTCTAGGAATTTCGACATGAAGTCTAGCCGTGATTATTCCACCGTCTTTGCCCTCTGTTCGAGATGACATGTTTAATCTTATATTCAGTTCAGAGTCACCCCCCCAACTGCTCTAAAAGGGTGTTGTCTGGAACACGCGGTGTAAACAAGGGTTCTCTCTGCATCTGGACATAATTAATAAAACAAGAATGTGTGCTGCTCCGGATCACGTCTTGCCCCTTTGTCTGTCTGTGTGTGTGTATAATTCTCTCTCTCTATCTTCCCCCATCTCTCTGTGTACGTGCCTGGGTGCTGGGTGTGAGGTGGGGACCCCAGGGTTTGCCACTGAGTTAGTCAGACCTGGTGCCCCTCACGTTGCCCCTGGAACAGATTCTCATTGTGTTGATCTCCCGTTTCATTGAAGATCAAGCGATTTTTCCACCTCCTCCCCCTCTCTGTTGACAACCTGTTCCCTTTTCTTTACCAATAGCCTTCCTCGCTCAGCCCCATTTTCCTCCCCCTCCCAATACAAGATGTGTCTTGAATGAATAATAAGACAACACGAGATTTTTCATCTCCTTGATTTGGAAAATATGGCATGTCAGGAGGGGAACAATGTCACCATATTGCCCTCTCTCAGTATGACGTGCGTGTTTTGAAGTATTTCTTGATGTTTGTCAGGTGCTGAGGGTCTGTATTTTGGGGGAGGTTGAACATATTTTCACTGGAGTGACCTGGTGTCATTGAGGACCCCAGTGGGAAAGCTTTTACAATGCATTAATTCCAGACTAGGATTAATGTCTACTTTCAGGGTTTAATATCCATCAGTGTCTAGCTGAGAGTGCGCATTGCTGAGAATGAGAGAATTTCCACAGGATGTGTAATGTTGATTGTAAAAAATGAGTGAATATATTTTATTAGCACACCTTTGAAGATCGATTCACAGTTTTTGAACTGAAAAGGCTGGAGTGGTTTTCCCAGGTGCTTTTTGAGCAGATTGTAAGATTAGTTCAACAGGCAAATTGGATGCTGGAAATTTCAGCTTCAGCCCCTCACACTTAACCTTCAGTCTACTCCACTCCCCCCACTCCACCCTATGCCCTTCCTTGGTGGCCCTGTTACTGTCCCTGGGTTCTGCAGAGTGCAATGTTCCCCTGTACTGCTGCACAGTCACAAGCTCTCACCCCTCCCTCCCTCCCTCTCCACATCAACAACAAAATATCTCCATACCTACACACCCAAAATAACTGTCCTCATGAAACAGTCCCAGATGCAACCTGGGATTAAGGTACAGTGTAAAGCTCTGTCTATTCTTTTACCTACACAGTCTCCAACAAATACTGTCAGGACATGTGCAGCATGTTAGATACAGAGTAAAGCTCCTTCTATACTATCCCCATCAAACATTTCCAGGGCAAGGACAGTGTGGGGTCAGATCCACAGTACATCTCCTCTAATTCTTTTAGACTGAAAGTAAATCTCCTTCTACACTGTCCCCATTGAACACTCCCCGGACAAGTAGCCTGGGATTAAATACAGAGTAAATCCCATTCTACACTGTCCCCATTGAACACTCCCAGGACAAGTAGCCTGGGATTAAATACAGAGTAAATCTCCTTCTACACTGTCCCCATTGAACACTCCCAGGACAAGTAGCCTGAGATTAAATACAGAGTAAATCTCCTTCCACACTGTCCCCATTGAACACTCCCAGGACAGGTAGCCTGAGATTAAATACAGAGTAAATCTCCTTCTACACTGTCCCCATTGAACACTCCCAGGACAGGTAGCCTGGGATTAAATACAGAGTAAATCTCATTCTACACTGTCCCCATCGAACACTCCCAGGACAGGTATAGTCTGGGTTTATATACAGAGTAAATCTCATTCTACACTGTCCCCATTAAACAGTCCCAGGACAGGTATAGTCTGACTTTATATACAGAGTTAAGCTTTCTCTATTCTTTGAGAGTAAAGCTCCCATTACTCTCTTAAACTGAAAGTAAAGAATTTTCTACTCTTTTAAACTGAGAGTAAAGCTCCCTTGGCAATGTTCCCATCAAACACCCCCAGGCCAGGGACAGCATGAAGTTGGATGCATTTTCTCTGTACAGAAGCCATCAAACACCCCCAGGGTCAGGTACAGTACGGGGTTAGGTGCAGACTAAACCTTCCCTATCTCTTTTGAAATGAATGTCAAACCCTCAGCACCACACTTTTCGACTCTGGTTCGCAGCATTTGCAGTCTTCACTTTCTCCTAATCACTCTCCACTGTCCCCATCCTATACTCCCAGAACAGGGACAACATGGGGTGAGATTCAAGGACCTTTTAGTCTATCCAACAAGTTTGAATTTTAATTTTTTAAAATTTATTCAGCATTTATTACCCATCACTATTTTCCACAGTAGGTTTTGAGTGTCAGATATCAGTTCAGGTGTGTTCTGAGATATATAGTTCAGGCCAGATGCCAGAAAATATTGATTTACGCCAAAGGTGATCGATAGCTGGAATGGGTTTGCAGATGTGGAACTTGATGTTAGGACACTGTCAGACAGAGATTAATAAGGAGCAAGTTCAGCCTGGAGTTGTGGAAATATCAAGGGATTTAGAATTTCATTTCCCTTGTCGGCTAATTCTCATGGCTGATCTGAATGGTTTTGACAATTAGAGAGATAAGGTGTTCCTTCAGAATCATGAATCAGTTCACACACACACACACACACGAAGAGAGACTGCTGTAAGGTGATGGAGGGCTGCCTTAGCTTTCACTGAGTCCTCTTTACTAGACATTTCAGAGGGACTTTAAGGGTAAGCCAATTACATTTAGACCAAACTGTTAAGGAAAGATTTACGAGGATGTTGCCAGGGTTGGAGGGTTTGGGCTATAGGGAGAGGCTGAACAGGCTGGGGCTGTTTTCTCAGGAGCATTGGAGGCTGAGGGATGACCTTATAGAGATTTATAAAATCATAAGGAGCATGGATGGGGTAAATAGACAAGGTTTTTCCCTGGGGTGGGGGTATCCAGAACTGGAGGGCATAGGTTTAAGGTCAGGGGAAAGATTCAAAAAGGACCTAAGTGCAACTTTTTCACACGGAGGGTGGTGTGTTATGAAATGAGCTGCCAGAGGATGTGGTGGAGATGGGTACAATAACAGCATTTAAAAGGCATCTGGATGGATATATGAATAGGAAGGGTTTGGTGGGATATCGACCAAATGCTGCAAATGGGAATAGATTTATTTAGGATCTCTGGTCAGCATGGATAAGTTGGACCAAAGGTAATGTTTCCGTGCTGGACATCTCTATGACTCTATGACAACAGATTTAATTCCCCAAAGGGCACCATTAAACTAGATAAGTTTTCCCAACCATTCAATAGTTTCATGGTTGTCATTACCAAGACTAACTTTTTGTTCCAATGAACTGAATTTAAATGCGCATTATGATAGCAGTATTTGAAACTCCTGCCAATCAATCCTTAGACCCAAGCCTCTAGATTGCTGGATTGTTAAGTGAGCAACTGCTATCAACTGTCCAAACCTATTCAGTCAGGGTGCATACTTGTTTTTGGGTGAGCTGAAAAAGGAGTGTTTCCTCCCAGTTGCCTGATTTTGAAATCGGATTCTCATGTTAAGTGGAAAGTGATCCCACCCTTCCATTCACATTTTATATAAAAATATCATGCTGGCTACATAATCTATTTTTACCAGGATCAAGTTCTGGACTTGCAAGGTTTCTGTTACCAGTGCAGTTCAGTTCTGTTCTGCTAACATTTACAAACTCTGTACTGACATGTCTCCGAAAACCAAGGGCAAGTCATTTTCAGTAACCTGCTGGTGAGGCTAACACTTCCCCCTTCCCCAATCTTTCCGCTTGCCAATCTATATAAAGAATTGCAAACTGGCAAGACAAGGAGATTTGCCCAATACGATAGGGGGCACACTGTTCCTCCCCTGTACTCTGTTGTCCCTCATTACATTTGCACATGGATATCAGTGAGTTTAGGGGTGCGTAGGTTAAGTTATTATAACTTACATTAGGATTAAACCTCGGCACAACATCTTGGGTGAAAGGGCCTGTTCTGTGTTGTACCTTTCTATGTTCTGTGTTCTATAACCTGACTGTGTTAGAGAACTCAAGATTGCAGAGGGTAACAGGACTGTAGATTGCATCATAGCTTGGTTTAGCTCAGTTGGCTGGATGGCTGGTTTACAATGCAGAACAGTATGGGTTTAATTCCTGCACTGGCTGACATTACATTGAAGGGCTGTCCACTCATCTGAGATGTGGTGACCCTCAGGTTAAAGCACCACCACTTGTAAGTCTCTAATAAGAAAGTAACCTTAATGCCTGTTAAGACGTATAGCAACTTTGCAGCATGGTGGGACCCAAGTTCTGTTCCACCCTCAGGCGACCTATCTGTGTGGAGTTTGTACATTCTCCCCCTGTCTGCGTGGGTTTCCTCTGGATGCTCTGATTTCCTCCCACAGTCCAAAGATGTGCAGGTTAAATGGGCTGGCCATGCTAAATTGCCTAGTGTCCAAGATGTCCTGCAAGTGGATTGGCCATGGGAAGTGCAAGATTATAGGTTGGGATGTGGGGTCTCCTCTTTGGAGGGTTGATGTGGATTCAATGGGCCAAATGGCTGGCTTACACACTGTAGGGATTCATTGATTTACCTTTAGCTGAAAGACAATGTGCTATGAAACTTTAACCTTTAAAGCAGTCACAGATTCTGTAGAGTGTATTTAATTGATAAGTTAGACTTGATTTATAATCTTTGATGTTTAAAAAGCACCAAATCACTTCAAATGACCATGTTGTTCAACTTTTTAAAACTTGTTTTTCAAATCATTGGGTCCCATGAGAGAATTCTGTATCTTTAATTGCTCCAGTAGTGTTGGCTGTGGAATTTCCTTCCTAAGAGTAATAAGTGAGGATTCCTGATGAAGGGCTCTGGCCCGAAACGTCGAATTTCCTGTTCCTTGGATGCTGCCTAACCTGCTGTGCTTTAACCAGCAACACATTTTCAATTTCCTCCCTAAACCTGGTCCCTGTCTGGAAACTACCAATATGACCATTTGACCATGGTGTTGTGGTGTGGTGGCTCAGTGGCTAGCACTGCTGCCTCACAGTGCCAGGGACCCAGGTTCCAATCTTGCCTCAGGCGACTGTTTGTGTGAAGTTTGTGCATTCTCCCCGTGTCTGTATGGGTTTCTTCTGGGTGCTCTGGTTTCTTTCCAAAGACATGCAGGTTAGGTGAATTGGCCATGCTAAATTGCACATAGTGTTTAGGGATGTGTAGGTTAGGTGCGTTAGTTAGAGGTAAATGTCAAGTAATAGGGTAGGGGAATGGGTAGCTTACTCTTCAGGGGGTTGGTGTGGACTGGTTGGGCCAAATGGCCTGTTTCCAAACTGTAGGAATTCTATGATCTTAATATCTGCCCTTATGTTTAGTTTTGCTTTCTAATGCTCCTATGATGCACCTGTAGATGTTTTATTATTGTTCAAGATGCTTTAGAAATACAAGTTACTTTTTGGTATTGATAGGATGTGGGTGTCACTGACTGGCCCCAGCATTTAGTGCTCCTACTAATTGCCCAGGGGGCAGTTAAGAATCAACCATGTTGCTGTGGGTCTGCAGTCACATGTAGGCCAGACCAGGTAAGGATAGCAGATTTCTTTCCTTAAGGGACTTTAGTGAAGCAGGAGGGATTTTTCAGGAATGGAAGAGGGGACACGGTGGTATAGAGACAACATCACTAGATTGGTAACCTGGACACCCAGGCTAATGCTGTGGTGACACTCCCCTATGATGGCAGATGATGAAATTTAAACTCATTTAGTAAAGTCTTGAATTAAAAACTAGTTTAATGGTTACCACTGATTTAAAAAAAATCTGGTTTGCTACATTCCTTTAAGAGAAGGAAAATTTACATCCTTACATGTGACTCCAGGTGTGGCAGATGTTAACCTACCCTCTGTCTTGGCCAACACTTAATTCAGGACAATAAAGGTTGGACAATCAATGCTGGCCTGACCGGTGATGCCCCAGTGCTAGAAAACAATAAAGAAAAAAAATATATAAAATGCACATTTTTCTCGGTTCCTTCATTCGTAAAGGTAATGTGCAGTCCAGCGTTACAAATTGGCAATAAATCAGTGCTTGGCAGGAGTGAGCAAAGTAAGTCTGACAATGTTTTATAAGGTCATTATAGGGCTGAAGGAGTGAGGTAATGTGCCACTTTATAAATCATGGATGTAACTGCACTTAAACTAATGTGCATACTTCTCTTTGCCACTGTACTAACGCGGATAATGCAGTTACTAAAAGGATCACAAGCAAGAGCAGTCAGAGTAATTGAAGGAATGGAGGGATCCATTGGTTTGAAGGAGTAATTATCGTCCAGCAGGGGACCCTTGATAGTGACCTAGTTTAGTTAACATCCCCTCTCCCTAAGACCAATAGCTTGTATTTGTCTAACCTCTTCAACATAGTAATATTTTCTAAGGAGCCTCACTAGAGCACTATTAAGCAAAATTTGACACGGAGCCACACAAGGAGATATTCAAGCAGGTGACTGAAATCATGCTCAAAGTGGTTGATTTTGTCTGTTCTTGATGCAAAGTC
This sequence comes from Hemiscyllium ocellatum, assembly GCF_020745735.1. Classification (NCBI taxonomy): domain Eukaryota; kingdom Metazoa; phylum Chordata; class Chondrichthyes; order Orectolobiformes; family Hemiscylliidae; genus Hemiscyllium; species Hemiscyllium ocellatum. The sequence continues at coordinate 50,687,429 of NC_083429.1, forward strand.
GCAGGGTCTGAAATATGAAATCCATATATTGCTCTACAGATGCTGCATCGCTTGCTTAGTACTTTGAGGCTTCATTTCAGATTTCCAACATCCATTTTATTTTGCTTCAGGTTAAACTGCCACCAGTTGTAAGCCTCTAATAAGAGAGTAACCCTGTGGTCTGAAAAGACTATGGCACATTTAGCTTGAAGACAATGTGCTATGATATTTTCAGATGTCACATGACACCAGGTTATAGTCCAACAGGTTTATTTGAAATCACAAGCTTTCGGAGCGCTGCCCCTTTATCAGGTGAACCTCCACTCAGGTGAAGCTCTGGGAGCTTATGATTTCATATTAGTTAGACTATAACCTGGTGTCATGTGGCTTCTGGCTTTGTCTACCCTAGTCCAACACTGATACATAGAACATAGAACATAGAAAAATACAGCACAGTACAGGCCCTTCGGCCCTCGATGTTGCGCCGATCCAGCCCCACCTAACCTACACTAGCCCACTTTCCTCCATATGCCTATCCAATGCCCGTTTAAATGCCCATAAAGAGGGAGAGTCCACCACTGTTACTGGCAGGGCATTCCATGAACTCACAACTCGCTGTAAAGAATCTACCCCTAACATCAGTCCTATACCTACCACCCCTTAATTTAAAGCTATGTCCCCTCGTAATATCTGACTCCATATGTGGAAAAAGGTTCTCATGGTCAACCCTATCTAAACCCCTAATCATCTTGTAATATGGACACCTCCATATCAATGATAGTTTAACCCTTAAAATACTAACAAAACAGCAAGGAGCTACATAAACGAGCAGAGAGGGTTACAGAAGATTATAGATTGATGAAAATCATAGATTTGACAAATCCGTAAAATTGGAAGTGTTTGAGGTCCTCAGAGGACTGTAGAGCTGGAGGAGGTTATGGAAACGAAACCATGAAGAGATTTGAAAATGGGGATGAGAATTTCTGTGGTCAAGCATTGCTACACAGGAGAGCAGTGCAGGTCAGCAAGTGAAGCAGTGACTGGGACTTAACAGCAGTTTGAGAAGGTGAGAGACAGCCTGCTCTCTGTCCCAGCGGAGATTCCCAGCTGAGACATTGAGCCCCCGTTACTCTAAAGACACAGAGAATACAAAAACACTTGGTTTCATTTTGAAATGTGCTTCGTTACATTATGCTAAAAACAGGTTCCGATTCCATTTTGGGGCTTGGTATTGTATCTGTGAAAGCATTGGATGAATTTGGTTGCAAAGAAATGTATCACTAATTGACAATCAGAACAGGTGAACACCTAATGGAAGCTTGTTTCTGAGAGCTAGTAAAAGGATTCCAATATCTTATCTTTTTGCATTCTCCATTCCTGCTCCACTCCAGACCAGAGTCTGCAGTGAACAGACAGCAAGGTTACTGCAATGACACTGGATCTTTCACTCGCAGACGCTGGAATGAAATGATTTGCTAATTCAAGCACTAAGTCTTTTTTATTGTTTTAATTCTACATTTGTGAAGGGCAATAAAATTCAATAGATATATGGTTCAGTGATGTTGCAAATTGTCTAGACAGTCAGCATTTTCTATTAAACCATAGAGATAGTACTAATATCATGCATTTCAGTAACCACTTGCAGCTCGACAACCCTCCAAGGTCTGTGTGCTGGCCCAGTTCTGCTCACTTGTCCTGACTGTAAGTTGCTTAACCATTGATGGCTGTGGCTCCTGCTGCCAAATCCCTCATGTTCTGGAATGTTCTTCCCTGAACCTCTCTACCTCTCTTATCCATTAAGACAATCTTCAAACTTTTCTCCAATCAAGATTTTGATATCAAAATATCCTACTGTGGGTTTGTTTCAAATTTGCTTTGTTAATGTTCCTTTGAAGCAGCCTGGGACGATTAACTATGAAAGGATGCTAAATGTAAGTCATTTTGTTAAAACCTACTTCTTAATAATCTCCCTCATTAAAAGCACTGCTTCTTCAGCTGTCAGCTTGGCTCAGTAAGTGCCGCTGAGTCAGAAAGTCATGGGTTTGATTCCCACTTCAGTGCAAAGTCAAAAAAATCTGTGAAATGTGATAAAATACATCTCATTTTCCTCATAATCAGATTAGAATGGGGGAGGCTGGTGATGAGGAGGTATTGTAACTGGACTAGCAACCCAGAATCCCAAGCTAATACTTGAGGGACATGTTTACAAAGTTCACCATAGCAACTGATGGAATTTAAAATTCAACTAGTAATTCTGGAATTGCAAAATAGTCTCAGTAACTATAGTGATTGGAGCGAGGTAAGCCAGGTGTACCTCAAAGAATATGAGTTCCCTGATTGAGGCTGTTAATCTGGTCCAAGCAGGGAGCCCTGGCTGGCAGATAAATAGGTGTGTCAGGGGTTCTGCTCACTCTAAGAGCCAGCTCTGAGCTAGCTAGGTCAGTGTCATGTACTGTGCGCACGTAAATAAAGGGTTACTAACCTCCATGGAGTTATTTCCATAACTGTGACTGTAAAACTACCATTGACTCTTGCAAAATCCCACCTAATGTCCTTCAGAACAGGACATCTGCCAGCCTCCTCTGGTCTGACGTAGATGCGATTCCAGACCCAAAGCAATGTGGTTGATTCATGACTGTCCTCTGAAATGGCCTAGCAAGCCACTTAGTTCAAGGGCAATAAAGAACAGGCAATAAATGCTGGCTTTGCCAGCATCCAGTGAAAAATAAATAAATGAAATAATTAGATATTATTGTCATGACAGGAACAAAATATGGACTGCCAATTTTCTGCTTCCATCATGTGATTTTTATCCCCAAGGCCCTCGTGGACTACAATGGTTTGTAAAAGGTAGAAACATAGATCTAAAATGCTGCAATGATCTTCTGAGCACAGATTGAGGCATGTTCAGGAACCTATCGTGCAATAAATGAAGCCATCGGAAGTAAAATTTACCATTTTATCAAAATGCATAGCAACCGGCGAATTGAGTCAAGGGCCAAGAAAATTGTATGTTCTGTTTTAATTTACACAAGAGAAGCTGTTCATTTTGGAAATGAAAGAGTTTCCTGCAACCATGCAGCCACGTGCAGGTCTGGTCGCCTCACTTTAGGAAAGATGTGGAAGCTTTGGAGAGGGTGCAGAGGAGATTTACCAGGCTGTTGCCTGGAATGGAGAATAGGTCGTACGAGGATAGGTTGAGAGTGCTAGGCATTTTTTCATTGGAATGGCGAAGGATGAGGGGTGACTTGATAGAGGTTTATAAGATGATCAGGGGAATAGATAGAGTAGACAGTCAGAGACTTTTTCCCCGGGTACAACAAGGGGACATAAATTTAAGGTGAAGGGTGGAAGGTATAGGGGGGATGTCAGGGGTAGGTTCTTTACCCAGAGAGTGGTGGGGGCATGGAATGCGCTGCCTGTGGGAGTGGCAGAGTCAGAATCATTGGTGACCTTTAAGCAGCAATTGGATAGGTACATGGATAGATGCTTAAGCTAGGACAAATGTTCAGCACAATATCATGGGCCGAAGGGCCTGTTCTGTGCTGTATTGTTCTATGTTCTATGTTAAAGATAATGAAGAAGGATTTGGGATTACACAAATGAACTGTATTTCAGTGACAGTTTGCCAGAGGAGTATACAGAGAGAGAAAAAAATGGTTTAGTAACAACATGGACTGGAAAATTCTGTCATTCTCCCTGTTTTTCCCCATTCGCACAAAACTCTGCAGTGGTGATAGAACTGACAGCGAAACATCAACTCACTAAAAACCCAATGATTCAACACATTTCCTGACTGCTGAGGATACGAGACATCAACTGAACAGCCTTGGGCTCATGCTCGACTGTAACAACTCAAGACTTCTTGAGAACTTTTAAAACTGAATATTCTCTATCTTCCGACTGAATTAGCCCCATCCTTTTTAAACTTTCTATCTGTGTTTGATGTATTTTTATTATTTTTCTTGGTAAGTTGTAAAATTCCTCTTTGTTTTAATCAAGGAAATCTTGTAACTGACACCTTAACTTTGGTTAATGATTGTGTTTTAATTAAGATGTGATTTAACTGTGGGCTGAAAAAAAATTAAAACCTCTGTGACCGATCAGTTTGGTTAAAAAGATAGGAGCCAACTCACCCCTTCTCATCTGGTAACACTGTATTTTTGTTCAAAGATTTTGGACATGGTGTCTCATCAATGGTCAGGTGAGCACAATGCCCCGGAGGTGAGGGAACCCACATGCTTAATGCATTCTTGTCCCATGTTTGTATGCTTCATTCCTTCTCCCTTCCACACCAGGCTGGTCAGTCCAGACCAGTGTGGCCTGGTTAAATCTTCCATTGGACCCTTCCTTATAGGTGGCCTATTTATTGATTGGGTCAGCGGACATTGCTGATTTTAATCTACACTCTGTGACAGACAGGACAGAGAAGGCACTAGTTCTAGTGTGCATGTGCATCAGCCAGCACTTGGTCTGAAGTATCACTTTTATTCTATTCATTTGCCAGTTTTATTTGCTTCAGGATCTGCAGTACAGAAAGCATTTGCACAGGGACTGTCTGAAATAAGACAATGCTGTTGATCAGCCAGGTGTCAAGCGTGTCTAGGATGGTTGAATAGACTACAACCAACTGGACATTAAGCTGAGTGATATTACAGAACAAATCAATAACCTGCTTAAGGACTAGAGCCAGGAATTCTACCAAACTGATAGTGCGTGTCTAATGTCGAAAATATCCTCCGCCCTTGAATTAATACCATTTTCCTTCGCATGGATAAAAGCAATAAATGTTAGCAATTCTTTGGAATTATCCTTTATCTTAAATCCATCAAAGACTCTAGCTTTGGTCTGTGTAATGATCCTGCCTTCAGCTTTGTGCATTACTTTTTGGCACTTGCTGTGTTCTTGTTATCAGCATTTCTGCAGCATCAGCATGTGACTTCAACACAAGAAATTACATAGTAAAACCTCGACAAGTCCAGGAGTGTGAAGGAATACAGTCCGCACATCTGGAGAGATGCAGCTCACATCAATACTCAAGAAGCTTGACACCATCCAAGACAAAGCAACCTACTTCATTGGCACCATATCCACCACCTTCAACATTCACATCCCCCTCCACTGGCACACAGTGGCAGCAGTGAGGCCCACCTACAAGATCCAAAATGGAGGATCCTTGACAACACCTTCCAAACCCATGACTTCTAGCACCTAGAAGGACAAGGGTAATGGGTACATGGGAGCATCACCAGCAAGTTCCCCACTGCATCCCACACAATCATGACTTGGAAATATACCATCATACAACTTCACCACTGATGCTGGGTCAAGATTCTTATGAGCTCCCAAACAACTTAAAGAATTCCCTCCTCAACAACATGATGTGTGGTATTTAGGTGACATAGCCTGCAGCAGTTCAAGAGGGCAGCTCCACACCATCACTTTAAGGGCAATTGGGGATGGGCAATAAATGCTGTCCCAGCCAGTGACACCCACATCCCATGAGTGACTAAATAAACGAATCAATGGTTGAAAGTCTTAGATATGAAAGAAACCAGCAGATAGGAAACTCTTTGAAAACAAATATCAGTTTGTCTTCATCAACTCCATCTGGACCAGGACATTTATTTTTTGGCTCTGCAATTCAGGAAGGATGTATTAGCTTTGAATATTCACTAAAGTGACACTATAAATAAAACTGTTAAATGATATGAACAAGTTGCATAGAATATTTTCCTATTCCCTTGAGTTAGATGGTTGAAGTGGTGATCTAATTGAGGTCTTTATAACGATATTAAGGCATTAAACATGGTGGGTCCAGAGAAGTTATTTTCTCTGGAGGTTTCCTGACTAAAAATTAAAATTCCTGTGTTAAAATTAGAGCCGGGCCATTCAGAGATAAAACGGGCGGCACGGTGGCACAGTGGTTAGCACTGCTGCCTCACAGCGCCTGAGACCCGGGTTCAATTCCCGCCTCAGGCAACTGACTGTGTGGAGTTTGCACGTTCTCCCTGTGTCTGCGTGGGTTTCCTCCGGGTGCTCCGGTTTCCTCCCACGGTCCAAAGATGTGCGGGTCAGGTGAATTGGCCATGCTAAATTGCCCGTAGTGTTAGGTAAGGGGTAAATGTAGGGGTATGGGTGGGTTATGCTTCGGCGGGTTGGTGTGGACTTGTTGGGCCGAAGGGCCTGTTTCCACACTGTATGTAATCTAAAAAAAAAAAAAAACTTCCTCACGTGAAGGTGAATGAAAATAGTTCACTCTAAAATGATTATAGATTCTGGGATGTGTTGCTGGTCAAAGCACAGCAGGCCAGGCAGCATCTCAGGAATAGAGAATTCGACATTTCGAGCATAAGCCCTTCATCAGGAATAAGAGAGAGAGAGAGCCAAGCAGGCTAAGATAAAGGGTAGGGAGGAGGGACTAGGGGGAGGGGCGATGGAGGTGGGATAGGTGGAAGGAGGTCAAGGTACAAACCCACCTCCATCGCCCCTCCCCCTAGTCCCTCCTCCCTACCCTTTATCTTAGCCTGCTTGGCTCTCTCTCTCTCTTATTCCTGATGAAGGGCTTATGCTCGAAACGTCGAATTCTCTATTCCTGAGATGCGGCCTGGCCTGCTGTGCTTTGACCAGCAACACATTTGCAGCTGTGATCTCCAGCATCTGCAGACCTCATTTTTTACTTATAGATTCTGGGAGTCAACTGCAATCTTCAAGAATGTAAGCAACTGATTTTTTGTTTGTTCAGTTGAAGTTATAAAGTCGTAGAGTTGTACAGCATGGTAACAAACCTTTCGGTCAAACTAGTCCACAATGACCATGTTCCCAAACTGACCCATATCCCTCCAAACCTTTCCTATTCATGTACATCTTTTAAGCATCACTGTACTCGCAGTCACCACTTTCTCTGGCAGTTTGTTCCACACACTAACCATTCTGTGTGTAAAAAATGTTGCTCCTTTGTGTCCTTTTTAAATCTGTCTCTCCTCATCTCAAAAATATGCCCCAAGTTTTGAACCTCTCCACCCTAGGGTAAATACTTTTGCTCGTCACCTTATCCACGCCTCTCATAATTTTATATACCTCAATAAGGTCACCCCTCAACCTCCTTCACTCTGGTGAAAAAGTCTCAGCCTGTTTTTATTATTCAAACCCTCCATTCCCAGTAACATCCTGATAAGTTTTTTTCTGCCCCCTCTCCAGTTTAATAATATCCTTCCAGTAACTGGACGACCAGGACTGCACACTGTACTCCAGAAGAGGCCTCACCAGCATCCTATACAACCTCAACATGATGTCCCAACTGGCACGTAAATTTACACAAACACAGACACAAACACTTCAACACTCTTTCCTCTTTTAAGACACTGTTTAAGTTGAACTTCTTGGTCTGCCTCAGGCAACTGTCTGTGTGCAGTTGGCACATTCTCCCCGTGTCTGCATGGGTTTCCTCCGGATTCTCCGGTTTCTCCCACAATCCAAAAGATGTGCAGGTCAGGTGAATTGGCCATGATAAATTGCCCGTGGTGATAGCCAGGGTAAATATAGGGTAGGGAAATGGGTCTGGGTTGGTTATGCTTTGGAGGGTCGGTATCGATTTGTTGGACTCAAGGCCTGTTTTCACACTGTAGGAAATCTAATCTAATCTAGTGCTTTTGCTCAGTGTGATTTCAAGTTAGAGAGAAAAGGCTGCGTTTGAGGTATGGATCAGTTTGAGCCAATTAAGTAGTAGGACAACTCAAAGGGCGGAATAACATTGTACACTTGAGTGGACTTTGAAGAAGAGAGAGTCTGGAGACTGATCTGATATTGCTGAGTGATTAGCTTTTACTAACCATCCTGTGTGGATATAGAAGGAGAAAGAAAGGACTGCAGATGCTGGAGATCAGAGCTGACAAACGTGGTGCTGGAAAAGCGCAGCAGGTCAGGCAGCATCCAAGGAGCAGGTGAATCGACGTTTCGGGCATGAGCCCTTCTTCAGGAATGAGGAAAGTGTGCCCAGCAGGCTAAGATAAAAGGTAGGGAGGAGGGACTTGGGGGAGGTGCGTTGGGAATGCGATAGGTGGAAGGAGGTCAAGGTGAGGGTGATAGGCCGGAGAGGTAGTGGGGGTGGAGAGGTCAGGAAGAAGATTGCAGGTTAGGAAGGTGGTACTGAGTTCGAGGGTTGGGACTGAGACTAGATGGGGGGAGGGGAAATGAGGAAACTGAAGAAATCTGAGTTCATCCCTTGTGGTTGGAGGGTTCCCAGGCGGAAGATGAGGCGCTCTTCCTCCAGCCGTTGTGTTGTTATGTTCTGGCAATGGAGGAGTCCAAGGACCTGCATGTCCTTGGTGGAGTGGGAAGGGGGGTTAAAGTGTTGAGCCACGGGGTGGTTGGGTTGGTTGGTCCGGGTGTCCCAGAGGTGTTCTCTGAAACGTTCCGCAAGTAGGCGACCTGTCTCCCCAATATAGAGGAGGGCCACATCAGGTGCAGCAGATGCAGTAAATGTTGTGTGTGGAGGTGCAGGTGAATTTGTGGTGGATATGGAAGGATCTCTTGGGGCCTTGGAAGGAAGTAAGGGGGGAGGTGTGGGCGCAAGTTTTGCATTTCCTCAGGGGAAGGTGCCAAGAGTGGAGGTTGGGTTGGTGGGGGGTGTGGACCTGACGAGGGAGTCGTGGAGGGAGTGGTCTTTCCGGAACGCTGATAGGGGAGAGGAGGGAAACATATCCCTGGTGGTGGGGTCCGTTTGGAGGTGGCGGAAATGACGAAGGATGATACGATGTATATGGAGGTTGGTGGGGTGGTAGGTGAGGACCAGTGGGGTTCTGTCCTGGTGGCGATTGGAGGATCGTGGATATGGTGGCGATTGTGGATATAGAGGCCATGAAATCCCTAGCAGCTGCTTTTCCTCCTGCTGTAACTTTGCAAGTGCATCGTAGTTAGGGGTAGGGAATTTAGTTTCAGCTACCCCTTGTTTGAGGTCATTCCTAGCAGAGTGGGACTGTCTCAGTAACTGAAACTTCTCCCCATTTGAAAGATCACATTAACCTGTTCCGATCGCCCTTTCAAACTGCGCATTCCAGATTACAACAAATACTTTCGCAAAATGTTTCTTCTCCCTATCTGCCTCTGGTTAGGCCCTTTGGTCTGTCAAGCTAATGATAGCACCCTGAAAAGCAAGTCTATTCCCCCACTAACCATGAAGTCCAAAGCGCTTGCTTTTCTCAAGTGGAGGCTAATTCCCTTTAGTCTGTATGTTTGTGTATATGTGTGAGAGACAGTGTCAGTGTGTGTGTGTCTGTGTTTGCGTGAGAGTGTCTATCTGTGTGTGTATGTGTGTGAGAGAGTGTCTGTATTCGAGAGTCCATGTCTGTGTGTGCGCGCATGAGAGAGTCTGTGTGTGTGTCCACATGAGACAGTCTGTGTCTGTGTGTGTGCGCATGCGATAAATGTGTCTGTATGCGTGTGTGCACAAGAAAGTCTGTGTGCACGTACGAGAGAGTGCCTGTGTTTGTTATATGTGTGAGAGACAATGTCAGTGTGTGTGTCTGTGTGTGCGTGAGTGTCAGTGTGTGTGTCTGTGTGTGCGTGAGAGTGTCAGTGTGTGTGTGTCTGTATGTGCATGAGAATGTCAGTGTGTGTGTGTGTGAGAGTGTCTGTGTGTGAGAGAGTGTCTGTGTGTGTGTGCATGCAAGAGAGTCTGTGTCTGTGTCTGTGTGTGCGTGAGAGTGTCTGTGTGTGAGAGAGCATCTGTGTATGTGTGCACGCACACAAGTATGCCTGTGTGAAAGCATCTGTGTGGTGTGTGAGAGAGACCGTGTTAATGTGTGAGAGAGCATCTGTGTGTGAGAGAGAGCATCTCTGTGTGTGTTTATGTGTGTGAGAGATAGATCCGTGTGTGTGAGAGAGAGCATCTGTATGTGTCTGTGTATGTGTGTGATAGAGAGGGTCTGTGTGTGTATGTATGTGATAGAGAGGGTCTGTGTGTGTGTTTGTGTGTATGTGTGTGTGTGAGAGAGAGCGCCTGTGTGTATATATTTGTGTGTGCGAGATGGTCTATGCGTGTTTGTATGAGAGAGAGCATCTGTGTGTGTGTCTGTATGTGTGAGAGAGCGTCTGTGTGTGTGTATGTGTGTGTGAGAGAGTGTGTTAATGTGTGTGAGAGAGCGTCTGTGTGTATATGTGTGTGAGAGAGAGCGTCTGTGTGTGTGTATATGTGTGTGTGTGTGCATGTGCGTGAGAGAGAGTGTCTGTGTGTGTTTGTATGTATGTGATAGAGAGAGTCTGTGTGTGTACACGGTGCCTGTGTGTGAGGAGAGGCTCTGTGTTTGTGTGCACGTGCATGAGAGTGAGGGTCCATGTGTTTGAGTCAGAGAATGTGTGAGAGAGAGAGAATATGTATGTCTATGTATCTGTCAATATGAGTTTCTATGTGAGTATGTTGGATTACGTATTTCTGTCTCAAACTGCCTCCATTTATAACTCACAGCACTGGCTGTTGAGGGAGAATATTGGGATTGGATACAAAGACTGTGTATTAACCAGCCCCACTGCCAGATGGCTCTGCACCAGAGATTTTACACAAACCGTGAAAATTAGGTTTGTGACAGGTGATTGACATATTGGAAATCAACAAGAAATACCAAAACTGGGAGAACAGCAATTTGATTTGTACCTGAAAATTCAACTGTTGGTGCTACTATGGCCGGGGTCAGGGCTGGGGGAGGGGGGTATTCGGTGAGGGGGAGGGAGACTGAGTTATTCTGGGAAAGGAGGGGAGAGGGGGGAGTGGGTTATTCTGGGGGAGGGGAAGGGGGCAGTGAGTTATTCTGGGTGGAGGGAAGGGGGGAGTGGGTTATTCTGGAAGAGAGGGGAGAATGGGTTATTCTGTGGGAAGGGGAGGGGTGAGTAGGTTATTCTGGAGGGGGAGGGGTGAGTGGGTTATTCTGGGGGGAGGGGAGAGGGGGAGTGGGGTACTTTGCGGTTATGGGAGAGGGGGAGTGGGTTATTCTAGGGGGGGCAGTGGGTTATTCTGAGCAGAGGGGAGAGGGAGGAGAGTGGGTTATTCTAAGGGGGTGAGTGGGTTATTCTGGGGGGGAGGAGGGGAGGGGGGAGTAAGGTATTTTGAGGGTAAGGGAGAAGGAGGAGTAGGATATTCTAGGTGGGAAGGGAGTGGGGAGAATGGGGTATTCTGGGGGGGAGGAGGGGGAGTGGGTTATTTTGCATTGATTATTTTTCATTTCAAAATTGAAATTCGTCTCTTGAATTTTGATTTCAGATGATGGGATTTAAATAAAATACAAAATAACCCAACTCTGTCTCTTGATGAACTGACAGTGTAGGATTAAGGCTTCACAAACAGCATTTCCTGATATGATCTCTGTTTTATATTTTGTCCTTTTACTGCCAATAGCTGGTGTCCTCCACCATCCTCCTGTGAGAGACTGTACTGTCACAACAGCAGGAAGCACAGCACGCAGGCAGCAATGTGCATTGTCACACAGAACGATTGTTTCCAGAGTTATATTCATTAAACATCATGTTCAGATTTTCGGCTGTAATGGAGGGGGCAGGGATGTCATCTTGTTTGTGCAGTTCGGCTCAGATCTCTGCCTTAGCATTGAACCTGTTTTGTCAGAAGCCTTGCCACACAGTGTGGTCCCCAGCTGTTACATTCAGAAAGATCCCTTTTACATCTACGATGGTTTAGAGCACAATCCTAGTTGCTTTGAGATGTCCAGTCACTGTAAGGGAGGCTGGATCCAGTCTTATATAGAGTATCTGTGGATATTAGGGTGTAAGTGAGAATATGGAATTGAGACTACAATCAGATCAGCCATGAATTTATTGAATTGAGGAACTGTAAGGACTTTTCCTGCTCCTTATTCAGTGATAATATGGTGCCAAATGATTTAATTTCCTTTTGCTCTTTTGCCACCTGTGATGTTAATAACATCAACCATCCATCTACAGAAGCAGATGGGCACACAGCAAATCAAGACTGTTGAGAAAGGGGCAGCTTCATGTCATGGCCTTGTGTTGATGGGCAAGGGTCAATCTAAGAGATTGGCAAGTTCTGCTACAAGGCTCAGTTGTCGTACGGTTTTTTTTCAATATTGGCCTTTGTTGTCAACTCATAAGCACCTGTCATGTCAGATGACTGCTGCAGATACTGGAGAGACTCAGCAGGTCTGGCAGCTTGTGTAGAGAGAAAAGCAGAGTTAATGTTTTGAACCTTCACAGTTCTGGAGAAGATTCAGACTGGACTCAAACCCATAGCTCTGGTTCTCCCTCCACAGATATTGAGTTGCCGCAGCACTCTCTAGACCTGTCTCACTTCACACGATCACTTTCAATACAATGTCTGAACAGGAGCATTCAAATCTGACGACAGCTTACCACATGAACCACATGAAATATGAGAACAGATGACCAAAACTTTGATTTTGGAGGTAGGTTTTAGCATGTGTCTTAAATATGGCAAGGTATGGAGAGGTTTAAGGAAGGTGTTTCAGAGTTTGAGGTCCAGGCACAGCTGCCCATGGGACAGTCAATTGCAAACTCCACTGTTTAACTGGCTACACAGCCACGATGGCGGTGGAGGGAGATGACCCCTTGCAGGATTCCAGTATCAGATGTTAGTCTTTTAATATTAAGGATTGTTAAGGGTCAATCGAAGATGAAAAACTGGGATTTGCTGTTTCTGGTTGGTTTCTGACCTTCATTCTCGCATCCACCCATCTACAATCTCACTGCCTCCACAAGGGTTGTTCAGTACATCCATCCTCATGGCTCTAGACTGCTCAAGGTGATTTGGATGGGATCATTTTATGCCTTCCAGTTTTTGATTTGATTTATTATTGTTACATGTACCTAAGTACAGTGAAAAGGTCTGTTTTGTGAACAATACAAGCAGATACAAAGACATACAGATCATAGGATGATTGAACAAAGTGAGACATACAGTGTTATGGCTGCACAGAAGGTGTACAAAAGCAAAATCAACATTAGATTTGAAATTTGAGAGGTCCATTCAGCATCATTATTTCCCCCTGACTGCAGTGTTTTTAATGCCGAGAGAGAGACATTTTTAAAGAAGAACTTTACTTGATTAATGTTGCTTTGAATTTTCCTCCCAAATGTTGCTTGTAGCAGTGTCCAGGAGATCAATTTCCATTACTTGAAGAGGCTAGGTCCTCCTGGAGGGATGGTTGCTCTATTAACGTGCCACAGACGAGGACTGACTATAATGGGGGCACTGAACTGAAGCAGCTTTATCATTGAATTAAAACTGGGCAGACAGCCAAATCATTTTTCTTGCGAAAAAGAAATTGATGGTGTCTTTGGAATATGCTGAGGAGCCTGTTCCATCACACAAAAATCACAGCGTTATAATTCAGTCCTTCAAATGCAGTCAAGTGAAGACATGAGGGTCTCACAGCCTAATCAGCCTTTTCATACACACAAATGGATTCTCATTGTAATTTCCTGCTGTGTGTTTGATGCTGCTTCTCTGTAATTTGAAATGTCCTTTTGCAAATGGAAAAAAAAGTGCCCAGAACATTCTAGAAAGCTATATTTTGCTAAGTAATAAGAGAAAGCACAATATAGGAAATTACACTGATGTGTGTGTTTATTTGACTTATTACAGTGATCCCGTCTGAAATAACTCCACAGGGGCCAGTATCTCATCACCAAATCACCATTTATTGACACTGATCCAGCTCCTGTAGCGCCAGCTCTGAGTGAACCGAACCTCTGACACTCTCGTTCACATCTGTCAGCCAGGGCTCCCTGATTACACCAGGTTAACAGCCCCAATCAGGGAACTCATATTCTGTGAGGTCCACTTGGCTGACCTTATTATAATCACTATGTCCTTCCCTCCCCGAGCCTGGGGACACAGGCTGGCTCTTCTTCTAGTAGCATCTCTTGAGGTGTTCTAGTACTGGGTCAGGTTCCTCCAACCCTCTGTCAGATATGGGCAGCGTGTAAAGCAAAGGAGTTTACATGTTACGTACAGAGCATCTCGGGATAAATTTACTGTCTTCTTTGATGCAGTGAGATCCGCTGTATCCATCTCAGGTTCTGAGGTCTTTTCAGGGCTAGACGGAGGGGAGGACCCTTGGGTTCCTGAGTCTTTCTGACTGTTCTGAGGAGTTGGGCATGTTTTGCTCGTGCACTGTTTGTGAGTTTGCAGCTTTCATATGGTTCATGTGCTTGTTCAGAACCAGCACACCAACCCGAACTTTATATGTCACTGAACCTGACCTTGTGTTGACCATGCCTCTTACCCATACAGGGCTATTCCCGTGGTTCTTACACTCACTTGGTCCCCTGTAGTAAACTGTCTCTCTCGCTTAGCGGAGTCTGGTGTCCAGCATTGGTATTCCTGATGGCATTTCGCCCTCCCCACCCCAGGTCTGGGAAAATCAGGTTTAACCTGCTGTGGAGACTCCTCCCCATTAGCCCCTCTGCTGGAGCTATCCTTGTGGTTGTGTGAGGGGTGGTCCTGTAATCAAACAGGAACTGGGGCAGTTTGGTATCAAGTGAAGCTGTAGGCTATTTCTTTAAGCTTACCTTCAAAGTTTGGGCTCCTCTTTGTTGTGGTTCTGTTCGCCGAGCTGGGAATTTGTGTTGCAAATGTTTCATCCCCTGTCTAGGTGACATCCTCAGTGCTTGGGAGCCTCCAGTGAAGCGCTTCTGTGATGTTTCCTCCGGCATTTATAGTGGTTTGTCTCTGCCGCTGCATCGAACAGCTGGAACTGACAACCGGAAGTGGCAGAGAGAAACTACTATAAATGCTGGAGGAAACATCACAGAAGCGCTTCATATGAGGCTCCCAAGCACTGAGGATGTCACCTAGACAGGGGATGAAACGTTTGCAACACAAATTCCTAGCTCGGCAAACAGAACCACAACAACGAGTACCCGAGCTACAAATCTTCTCACAAACTTTGGACTGCTCTTTCTGCCAGACCATTGGATGATGGATGGTATGGATTTGCCATTACATGTCAAATGCCATTTGACTTTAGGAAATACTCAAATTCCCCGGTGATAAACCATGGCCCAACATCAGTGACCAACACCTCTGGGAGGCCATGCATTGGAGAAGATGCATGTAGTTTTTCTAACATCATCCCTGTGTGTGACGAATGAACTCTATCCACATCCAACCACTTTGAGTGATTGATAAAGAATGATTAAGAGCGTCGAGCCCATGAAATGACCTGCATAGTCAATGGAACCAAGTCCTGGATTGACCCAGCCCACTCCCAGAGCTGCTGGTGGTAATTTTTGTCCTTGTTGGCACTCTGGGCACTGCCCCATCTATGTAGCTATGTCTGCATCATATCTGGGCCACCAGACATAACATCTCGCGAACATCTTCATTTTGGAAACCCCTGGAAGACGCTGGTGGGGTTCAGCCAGTATCTGGCAGGGTCCTTTGCTCAGGACAATCACTCTCACTCCCCATAATAATATGCCATGCTTTCCTGTGGTCTGGTCTCTCAAGGTTTAGAAGGTTTCAATTCTGGTTGTGATGGCCCTTTAGTTTCCCCATCACGACCAGCTGTTTCAGTTTTGCCAGGACTAGATCTTTCTGCGTCCAAAGTCTGATATTATCAGCTGTGACTGGAAGTGTGTCCAGAAAATTTAAAACCATTACAAACATTTCCAGTGGCGGTACCATTGGATGTGTATCTGCCAGTGTGTACCCACTTGATGTGAGAGTTGGGGTACCTTTGATCACCTTCACTTTAACTTCAAAGGGTACATGTATCCCATGTAGGTCACTTGGGATGCCTGAACACACATATTTTTCCCTTCTAAGACATACACCTGCCTGGGAGAAATGTCTAAGGACTATGTGCTCCATATCGGTCTTCCCTGTGATTAGCATGCCATCTAGATAAATGGTGACCTGGAGTGGACTTTGCGAAATATTCTCAACCATCCACTGTAGAAGGCAGTCTCGTTTATTGATACAAACCCTTATAGTTATTAATTGTAGGATGCACATAGCTCATAGAGTCGTAGGTAAGTACAACATGGAAACTGACCCTTCGGTCCAACTCGTCCATGCCGACCAGAAATCCCAACCCAATCTAGTCCCATCTGCCAGTACCCGGTCATGTCCCTCTAAACCCTTCTTATTCATACACCCATCCAGATACCTTTGAAATTGTACCAGCCACCACACTTCCTCTCGCAGCTCATTCCACACACATACCACCCACTGCATGAAAAAGTTGCTTTTTAGGTCTCTTTTGTACCTTTCATTTCTCACCCTAAACCTATGCCCTTGAGTTCTGGACTCCTCCAACCCAGGGAAGAGACTTTGCCTATTTACCCTATCCATGTCACTCATAATTTTATAAACCTCGATAAGCTAACCCTTCATCTTCCGACACTCCAGGGAAAACAGCCTCCCATTCCACAAACTGGACTGGTCTGTGTGGGTTCAATGGACCAAATGATCTGTTTCCACACTGCAGGGATTCTATGATTCTATATTGCACCACACACCATGAGTTCTTGCTTTGCATCATGACCTCTGGCATAACACTTTGTCAAACACCTTCTGGAAATCTGAGTACGGGACATATCCTTCGTCAAAAAAATCTACAATATGTTAGTGAAATTTGATTTTCCTTTCACAAAACCATTTTAACTCTGCCTGACTGAATTTTAATTTTCTAAGTGCCTCAATATTCCCTCCTTTCATATACGATTAAGTATTTTACCCATAACAAACGTTAAGCTAACTGCCGTGTCGTTTCCTGATTACTGACATTCTCCTTTCACAATCAGAGGGGTCACAAATATTATTTTCCAACCTGATGGGAATAAAGAGAGATTTTAGAAAATTGAAACCAATGCGTACTTTATTTCAGCAGCCACTTCTACTAAAACCTTCAGATTAAGTCCGTCAGAAGCTGGGGTTTTGAGTTCTACAGAGGCATTTAGTACACTTTACCCGGTGTGTATAATTGTTTTACATTATTATCAGAAGGTATTAACCCTTTATGTTACATTTCCCCTCAAGTCTTTGACCCTACCTATTACATGATGGTACATCTCATCATATCATTTACATTTCCTTATCACAAATTTTAAATACCTGTAAATTTTTTTAAATACCTGTAAATTATTTTTAAACACCTGTTTCAGGTTATTCTCCCGATTTTGCATCTAGCAGGTGCTGAATAATAATCTTTAATCTCGGGAGCATTAGCAACTTAAATTGGAATTTGTATGGGATGAGGCATTTCAAACCCATCTGCTAACTATCGCCAAATGTGGACCCACGGTGAGGGGTGGCAATGGTCTAGTGGTATTATTGTTGGACCCAGAAACCTGATTTCAAATCTCCCATGGAAGATGGTAGTATTTGGATTCAGTAAAAGTCTAAAGTCTAATGATGAGCATTGTTGGAAAAACCCATCTGGTTCTCTGATGCCCTGATGTAGACTTGGTTTGGTTTATGTAACCCCAGACCCACAGAAGTATTCATCTGTTATAGAATAATGCTCATAGATTATCTTTATTTGTGCAGTCAGTGATGAGCAATAAATGCTGACCTAGCTAGTGACTCCTACATCCTGTGAATGAGTCTTGCGTTAATTCAAATCACTTCCATGTGAGAATTAGGGATAGCAGTAGCCATTCAGCCCCTTGAGTCTCCTCTGCCATCCAGTAAGGTCATATCTGATCTAATTGTTGCCTCCCCACTCCATGTTGGCATCCACCCCTTAACTATTGATTCCTTTCGTAGTCTAGAATTCACCCACCACAAAGACTCTGCCTCCATTGTGCTGTGGGGTTGAGAGTTGCAAAGAGCTACAACCCTCAGAATTTGCTTTCGTGAGACCCGTTGAATCATCCAAAAACTACCAAAATGCTGCAGGCTCGGCCTATAACTCAGTCAAGGATAATTCACCTGTTCTGGAGATGCTTTAATTTTAAAATGCCAATATTTTATTTATTTTTTAGACACCATGGAAGCGTGCATGCTGGTTCTGTGCTGCGGACTTGTTCATCTGGCTGGTAAGTGAGAACTTCCGGTAAGTGCATGGTCTCTGCTTTAATTCGTCATTGTTGTGAGGACTCAGCACATGCCCCACCAGTTCAGGTTTCTATTTGCACAAAGAAATTTCCAAGCAGGTGGTCTCTGAGCACATGAACATTTACACAGCTCCCTTCGCCTGCACAACATCTCAATAATTACTGTCCAGGTTTCATTTCATAACATTGGCATTTACTAACATGGCTGTCACATCTCGAATCAGACTGTGGGCTCCCAAACACCGAGAGATAGAGCATTAGAGGGAGGGAGATAGAGCATTAGAGGGAGGGAGATAGAGCATTAGAGGGAGGGAGATAGAGCATTAGAGGAAGGGAGATAGAGCATTGGAGGGAGGGAGATAGAGCATTAGAGGAAGGGAGATAGAGCATTAGAGGGAGGGAGATAGAGCATTAGAGGGAGGGAGATAGAGCATTAGAGGAAGGGAGATAGAGCATTAGAGGGAGGGAGATAGAGCATTAGAGGGAGGGAGATAGAGCATTAGAGGGAGGGAGATAGAGCATTGGAGGGAGGGAGATAGAGCATTAGAGGAAGGGAGATAGAGCATTGGAGGGAGGGAGATAGAGCATTAGAGGAAGGGAGATAGAGCATTGGAGGGAGGGAGATAGCAGAGCTTGGGGGGGGGGAGATAGAGCATTAGAGGGAGATAGAGCGTTAGAGGGAGGGAGGTAGCAGAGTGTTGGAGGGAGGGAGATAGCAGAGTGTTGGAGGGAGGGAGATAGCAGAGCTTCAAAGGGAGGGCATTATTAGAGTGTTAGAGAGAGGGGTTCAAGGTATATCAGTCTGGGGTTGATTTGAGAATACCATCCGTTAGGTGAATAAATGTGAATCTACATTGTCCAACACAATATGAATTCTGAACTTGTAACACTGGATCAGATTAGTTTAACTGTGACACATTGTCACATTTGAATCCAACCCTCTGCTTATCTGTTTCTCTGTATGTCTTCACATTCCTCTTTCTCTATTTTTCTGTCTCCTACTCTCTTCTTTTGGCTACTCTGTATCTCTAGAGTCACACGTATCAGTTTTGGGCTTATGTCATTGGAAATATACCCAGCTCAACAAATGGCTTTACAAAGAGTTTTGAGTATTGTGGGTGCATTTCGGAGTATGGTACCTCCAGGTGTTTGTCTCTCTGTCTCTGTGATATCTCTGTCACTTTATATCTCTCCCTTCCTCTGGTTCAACATCATTTCAGTTTTGCTACAATGAATTGCGTCATGCACCAGTGAAATAGCCACTCAGTTCTAATGAGCTGACCCTTATGTAAGCATTTTTGATATTCTTTACATAATGACACACAGGTATGATGTCCTGTCTCTCTGCTTGTCTGTCTTTGGATAATTTCAGTAAATAAATTCAAGTAACACAATAATGGGCTTCTTCTAAAATGCACTCAGTCCTAATTTCATTGAAATCTAAGTACGTATCTATCATATCGAATAACGCTCATAGATTATCTCTGTTTTTAATTGAGTTTCTGCAAGGATTCCTTCTAAAATTAAATTCTGTTGAATTAAACTCACAATCTATGTTCAATTCTATTGATGATAACTGATGATTAATTCTGTTTCTTTTCCAGTTGCTGGCAATTCTACTAATATGGGTAAGTATTCTGTTAACTTTCACTGATTACATCTTGTGCCACACATCTCTCAAACCCTCCACAAGCAGGACGTAGCTGGGGAGGTGGGGGGTGTAGGTGTGGGGTTGAGAGAAATGTTCCTGTCTACTCGATGACCTGTGCCTGTTAACAAGGAGATCTCCTGTTCATTAATTTATGATGAAATAATATTTCAGTATTCTTGTGACATTGTCCTGATGAGTCCAAGAAAAAAATGTTTTCACAGCATGCATTTTATTCAGCAATACTCAAACTAGATCTAGTTAAGGAATGGGATGCTTTTCCAAATGCTGAAAGCTAGAAATCCAAAGATACATGAGCTGGGTTGAGAGGAGTGGAGGGTGTAATTGAGGAACATAGATCATTAAACTATCAGATGCAGGTACAGAAAATAATCAAGAAGGATTTGGAATGTTGGCTTTTATGTTGCAAGGCAGCTGTAGAGGGGGATAGAGTCGCTGGACAGATCACAGCAGGTCAATGCAGAGGAAAGACAAGTTGGTCCAGCTTTCTGCTGCTCTTACCCAGCCCGGGTATCCCTGAAAAGGCCATGCAGTGTTAACTGATTCACTTGGGGCTTGCTGTGTTGAGCGGGATCCAGTTTAGATTAGATTAGATTAGATTAGATTACTTATAGTGTGGAAACAGGCCCTTCGGCCCAACAAGTCCAGACCAACCAGCCGAAGCGCAACCCACCCATACCCCTACATTTACCCCTTACCTAACACTACGGGCAATTTAGCATGGCCAATTCACCTGACCCGCACATCTTTGGACTGTGGGAGGAAACCGGAGCACCCGGAGGAAACCCACACAGACACGGGGTTGGACTGCAGTGGATCATCATTCCCTGGAGCACCATGAGAAGACAAGTAGACCAGAGGAAATAGAAACAGGGGTAGGCCATTTAGCCCCACGAGCATGCTCCACCATTCAATATCATCACGGCTGCCTCACGGCCTCTTTCCTGCATTTGCCCCATAACCCTTGATTCCCTACTGATCAGCAATCTATCTTGAACAATAATATAACAAGGACTCTGGAACTCCTTGCCACAGAGAGCCATGGGGCCAAAGACTCACAAGCCTCTGAGAGAAGAAATTCCTCCTCATTTCAGTCTTAAATTGGCGCCCATTTATTCTGAGACTGTGGCCCCTGGTCCTAGACATTCCCGTGAGGGGAAACATCCTCTCAGCATTGACCCTTTCAGGATCCAATAGATTTCAATGAGATCACCTCCCATTCTTCTCCTCCCCAATGGGTAGAGTGCCAACAGGTTTAACCTTTGCTCATAAGCCAATGCCTCCATACCAGGCAGGGATCATCCTAATGAACCTTCTCTCAACTGCTTCCAATGAAATAATATCTTTTCTTATATAAGGGGACCAAAACTGCTCGCAGTGCTCCAGATATGGCTGCACCAGTACCTTGTATGGCTGCAGGAAGATTTCCTGACTCTTAAACTCCTACTCCTTTGAACTAAGGGCCAACATTTCACTAGCCTTCCTGATTACCTGCTCCTGGGTACTAGCTTTCTGTGTTTCATGTATAAAGACTGCTGGTCTCTTTGTGTTGCAGCTTTCTGCAGTTTTTCTCCATTTAAATAATATTCTGCTCCTTTGTTCTCTCTTCCAAAATGAACAATTTCACATTTTCCCACATTATCCTGTATTTGCCAACATTTTACCCATTTACTTAACCTATCAAATACTACTTTAATTTTGGGCTTGTTAAGGTTCCTTTGTGATTTTGCTTTTTATTTTGTTACAATTTTGTTACCAGCTCATAACTAGTTAAAAACTCAACACAGGGTTCAGAGTTGGTCCATATTTGCAGTGCTGGGCACCACATCTTGAGAAGAATATATTGGCCTTGGCGGGATTGTTTATTCTGGCAGCTCTGAACACATGAACTGACATTTTGTATTCTTTTCCTTGCATTCTACACCTGAAGAAAAAGATGAGTTTTATTACGGTGAGTAACTTGTTTATTTATTTCTCAGTCTGTTTAGCCAGAATGTTTGGTTCGCTGTCTTTCAGGTCCTGTTCCTGCATTTCTGCACTCGACTGGTTCCTCTGGAAGATTTCCATAACTTCTTCTTAATCAATTTTAAAATAATTGACCCTTAGTTATTTGCTTTCCCCCTTCCGTCTTAAATAATGGAACACAATTAGCAATTTTCCAACCCAGCAATTACTGAATATTGAAAATGTTGGATGTTTGGGATGACTGCATTTGTAATCTCCCTGTCTGCCTCTGGATTGGAAAGCACCAACTTTGTGATCAAGGATGGGAATTCTGACTGTAACTCCCAGATTGATCCTCATTTTAAGCTAATTCCACAGATTTAACACCTTCCCATTTTATGTTGAGTTTTAGCATCCTGTAGGAAAGTGAAGTTACCCTGATGGTGTTGGGAAGATGCCTTATTGTTTTTGTACCTCCTGGGTGCGCTCACGCTGTCGAGTTGTTCTGATCTGGACAGCACTGAGATTCATTATTTAAAGGGAAATAGACAAAAAGGGGTTTTGTTTGGTAGGGCCA
Source organism: Hemiscyllium ocellatum (assembly GCF_020745735.1). Taxonomy (NCBI): domain Eukaryota; kingdom Metazoa; phylum Chordata; class Chondrichthyes; order Orectolobiformes; family Hemiscylliidae; genus Hemiscyllium; species Hemiscyllium ocellatum. The sequence goes on from NC_083429.1 coordinate 50,709,646, forward strand.
TGGGACTAATTGAATATCTGAACTAATTAATAAGATTGCACAGACACAGTGGGCAGAATGGTCTCCTTTTTCACTGCATCATTCTACACCCACAGTCACATATATTTCCCCACAGCTCTTCTCCACCTGCAACACTCCCTTTCCTGATGAAGAGCTTATGGCCAAAACGTCGACTCTCCCGCTCCTCGGACGCTGCCTGACCAGCTGGGCTTATCCAGCGCCACCCTTTTTGACCCCCCCCCCACTTTACTGCATCTCCCACCCCACAATGCCTCACCCCTGCATGCCCTCTCTCCCCTCCGCTCCCTCCCTCTTCTCCCTCACCCTCTTGCTATACCTGCCACTCCCTTCCCCTCGACATCCCTTCCCCATCACAGCCTCTCTCCCACATCCCCTTCTCCCCTCACCCTGTCTCTCCCAAAATCCCTGCAACCCCTCACAGAGCCTTAACCCCTCTCCCCCAAACCGCTTCCCCCTCCCGTCATTTAATGGGCACTCACCTGGATTGTTATAGCGTTGAGCCAGTTGTTGTTGTGTTTACAGATTATGAGACTCTGCGGATTGGAGGCCTGGTCTTTGCTGTCATACTCTTTACTCTTGGGATCCTGCTGATCTTGAGTGAGTAGGATCCAATGATGCTCACACTAATCCGGTTGTAATTCTGTGTGACACATAATCCCTCACCTTGATCCTACAATCTCATAATTCTGTCCTTCCTTGCAGGTCGGAAATGTCGTTGTAGCTTCAATCAGAAGGCCAGGTAATGGCATAGAAGGAATGGAGAGGGTTGGAGTTGAGTAAAGGGGACACACACTGAGCCTGCCCTGAGAGGGCAGGACTCGGCTGCAATCAAAATGCATCAGAACATGTCCCAAGACAGGGACAGCAAAACGCTCCCAAGACAGGGACAGCATGGGGTTGGATGCATGATAAAGCTCCCTCCACCTCTAGCCAATGGTAGTAATGGAGCATCGACATGAGCTTATTTTGCATACAGGACTTTCATACAATGCAGAAATAAATCAAATACTTTGAATGAATGAATTTGATTTAATCCAACACAGTTTCACTGTGTCTGATCGTTTGCTTATGTACATGGCTGACTGTTTCCTCTGCCGTGGGGAGCACAGAACAAAGGAGTACTAAAGATAAAGTCAGGACTGTCTACAGGATTGCTGTTTTTTTAGAGAGAGAGAGAGAGAGAGAGAGAGAGGACTGGTGGTGGTTTCTCCTGATGGTCACCAGCCCTCAGGCGAGGGAATAGCTTCAGAAGGTGAGCTCACTCAGTGATGGGAATGAAACCCACATTGTTGGTATCACTCTGTATCACCAACCAGCCATCCAGCTAACTGAGTTAACCGACTAACCCCCTGGAAACAAGCACTGCCTTAAAGCTAAAGCTGGTTTATTTGGGGGTGATGTTAGAAACATTTCTTCCTCAGAAAACAAAGCAGAAATCTGGAGCATCCACCGACGAAATGCTGTGGATGTTGTACATGAAGGACAGAGATCTCACTGAAGGTAAGAGCAGCGAGGGACAGAAGATAAAAGGACAAAAACTGTCCCAATGATGTTTATCTTGGATTAAATCAAATTCATTCATTCAAAGTATTTGATTTATTTCCGCATTGTATGAAAGTCCTGTATGCAAGATATGTTCATGTCGATGCTCCATTATTACCATTGGCTAGAGGTGGAGGGAGCTTTACCATGCTGTCCCTGTCTTGAGAGTGTTTGATGGGAACCGTGTAGAAACAACTTTACTCTGTATCTAACCCTGGCTGTCCCTGTCCTGGGAATGTTTGATGTGGACAGTATAGAAAGAACTTTGCCCTGTATATAACCCCATGCAATCCCAGTCCTGTGAATGTTTGATGGAGATGGTGTAGAGAGAGCTTGATTCTCTGTCTAACCACATGCTGTCCTGAGAGTGGGAGTGCTGAATTTGACAACTTCACAATTGCAACAAATAAATATATTTTATAAAATGCAATGAATCCAGGGACAGTAGAACATGTCCCAAGGCAGGGACAGCATGGGGTTGGATGCATGATAAAGCTCCCTCCACCTCTAGCCAATGGTAGTAATGAAGGGAGAGTGTTCTAACAGCTTTTTGCATTCCTTTCCTTTCCTTTAGATCTCCCAGTGATGAAGAGGCCCAAGCAGAAACCCTGATCACCAACAAAGGTGAGACAGGCATACCTGGAAGAGACAGTATGGTGCAGTGACTATTGTCCTTTGATTCATCAGAAGATATGTGTTTAAATCCCACTCCAACACTCAATGGCCATGGAAGTTGCATTTGTAAGCAACCAATCAGGCTGAGTGCTAAGCAGTAACTCCTTCCTTCACCTACCAATGGCAGAGGAGAGATTCCTGGCCAGCAATGATATAGAACTTAAAACAGTACAGTGCAGTACAGGCCCTTCAGCCCTCGATATTGCACCGACCTGTCATACCAATCTGAAGCCCATCTAACCTACACTATTCCATGTACGTCCATATGCTTGTCCAATAACGACTTAAATATACTTAAAGTTGGCAAATCTACTACCGTTGCAGGCAAAGCATTCCATACCCTTACTACGCTCTGAGTAAAGAAACTATCTCTGACACCTGTCTTATATCTATCACCCTTCAATTTAAAACTATGCCCCCTTGTGCTTGACATCACCAAACTTGGAAAAAGGCTCTCCCTATCCACCCTATCTAACCCTCTGATTATCTTATATGTCTCTATTAAGTCACCTCTCAACCTTCTTCTCTCCAACGAAAACATCCTCAAGTCCCTCAGCCTTCCCTCCATACCAGCCAAACTCCTAGTAAATCTCCTTTTCACCCTTTCCAAAGCTTCCACATCCTCCTTATAATGCGGTGACCAGAACTGTACACAATACTCCAAGTGTGGCCGCACCCGAGCTTTGTACAGCTGTAGCATAATCTCGTGGTTCCGGAACTCAATCGATCTCTGAATAAAAGCTAAAACGATTTAAAGATCAATGCCAAAGGCTCGGCAATCTCCTCCCTGGCTTCCCAGAGGATCCTAGGATAAATCCCGTCCGACCTAGGGGACTTATCTATTTTCCCACTCTGCAGGATTTCTAATACCTCTTCCTTGTGAACCTCAATCCCACCTAGTCTAGTAGCCTGTATCTCAGTATTCTCCTCGACAACATTGTCGTTTTCTAGAGTGAAGACTGTTGAAAAATATTCATTTAGTGCTTCCCCTATCTCCTCTGACTCCACACACAACTTCCCACTACTATCCTTGATTGGCCCTAATCTTACTCTCATCATTCTTTTATTCCTTAAATACCTATAGAAAGCCTTAGGGTTTACCCTGATCCTATCCAACAATTTCTCAAGTCTCCTGGCTCTTCTGAGCTCTCTCTTTAGGTCTTTCCTGGTTACCTTGTAATCTTCAAGTGCCCTAACTGAGCCTTCACATCTCATCCTAACATAAACCTTCTTTGTCCTCTTGACAAGAGATTCTACTTCCTTTGTAAACCACGGCTCCCGCGCTCTACAGCTTCCTCCCTGCCTGACAGGTACATACTTATCTAGGACACACAGTAGCTTTTCCTTGAATAAGATCCACATTTCTAATGTGCCTATCCCCTGCAGTTTCCTTCCCCATCCTATGCTTCCTAAATCTTGTCGAATCGCATCGTAATTGCCTTTCCCCCAGCTGTAACTCTTGCCCAGTGGTATACACCTATCCCTTTCTATCACTAAAGTAAACATAACAGAATTATGATCGCTATCACCAAAGTCCTCACCTACACTCAAGTCTAACACCTGGCTGGGCTCATTACCCAGTACCAAATCTAATGTGGCTTCGCCCCTTGTTGGCCTGTCTACATACTGTGTCAGGAAGCCCTCCTGCGCACACTGGACAAAAACTGACCCATGTATAGTACTCATACTATAGTGTTCCCAGTCAATATTTGGACAGTTGAAATCCCCCATGACAACTACCCTGTCTCTCTCACTCCTATTGAGAATCATCTTTTCTATCCTTTCCTCTACATTTCTGGAACTATTCGGAGGCCCCAAACATCCTTTCTGCAACTATAATACTGTCCTTGACCAACAATGCCACACCTCCCCCTCTTTTACCACCTTCTCTGAAGTTGGAGCCTTCCCCACAATACCCACAGCTCCAGACTCCGAGGTGCATGGGAAATGTGCCACTCTGGTCTTTGCCAGGTCTAAGCAGCAGTACCACCACTCGATGTGCCCTCTGCAGAAATGAAGCTCTGAGCCTGAGGGTGCCAGAGATTCACTCGCCACACAGCAGCAAGGTTTTAACATTTGACAAAGAGAAGTTGATCGGTGTCCCAAAGAGACTGTCATTTTCTTTGAGTTTGTCCAATATTTTTAACGGGAAGGCTTTGCTCTGGTTGGAGCTTTGTCCTGCTGAGTCATGAATCCTTGGAGTGACCTCCTAACACACGTGAATCTTGATTGTACTCTGGCACTACACAACAACAACTTGCATTTGTGTAGCATCTTTGACATAGCAAAACCTTCCATAGGATCAATTCTCAAACAGAAATTGACATGAAGTGACATCAGGGGCTGTTGGAACAGCTGACCAAAAGCTCGGTACTTCGTTTTAAAGAAGGTCAGGATTGGAGACATTTAGGGACAGAATTCCATAGCTGAGGTAAAAAGCAGCTGAGGAATAAGATTGCTAATAGCAAAGTGATTAAATTCATGAATGCTCAAGGAACCAGAGGAGTAATCGCCATTCAGCCCTTTGCACCACCACGCGCTCTTCAAATGAACATCATTATCTTGAGCCAATCTCCTATCTTTCTTCATAGCCTTGCACAGTATTTTTATACAAATAGTCATCCAATGCCATTGAGAGGCAGTGCATTCCATTTTGAAATATAGGAGAACTCGACAGTCCATTGTTTCCCCATTCCTACTGGCCACAAGAGGGAATTCCAAAGTGAAAATCACTGGGTACTCCAGCCTTATTCCTGCTACGCCATTTTCCATCTTTGTCCCTCCTTCAGAAGTTAACAAAGCTGTTTTTTTTTTGCTTGTTCACAGAATGTGAAGTTATGGGTGAGCATGTATTGGGCGAGCATTTATTACCCTTGAGCCGAGTGGCTTGCTCATCTATTTCAGGGGACAGTTAAGAATCAGCCAAATTGGTGTGGGTCTGGAGTCACGTATAATTGTAGGGCAGGAGGAGGTTACAAAGATCTCATTTGAGACTGGCAGACAAGGACATAGAACATTGAACATTACAGTACAGTACAGGCCCTTCGGCCCTCAATGTTGTGCTGACCTGTGGAACAAATCTGAAGCCTATCTATCCTACACTATCCCATTTTCATGCATATGCCTATCCAATGACTATTTACATGCCCTTTAAGTTGGCGAGTCTACTACTGTTGCAGGCAGGGTGTTCCATGCCCCTACTACTCTTTGAGTAAAGAAACTACCTCCTACATCTGAACTATATCTATCACCCCTCAACTTAAAGCTATGTCCCCTCGTGTTAGCCATCACCATCTGAGGAAAAAGGCTCTCACTGTCCACCCTATCTAACCCTCTGATTATCTTATATGTCTCAATTAAGTTGCCTCTCAACTTTCTCTCTGATGAAAACAGCCTCAAGTCCCTCAGTCTTTCCTCATAAGACCTCCCCTCACGCAACATCCTAGTAAATTTTCTCTGAACCCTTTCCAAAGCTTCCACATCCTTCCTATAATGCAGTGGCCAGAACTGTACACAATACTCCAAGTGCGGCCGCACCAGAGTTTTGTACAGCTGCAGCATGACCTCATGGCTCCGAAACTCAGTCCCTCTACCAATAAAAGCTAACGCACCGTATGCCTTCTTAACAAACCCATCAACCTGGGTGGCAACTTTCAGGGATCTATGCACATGGACACCAAGATCTCTCTGCTCATCTACACTACCAAGAACCTTACCCTTAGCCCAGTACTCTTTATTCCTGTTGCTCCTTCCAAAGTGAATTCCCTCACACTTTTCCATATGAAACTCAATTTGCCATCTCTCAGCCCAGTGCTGCAGCTTATCTATGTCCCTCTGTAACCTGCAACATCCTTTGGCACTGTCCACAACTCCATCAACCTTAGTGTCATCCACAAATTTACTAACTCATCCTTCAACGCCCTCATCCAGGTCATTTATAAAAATAACAAACAGCAGTGGCCCCAAAATAGATCCTGGCAGTACACCACTAGTAACTGAGCCCCAGGATGAACATTTCCATTAACCACCACCCTCTGTCTTCTTTCAGCTAGCCAATATCTGGTCCAGACCACTAAATCACCCTCAAATCCATGCCTCTGTATTTTGTGTAATAGCCTACTGTAGGGAACCTTATGGGTATTGTCCAACATCTGCCTTCAAACATGCTCTGAGTATTCACTTGGATTGAAGAATGCATATTGAGCTGGGGAGGAATGGGGTGGATTGGGATATCAATGGAATATGGTTGCAGAGTTTATATACTCCTCTTGCCCCCATCCCTGACTGCATTATGATGGTGCCACATTAACATTTGTTGTTTTTCTCTCTCTTGGTTCACAGCAACAGAAGCAGCAGCCAAAGTGGAGAACTGATGAGTACCAAACATGTAAGACCTACACTCTGCTCAAGCACCTGACCATCCAGTGTTGCCTTTGGGTGCCACGTTGCCCCAGTTTCTGTGCCACTATTCACAGCAAATTCCTGGTCCAGCTTGACCCTGATTCTGTGGACACTCTGCAAATCATAGGGTTGGGTGAGAGGGGAGGGTGAGAGGGGATGAGGGGTGGGGGGTGCTGGTGGTTGCAGAAGATGCAAGCTGAGGTGGGGGAAGGTGGAGACTAAATGGAATGAGGAGAGGGAAGCAACCCAGAGGACACTGTCAGAGCACCATCTTTCAGAGGGGATAATTAAACATGATGCCAATATCTGCCCTCTTCGCTGGATGCAGTGGTTAACACTGCTGCCTCAAAGCGCCAGGGACCCAGGTTCGATTCCAGCCTCGGGTGACTGGGTGGAGTTTGTAATCTCTCCCAGTGGCAGCGTGAGTTTCCTCTGGATGCTCCAGTTTCCTCCAATAGTTCAAAAATCTATAGGTTAGGTGGATTGGCTATGCAGATCCTGGGCCTCCTCCTCTGCCAAATCAAATTCACCTGCCAATTGGAGAACAAACGCCTCATCTTCCACCTTGGGACCCTTCAAACACACGGCATTAACATCGACTTCACATTTTCCAAATGTCCCCTCTCTCCACCTCATTCTAGATCCAATCTTCCAACTCGGCACCAGCCTCTTGACTTGTCCTACCTATCCATCTTCCTTCCCACCTATCCATTCCACACTCTCCACTGACCAATCACAATTACTCCCTACCTGCATCCACCTATCACCATCTCACCCACCTCCCACCCCCCATCCCCTCCTTTATTTATCTCTCAGCCCCCGCCCCCCCCCCCCCCCCCCCCGACATTCCTGATGAAGGGCTTATGCCCAAAACATTGACTGTCCTGCTCCTCGAATGCTGCCTGACCTGCTGTGCTTTTCCAACACCATTCTTTTTGACTCTGACCTCTCCAACATCTGCAGTCCTCACTTGCTCTTGCATGCTAAATTACCCCGTAGTGTCCAGAGATGTATAGGGTAGGCGGGTTAGCCATGGGAAGTCTGGGGTTAAGGGGATATGGTGCGGAATGTGGGTGTGGATAGATTGTTCTTCAGAGAGTCAGTCCAGACTCAATGGGCCAAACGGCCTCTATCTGCACCGTAGGGATTCTATAACACAGCATGGTTCAGAAAATGAAGCAAAGCAGGAAATGCATTTGTTATCTTAGATATCCTCAGCTTTAGTATGATGTATAAATTTATATTCATGAGCTCAGCAGGAGTAGCAGAAGAGAAACATTTTTACCCAGAGAGTGGCGAGATTCTAACTCTGCAACATGGGGGGACATGATGTCAAACATAGAGAGATTAGAAAGTAATGAGAAAGAAAGGCAGAGGTTACATGGATAGGATTCGTTACAATGAATTTGCAGCATTAAGACTGACCAATGACCTGTTTCCATGCTGCAAATTCTACCTAACTAATCATTGAAAAAAAATGAGAACAAATCAGTCTCCCTTTCCCAGTATAAACTGACCACAATTTGACACAGGGCACTGTACTGTCCAAATACAGACTGTGAAAGGGCCATTTACCCCGATAACAGAGACTCACTGGAAAAATAAATGACACTACAGCTCAGCAAGAGAGACACCAAGGGATAGTGAGGGAAAACAGTGAAAATAATTCACAAAACTAATGCCTCATATAATCACCCCTTTTTGTATCTGTTAGCTCCTGATTACTCAATGATTTTCAAACGCACAATTGCCTTGTTTCTTTCTGATAAACAATGTATTTATTTGATGAGATGATGTAGTTGTCTGGGTCTGGTTTTGTGCAGAAAGTTGTAGCTGGGATGGGACGGTCAGTTTCTTCTACACCATCTTCCAAACCCAAAACTTCTATCATTGATGGGGACAGGGACAGCACGGGAACACCAATTGCAGGATGCTCCCTCCAAACCGCACACCATCCTGATTCAGAAATATATCAGCCGTTTCCTCACTGTCATTGGGTTAAAATCCTAGACCACCTTTATTAATGAAATCACAGGCCTCTCAACACCAAATGGACTGCTGTGATTCAAGAAGGCAGCTCTCCACCATTTTCCCCAGGGCAATTAGGGACGGCCAATTAATGCTGACCCAGCTAGCGATGTACGTCCCGTGAATGAATTTTGAAGAAAAACTAATGAAATAGTAAAGCAGGGGGCATACTGTTACCTTCACATCCTATTTCTTATATTCCTTTCATATATATCAAATGCTTATGAATGTGAAATGAATGAATTACTTATTTATTTTATTCCTCTTATCTTTGCTTTACTTTGACAGGAAGACATCGACATGAGAATTGAGGCCATTGAAATCTTTGACAGGTTTTCAAAGACCCCTCCAGCATCGCTCCCGACTTGCTGCACGAAGAATTGAAGCTTCGTTCAGTTTGTCTCACGGTTATTGAATTAAAATATATAATATCGATAGCAGTGAATGATGTATGAATCTTGTGATGTGCCATTAGCTTGTTGCACTTCACTTTGTGTTGGTCATTGCAAAGATGTACTGTTGGGTAGTAAGTAGTGTTTGTGTTAGTTTGGTGTTCTCCAGTCTTGCTAGATGGTAGGTCTGTACCAGTGAATGAAAGTATTTGTGTATGTGTGTATGTGTGTGTGTGTGTGTGTGTGTGTGTGTGTGCAAACACAGGTGAGTGGCTGAGGGTATAGTGGAACTCCATTACTCTCAGCCCTTCACAGTCTGGTGTTGCCATAGTAATGTCTCTGTGTCAAAAGAGTATTATTTATTATTCACGTATAGCACTATGAATTGGTTGCTGTATCTGCTCATGATCAAGTCACTCAGTCAAACAACTGATGTGAGAAAGCAGTATTGTAAAATAAATAATCAATAAACAGGACTGTTAGTGATACCCAGAATAATAAAAGAAAGAATTGCTAAACTGGGATGAATTGGCAACTGTTTGTCTTGTTTGGATCTGCTTTAGAACCTGTTGGGAGCAGGGCAGCTTTACAAAGGTGCAGTTTCACAACTCTCAAATAGAAACATTTCTTTAATAGTTGGTGTAGAAATTGGGTCAATGACAGTCTTGGGCAATTAGCAGTGGGCCAGTAAGCTAGCAATGCCCACATCCTCTGAATGAATTTAAAACCTTCAAAATCATTCGGATGAAGAATTGTCTCAAGCCACTTGTTGATCAGTGACTATTTCCGTATTCCCCACATTATCCAGTGACTGTGTAGGAACATGAGAGTAACTGATGGGTTGCATCAGTTTTTGAAAGGAAGAGGGACCCAATTTATATGAACAAAATCATCAAACATTTCGTGAGTGTCACAATGTCATGAACATCCTTCTCCATACACCAGAAAATTCAAATGTGCTCACACTATTATTTCCCCAAAGATTGTTTCTACATATTTTTAATGCAAGCATGACCACCCAGACTCCCCCTTGCTGTTCTCATGCCCAATTCCATTTTTAAACCAAGTTACCCCTCTATGTAATCGCTGCACTCCATTCAATCCAAGACTGACCCAGCCAGACTGATCGAACCAGTAATTGTTTATAGATTATTTCACAATAGGCAATGTTCATGTGGCTTTCTAGGACACGTGCTATTAAATCAATGAGTTTGAATTCTTTGTATCCTGGAATTCTTGCCACAACCTTCGAACCAACACTGAGATTTTCCTTATGGAGCTTCTGCCTGCTTTGTGCTGATAATGTTGACAGAAGCCTCCTCTGATTTCCAATAAATTTCCACTGAAGAGCAGGATGAATTCCAAGGAAATTCTCTTTGGGACTTCCCATTCTCTCCATGGCACGTGTGTTAGAAAGGAAGGACAATAGCAAATATCCTCTATGTTTATAGACCCTATTAAGGGTCTGCTATGCTTTTGTTTTCTTAGGTTTTCCAAGAAATCAAAATAAATGGATACCGGTTTACTCATTGAGCTGGACGGTTCACTTTCAGACAGTTCGTCACCATACTAGGTATCATCTTCAGTGAGCCTCCTGGTGAAGCACTGTTGATGATTCCTGCTTTCTATTTATGTGTTTGGGTTTCTTTGGGTTGGTGATGTCATTCCCTGTGCTGATGTCATTTCCTGTTCTTTTTCTCAGGGGGTGGTAAATCAGGTCCAAGTCAATGTGTTTATTGATAGCGTTCTGGTTGGAATGCCATGCTTCTAGGAATTCTCACGCGTGTCTTTGTTTGGCTTGTCCTAGGATGGATGTGTTGCCCCCAGTCGAAGTGGTACCCTTCCTCATCTGTGCATAAGGATACTAGTGAGAGAGGGTCATGTCTTTTTGTGGCTAACTGATGTTCTTGTATACTGGTGGCTAGTTTTCTGCCTGTTTGTCCAATGTAATGTTTGTTACATTTCTTGCATGGTATTTTGTAAATGACATTAGTTTTGCTTGTTGCCTGTATAGAGTCTTTCAAGTTCATTAGCTGCTGTTTTAGTGTGTTGGTGGGTGTGTGGGCGACCGTGGTGCCAAGGGGTCTGCTTCGTCCGGAGGCTCACTGAAGATGTTACCAAGTATGGTGACAAAACGTCTGAAAATGAACCTTCCAGCTCAGTGAGCAAACCCAGTAAGAGAACCGCAATCTGAGCTACAAATCTTCACGAAACTCGCTCACCAAAATAAATCTCCAGAACATCCTTGATCTTGCCATGAGGAATCCTTCAAAAATAAGGAAATACCGCACAGTTTGGTTAGATGGACCACCAGCATAAATGTATGGGGTAAATCTGCAAATGTGCATTTTACCCTCTGAGCAGGGCCAGCTCAACTCGATGTGTTTGGATGCACTCCACTTATTAAAGGGCAGCCGTTGCTGTGTGGATTGCGCTCTAACCTTGCTGTCAGAAGATTGGAGGTTTGAGTCTCACTCTTGAGCCTTGCACATGTAAATGGCTCACTTTCTGGGGTGTTCGTGAGGGAGTGCTGTACTGCCCTCTTGTGGATTTAACAGATTGGTTGATATTTATTGCTGAAGCAACACCACAGAGGTCCTGATCTCCACACTGAGATCTTGCTTTGTGCAAGTTTGTTGAGTTTTTTTTTATTATTAGATTCCCTACAGTGTGGAAACAGTCCCTTCGGCCCAACAAGTCCACACTGACCCTCCGAAGAGTAACCCACGCAGGCCCATTCCCCTACATTTACCTGACTAATGCACTTATACGATGGGCAATTTACATAAACCTGCACATCTTTAGATTGTGGGAAGAAACCAGAGCACCCGGACGAAACTGGGAGAATGTGCAAACTCCACACAGACAGTTGCCCGAAGCAGGCATTGAACCTGGATCCCTGGCATTGTGAGGCAGCAGAGCTAACCACTGAGCCATGGTGCTGCCCATAAACCATAGAAGGCTGTTTGTGCATGTAAGTTTTTTTTTTATTCTTACTTTTCCCATGTCAAACACAAACCAGGGGTCTCTGTCTCTTAGTGAAAAGCTGGGTATTCTACAACATTCCATCAGCTTCATTAATGTCCTGGATTCAGATGTTCAAAGCAAGCTGGAAAATTGGTATTTTATAAATTTATAAAATGATTCCAAACCAGAGACATGGGAATAAAGATGAAACTGAATCTGAGGAAGATGACATGAATCAATTTAATGGATTCACATACTGTCATGGGACGGTATGTAAATGCAGAAATTAAAACTTAATACAAATGAGTGTTAGATACCAGAAGTAAAACTGGACAAAGTTCAGTGAATAGTATCAAACAGCAAAAGGTGAATTTGAAAGAGATACAAAGCTTATAGTTGTGTGATCTGTACAGTCACTGCTAATCGAAATCAGTATAGCTGTTTTTTTAAAAACTGCTCTACCTTGAAGGTTTAGCAGTGACGCTGCGTCTGAGGTTCTTCTCAATTTATGTTATGGCCAACACTTGTCTGAAATGGTAAGTCACCTACAATCAAAAGCTCCAATCATTCACAGAAACCACCTGCTACAGGCTCATTAATAACTCACGGAATTGACAATAAAGAGCGAGTTAATCAGAGTGAGATGGCTCCTTTGTTTCACTGAGGGAGACCTTATGTGAAACATTAACCTGCCTCTCAGCGTTTGGTGTATTGGTGGACCAACTTACAACATAGTCTGAGCTGCTGCTCATGACAACGGTTACTATTAGCTTTAAAGTATAGGAAACTACAGGATCTACTGGATCCAATGTGGGAGAGGAAATCCACTTCCTGGTCTAACTAGAAGAGCATGTGTAGGTCATTGCAGGTTAGCAACTAATGAGAGATTACATTGAATGGTGGCGCAGGCTTGAAGGGCTGAATGGCCTAGTCCGTTCGTATTTCGTATGTTTCTATTCTTAGTTGCAGTTTTTTATGACCTAGTAACTTGTTGAGCCATTTCAGAAGACAGTTATGAGTGAGTCAATTAAAGATTTGACCTGGTGAGATCATCAGGTTTCTCAAAATAATTAACTTGTAAGTATTTCTGTAATCACAGTAATTTCTTTTAAAATCGGTTTTTGCGACCTGGCTGTAATACACATATAAATCCCACATTTTATTTTTCAACATCACCACTATATTCCTGCAATTAGCAGGTATGCGAGAGCTCTCAAATTTGGCTTATATCCACAGATCTGAAAAACTCAGGGATGGGTATGAAGGTCAGAATAACACAAATGGTTACAATAACGTTGGGTTGCAAGGTGGGTTTAAGTCAGATTGGGGAAGTCCATGATGAGGTGAGCTGAGTACAGGAACACTTTTATTGAGTAGTTGTGCTCACTTTGGTGGATAATTGAGGTTTGATTGAAAAACATTTCCACATCCTGAGATAGTACACAAAAGGGAGGAGATTGTGCTTGAGCAGAATCAGTAAACAGGCAATGGAGATTGCAGGTTAGGAGGGCGGTGCTGAGTTGAGGGAACCGACTGAGACAAGGTGGGGGGGAGGGGAAATGAGGAAACTGGAGAAATCTGAGTTCATTCCTTGTGGTTGGAGGGTTCCCAGGCGGAAGATGAGGCGCTCCTCCTCCAGCCGTCGTGTTGTTATGTTCTGCCGGTGGAGGAGTCCAAGGACCTGCATGTCCTCGGTGGAGTGGGAGGGAGAGTTAAAGTGTTGAGCCACGGGGTGGTTGGGTTGGTTGGTCCGGGCGTCCCAGAGGTGTTCTCTGAAGCGTTCCGCAAGTAAGCGGCCTGTCTCCCCAATATAGAGGAGGCCACATCGGGTGCAGCGGATGCAATAGATGTGTGTGGAGGTACAGGTGAACTTGTGGCGGATATGGAAGGATCCCTTGGTTCCTGATGAAGGGCTTATGCCCGAAACGTCGAATTTCCTATTCCTTGGATGCTGCCTAACCTGCTGTGCTTTAACCAGCAACACATTTTCAGCGATGGAGATTTGAGCAGAGTTATTGAAAGAGGAAACTTCAAGTTGCCACACTTGATTGATGTGACTTATATAACAATCACCAAACGAACTTCTATTAACAGAGCCTGACTATTTGTGTCACATGATGGAATGGGGAATGGTAACACAATGTTAATCCATTAGAACAGTGTACACCTCTGAGGAAAAGTGAGAGAGGAGGGAGCACAGCAAAGGAGGGAGGATGAATACTGGATCTGTATGGTGAGGTCACATCACCTCTGAATCGATACAGAGTAAGGTGTGTCATTGCATATCGCATGAGAATTCTTAGAGGCATGGCATTTTAACCAGAACTCCATCAATAAGCACATCAATTTAGATCCTATCGTGAAAAAAAAAGAACTGGAAATAACATCATCCACCTTAAGAAATCAAGACCTATCAATAGAGAGGTGGGACATGCCACAGTGCTTTACCAGAGACTCTCATGGATGATGTTATCGGGTATGGTGACGAAACATCTGAAAACAAACCTTGCAGTTCAACGAATTAACTTACATGTTTAGATTTCACCTGTCAGCTCTACACTCTTAAAGAGTGATGACTGACTGAACTCACCAACAACTTGCTCAGAGATGTTATTACGCACCTCTGGAGCTAGTGGGATTTTAACTTGGGCTTCCTGGCTCAGAGGTAGGGACATTACCATTGTGTCACAAAAGCCCTAAAATAATTGTGCTTTTTTGTCATCTCTGCTCCTGTAGGAGTTTCTCAGGATCGATGTTTCTAATCAGCCTATTCGGATGTATTTTGATACAACTCTGCAGCAAGTGGGACTGGGGCCCAGGCCTCCTGGTCCAGAGATTAACACAATTCAAAGTCATTGTTTACATTCCAATCCTGACTGAAGGGCTGTTGTGAGACAGTGGCAATGCTCCTGTCTGTCTCTAAGCTAGGAGGCTGGTGTTCAAAAATTCCCACCTGCTTGGAATTGATTGATTGGAAAAGTATCCACGCCTGACTGCACCCATCCACTCAAAATGTACATGATCGATGAAGAAAAGAAGAATGTTCATGCATTTATATAGCCCTTTTCTCAACCACAGAATGTCTAAAAATGCTTTACAGCCAATTTTGACCTATAACTACTATTCTGAGAATCTTTGCAGCCGATCTACTCTTAGCAACTTCTCACAAACAGCAGTGAGATATCTGACCAATTGATCTGTTATTGTGGCGCTTGCCAACAGAAAAATTTTTACCAGAACATCAGGGAAAATTCCTCAATTCCTCTTTAAATGACGCCATGGGATCTTTTGCAGCTCCCCTGAGGGAGCAGGTGAAATCTTCGGCCAAATGAAGTTTAAAGCCCTGTATGCAGGTACTCCTACCTGTCCTCCATCACCAATAGCAACCAATTAGTTCATTTAGTGTTCAATTAGTCATAGAGTCATAGAGATGTACAGCACGGAAACAGACCCTTCGGTTCAACCTGTCCATGCGACCAGATATCCCAACCCAATCTAGTCCCACCTGCCAGCACCTGGCCCATATCCCTCCAAACCCTTCCTATTCATATACCCATCCAAATGCCTCTTAAATGTTGCAATTGTACCAGCCTCCACCACATCCTCTGGCAGCTTATTCTATACATGCACCACCCTTTGCGTGAAAAAGTTGCCCCTTAGGTCTCTTATATCTTTCCCCTCTCACTGTAAACCTATGCCCTCTAGTTCTGGACTCCCCCAGCCCAGGGAAAAGACTTTGCCTATTTATAATTTTGTAAACCTCTAGAAGGTCACTCCTCAACCTCCGACACTCCAGGGAAAACAGCCCCAGCCTGTTCAGCCTCTTCCTATAGCTCAAATCCTCCAACCCTGGCAACGTCCTTGTAAATCTCTAAGCCTTCAAAATTTAACTGAGTGATAACGAAATGGGTAAAGATTATGGCTGTGAGGATGAAACTGCAACCAGCCAAATCTAGAGGTGTTAAGGCAGGTACCAATGTTATAAAATGAGATACATTTTTATAATGAAATGCCTGGATACCAACCAATGGTGGTTTGGGTAGATTGCTTCCATCAATGTTCCTTCCTATTGCCAGTCTAAGGGGTTTATGTTGAATATTCTGTGGTGGAGGATTGACTGCAAATAAGTTTATGCAGAACAGGATCTTGTCTTTGAGGACAGAATGCAGTTCATTCCAGTTCAGTAACAATATACAGGTTCCAATAACCTTTTGCCATATTAACTGAAAAGAGTAGGGAGGAAACAATGTGTACCTCCCTGACGGGGACTGTGTCAGAGACCTCCAACTGCCCTGTACCCATCCAATGGCTGCATTATCCGGGAATGGACAAAGGCAAGAATCATACAACACCAGGTTATAGTCCAACAGGTTTATTTGGAAGCACTAGCTTTCAGAGCACTGCTCCTTCATAGGATAACACAGCTACCTGATGAAGGATCAGTGCTCTGAAAGCTAGTGCTTCCATATAAACCTGTTGGACTATAACCTGGTGTTGTGTGATTCTTAACGTTGTACACCCTAGTCCAACACTGGCTCCTCCACATCATATCTAGGAGTGGGCAGAGCTTCACCTTAATCCTATCGTTAACCCATTCAAAGCCACAAATCTGCAACAACCACATGGTTAGTCAAAGAGGTTTGTTTCAAGGAATGATCAGTGGAGAAGAGTTTGTTATGGGGTTTGACTAGAATGTTACCTCTGCCACATCAGCACACATTGTCAAAGGTACAGTCTGATAAAACCAATTTATGAATAATCTAACTGGGGTTCTCAAACTTTCTATCCCTGTGTTATTAAAGATTCCATAGGCCTCCTGTGATATAGGGACTTTCTTTCTGTACAAAAATTAGCTTTATACTTTTTTATTACTTACAACTTGAATCCCTTTTTTGGGTAAAGATTCTCTCTAATGGACGAGAGACATCTAAAACCCTTCTAACTCATAATTTCCTTGTGCCTTAACTAATCATTTCTCCAACAAAAAAGCTGGCACATTGTAAATGTGACATCGAAAATATTTTTAATTCCCAACTGTACAGCAAATGGTAATTCAGTTGTAACTTTCCCGTTCTTGTAAACACAATCGTAACATATTCGATTTTCTTCTAATTAACTCAGTTTAATAACACTCAGTTCCCCAGTCACTGCCAGAAGCCTTGTCTCAAGTCATATTTTCCCACTCAACTGGCGTATGCACTCACTGATTCCAAAGTCAGGAGGAACAATTTTCCAAATGCCGGGTTTTTGTGTAATGGGCCTGACATTGATTGGCAGTGCCTCCCCAACAACATAAAACAAACACGTTACAAACAAGGGTGGGATTTGTGAAGTATCACTGCTTTATTGGTAACATGGCTGATCAATTCATAATTTGAATTATTTCAAGGGTTTGGTTTTAAGGGATTGAGGAATTTATGTTTAAGATATAATGGAAATTGACTAAATTAAATGATTTAAGCATGGAGTGGGTGCAGGATGAGGTTATACCCACAAATGTTAACAATGCTCTGCCTTACCCAGTTAGTCCTGAAGATTCTTCCTGGTTTTCAGATTTTGTTGTTGAGATGCAACACTGCTCTGAAATGTCATAAAGACTATACGGCTGTATGAGCCCAATGCAAGGATAAAAATGTATCCCAGGTGAGAAAACAAAGAGTGAGGACTGGCCACCATAATGTCATACAGTACAAAAACAGACCCTTGGTACCAACCAGTCCACACCAACCATAATCCCAAACTAAACTAGTCCCACTGCCTGCAGTTTGCCCATATCCCTCTAAATATTTCTTATTCATGTACACATCCAAATGTTTTTTAAATGTTGTAACTGTAGCTGTATCCACCACTTCCTCTGTTCGTTCAATCCACACACAAACTACAAAGTGTCTTTTTTTAAATCTTTCTCCTCTTACCTTAAAATATGCCCCCCTAGTTTTGAAATCCACCCACTCTAGGGAAAAAAACATCTGCCACTCACCTTATCTATGCTCTGCATGATTTTATAAACCTCTGTAAGACCACCCCTCAACCTCCTGCATTCCAGTGAGAAAAGTCCCAGCCTATCCAGCCTCTCCTTCCAACTCAAACCCTCCTTTCCTGGCAACATCCTGATAAATCTTTTCTGATAACTCTCCAGCTTAATAATACTCTTCTTACAGCAGGGCGACCAGGACTGGACACAGTGCTCCAGAAGAGGCTTCACCAATGTCCTCTGCAACCCCAACATGACATCCCAACTCTTATCTTCAAAGATCTGACCAACGAAGGCAATCTTGCTAAACTCCTCCTTAACCATCAGGCAAATGAAAAGGGAGGGAACTCAGTCACAATGGATCTCAAGAGCAACCAGAGGCACAGAATCAGAGCATTGAGAAAACACAAGCTAAACGCTGGTCCTATACGGAGAGATTGAGCAGCTCAGGCACTCACTAGAGTTTAGAAGGACGAGTGGAGATCTAATTGAGGGATATAAGATGCAAAAGAGGGTTGACAAAGTAGATGTAGAGAGGATGCGTCCCTTGATGGGGAAATCCAGAATGAGAGGTCATTGTTTGAGGCTAAGGCACAGCAGATTTCGAACAGGTATGAGAAGGAATGACTTCTCTCAAAGGGTCGTGAATTTGAATCCATAGACCCAGCCAGTGGGGACCTGGGTTCAAATCTCACCATGGCAGATGGTGGAGTTTGAATCCAATAAGAATCTGGAATAAACAATCTAATGATGACCGTGAATCCATTGTTGATTGTCAAGGGAAAATCCATCTGGTTCACTAATACCATTAAGGGAAGGCAGTACCATCCTTACCATCCTACAGTAATGTGGCTGACTCTTAGCTGTCCTCTGGGCAATGAACACTGGCCTAGCCAATGATATCCTCATCCTGTGCATGAATTTAAGAAACAATAAACAACTGGGTATTTACCCAGTAGACAACACAACTAATAACTATTAAATTGCAAAATGTTGCTTCACTTATAATCTAGTTGTTATTAATTATATTCACTAGGCAAAGACTCAGTTCCTTATCTTTTTTGCCCTCTCCTTTTCCCCCAGTGGGCACTCCATTCAGATATCAACTACTGTCACTGCCACAGACCAACTGGCATCTCTTTCTCCTCATATTTCAACCAGAGGCCATAGGAATAGAGGGAGAGAGAGACTGAGTCCCTCTTGTTGGACAGCACTCCTTGGCTGACGAGGCATCTGAGCGGCTGCTTGCCCTGGATCCAGTTCGAATCCCATTCCCATCCCATCCCATCCCAATCCCAGGCCAGACCCCTCAAACCATTTCGAGAAGATAGCCCAGACCCTACCTTTGCTAGTTGTTTTAAGCAGGTGTAACACGCATATTCAAGTAGGGATGCAGTTGGTCAAACCATGTAGTTTTAAACAAAGCCGAACAGAATACTGAATAACTTAACCGACTCGAAAACCCAACAAATCATCCCAAATCAATGATACTGTTCCAAATACTTGCAACAATCCCCCAAAAACCCGTTGGCACAAAAGGTCAAATCAAACACAGGGTCTCACGGGAGAGAAGGCAGCGAAAGATTCAGCGTGGACCTGCTCCTGTGGGTCCAGCAGCCTTTTTCAACACTACTGCACTAAAACCAAACCAAACCAGAGAGAAGCTAAACTGGGAGAACTGGTCACTCCCCTTTCATTGTACAAGGGATTTTTTTAAACCCTGAGGCACCATCTGTTAGCTATAATCAAACTGGGCCTAAAACCCTTCAATCCCAAGCTTTTTGGAGTCTGTCTGTTATGACCTCTCTGAAGAAAAAGACCAAGGACAGCATAGCCTTGTTAAAGGAGCTGCACGTCTCAACTCCTTCCCCCTCCATAAAAAAAAACATCAATATCCAAAAATGGGTTCATTTAAAAAGCCTTTAATCTTAAATTGTTAGTATGCTACAACACATGCCACTGACTATAAACATGCAAACATGCAGAGATGCATTCTGTTTTAGTCTGTTCTGCTCCTGCCACCGAACGCCTGTTTCTCATCCAAGTCTCGACGATGCATTAACAATCACGTTTTCTCATCCTGCTGCATGCACAATTTTCAAATTGAATGGCTGTAATAACAAACTCCATCTAAACAGTCTGACATTCTTGTCTCTAAATTTCTCCACAAACTTCAATGCGTTATGGTCAGTGTATATGACTGTGTCAGTTATGTTACTGGTAACATAAACATTGAAATACTGTAATGCTAACACCAAGCTCAAAGTTTCCTTCTCAACCGTTGAATATTTTTGCTGATGAATGTTCAATTTCCTGGAGAAACATCCGTTAGGTCTTTCAGTATTCTCATCATGTTCCTGAAAGAGCCCAGTACCAACAGCTACATCACCTGTGTCGACAACCACCTTGAATGGCTTTGCATAATTAGATTAGATTAGATTACTTACAGTGTGGAAACAGGCCCTTTGGCCCAACAAGTCCACACCGACCCGCCGAAGCGCAACCCACCCATACCCCTATATTTACCCCTTACCTAACACTACGGGCAATTTAGCATGGCCAATTCACCTGACCCGCACATCTTTGGACTGTGGGAGGAAACCGGAGCACCCGGAGGAAACCCACGCAGACACGGGGAGAACGTGCAAACTCCACACAGATAGTCACCTGAGTCGGGAATTGAACCAGGGTCTCAGGCGCTGTGAGGCAGTAGTGCTAACCACTGTGCCACCATGCCGCCCACACTGTACCACCGTGCCGCCCACATGGTGTGGCTCATACTGGGGCAGTGGTTAATGCAGATTTCAGGCTGTCAAATGCCTTCCGACAGTCCACTGTCCATTGAAACCTCTTGACTTCCTTCAGCAATTCAGTGACTGGAGCAGCCACACTGCTAAAATTTGGTGCAAATTTTTGATATAATCCACTCAATCCCAGGAACCGTAGTATTGCTCTTTTAGGCGATTAGACTAGATTAGACTTACAGTGTGGAAACAGGCCCTTCGGCCCAACAAGTCCACACCGACCCGCCGAAGCGCAACCCACCCATACCTAACACTACGGGCAATTTAGCTTGGCCAATTCACCTGACCCGCACATCTTTGTGACTGTGGGAGGAAACCGGAGCACCCGGAGGAAACCCACGCAGACACGGGGAGAACGTGCAAACTCCACACAGTCAGTCGCCTGAGTCGGGAATTGAACCCGGGTCTACAGGCGCTGTGAGGCAGCAGTGCTAACCACTGTGCCACCGTGCCGCCCTATATGATATGGGAAACTCACCAGTTATCTTTGTTTTTACATCCCATGAGGCCATTTGTCCATGTCCAATAACACGGTCCAGGAAGGTGACTTGGCTTCGGCAAATTCACTTTTCGCCAGGTTTATCACCAAGCCTGCTTTCCGAAGTTGATCGAACAAGTCCGAGAAATGTTGCAAATGTTCCTTCCATGTGTGACTATAAACCACCAGCTCATCTATAAAATGACACAGTTGGGTAATCTGGCAATGACCATATTGGTTAGTCTCTGAAATGTGGCTGGCAGATAAATTCGTACCCAATGGCATGACTTTAAACTGAGGCCGTCCATTCGGCATTACGAAAGCCAAAATTGCCTTCGCTCTTTTTGACAAAGGTACCTGTCAGTATCCTCTTAGATCAGCTTAGAAATAAAAGGTGCTTGTCCAACCTTCTCAACGCAGTCTTCCAAATGTGGAATCAGATATGCATCAGTCTTTGTAACTGCATTGACTTAGCGATGGTCCACACATAACCATTGGATACCATCTGGTTTTGGCACCATTGCTATGGGTGAGCTCCTGTCACTGTAACTCACTTCAATTATGTCATCTTGCAGCATGCATTCAATCCCCTTCTGAACCTGTGCCAACTTTAGAGGGTTATGCCTATAAGGATGTTGCTTAATTGGAACAACATCTCCTATATCTACATCATGCACAATTAGGTTAGTACCTACCAACTTATTTCCACATACCTCGCCACGTGATAGTAGTAACTCTTTCAGGTCATTGCAATTTTCCCCTGGAAGGTCATTCAATAACTTATCCCAATTTTTGACAATTTCCTCATTGTCCAATTTAAATTGAGGAATGTCCAATTCAGAATCCTCTGAATTTGGTTCTTCACTCTGTGTTGTAACCAATTACACATTGTCCGCCTGCTCTCCTTCCCTGTCAAAATGCCTTTTGAGAATATTCACATGACACACTCACACTGTGAGATTTCTTTCTGTCTGGAGTCCTTATGAAGTCATTCACCTCAGTCAATTTCTTTTTGACTTGATAAGATCCACTAAACCTTGTTTTTAAAGGTGTACCTATCACTGGAAATAAGATTAACACCTTGCTTCTGAGCAAAGTGTCAGTTTTTAATTTCTTGTCTGTTTCCAGTTTCATTGTAAGCTGTGATACTTTTAAATGCTGTCTAGCCAATTCCCCCACTCTATTTAATTGTACCTGAAAATAGTCTAAATATATGGGCTCTGAATTCTAACTTACCAATTTCTCTTTAATCAATTTTAACAGTCCTCTCACTTCACGCCCAAAAACTAATTCAAATGGACTGAATTTGGTCAATTCATTTGGTGTATCTCTGATCACAAAAAGTAAAAATGGAATTCCCTTATCCCAATCATCTGGATAGTCTTGACTATAAGCCCTCAACATGGTCTTTAATGTCTGATGCCACCTTTTTATCACTCCCTGTGATTCTGATGGTACACAGTAAATTTGAGTTGTTTTAGTCCTAAGCTGTCCATAACTTGCATGAATAATTTTGATGTGAAGTTTGATCCTTGATCTGATTGCATCTCTGTGGGTAGTCCATATATTGCGAACAAATTGAGTAACTCCTGTACAATCCTTTAAGCTGTGATATTGCATAATGGAATGGCCTCTGGGAATCTAATGGACACATCCATTATTGTTAACAAATACCGATTCCCTCTTTTTGTTTTTAGGTAGGGGTCCTACGCAATCAATTAAGACCCAAATTGTAAAAGGTTCCTGAAATGCAGTAATAGGTATTAAAGGTGCAAGCTTTGTTATTGCCTGTGGTTTTCTAATTACCTGACATGTCTGACATAACTGGCAATGCACATCCTTGAGCAGTTCAGGCCAAAAAAAGTGTTTTTGTATTTTAGCTTGGGTTTTCCCTGACTCCTAAATGACTCATAGTGGTAGCTCATGCGTCACTTACAGCACCTCCTTTCTATAACGCAGTGCCAATACAATTTGATGAATTTCTGTCCATGTCCATCTGCCTGAAAATGTGATGGCCTCCATTTCCTCATTAAACATCATTTTAAAGATAATTACATTCAGGGATATATTTGGATTTTTTTCTCCATGTATGCCTTTTGATACAATTGCTTTAAATTTTCATCTTTTTGCTGTAACTCAGTTAATTTATCTGAGCTAATAATGTTTGTGTTGCCATCTATCTGCTCCTGGCTGTGTCAACCACCTGATCAGAGTCTCTGCTAACGTCACTTCAACTTTCGTATCTGTACTCTTTGATCTCTCTTGTTTCAACTGGTGACTTTGTGACCTTGTTACCACACAGTCTGGAAAGATCCCAGAATATGTGTCCAATGTTAGTCCAGTTGCCTGAGTTTCCACTGGCTTTTCAACCAGTGAATCAGCTGGATCATTGACAAGGACAAGTTGTAGTCCTGGAGCTGAGAGTTTGTCTGGTACTCTTACCATAGCTTCTCCACTCTTCACTGGACACTCTAACCTCACCTTACATAATTGAGTGCTTCTTGTCTTCCGGTTGATTCCCATTACCGGTACCTTTTCTGGCAATCGTCTTTCAAAGAGACATATCTCCTCACCTTTCAACACCCCAGATTGAGAGGATCCTCAATCTCTTAATATTGCAACCTCTTTATCTGCTGCTCCAGGCCATTATGAGTAAACTTGACCTTTGCAGGAATATAGTTTCAGAAGATCTGGTACATCCTCCTTAACCAACCTCCGACCAGCTTGTACATTCTGCTACAGCTTTCCAGTCTCCGTTGTGCTTTCCGTTACCATTCCAACAATATTCACTGGCTGATCCTCTTTTCCTGTATCTGGTTTCCTAGTGCTTCTGCTAACCCCCCAACACCGTAATTTCATGTGGCCTACTTTATTGCAACGAAAACGCGGGAGCTTTTTTAACTTCTTTCTCCCCTTCAAGGGTTTCCTGCGGTAAGTTCTCCTTACGATCTTCACCGAGATCTACCTTTCCCTTTCCATGCAAACATTTCTCTTTGCCCCAATTCATATCCCTCATGGATTGAAATTGATTTTGGAAGCCAAACTCTGATTTATGGACCAGCTCCTAATCATCAGCCCCTTCAGCTGTTAACCTTGCTGTTTTAACTCTCTGCTCTTCCACATGAGTTCACACTACTTCAGGAAGTGAATTTTTGAACTCCTCTAAAATAATCGTCCCTCTATGAGCATCATGTGTTTGCTCTATTTTTAATGCCCTTATCCACCTGTCAAAATAACTTTGTTTGATCTTTTCAAATTCAGTGTGGGTTTGACCGGGGTCCCTCCTTAGATTCCTGAAATGTTATCAGTCGGCTTCTGGCACAAGCTCATATGCACTAAAGACGGCTTCCTTCACCCCCTCATACGCCCCAGATCCCTCCTCTGATAGCGAGGCGTATACCTCACTAGCTCTACCTACAAGTTTTTGTTTGGATCAGCAAAACCCACATCGTCACTGGCCACTGCATTTGTTTTTCAAAATGAGATGAAAAAAGCTTCCTTCTCGTCAAATGTAGGAAATGCGTGAATATATTTAAACAGTTTCTCACTAGGCCTTTGGCTCCCACGGGTTTGCGCATCCTTACTCAGCTCACTGTCAGCCTTCAGCCCCATCCTTTCAAGCTGACTTTCCTGTCTCAGTGTCAGTTTCCAAAGTTCAAACTCCCTCTTTCTTCCTTTCTTCTCCCTCTCTTCTCTCTCCTTTCCTCTTTCCTCTGCTTTTAATCATAATTCCTTGTCTTTTGCCTCTAACTCAAGCTGCTTCATTTACAATTAAATTTTAGCCAACTCTAAAGATTCCGATGGTGTTTCCAGCAAATGTAGATGCTGGAATTACCTCTCCTTTCCTCATGGGAGGAGGCAGCTCCAACCCTAGCGTGTGCGCTAATTCTAGCAGCTTGGCTTTATTCACCTTTTGCAAAACCCCCAAGGTCACCTCTTCCACCCCCAGAAAGCTGTCGGTGACTAAAAGACCCATTGTGGTCCAAGCACTGTTTAAACCAACTGAAATCAACTCCCAGAATGAAAGACTCAAACACCTACCACTTACTGCCTTTGAGTCCAAGAACCCTAATCCCAATTTAGAACTACAGAACAAATCCTGCAAAATCTGTTACGGACCAGGCCAGACCCCCTCCAACCATTTCAAGAAGGTAGCTCAGACCCTAACTTTGTCAGTTGTTTTAAGCAGATGTAACATGGATATTCCGGGAGGATGCAGTTGGTCAAACCATGTAGTTTTAACACAAAACAGAATTTATTTACAAGATTACCAAATGAAACATAACCAAAAGAGAACAGAAGACAGAATATCTTAACCTATCTGAAAACCCAACAAATCATCCCAAATTAATGATGCTGTTCCAAATACTTGCAACAATTCCCATGAACACCCCTTGGCACTAAAGATAAAATCAAACACAGTGTATGATGGGAAAGAGGGCAGACAGAGATCAGCATGGACCTGCTCCTGTGGGTCCAGCAGCCTTTATCAACACTACTGCACTAAAACCAAACCAAACCAGAGAGAAGCTGAACTGGGAAAACTGGCCACTCCCCTTTTGTTGTACAAGGGGTTTTTTTTTGCCCTTTGCCTGAGGCAGTATCTGTTAGCTATAATCAAACTGGGCCTAAAACCCTCAACCTCAGGCTTTTCAGACCTCTCTGAAGAAAAATACTGAGGACAAAATAAACTTGTTAAAGGAGCAGCATTGTCACAAGTCTTAACTGCCCTCTGGACAATTAAGCCAATAAATGTGACACCCACATCCCATGAATAAGAATGAATCTTAATAAAAGACCAAAAGGTCTATTTCCGTGCTGTACATCTCTATGACTCTATTAATGAGATGAGCCTCTTTCCTTAAACAGAATGTAATTTGATAGCAATTGGGTTCAAATTAGTTGGATGCTGTGTCTGAGATTATTTGGCAACCTGGTCTCTCTGCTTTGTGCTGGTGTTTATGCTCTGCAATAATCTCTTCTGATCTTTCTTCATCTCACCCTATCAGCGGATTTTGCTGTCCCTTCCTCCCTCTGTTTATCTCGCTTTATTTTAAGTGCATCGCGCTGCAGTCGCTCTCTGCAGGACTGGGTCTAACTGCTTCCTGTGGGAGGACTGGAGATGGATTGACCTGCAACCCAGGACCCAGCACTCATTTTACCAACAACCCCTGTTGTTCCCCAAATTTCCTGCCCTTCAGCAGCAGCTGAACCATCAGGACTTGAAACACGTGAACCAAACTCCCTGTGCCAGGTCTTGAGATCAGCAAGTAGAGATCTCACCTGCTCAGTGTCAGGTAAGGTGGTCATTCCTGTTGGCACTGGGGACGGGTCAGTGTCCTGAAGATCAAATTTAACTCCCTCCCGTGAATGGAAAATGGAGTGAGGACAGAGGGTGGTTCACATGTGGAATGAACTTCCTGAGGAAGTGGTGGGTGTGGGCACAGTTACAACATTGAAAAGACACTTCGATAAGTACATGAAGAGGAAATGTTTGGAGGGATATGGGCCAGGGGCAGGCAGGTGGGACTGGTTTGGTTTGGGATGATGGTCGGTATGGAGTGAAGGGTCTGTTTCCATGCTGGATGACTCTATAGCTCTGTTCTGATTATGTTCAGACTCCCAGAAACTGACTGACTGACACCAGTTGATAAACAGAGTGAGGTTTCTGCACTTTGAAGAGAAATAAAATCACAAACAATTAAAAGGTGGAGTGCAAGGAGCCAACAGGTATTTCTCACACTAAGCCTACTCCCCCCTCCCACCCCAGTGTCTCTCCCCCTCTGTGTGTGTGTGTCTCTCTCTCTCTCTGTCTCTTTCTCCCTCTCTCTGTCTCTCTGCTTGGTTAGATGCTCTTACTGGGAGTTAATTATTTAACTGCAACATTCTCTAAGTCACTAGCAAAACAGTAACTTGGGCAGATTTTTCATGTGACTGGAGTCATCAACAGGAACAATTCTCTACCAGCTGCCGTGTGACTGGGACGAAGATTACCCAACCCATTAATGTTTAATTTATTCTTGTCTGACATAGTTTTACACACGCCCAGGGTTATAACCAGAACATTTTGCCACACTTGCTCGCTGACTCTCTGTCGCTTGTACATCACC
Organism: Hemiscyllium ocellatum; assembly: GCF_020745735.1. Lineage (NCBI taxonomy): Eukaryota > Metazoa > Chordata > Chondrichthyes > Orectolobiformes > Hemiscylliidae > Hemiscyllium > Hemiscyllium ocellatum. Next base: position 50,737,038 of record NC_083429.1, read on the forward strand.
AGCACCATGACACACAGTGAGTAAATAATACCTTTATTTATCAGTCATCAATTGTAGACAAAATCTCTCCATTGGAATGGAGAATGTCATTTAATGAGATGGCTATTGTTGGCGATGCTCGGGCAAGGCTGGTTGGGTGTGATTAGGGCAGGTGTGGGAGCACAGAGTATTAGTTAGCAGTTTGCAAATCCATGGCAGGGATTCAGTGCCTGAATGGGAAATGACACATCGAGACAGATATCCTGTATACTAAAGATATGGTCCATTGGGTTTGTTCTTGTGCTGTGGGCACAATGTAATTGCATAATTCCTATCATTAAAACCTGTAACATGACAGAATTGGTCATTCTCCCACTAGGATAGAGAACTTTTTATGTCTTCCCACCCACCGAATTGGGAAGGTTTCTGACCTGGTGTGTTTGCCTGTCTGACTCCCATTGTGTAGCCCAGCTAGGCGGACCACACAGGGCTTTTCTTATTCGATATCTTCGGTATATCTGTGTGTTCTGGGGGGGGGGGGGGAGAGAGACACTTCACCAGGGCAGCGTTCTGACAGACTCTCCAACTCAAACATGAACCATACGCGAACATCCAGGTTTCCCATCTGCCCTCTCCCCTGGTATCTCCTTCACTTCCTGGTGATCTTGGCCTGCTCTCTCTCTCCCTCATTCTCCACCTGCCTGTCTTTCACTCACCACTTTACAATTTGCTACCACTCTCTACATCTAATCCAAACCTGTCACTCGACCATTCCTACCTCAAAAGTAGCTTGTACCTGTCAAACATTTTGGAATATCCTATTGTCATGATGGCTGCTATACAAAAGCAGAAACTCAGCAGATCCGGCAGCCTCAATGAAGAAGGAAGAATTTCGAAGGTGAGACGGTCATAGGGGCCTCGAAACATTAACTCTGTTTCTCTCTCCACTGAGCCTGCCCAACCTGCTGAGTTTCTCCTACAATTTTTGTTTTTTATTTCTGATTTGGAACATGCAGAGTTTTGCTTTTATGTCGATAAATGCACATCTTTCTTTGAGCGTCGTCTCCTTTCAGATCTCATCAAAACCCATCGTCGTTGGTCAAACATTTAATTGTGTGTTCGAACAACTCTGTGAGGCTCACACATTATATGAGATGAATCCTCTGAAACTGGCGGGGCAGAGATAGTTTGAAGTTGAAAAAGACAGCTGAGATTCTTTGGAATTCCCTTCCTCAAAAGCCAATGGATAAAAAAAATTTTGAATGTTTTTGAAACCAGCTAATTCTTGATTACTAAATGAGATGGAAGATTATTTGGGGATATATAAGGATATAGAGCTGAGGTCAATGTGTTATTGAGACATTTTATGTTATCAAGGTGTGATGTTGATGGTGATGATAGATTTTCTGCTCAACACATGGACCAATTTTGTTCATGGCAAAAGTGAGGACTGCAGATGCTGGAGATCAGAGTCTGGATTCGAGAGGTGCTGGAAAAGCACAGCAGGTCGCTTTTCCGGCACCAATTTTGTTCACGGCCTAATGAAGCCACAGAGCCTGAGTCAGTTTGGACACATCTTTGATGGTTACTTCCTCTGTCAGTGACTTATGTTTCTGTGCTCTTAGGTCCCTCACCAGCTAATCAAAGCTGTAAATCGGTTACTTAAATATTCTTAAAACAAATGTTAAGGTTCCAGGTTTTTATTATTTGAATCGAATTCCCACCAGCTACCCTGGTGAAATCTGAACCCACGTTCCCCAGAAAAGGAGCCCAGCTGCCTGGATTACATTTTGACTGTACCCCCCCATCTCTCTCCAATATACACAGGAAGCTTCCCACAGCCCAGGTCCAAACTGCAATACCGTACTCCCACAGCTACCTGGACTACACCTCCTCCCACCCTGCCCCCTATAAAAACACCATCCCATGTTCCCAATTCCTTCGTCTCCACCGCATCTGCTCCCAGGAGGACCAGTTCCAACACCGCACAGCCCAGATGGCCTCCTTCTTCAAGGACCGCAGATTTCCCCCAGACGTGATTGACGATGCCCTCCATCGCATCTCCTCCACTTCCTGCTCCTCCGCCCTTGAGCCCTGCCCCTCCAACCGCCACCAGGACAGAACCCCACTGGTTCTCACCTACCACCCCACCAACCTCCGCATACAATGTATCATCCGCCGTCATTTCCGCCACCTCCAAACGGACCCCACCACCACGGATATATTTCCCTCCCCTCCCCTATCAGCGTTCCTCAAGGACCACTCCCTTCGTGACTCCCTCGTCAGGTCCACACCCCCCACCAACCTAACCTCCACTCCCGGCACCTTCCCCTGCAACCGCAAGAAATGCAAAACTTGCGCCCACACCTCCTCCCTTACTTCACTCCAAGGCCCCAAGGGATCCTTCCATATCCGCCACAAATTCACCTGTATCTCCACACACATCATCTATTGCATCCGCTGCACGCGATGTGGCCTCCCCTATATTGGGGAGACGGGCCGCCTACTTGCGGAACGCTTCAGGGAACACTTCTGGGACGCCCGGACCAACCAACCCAACCACCCTGTGGCTCAACACTTTAACTCTCCCTCCCACTCCACCGAGGACATGCAGGTCCTTGGACTCCTCCATCGCCAGAACATAACAACACGACGGTTGGAGGAAAAGAGCCTCATCTTCCGCCTGGGAACCCTCCAACCACAAGAGATGAACTCAGATTTCTCCAGTTTCCTCATTTCCCCTCCCCCCACCTTGTCTCAGTCGATTTCCTCGAACTCAGCACCGCCCTCCTAACCTGCAATCTTCTTCCTGACCTCTCCGCCCCCACCCCACTCCGGCCTATCACCCTCACCTTGACCTCCTTCCACTTATCACATCTCCATCGCCCCTCCCCCAAGTCCCTCCTCCCTACCTTTTATCTTAGCCTGCCTGGCACACTCTCCTCATTCCTGATGAAGGACTCTGGCCCGAAACGTCGAATTTCCTGGTCCTTGGATGCTACCTGACCTGCTGTGCTTTAACCAGCAACACATTTTCAACCTTGCTGAGTTAGCCTATCACACGAGGAGGTAGCAAACAGATAAAGAATGGTGAAAACAGAAGAAAGGTTTCTGCTTCTCAAAATTCCCCATGTCTCTATGGAAGGTGTTGGTGTCACGGTGACTCGGGACTGGGATCTGCTGTGATTCCACTTTATGAGACATTGGTAGGCACTTGGAAATCTCCCCACTGAAGGTGCACTCAATTGGACATCCACTTTGGAATGAAGGAGGAAGGATCAATTTCTAGAATCAAGACATTGTCTAACTGAGTCTCCTCTGTTCTCTCTATTGCAGCTGACTTGTCCGATGCTCGCTTCTCATATGGTGAGTTTCCCAACTGAATTGAGGGTGGGGAGCAGGCTGGTGGGTGGGGTGGGGGGTTGCCAACTCTGCTCGGAACCCCAATCAGTTATCCTGCAGCACAGCATGAATATGTTTCCTGCACGGATCCTTCCATCAGGTTTGGTAAAAATTACGTTCATGAGATGCGGGTGCCACTGACTAGGCTAGTGTTTATTGCCCATCCCTAATTGACCAGAGAGCAGTTAAAAATTAACTATCACTACGGATTCACATGTAGTTCACATAAGGTAAGGACGACAGATTTGCTTCCCTAAAATACCCAAATCGGCTTTTCTGACAATCAGCCATGATTTTGGTCAACTCTTAATTCAAGACTTTTATTGATTCCAAATGCCACCGTTGCAGGGTTTGATCAGCAGGACATGAGGTGGGACTCTGATTGCAGTTTAGTAATTACACCAATAGGCCATCACTTTTCCAACAAAAAAAAATTTCAGAGACACCATTTGCCACACTGGCTTTTCTCCTGTAGGTTATTCATAGCAGTGAGCTGGAGAATAATCTTCAATTGGACTAGATCAATCCCGGAGAGTTGGCAAAGCCTATTTTGGTCTTTCTGATTTTCAGAACGGCTGTTTTGCATTTTCTTAAAATCACACAATGCAGGAACCCCCAAGTCACAAAAACGGACAAAACATTCCAGATTTTCCCCCCCACAGAGGGAAATAAATAAATAAATAAAAAATCTTGTCATATTTGGGAGTAAATATACTGCAGCTCCATTTTAAAATGGACAACATAAGCTGAACTATTATGTGTCATTTGCAAGTTTTATTTGTTTTCCTTCTCTATTGTACCTTTTTGCGCTAATACTCAGAAAGGTGTCAACTCTGGCAATATTTTCCAGGTTGCGCTTACATTTGGGGTCCTGCATCGATTAACCAACAGGCTGAGGGTGAAGTCAGGAAGCTAGGCCTCAATGAGTTTGCTCAGGGCCAAGCATAACTGTAACCAAGGCAACCACAAGCCTTGCCTGCCTCGAGAGCCCAAAATGTGAAATCAGAGGCAACATGCAGTGCACCGAGCTGCTGCATAGTTTCCTCAGGGTTTCACAGGAGCTGATGCTGCCTGCAGTGAAATCCCTTCCTTTGACCAGAGGGTGAACAGAGCAGGCCTCACCCTATGGTGACGGGTAAGGTTTGTTGGACCAAATCCATTTGTCGGTCCACAATCCAGCCTGCCCACTGTTGCCTGGCAACAGGAGTCCATTCCGGATGCCTGGCACCTGAGGGATAAAATGGGGTCATGCCACGCGTCATTAAAATCACTTCGGAGACTTTCCTTCTCCCTGTGACCTCCTTTCAGGCTCAGAGCAGGACGTTGTCGAAGGATTTTTTTTCTCCCTTCTTTTCTGGGTCAATGTAAACGGTGGTGTGTGTCATTGATAAGGGACTCATGACCTTGACAACAAAGATGGCTACCTCCTCCCATGCCCCTACCCACTGTTACCAAGCAACCATGAGTCAGTGCCTTCAGAGAAAAAACTGAAGGTGATTAAAATTTTAGACAAGCTGGCGCTAATATCTAAAAATGAATCGTGTGAGTATATCACAGGCAGACAGCTAGCAGGGAGACAAACAAAAATTCTTGTCCTTGTTCAACAAAATGTGATTTATTCAGGCAAATAAATCTGGATTGTCACTTCGTGTTAGCAAGCTGGTTTCAAATGAGTAGCTGCTACTCGTGAGCAAGCGCCTGTCACTGTTAATTTCACAACCTTATAGCATCCAAACAGACCCTTCAGCCCTGCTGTGCTGTGCTAGTTGAGCAAAAGGCTGAGTTCCACCCTCTCGTTATCTCTGCATGGCCCTGGAAAATCTTAATTCTCTTGATTACTTTTTGAAAGTTACGAGCGAGTCCACTTGCATCCCTCCTTCATGTTGCACATTCCAGATTGCAGCAACCTCAGACTATGCACCAGTCTCAGGGAACAGAGTCAACGCCACTCTCTGCTGTTGGAAAAGGCTCTGAAGGGGTTCATCTTCGTGTTGCATTGGCTCCACCCATTCTAATGTTATCACAAAGTCTGTGGGTGGAGTTATGGAGTTCTCCTTGATGTTTTGGAAGGAGGAGCAGAAGAAATAGGAACAGGAGCAGGCCATTCGACCCCTCCAACCTGCTCCACAATTCAATAGGATCTGACATTCCTCACATCCACTTCCATGCACTTTCCTTGCAACCCCTGACTCCCAAATTGGTCAACCATCTATCTCAGACTTAAACATACTTAAGGACCTTGCCTCACAGCTCTCTGGGTCACGGAGTTCCACAAACTAACTTTTGAGAAAAAAAGTCCCTCCTCTCCTCAGTCTTCACCTCACGCCCCTGTATTCTGAGACTGTGCCCTTTGGTCCTAGACTCTCCTCGGAGGGGAACCATTTCCCCCGTTCAATCACCTCAAGAATCCGATATGTTACAATGAGATCACCTCCCATTCTTCTCAACTCCAGTGAGTAGAGGTGAAAACAATGACTGCAGATACTGGAAACCAGATTCTGCATTAGGGTGGTGCTGGAAAAGCACGGCAGTTCAGGCAGAATCCGAGGAGCAGGAAAATTGATGTTTCAGGCAAAAGCCCTTCATCAGGAATACAGGCAGAGTGCCTGCAGGGTGGAAAGATAATTGAGAGGAGGGTGGAGGTGGGGAGAAAGTAGCATAGAGTACAATAGGTGAATGGGGTTGGGGATGGAGGTGATAGCTCAGGGAGGGTGGGGGAGATGGTTGCAAAGAGTACAATGGGTGAATGGGGTTGGGGATGGAGGTGATAGGTCAGGGAGGAGGGTGGGGGAAGGTAGCAAAGAGTACAATGGGTGAATGGGGGAGGGGGTAGAGTGGATAGGTGGAAAGGAAGATAAGCAGGTAGGATAAATCATTAGGGTGGTGCTGAACTGGAAGTTTGGAACTGGGGTGAGGTGGGGGAAGGGGAAATGAGGAAACTAGTGAAGTCCACATTGTTGTCCTGGGGTTGAAGTGTTCCAAGGCGGAAGATGAGGCGTTCTTCCTCCAGGCATCAGGTAGTACGGGAATGCCAGTGAAGGAGCCCCAGGACCTCCGTGACATCGGTTGAATGGAAGGGGGAGGGAAATATATCCCTGGTGGTGGGGTCTTTTTGTAGGTGGCGGAAATGTCGGCGGATGATTTGGTTTATGCGAAGGCTAGTAGGGTGGAAGGTGAGCATCAGGGGCGTACTGTCCTTGTTACGGTTAGAGGGGTGGGGTCTGAGGGCAGAGATGCGGGATGTGGACGAGATGCGTTGGAGGGCATCTTTAACCACGTGGGAAAGGAAATTGCCGTCTCTAAAGAAGGAGGCCATCTGGTGTGTTCTGTGGTGGAACTGGTCCTCCTGTGAGCAGATACGGCGGTGGCGGAGGAATTGGGAATATGGGATGGCATTTTTGCAAGAGATAGGGTGGGAAGAGGTGTAATCCAGGTAGCTGTGGGAGTTGATGGGTTTGTAAATAATGTCAGTCGTCATTAATGGAGATGGAGAGGTCCAGGAAGGGGAGGGAGGTGTCAGAAATGGTCCAGGTAAACTTAAGATCAGGGTGGAATGTGTTGGTGAAGTTGATGAATTTCTCAACCTCCTCGCGGGAGCACGAGGTGGCGCCAATGCAGTCATCAATGCAGCGGAGAAAGAGGTGGGGAGTGGTGCCGGCGTAATTACGGAAAATCAACTGTTCTACATAGCCAACAAAGAGACAGGCATAGCTGGGGCCCATACGTGTGCCCATGGCTACCCCTTTGGTCTGGAGGAAGTGGGAGGATTCAAAGGAGAAATTGTTAAGGGTGAGGACCAGTTCGGCCAAACGAATGAGAGTGTCGGTGGAAGGGTACTGTTGGGGACGTCTGGAGAGGAAAAAAGAGGGCTTGGAGGCCCTGGTCATGGCGGATGGAGGTGTAGAGGGATTGGATATCCATGGTGAAGATGAGGCATTGGGAGCTGGGCAAACAGAAGTCTTGGACGAGGTGGAGGGCATGGTTGGTATCTCGAATGCATGTGGAGAGTTCCTGGACTAGGGGGGATAGGACAGTGTCGAGGTAGGTAGGGATGAGTTCAGTGGGGCAGCCAGGGTGGTCAGGCTTGTGGATCTTGGGAAGGAGGTAGAACCGGACAGTGTGGGGTTCCCGGACTATGAGGTTGGAAGCTGTGGGTGGGAGATGTCCTGAGGTGATGAGGTTCTGTATGGTCTGGGAGATGATGGTTGGGTGATGGGGGGTGGGGTCATGGTCGAGGGGGCGGTAGGAGGAGGTATCCTCGAGTTGGCATTTAGCTTCAGCGGTGTAGAGGTCAGTGCGCCAGACTACCACTGCGCCCCCTTTATCCGCTGGCTTAATGGTGAGGTTGGGATTGGAGCAGAGGGATTGGAGGGCTGTGTGTTGTGAGGATGAGAGGTTGGAGTGGGGGAGGGGGGTAGACAGGTTGAGGCGGTTAATGTCCCGGCGGCAGTTGGAAATGAAGAGGTCGAGGGCGGGTAATATGCCAGCGCAGGGTGTCCAGGTGGATGCAGTGTGTTGGAGGTGGGCGAAGGGGTCCTCGGAAGGTGGGCGGGAATCCTGATTGTGAAAGTAAGCTCGGAGGTGGAGGCGGCGTGTATTAAATTCATTGATGCGTGGGCGGAGGGGGAAGAAGGTGAGTCCTTTGCTGAGGACTGATCGTTCATCCTCAGTGAGGGGGAGGTCTGGGGGATGGTGAAAACTCGGCAGGGCTGGGAGCTGGGATCTGGTGTGGGTGTGGAGCTGGGAGTGTGGGGGGGGGGGTACCCTGTAACTGGAGTGGGTGTGGTGGTGGGGGCATTTTTTTCCTCTCCTGACATCCCCAACAGTACCCTTCCACCGACACTCTCATTTGTTTGGCCGAACTAGTCCTCACCCTTCACAATTTCTCCTTCGAATCCTCCCACTTCCTCCAGACCAAAGGGGTAGCCATGGGCACACGTATGGGCCCCAGCTATGCCTGTCTCTTTGTTGGCTACGTAGAACAGTTGATCTTCCATAATTACACCGGCACCACTCCCCACCTCTTCCTCCGCTACATTGATGACTGCATTGGCGCCACCTCGTGCTCCCGCGAGGAGGTTGAGCAATTCATCAACTTCACCAACACATTCCACCCTGACCTTAAATTTACCTGGACCATCTCTGACACCTCCCTCCCCTTCCTGGACCTCTCCATCTCCATTAATGTTGACTGACTTGACACCGACATTATTTATAAACCCACCGACTCCCACAGCTACCTGGATTACACCTCTTCCCACACTACCTCCTGCAAAAATACCATCCTGTATTCCCAATTCCCAATTCCTCCGCCGTATCTGCTCCCAGGAGGACCAGTTCCACCACAGAACACACCAGATGGCCTCCTTCTTTAGAGATCGCAATTTCCCTTCCCACGTGGTTAAAGATGCCCTCCAACGCATCTCATCCACATCCCGCACCTCCACCCTCAGATCCCACCCCTCTAACCGTAACAAGGACAGAAACCCCCTGGTGCTCACCTTCCACCCGACCGACCTTCGCATAAACCAAATCATCCGCTGACATTTCCGCCACCTCCAAACGTACCTCACCACCAGAGATATATTTCCCTCCCAAACCCTTTCCGCCTTCCACAAAGACCGTTCCCTCTGTGACTACCTGGTCAGGTTCACGCCCCCCAACAATCCACCCTCCCATCCTGCACCTTCCCCTGCCACCGCAGGAACTGCAAAACCTGTGCCCACACCTCCTCCCTCACCTCCAACCAAGGCCCCAAAGGAGCCTTCCACATCCATCAAAGTTTTACCTGCACATCCATCAATATCATTTATTGTATCTGTTGCTCCTGATGCAGTCTCCTCTACATTGGAGAGACTGGACACCTCCTAGCAGAGTGCTTTAGGGAACACCTCTGGGACATCCGCACTAATCAACCACATCACCCTGTGGCCAACATTTCAACTCCCCCTCCCACTCTGCCGAGGACATGGAAGTCCTGGGCCTCCTTCACCGCTGCTCCCTCACCACCTGAGGCCTGGAGGAAGAACGCCTCATCTTCCGCCTTGGAACACTTCAACTCCAGGGCATCAATGTGAACCTCATCAGTTTCCTCATTTCCCCTTCCCCCACCTCAACCCAGTTCCAAACTACCAGCTCAGCACTGTCGCCATGACTTGTCCTACCTGCATATCTTCCTTTCCACGTATCCACTCCACCCTCCTCTCTGACCTATCACCTTCATCCCCACCCCCATTCACCCATTGTACTCTTTGCTACCTTCCCGCACCCTCCTCCCTGACCTATCACCTCATCCCCACCCCCACTCACCTATTGTACTCTATGCTACTTTCTCCCCACCCCTACCCTCCTCTCGTTTCTCTCTCCACTCTGCAGGCACTCTGCCTCTATTCCTGATGAAGGGATTTTGCCCGAAACATCGATTTTCCTGCTCCTTGGATGCTGCCTGAACTGCTGTACTTTTCCAGCACCACTCTAATCTAGAATCCAGTGAGTAGAGTCCCAACCTGTTTTGCTGATAGGACACTTCCTCCAACCCAGGATCATCCTGGTGGAACTTCTCTGAACTACCTCCAATGATCTCTTTCCTTAAATACAGGGATTAAAACTGCTCACAGTGCTCCAGAAATAGTCTCATCAGCACCTTGTACATGCTGCAGTAAGACTTCCTGACTTTTCAACTCCAAATAAGGGCCAATATTCCATGAGCCTTCCTGATTCTCTTCTGCCCCCTGTACTAGCTTTGTGTGTTTCCTTCACAAGTCCCCCAAGTATCCTTGTGTTGCAGTTTTCTGCAGTCGTTCTCCATTTAAAGAGGCCAGGCGTCTTCGTCCAAGAACTGAATCTGATATCAACTTCCTAAGATTGTAGTGATTCTTCCTGTCTAAACGTAGCTGTACCTACTGCCAGCAAGCTAAAACCTTGATACCGAAGAACAGCCTCTTCTTCAGCCTGATAGTGTACGGTGGAGTATCCTCAACCATTAATCCCTTGTTAGAGCCGAGACAGAGCCACAACAAAGGAGGACTGATGTCAATGAACTATTCCAATAACCTTACCCCAGTGCCACTCACTGAGAGAGGCGGCAGGAATGGTCATACCTAGGAATATGCCACGTTAGCTTTCCTGATCACTGTTTGTGAGTGTTGCTGCTGACCTGTTAATTAACATGATCATCAAAACAGGCCTGGAGAAGCTATGCTTCTGTCTCCCAGCTCTACAAGGCTGTTAGCACCATTTCATTCTGGCTGTGGTCTACTTACTGATCGTTGTAGTTGGGCAAGGGAGTGACTGCTCAATAAAACCACCTCCTGACTCATTCAAACCTACCTCCCTCTGAAGTGCCTGCCCTCAGTGCTTTCAGAACCAGTCCTGCCTCTGTTGTGAAGCCTGCTGATAAGGGTGGGCTGATGGACTGACCTCTACACTGTGGGGATTGAGTGCCAGCTCTCGGACACCTCCTCCTACCTTCCCCGGACCTCGAATCAAGTTCTGAGGATGGGTCACTGGACCTAAAATGTTAACTCTGTTTATCTCTCCACAATGCTGCCAGACCTGCCGAGTTTCTCCAGCAATTCCTGTCTTTACTTCTGACAGGAGCAAACATTGATGTGCACACACACAGACACACGCGCACACACACACGCACACAGACACACACAAGCGCGCGCACACAGACACACGCACACAGACACACACAAGCGCGCGCACACAGACACACGCATACACACAAACATGCGCACACACATGCGCGTGCGCAGACACATGCACACACACGCAGACATGCGCGCACAGACACACACACAGACATGCACAGACACACACGCACAGACATGCACAGACACACACACACACACACACAGATACAGATGCGTGCACACACACACAGACACATACACACACACGCGCATGCACACACAGACACATACACGTACACACACGCGCACGCACACACACAGACACACACACACACTCAGCAGCTTCTGGATACACTGAAAACATCATGCTCATTTTGTATTTTTGTTTTGAATATTTCCTAGTGAGTTCATGAAGGCATTGTAAAGCAGTCAGATTCCTTTTGAAATTAATTCTTTCTCAAATCTTACACAGATTATGAAACTGTTCGGAAGGGGGGCTTGATCTTTGCTGTTGCTGCATTCTTCGTGGGAATAGCCATTATCCTGAGTGAGTTTCAAATCCCAGATCCAGTCACCCTCCAGGTTTACAGATTAGTAACAGAAATGGCTGCTTCATGCAGCTTTTCTCATGTTGTCAAGGTCACATTGGCATTGTCAAGCTGAGAAATGTCACTGGAGATAATAATCGTCATTTTGTAACTTCACACACAGTACACTCCCTACACACACACAGACACACTTACACACACACACGGTACACTCCCCCCCCCCCCCCCCCCCCCCACACACACACACACACACACACTCACTCACACACACACTCACTCACACACACACAGGGAACACTGTGTACAAGCCACAGATATAAACAGAAGACCAGGTACACCACACATGCACACGGCACACTATGAACATGTGACATACACACGGAATATGGTATACACTCTACATGCACACAGAACACTGTGTATGCATGACATACACACGGAACACTGTGCACATGCACGCACACGGAACACTGTGTACACACCACATGCACATGGAACACTACGTACACTCCACATGCACACAGAACACCACGTACACACATGTACATACCACATGCACACAGAACACTGTATACACGCCACATGCACACAGAATACTGTGTACATGTCACATGCACACAGAACACTGCATACACTCCACTTGCACACGGAACACTGTGTATGCATGACATACACATGGAACACCATGTAGACACCACATGCACATGGAACACTGTGTACACTCCACACACATGGAACGCTGCATACACACCACATGCACACAAAACACCGTGTACACGCGGCATGCATACAGAACACCATGTACACTCCACATGTACACGGTAAACTATACACGCCACATACACATTGAACACCATGTACACTCCCCATGTACATGGTACATTGAACACAGTACTTCTATGAACCAGATACATCCTGTAACATTCACTTTGACCCTATTAGCTTCACACTGAGCAGTGACGGTTGAAAAATGATAATCCATTTAAATTTCAGAGAGTTATCGAGAGCATTTTCTGAAAGATGCATTAACCAAAATCGTAAGTCAGGCAGGTTACAGAGATCCTGTGGACTGTTAAATGAATAAATATCCCAGATTATTAAATGATAATAAACAGCCCACATTATGTCTCCTTTGTCGCTACAGGCAGAAAATTCCGATGCCGAGGCAAACCACCCAAACGGTATAAAGATTATTTTGTGCAATTCTCACAAAGTTGAATAAACAGGTGCCTGTGTGACTTATTGCTGACAAGCTGTTGTTGATGGTTCCTTTCAGATCCCAGGAGGAGGAGGACCTTTAGCAGATCTCGAGGTAGGTCACTGCTTTCCGTTTGTCTTTATGAATCACACACTCGGAGGAAAGCCCCGTGTGTGTACGACACCCCATCAGAAATGTCACAACATGCGTCATCCCAGAAATTGTAACTGAAGAGATCGGAGTCACATCATTCACACTGCCTCCTTCCTCCTCCAAAACTTTCCCAACCCCAGCTCCGAAACCCTCAATCATACCTCCAAACATCTCCAGGCATCACCAATCACTCCCACTGGTATCACCAGGCATCACCAATCACTCCCACTGGTCTTGAACCCTCTTGAACCTTGAGCTCATCCAAAGCTCTGCTGCCCAAGTGTTGAACTTGTAGGACATTCCATTCTTGTGGGGAACGAACTTCCAGAGGAAGTGATGGATCCAGGTACTGTTACAACATGTAAAAGACATTTGGATAAGTACATGAATAGGAAAGGTTTGGAGGGAGATGAGTCAGGAGCAGGCAGGTGGGACTAGTTTGGGATTATGGTTGGCATTGACTGGTTGGATTGAAGGCTCTGTTTCTGTGCTGTGTACCTCTATGCCCTGTGCTTATTATTGTCTATGGGTTCTTGGCCAAGTAGAGGAACATGAAGGAGATGCCATAGACCCACATGCTCATTTGAGAGAGAGATGACTGACTGGGGTTGGTTTAACCTGTGGGGCACCATGCCTCAGGCAAGGGGAGATGCTGAGGAGACACCTGCAAGGTAACTTCAGAAGGTACAGGAATTGAAGCCGCAATGTTGGCATAACTCTGCATTGCAAACCAGCCATTCAGCCAACTGTGCTAACCAGCGCACAGAGGAACATACAAGTTAGGAGCAGCAAGCCATAGAATCATAGAGATGTACATCATGGAAACAGGCCCTTCGGTCCAACCCGTCCACACCAACCAGATATCCCAACCCAATCTAGTCCCACCTGCCAACACCCGGCCCATATCCCTCCAAACCCTTCCTATTCATATACCCATCCAAATGCCGTTTAAATGTCACAATTGTACCAGCCTCCACCACATCCTCTGGCAGCTCATTCCATACACATACCAACCTCTGCGTGAAAAAGTTGCCTCTTAGGTCCCTTTTATATCTTTCCCCTCTCTAGTTCTGGACTCCCCCACCCCAGGGAAAAGACTTTGCCTATTTATCCTATCCATGCCCCTCATAATTTTGTAAACCTCCACAAGGTCACCCCTCAGCCTCTGATGCTCCAGGGAAAACAGCCCCAGCCTGTTCAGCCTCTCCCTGTAGCACAGATCCTCCAATCCTGGTAATATCCTTTTCTGAACCCTTTCAAGTTTCACAACATCTTTCCGATAGGAAGGAGACCAGAATTGCACGCAATATTCCAACAGTGGCTTAACCAATGTCCTGTACAGCCGCAACATGACCTCCCAACCCCTGCACTCAATACTCTGACCTATAAAGGAAAGCATACCAAACACCGCCTTCACTATCCTATCTACCATTAAGTTCACCTCGCATTTATCTGAATTAAACTCCATCTTCCACTTCTCAACCCATTGGCTCATCTGGTCCAGATCCTGTTGGAATCTGAGGTAACCCTCTTTGCTGTCCACTACACCTCCAATTTTGGTGTCATCTGCAAACTTACTAACTGTACCTCTTATGCTCGCATCCAAATCATTTATGTAAATGACAATAAGTAGTGGACCCAGCACTGATCCTTGTGGCACTCCACTGGTCACAGGCCTCCAGTCTGAAAAACAACCCTCCACCATCACCCTCTGTCTTCTACCTCTGAGCCAGTTCTGTATCCAAATGGCTAGTTTTCTATTCATTCCATGACCATTCCATTCCTCCAGCCCGCTCTGCTAATCAATAAAATGGTGGCTGATCTCACTGTAGACTCTAAGTTACATTGTTGTCTGCCTCTGATAACATTTCACCAGCACACGCCCCCCCCCCCCCCTCAACGTAGCAATAATCCATCAACTTCAGCCAGAAAAGATTCAAAGACTCTGCTTCCACTGACCCTTGAGAATGGAGTGACACCCTCATCATCCTCAGAGAAAGGGTTTTGCCTCATCGTTATGTTACACGGTGGCTCAGTGGTTAGCACTGCTGCCTCACAGAGCCAGGGTCCCAGGTTCAATTTCAGCCTCAGGTGACTGTCTGTGTGGAGTTTGCACATCCTCCCCGTGTCTGTGTGGGTTTCCTCCCACAGTCCAAAGATGCGCAGGTTAAGGTGGTTTGACCACAGGAGATTACCTGTAGTGTCCAGGGATGTGCAGTCCATGTGGGTTAGCCATGGGAAATATGGAGTTACAGGGATAAGGTAGAGAGGGTGAGTCTGGGTTGGGATGCTCCTTGGAGGGTCAGTGTGGACTCAATGGGCCAAATGCACTGTTTCACAGTAGGGATTCTTTAGATCATAGAAAATTGGAGAGAGACCTCAAGCTCTGTTTTCTCCCATGAGAGAAAATATTCTCCACATTGACCCCTTATAGACTCCTCAGGATTTTATATATTTTACAAGAGCAATGTCCTGATTTTTAAATTCTCATCTTTGCTGCTCCCTCCTGTAATTATGACCCTTTGCCGATTCTCATCACTGCATCGCTAGTGGTTGCACAAACCCCAAGTTTGGGAATTCCCTCACTCACCTCCTTTAAGACCCTCTCTCTGTTGAACTATTCAACTGTGTGTTTCATCGTCTAACCAAAGATCTTATTGCGTGACTCATTTGTCAAGTTTCGTTTTGCAAATGGCCCCATACAGTACCTGGGAACATTACATTTTAAGATGCTATACAAATAGTTGTTGTTGTTGTTGTAAGTGGAATTGTCCTGCTCAATAATCTAGCTTCAACCATCGCTGGATGTTCAACTTATTGCTTAGCAACATCAGAAGGGGCAGTTTTAGGGAACAGCAACGTGGGACATTGGAATGTTCCTCAGCTTCACTTTCTATGGCTCCTCTCATAACCCTCTCCAAGGATTCTCTCTCTGACAGATTAGGCCCAGACTCTGCTACCTGCTCTAGAAGACTCTGATAGTGCCATGGTCACATCCCTGTCTCTCTACCAGGAGTCCCAGGCTGATTAGAAAACATCTTCACTACCAGCTGTGACCATCAGGAAATCTCAGCTCCCTTCCTGAATCCTTCTTTCGGATCATCCCAACCACTCTAGGAACTGAGCCCACGCTGTTGGCATCACAAACCAGCTGTCCAGCCAACTGAGCGAACCAACTCCGGCCTTTCTGCCTTCCTTGTGAGGCAATACCTGGAACTGTAACCAGGAGGAGCCAGTGACGTGCTGATGACTTCAAACATTTCTCCTTTTCAATCAGACCCCTCTCCTCAACCTTCACAAACACCTCCAGGCTCATTCCTCATGTCACCATCTTCAGAATAGTCACTGACCATTCTAACCACAATCTACCAGCTTCCCAATAAACCACAGAACACAATTCACCAATATCTTCATGATCAAACTTCAGCTAACAAAATCAATCAGCCCCATGTATAATCACACAGTTTTGCACTTATATATCTTACATCCTTACTTGTTGTGGTTCTGCTCGCCGAGCTGGAAGTTTTTGCTGCAAACGTTTCGTTCCCTGGCTAGGGAACATCAATGAACATCAGCTAGCCACAAAACGACATGACCAGCTATCTCTAGTAGCCATACACTCAGACAACCAGCAACATGAATTTGACTGGGAAAACACCACTATCATAGGACAAGCCAGACAGAGAACAGCCAGAGAATTCCTAGAAGCATGGCATTCATCCCCAAACTCCATCAACAGACACATTGACCTGGACACCATATACAAACCACTACAGCTGAAACTGACACCCGGAAGCGGCAAGAACATCCATCAACAGACACATCGACCTGGACCCCACATACAAATCACTGCAGCTGAAACTGACACCCGGAAGCGGCAAGAACAAACCAATATAAATACCGGAAGAAACATCAAAGCAGCGTTTCACACGAGGCTCCAACAGCACTGATGATGTTCCCTAGCCAGGGAACGAAACGTTTGCAGCAAAAACTTCCAGCTCGGCGAGCAGAACCACAACAACGGATACCCGAGCTACAAATCTTCAATCAGATTTTACATCCTTACTGTCAGAACATGTCTAAAGGTGCCAGAATGTTACAATCTTAATCAGTGTGTTATGCAGTGCTCCGAATTCCCCCTTCAAACAATTCAATCTGGTAAACTTGGAGAAACTATTCCCAGCTCTGTTTGAGATCAGAACCCGGGACTATGATTATTTAATATTCCCTCATAGATCCAACTGGGAATTCAGGAGAAACCTGAATGTGGAACCACCAAACTCAGGAGGTCATTGAATTTTAACATGAAGCTGGATAAACACGAGGGAGAAAAAAATTGGAAAGATTTGTCGATGGGTTTAGGAAGCAGAATAGGCGGAAGATTGCGTAGTCATCTAGGTTGGCATGAATCTGCTGGGCTGAATGGCCTGTTTCTTGCTGTTTGATAATATTCGATGTTTTATCCAATTATTTTTCTTTCAGGTTCGTGCTGTGGGACTGGACTGAACTCTGAAAGAAACATCCACAGGAGCAGATTGTGATGGTTATGTTGTTATCATCATCTTGACCATCTGATGGGGTTGGAAATCTTTAGTTCCATCGAAACTCTCAGTTAACAAATGCTAAATATCCACAGAAATTGTCCATACCTCCCTGAGCTATGAAGTTGGAGAGCCATTGAATTAACATGTGGGAGGGGGATAAATGTAACCTGACCTTTAATGTACTATTTTTATCTTATAGAGTGTAACAGAGTGATTCAGTGTCCAATTTAAAATCTCTGCCTCTGTTTGTATCGTATTAAACGTCTCACAGCATTTAAAAGTGATTAAACCTTCTGGGAACAGAAACTATGCCACAATATAAAATTTTTAAAAGTTTATTTTCTTGATGAATTTCTTGTACAAATGGATAGATTATTTCTCCATCCACCCTGTTCCCATCAAACATTCCCAGGACAGGGTCAGCACAGGGTGAGAGTCAGAGTAAAGCTTACTCTACACTGTCCTCATCAAACACACCCAGGACAGTGTCAGCACTGGATTAGATACAGAGTAAAGCTTCCTCTACACGATTCTTACTGAGGGTAGTGCTTTTGAATATTTCTCCAGGATAGAGGATTCTCTGGTTTACCTCATTCACTGTCTTTAGGATCTTCTACAATGTGTCTCTCTAATGAAGTCATTGTTACTGCCTGCACACTGTGTTGTACTGACGTGGGAATCACTGGGTTCAGATGGTGCCTCGGAGAAGCTGGGGCTGAGCTGTCCTCATCGCTGAGGTGTATTCCCTCCCACACCCCCATGCTGTTTGGGAGGAAGCTGCAGGGGATGAGCAGCCCAGCTGTAACCTCCCATCCCCCAACAACCCCAGTCTGTCTGACAGCCCCAACCAACCTCCATCCCTGAACTGTCTGATACCTCCCATCACCTCCTGTTCCAGCTCCCCCTTCACCCTCCCCCCACACTCTGTCTGACACTCCACCAGCCCAGTCTGTCTGATCCCCACCCCAAGTCTGACCTCATCACGGCACCTCCCCTAGCCCCCCACCCCAAAGCCAGGTCTGTCTGACCCCTGACCTTCCCACAGTACCCCAGTTTCCCTCATCCCCAAAACCCATCAATCTCTGCCTGGAATCTGTTTGAGAACTGATCAGCCCCATCGGTGAGCTAGACTGGGGAGGATGGGTGGTGGTTGGGTAGGAGAGAGTGGGTGAGGGGCTAGTGAGTGGTGATGTGCTGCTCTGTGCATGGGGAGGGGGAAGGGGGAGCTGCCACCAGCCATCAGAGCTCTTGGAGGGGTTCCCTACCCCACCAAGGTAAAGTACATGCACCTTGGGGTCAGGAACTGGCACCAAACAAGTGGACTAGCAGACCCGATGGGCCGAATGGCCTAATTCAGCCCCTATATCTTATGGTCAACAGTTCCTGTGACAGAGTGCCTCCAGATTGAAGAGAGGCAGGAAAATGTCAGGAGTCAATCCCACATGAAAGTTTCAAAATCACCCTTTGTCAATAAAATACCAGTCGCCACCTCAGAGTGAACCTCTGCTGCCATCTTGTGCTGACACTCAGTAGTACAGGTGTATGGGAATGCCTTTAAAACAAACTCTGGTATTATGATCCAGTGTACACAAGCAGGAGGCTGGAAGACCACAGCAAGCCAGGCAGCATCAGGTGGAGACATCAACTTCTCCAGTCAGCAGTCTCCCCCCCGGGGTGGATTTCACTTCACGGGCTGGAGCGGGGAAGGGGCGGAAGCAGATTGGGAATGATCAGATTTCCGGATTTTGAAGGACAAGGAAATACCCCAAAGAACAGGCACATTCCTGTCAAACCCATCACAATGGCCACAGTCAAACAGAGAGAGCACTGGAGAAACTCAGCAAATCTGGCAGCATCTGTGGGGAGAGAAAGAGTTAATATTCAGTTCAGTAATTTTCTTCTTCAGAACTTCAGACCTGCCTGAGCGATCAATATCCTCACTCCTAGGCGATGCAATCCACTAGGGAGTGAGTAGTTGCTTTCACAGTGCACCCTAGCTGATGGCTAAAGAGTCTGACAGAAGCAGTTGTTTTGCTTCGTGTTCAGTGTCTGAAATGATCATTGAGTGACTTTGTGCATGGTTGTCTCTTTGCATTCATTCATGGGACATGGATATTACTGGCTAAGACCCATCTTTATTGCCCATCCCTCTTTGCCCTTCTTGAACTGCTGCATGGGGTAACGGGGCACCCATAATGCCCTTAGGGAAGGAATTCCAGGATTCTGATCCAGCGACAGTGAAGGAACAGCAATACATTTCCAAGTCAGGATGGGGAGTGGCTTGGATGGCAGGTAGTGGTGTTCCCGTGTATCTGCTACCTTTGTCCTTCTAGATGGAAGAGGGGTGGAAGGTCCTGTTGAAAGACCTTTGATAAGTTTCTGCAGTACGTCTTGTGGATGGTACACACTACTGCTACTGGGCATCAGTGGTGGAGGGAGTGGATGTGGAAGGTTGTGTTGGGCTCCCTCGTTCTGCTGTTGGTGCCTGTTGCCGGGATGCTGTAGTCACTGATCATCAGGATGGCACACACCGGCCCACTACTTCCCTCTATCATTCGTTCATGTCTCCAAGGTGTGAACATCACCTTTAGTTCACACTTTCAAACATCCTCAAAACACGGTTGGGCATTGAAGTCTTCATGCTCCTACGACTTAATTATTTGGAAAATTCTTGAGTGTGTCACACCCACTCATGTAATAACAAAATGAAAACTTACCCGAGTGGACCATAAATACCAGCATGGACTGGCGGGGCCAAATGGCCTAGTTCTGTGCTATTTACCTCAGGTACCTTGTCCCTCTCTCTGCATTTTCCTCACTTGAAATATAATTTCATGGCTCATGGAGTTTAATTCTAATATTCCCATAAAAGCAGTGATATTGCATACAATATTTATGATAGGAATGGTCACAAAACAAACCTGTGGAGCTACAGAAAATTTATAACATTACTCTGATTATAATTTCACTAAACTTTGAAAGCAGATAAATCCTGATTGTTTTGTCCAGAATCTGGCTTAGGACCAAACAGGATTGATGTGGACAGTTCTGGTCTGCATATTCAAATAAAAAGGGCAAATTGCTGGAAATGGCACACAAAAGAATTGCTCAGAAATTATTCCTGGTATGAAAGGTTACAACCATCAGGAGAGATTGAGCACATCAGGAGGAGGAAATGGTGGCTATAATGTCACAGCACTGTCATCCAGATACCCAGACTAATGTTCTGAAAGGTGGTGGAATTTGAATTCAATTTTCTTAAATCTAGAAGGTAAAGTGAGCCTCTGTAATGGTGACCATTGTCAATTTTTGGCTAAATTCCATCTAGTTCATAAATGTCCTTCATAGAAGGAAATCTGCTGTCTTATCCGGTCCAACCTACAAACGACTCCAAACCCATAACAACGTGGTAAGCATCTTTACTGCCCTCTGGACTCGTCCAGCAAGCATCGAAACATAAAATATAATGAGGAGGAGTAGGCCATTCAGCCCAAAGAGCCTGCTGTACCAAAAATATGATCTTTGCTGATCACCCAACTCAGTCCCTTGTTCCTGCTTTCCCCCCAAACTCTTTGATCCCTTTAGCCCTATGAACTACATCTAACTCCTTCTTGAGAACATTCGATGTTTTGTCCTCAACTAATTTCTGTGGCAGAGAATTCCACACGCTTCCCACTCTCTGGGTGCAGACATTTCTCCTCATCTCTGGCCTCCCCCTGTATCTTTACCCCTGGTTCAGGATTTCCCAGTCATTGTGTTTACACCGTGCATTCTCCTGCACTTGCATGTGTACTTGCAGCGACAGGTGTGCAAATCATTCAGTTCGAGGGCAACTGGGGATGGGGAACAAACTTGCCAATTACACGCCAATCCATTGAAATAAATTTTCATAAAATATTGGAGCTATTTTCTCTAGAACTGGAAAGCCTGTTCTGTAAGATAATGAAAGGGTGGAGATAATATTTAAGCTGCAGTATACTGGAGGGAATCTGAGGCAACATTTGGAAATGTTGCAACTGTTGGCAAGTGTGTGAATCCTCTGAATGGGCAGAATCGATAGATCACCTTCAATTACACCAGAGAAATACCAGATTCATTGTACCAGTTTTATATCATATTTAGAAAACAGAGAGATACAATATTGCACTTTTAAACAATATGAATATTATAATCAGCAGCATTTTAAGCAGGCTGGATAATCCTTCAGCATTTTCATTCTGAGACCTGCTCTTTGTAAAATTGCATGCAGTTTATCAGTAACAAGTCAAATTTCCATCATAAAACCAGCATTGGTAAACTTGGCAAATCTTGCATCAGACCCAGATAGAAGTGCAAAGCCGATTATGGAATTTAAAATTTCGAGGAATGGTGTTGTTATATCTTCCCTCTCCCCGAAACACCCTCCTTCACTCACGGAAATCCATCTCCCCAAAATCCCAGCATTTCCCCTTTGCCCTCCTTAGCTGCATTGCTCCATGCACAGATACCGGACAGAAAGGGCTGAGCTACCCTCATGCACAGATACCGGACAGAAAGGGCTGAGCTACCCTCATGCACAGATACCGGACAGAAAGGGCTGAGCTACCCTCATGCACAGATACCGGACAGAAAGGGCTGAGCTACCCTCATGCACAGATACCGGACAGAAAGGGCTGAGCTACCCTCATGCACAGATACCGGACAGAAAGGGCTGAGCTACCCTCATGCACAGATACCGGACAGAAAGGGCTGAGCTACCCTCATGCACAGATACCGGACAGAAAGGGCTGAGCTACCCTCATGGTCTCTCTATTGTGCTTTCTCAGACTGTGCATCAGCTGAGTGTCTCTCTAATTGGCTGCCTCAACCCATCACTTTTCGGCATTTGTTGTTAATATTTTGGTAATGCATTTCGGATTTAGGTGGATCCTTTTACCCATTGACCCTGATTGAGAGTTTGTATTGGATGTGGCTGTTGGAAGTGTCACTTCCATAGATAAATAGGGAGAAAGATCAATTCCTGAATCTTAACATAGAAAGATTTTTCTCTATCTTTTCCCTCGAATGTGGCCATACTGTTTCCAATAATTTACAGAAAAGAAATACTTAGAAGCATGGCATTCCAACCGGAACTCTATCAACAAACACATAGAGTTAGACCCCATCTACCACCCCCTGAGAAAAAGAACAGGAAGTGACTTCACCACAGGAAATGACATCACTAACCCAAAGAAACCCAAACATATAAATAGAAAGCAAGACTTATCAGCAGAGCTTTGCCGGATGTCCACTGAAGACATTACCTAGTAGGGTGACGAAACGTCTGGAAATGAACCTTCCAGCTCAGTGAGCACACCTACATCCAAAGGAAATACTCTCTGCCACAAAGGGCAACTGAACTGCAAAGGATCTGTGTAGCTGGGACTCTGGAGCGTCACAGGACTGAAAAGAAACTGGTGTACAATTCAGTACAGCAGAGAGTGGAAGTCCTGTGTTTATAGGGGCAAGGTGTTAGGAACAGAATTACAGAGAAATCAGAAGGATCTGTTTGATGTGTCATGTGAGATGTTGGACACCAGGGAGGCAATGGCCTCTTGGTATAATTGCTACACTTAATTCAGAAATCTTAGCTAATGTTCTGGGGATCTGGGTTCAAAGCCTGCCATGGCAGAACTTGACATCAATAATGAATCTGGAATTGAAGGTCTAATGATAGGTATAAACAATTGACAATTATCTGGAAAAGACCATCACTGATGCCCTTTAGGGAAGGAAACTGCCATCCTTACCTGGTCTGGCCTACATTTGACTCCAGACCCATAACAATGTGGTTGACTCTTAACAGTCCTCTGGGCAATTAGGGATGGGCAATAAATGCTGGCCCAGTCAGATTCATGAGTAAATGGGAAAAAAAGATTTCTTATCCATATTTGTCCATGCTGAGCTCATGATATTAGAACACAGGTTCTAGCTATCTTTACACAGCCTATTTTGTCATATCAATAATTCTTTGCATGTTTAAGTTTTATTTGTGATAAATGTGCTGTTGTCATCAATGAAAGTCATCTCGCTGAACTGATACTACTGTTAAAGCAGATACACCCAAGACCTACATAACTATCTAGCTTTGAAAATTGTGGCAGTGGAAAAGCGCAGCAGGTCAGGCAGCATCCGAGCAGCAGGAGAGTCATAAGCACCTCATGTCATTCCTGACTGGGACAACACTACTATTATAGGACAAGCCAAACAGAGAACAGCCAGGGAGTTCCTAGAGGCATGGCACTCATCCACAGATTCTACCAACAAACACATCGACCTGAACCCAATGTACCGGCCACTGCAGCGGACAGCAAGAACTGACAACCGGAAGCGGCAGAGACAAGCCACTATAAATGCCGGAGGAAACATCACAGAAGAGCTTCACAGGAGGCTCCCAAGCACTGAGGATGTCACCTAGACAGGGGACGAAACGTTTGCAACACAAATTCCCAGCTCGGCGAACAGAACCACAACAACGAGCACCCGAGCTACAAATCTTCTCCCAAACTTTGAATTCCTGATGAAGAGATTATGCCTAAAACTTGACTGTCCTGCTCCTCGGACGCTGCCCGACCTGCTGTGGTTTTCCACTGCCATACTTTTTGACTCTGACTCTCCAGGATTTGCAGTCCTCCCGCTTTCCTAATAACTGGCCAGCTCATGATTGTGGTCATGTTTTGCATTGGTTCTGACTGGAGGAAGAGGGGGCCTGGAAGGGACTCAGTGCAGCCTCCAGCCTGGGGAGCTAACACCTCACTACAACGACACTCCTAGCTCTTTGATGAAACCTTTGGCCATCTGCCGTAATACCTTTGAGATAAATTTTGTTTGAGAATGATCCATTTAAGGTAACTTGGGGAGTTTTATTTTTATTTGTTCATGAGATGAGAGCATCGCTGACAAGGAAGCCCACCTCTAATGGCCCCTGGAGAAGTTTGGGGTGAGTTACCTTCTTGAGCCATGACAGCCTCTGGGCTGTGGGTAGACCCACAATGCCCTTAGGGAGGGAATTCCAGGATTTTGATCCAGCAACAGTGAGGCAACAGTGATATATTTCCATGTCAGGACGGTGAGTGACTTGGAAGGGAACTTGAAGATAGTGGTGTTCCTTCTAGATGGTAGTGGCCATGGGTTTGGAAGATACTGCCTAAGGATTTTTGGGGAATTTCTGCAGCGCATCTTGTAGATAGTACATACTGCTGCTACTGAGTGTGGAGGGTGGAGGGAGTGGATGTGGTCCCAATCAGGTTGTGTCCTGGATGGTGTCAAGTTTCTTGAGTGTTGTTGGAACTGCACTCATCCAGGCAAGTGGGGAGTAATCCATCACACTCCTGACTTGTGTGTTGTGGACGGTGAACAGGCTTTGGGGAGTCAGGGGGTGAGTTACCTGTCGGAGAAATCCTAGTATCTGATCTGGTCTTACAGCAGCTGTGATAATACAGCTAGTCCTTTGGCAGAATGTTTATTGCGGGGGTAAAGGTGATGTTGTTGAAACTGAAAGGAAGATAGAATCGCAGAATCTCTACAGTGTAGATAAAGGCCACTTGGTCCATCGAGTCTGCATAGATCCTCCAAAGAACATCCTACTCAGACCCAACCCCCCTTCCACCCTATC
The DNA here is from genome assembly GCF_020745735.1 of Hemiscyllium ocellatum. Lineage (NCBI taxonomy): Eukaryota > Metazoa > Chordata > Chondrichthyes > Orectolobiformes > Hemiscylliidae > Hemiscyllium > Hemiscyllium ocellatum. Next base: position 50,762,132 of record NC_083429.1, read on the forward strand.
CCTGTTAGCCTGCATTTCCCATAGCCAATCCACCTAAACTGCACACACCTTTGGACAGTGAGAGCTAACCAGAGAAAACCCAAGCAGACCCAGGGAGAACACGCAAACAGTTCACTCAAGGCTGGAACTGAACCTGGGTCACTAATGCTGTGAGACACAAGTGCTAACCACTGAGCCACAATGCTGTCCCAGTTTGTCTCATTGGAAATGGTCATTGTCTGGCACTTGTGTGGCGTAATTATTACTATGTCAGAGGTGCTACGTCAGGGCAATTTGTTAAAAGATAGCGGTTAAAAAAGCAACAAACAAACATGGCCTTTCAGCTTGTGACAGCTTTGAAGTTTAAATTTTAAATGATCTTTTGTCAGGATTAAGTCATGTGCTGGAAATGGCCTCTTTCTGAGTGATACAATTCAAAATGGTTCCCCAAAACAGACAGAAAAATAGTTTAGCCCAACTGGTTTCTCATTGCTTTAGTGAATGACCGGACTGGATTAACTGTGTGTTGAGGGGGGTCCACCTTGCTGTAAACAATCATTAAGTTGCACAAAGCACCAGCAGCAGCTCCAGGGAGTGGATGGCGATGGCTGGGACACTGAGGGCATTTTTAGGTAAAGCAGATCATAGTCCTCGTGGTCTGGAAGCCCCAATGTTCATGGGACATCGGGGAAGGCCATGCTTAAAGCCAGATTTCATCACTGCTCATACTAGAGACTTTGTAGATATATCCGTACATCGGGAAACGAACAAATCCTGCAGCAAAATAACAAAGTAAACTATCAGGTGACAAACATGGTAACCATATGCTTGGAGCCCTGTGCTGTCCATATTCCCAGGACATGAACAACTTCCTAAACACCCTGTAAATATGATCACATTCCCAAGTCCCTCACATACATATTAGCACATGCCAGAGACCCTTCTGTAAATATTAGCACATCTCACACCTCCCCTGCAAATAACACCACACTCCTGGAAACCCCTTTGTAAATATTAGCATATCCCAGAACCGCTCCACCCCCCCCCCTTAAATATTAGCACATCCCAGATACCACCCCTGTAAATATTAACACATCCCACAGATCCCTCTGTAAAAATGAGCACATCCCAGAACCACACCCCCCCACCCCCACTGTAAATAGAACCCTCCCACATACATATCAGCACATCCCAGGAACCGCCCATCCCACCCCTGTAAATATTACCACATCGCAGATCCAACCCCACCCCCCCCCATGTAAATATTAACACACTCCTGAAGACTACCTCCTCCCAACCTCACCCCCTCCAAAACAAATGAAATAGAATCAGTAGCAGGCCATTCAGCCCATCGAGCCTGCTCCACCATTCAACAGGATCATGGCCAATCTGATGATGTTTTGAATTCCACAATCCCATCTATTTCCAATAACTTTTATTCCCTCACCTGTTAAGAATTTATCTATTTTTACCTTAAAAATATTCAATTCCCCCTCCTCCAGAGCTTCCTAACTTACAGTTCCAAAATTACACAATCCAAACAGTTTTTCTCGTCTCCAGCCTAAAAGGGTGACCTCCAATTTTAAAACAGTGTCCCCTGGTTCTGGGATACACCAGAAAGTGGAAACTTCCTTTCAATGTCCATCTTCTGAAGATCATTCAAGATGGTATAAGACCAAATCCCAGTTCCAACCTTCCAGCTCAGCACCGCCCTCATGACCTGTCCCACCTGTCCATTGTCCTTCCCACCTATCCATTCCACCCTCCTCTCTGACCTATCACCTTTATCCTCACCTCTATCCACCTATCACACTCTCAGCTACCTTCCCCCCAGCCCCACCCCCTCCCATTTATCTCTCCACTCCAGAGGCTCTCAGCCTCATTCCTGAGGAAGGGTTTTTGCCCGAACTTTGATTTTCCTGCTCCTCGGATGCTGCCTGACATGCTGTGCTTTTCCAGCACCACACTCTCCACTCTAATCTCTAGCATCTGCAGTCCGCACTTTGTCCTGAGATTAAATTCAGTCAGACCTCACTCTTCCAAACTCCAGAGGATATAATCCCAGCCTGTCCTTGTAAAACAAACCATTCAATCCAGGTGTTAGTCTCGTAAGCCTCCCGGAACCACCTAAATATTTATATTCCTCCTTAACTAAAAAGCCAAGACTGTACACAGTATTCAAGATATGGTCTCTCTCTGTGTCCTGTATAACTGAAGCATTACATCATCACTTTAAAAATAAACCCAAAAGAACTGCAGATGCTGTAAATCAGAAAAACAGAAATTGCTGGATAAGCTCACCAGATCTGGCAGCACCTGTGGAAAGAAATCAGAATTAACGTTTCAGTCGAAGTGACCCTTCCTTAGAATGGGTTCTGAGAAAGCATCACTCAACCCCAAACATTAACTCTGATTTCTCTCCACAGATGCTGCCAGACCTGCTGAGCTTATCCAGCAATTTCTGTTTTTATTCGTCGCTACTGTAAAGTTCAATTCTTCTCTTCATAAAGAGATAGCATTCCACAATCTTCTTGGTTACACGCTGTACCTGCATGCGAACGCTTTGTGACTCATGCACCAAAACATTTAAATCCTTCTGCACCTCAGAATCTTGCCATTGTTGTCCATTTAAGTAACATTCTGCTTTTTCATTCTTCCTGAAAAAGGGGACAACTACATATTTTCCCCACAATAGACTCCATCCGTCAGATTTTCGCACACTCACCCATCCTGGCTATCTAAGCCTGCAACCCTGCAACCTGCTCATGTCTTTGTCACAACATACCTCACCACCTAACTCAGCGTTGTTGTGAACTTAGCTACCACGCCTTCACTCCTCTTATCTACGTCATTGTAAATTGTAAAAGGTTGACACCAAAGCATTTAACCTGAAGTATTCCATTTATCACACCCTGCCAATTAGAGAAAGTTCCATCTATGCCTACTGTCTATTTTCTAACAGCCAGCCAATCTTCTATCCATGTCTATGTTACCCTCTAAAATATGAACTTTTATTTTCTAAAATAATCTTATCAAATGTCTTCTGGAAATCCGAGCACACAACATGTGCGGCGTCCCCCTTTTCCACTATATGTGATACACTTCTAAAGGACTCTAATAAACTGTTTAAACATATGTTTGTTTCACAAATCCATGCTGACTCTTCCCAATTACCTTGAGATTTTCTAAGTGCCTTACCGTAACCTCCTTAATGATCAATTCTAACACCTTTCCCAAGACAGGAGTCAAGCTATAAGGGCCTACACTTTCATGATTCAAAAAGAACATGAGATCACACTTGCTACTTTACAATCTAACAGAATCTTTCCTGAATCCAGGAATCTTGGAAAAGCTAACACATCTACTGTCATTTGGCTACCTTTTTGAAGGCCTCAGATTGGAGTTGATCTGGATCAGGAGACTTGTCAGACCACAGCTCCCTCAGTTTATTCAGTACCACGTCCCTCACCATTGTAATTTCACTACACTCCTGCCCCTTCCACCTCCTGAACTGCAGTTGTTCCTCTCTAGTGAGGACACAAGCAAAATATTTGTTTACTTCATCAGCTGTTTCCTTATTATTTGCAATTAACTTCCTGTTTTCACTCTGCGGATGACCAACACTAACTCTGTCTGCTTTCCATGATGCAGCCACACCTGCTGATTTTCTCCAGCAATTTCTGTTTATGTTTCAGATTTATAGCATCAGCAGTTCTTTGAATAATTTTAGCTTTTAACTATTCTTACTAACTCCTCTCCTTTTGCAAAGATTCCCAGCTTTGAGATTCCCCAGCCTTGTTTTATCCTTGTAGGTAAGCCTCTCAGAGGGTGGTCATGCTAATGAGGGAATAGTTTCCGGGCATATGATAATACAACAAACTTTGGTTTAACCGGCACCTTGAAATGAGGTGACACTCTTGGTAAATTGGCAAAACATCTGTCTCTCAAATACCAGAGGTTTACTATATTAGCGCGATCACTGCGATGTCCGAGTAGTCAGTGGAGGGTGCGGGTGAGAAGGCTCTCTGCTGCTAAGTTGTACTTAAGACAAAGTTGTATTCTTATTCAATTGATTTATGCTGTAAATAAAGTATAACAGTGATGTGTATATCCCTCACATAACATTTCTACTACTGTATTTTTACATTGATTATGTGGACCTCTTGATTATTCGGATCAACTGGCACATTCCTGGTCCCAAAGGTACCGGTTAATAAAAAGTTTGCAGTTACAGGATGGGGTCTCTAGGGTATAGGGTATAGTTCTAGGGTACAGGATGGGGTCTCTAGGGTATAGGGTATAGTTCTAGGGTACAGGATGGGGTCTCTAGGGTATAGGGTATAGTTCTATGAACAGTGCAGGTCAATGGTAGCACCACCCAGATCCCCGAAGGAAGCTTCATATCACCATAGTAACTGTACATTGCTCATTTGTGAACCACAGTGTAGGAAAGAGACCAGATTGACTCATTTCATGTGAAAGGACTGACCACAGGTGAACATGGCACTATGCTGAGTCAGACTGTGTAAATTCCTCACCTCTAGAGTCCGCGGCTGAGACGTTCTCCTGATCAGAGAGATCTTCATGTGCCGCGTGGCTTTCAGACAGCGGTCTCGATCCTTGATGGGGCTCTGGTTCACAGCAGAAGGAATTGGCAACATTAGTAAATGCTCAAGAATAACCAAACTTTAAGAGAAAAAGAATTTCAGCAAGAAAACAACATGAGTGTGTGTGAAAATCTTTGAATGTCAACACACTGAGGCCCATTCAGCCCATCACCATGATGTTTACTGACCTCAATTCTAGGTCAACTCCATTGAAAAGTTCACATTGTCATTTTTAAATCCCTCCACAGTCTTGCTGTCTCTCCAATTACCTTCCTCTAATTCTGACCTCCTGAGGGTCTGTGATTTCCATTACTCTGCTACTGGTGGCTGTGCCTGAAGCTCAAACCCTGCAAATCCTGTTTCTAAACCTCTTCATTCCCTTTCCTCAGGACCACGGCTCCCAGTTTGAAAATAAGGGATGCCCATTTAAAGCAGAGATGGGGAAACTTTTTTTGGAATTCCCTTCTTCAAAAGACAGTGAGTACAGAATCTTTAAAAGTTTTTAAGGCAGAGATGGGACAGTTTCTTGATGACCAAGGGAATGAAAGATAACTGGGAGAATGCAGGACTGTGGAGTTGAGGTTAAAATCAGATCAGCCATGATCTTATTGAATAGCATAGCAGGCTCGAAGGGCCGAATGGCCTACTCTTGTTCCTTGTTCACTCTAAGAAGTTCCTTGAAACATGAACTCATAGAATCCCTACAATGCTGAAGCAGCCATTCGGCCCACTGAGTTCACACTGAACCTCGAACAGAGCATCCCACCCTAACCCAACCCTCCATCCTCTCCCTGTAATCCCACATTTCCCATGATTAATCCACCTAGCCTGCATGTCTCTGGACACTATGGGCAATTTAGCAACCATCTAACCTGCACATCTTTGGACTGTGGGAGGAAACCGGAGCACCCAGAGGAAACCCACGCAGACACGGGGAGAATGTGCAAACTCCACACAGTCGCCCAGCGGTGGGGTTGACCCCATTGAGCCATCAAGCCACCCACAACTCCTTAAAATCACGCCCCTCTGCATGATGTTGAACAGCCAGCTCTTACGTTACAACAAGGTCCTTTAGTTTGGGAGGACACAGTCCCAGCAAACCTCATCAATGGCAATTTCACTAATGGCAAATGTGGCAGATAAATTGAGAAAGTCAAACACAATGTGCACTTCTGACAGCGTGGACAAAGTTTACTTTAAAACCATAGGCAGCTGCAGATTAGTTCTGGAGGGGGCAAAAATATACCCAGTAAGCTCTTCTGCATTTGCAAAGGGTGGACTTGACTGTACCTCATTCCTTTAAAGCAATATAAAAAAATCAACTAGCGATTCAGAGAAGACCCACTCAAGATGAAGACGGTGACCTACCTGCAGGAGGTTGGCTCAGGTTATTCAAGTCTGGATTCAGCCGCAGATTTGACTGAAGTGAAATGGTTTCTCTCGGTATCTGTGCTTCATCACATTTAACATTTGTGGATTCACTACGTTGAGAAAAAGACAGGGCCATTTTATGGAAGAAGAGGATTTGCTCAGTATTATTATTCAAATTGTTTGACAACAAATTAAAGTATCTGGAGAAGGAAGACTGAGATACACCATTTTGATCAGCACAAGTAGAGAGCAGTGAACTGCCATCTCAGTCTTTCCCTCCATCCGTAACACCCATGTTTTGTTTTATGCCTGGCTGTGTGTAATGGGGAAGTTTATAAGGGAGTCGAAGTCTTAACTAATAGATTTGTATGTCAGTAATTTATGGTTGTTTATATGTAACCATCGTCTATTTATTTATAATAAATAGTAACTTTTGCTCAGTACAGAAACTTCTTCTGAGCTTTCTGTCAACCTGGGTCTAAAAGACAGATAAATTGGGGAAGTTTGCAAACTTTTATAAAACTTTAATTTTTGTGATGACTTGGAGACACTGGTGTTGGACTCGGGTGTACAAAATTAAAAATCACACACCAAGTTATAGTCCAAACACCTGATGAGGGAGCAGTGCTCCAAAAGCTAGTGCTTCCAAATAAACCTGTTGGACTATAACCTGGTGTTGAGTGATTTTTAAATTTAATTTTTGTGACAGTCTATGAACAGCAGGGTTTAAATTCCAGTGTGCTCCCCCGCTGAGTTGTGACATATACCTAAGGATCAAACCTGCATAGAGGCAATAAAGATGTGAAGTACAAACCAAAAGGTAACAATTGAGAACATTATTTACCTGTGAACAGCTGAGTCACAGTCAGGTTTTACATCTGGAACAGATTGGGGAAAAAAGGAATCAATTATTGTCCTGTGCACAGAAACTTCAGGTTCAATCATTTCCAAACCATCAGCTATCACTCAGCTGGTAACACTAGAAACTCCAAGTTGGAGGGAGTTGAGTCGAATTCTAGGTGGTTACCCTTTGCAGTACTGAGGGTGTGTCACACTGTCAGAAGTGCTGCCTTTCTGATAACATTCGAAACCAAGACTTCACCTGTTCTCTCAGCTGAGCAGAATTAAAATATAATTTGTAGAAACAGGCCCCGCTGCCTTGTGTCTCTCTTAATGTTCTCTCCGAAGCAACAAAACTCAAGAGTTCAACACATCTCAGGCAAAGTGACTCACTCGAATGGCACTGTCCACCAGGGCAAACATTCACCCCATCCACTGTGGACCTGCAATGGGTACAGTCTGTGCTGTCAAATACATGCGGTAACTTTCCAGTGATCTCTAACACAGACAAAGACAAGGGCAGCAGATACATGAACACACTAACCTGTAGTTCCCCTCCAAGCCATAAGCCATCCTGACTTGGAATGTTGTAAATGCATTGGAGGTTGTTCAGAGAAGGTTTCACCATACTGACATCAAAACCAGCAGGTTATCTTATGAGGTAAGTATGGGCAAACTGGGCTTGTTTTCGCTGGAGAGAGGGGCGAGGGGTAACTTGAATGAAATGTACAGGATTTTGAATGACCTTGGCAAGATGGATATAAAAAAAAGTGCTCCCTCCTGTGGGTCAGTTCAGAACTAGGGTGCACTTTTTAAAACGAGAGGTCACCTTTATAGGAGAGATATGAGGAGTCATGTTTTACCCTCAGAAGGTTGTATGACTTTGGTACTCTGTGCCTCCTAAGGCAATCAAGGTAGGAGAGAGGGAGGGGGAAATCACTGAATATTTTTAACAGAGAGGTGAACAGATTCTTGTTATTGAGGGGAATGAGGGATAATGGAATCAAGGCAAGACAAGAATGTGGAATTTGAAACACAGAGAGATCAACCGTCTGTGAATGGTGGAACAAGCTCAAGAATCTCAATAGTCCCCTTAATCTACCCCAACCCCTCCCACCACTTTACACGCACATGTCTAACTATCATGCTGTTCTTTCACAGTCACTGGGTGAAAATCCTGGGAACTCCCTCCCTAACATCATGACGAGCGCCCTGATATCCTAACCATCCCAACCTCCACCACCCCCCAATCCATGCCCACACCATCATGGACTAGAGTGGCTCACAATTAGGGACGGGCAATAAATGGTGGCCTAACTAGTGATGTCATAAGCTGGCAACTTAGCACACACTGATTCCATGAACTTTTAAACAGTTCTCGTATCTGAAGAGCAGTCAGCATGTCTCATGAACTAATAAAAACAATCAGTGAGATCATCACTAGATCACTATTTTTATGACTCTATGCAAATTAGCTCCAAAGGTTTGACATTACAACACCAACTTGACCACACCTGAGGAAGGATGTGAAAAATTGCCGGGATGGTTTTAGGAATAAGGGACTGTCCTTACAGGGAGAGACGAGAAAACCTGGGGCCGCTCTCCCTACAGCTGAAAAGGATAAGAGGAGATTTGATAACAGGATTCACATGAAGAAGTATTCAGATTATGGACAAAAACTGTTTCAATTGGCTGACAGATCACTAACTGGGGGAACAAGTTTAAGATTTAAAAAAACACACACAACATTATTTAATGTTTTTTATACTATACCTGTGGTTAAGATTTGGAAAACACTGTCTGTTAGGATGCTGGGTACAGACTCAATAGTAGCCTTCAAAAGGAAATTGGATAAACATGAGGCAAAATATTGAAGGGTGCTGGAGCTGAAAGAGCAGAATGGTGGGAGTAGCTGAATTACAAAAAGCGAGACTTGATGGGCCAAATGGCCTCTTCCTGTGGTGTACATTGAGCATACAGACACTCCATTAAGTCTGGCCTCCAGGGAAATGTTGACAGGAATCTTTCCATTGCAAAGCAACAGAACATTCAACAAGGTGCCTTGAAAAGGTTTTTACTTTTTCACATTGCTTGCAGGACGTGTGTCGCTGGTTGGGCCAGCATTTAGTGCCCATCTCTAATTACCCTGGAGGAGAGAGCCCTCCTGAAGAAGGGCTTATGCCCGAAATGTCGAATTTCCTATTCCTTGGATGCTGCCTGACCTGCTGCGCTTTTCCAGCAACACATTTTCAGCTCTGATCTCCAGCATCTGCAGTCCTCACTTTCTCCTGGAGGAGATAGCGGCTTTTCCTTTTTGAAACCACTACTGTCCATTTGGTGTAAGGAAACTCACAGTGCCATTAAGGAGGGAATTCTAGGATTTTGACCCAGTGACAGTGAAGGAAGGGTGATATATTTCCAAGTCAGGAGGATGAGTGGCTTAGAGGGGAAGATGGTAGCATTGCCATTTACCTGCTGCCCTTGTCTTTCCAGACGGTAGAGGTCATGGATTTAGAAAGTTCTTTCTGAAAAAAGAACAATGAGTTGCTGCAGTGCCTCTTGTAGATGGCACACACTGCTGGAGCTGTGCATCGGTGGTGGATGTGGTGTCAATCAACTGGGCAGCTTTGTCTGGATGGTGTCAAGTTTCTTGAGTGTTGTTGGAGCTGCAGCCATCCAGGCAAGTGGGGAGTATTCCAACACATTCCCGACTTGTGCTTGTAGATGGTAGGCAGTGTTTAGGAGGTGAGTTACTCACCACATTATTCCTAGCCTCTGACCTGTTGTAGCAGCCACTGTTCTGCTAAAATACTATCAGTCATTTTATCAGGGAGCAAGTGCCAAAAGCAGGACCTTTGCCATGTTCTCATACTCAGCAGTTACCCATGAGTCTGCAAGTGGCTTTGTTGACGGGACATTTGCTCCACCTGCGTCTCTATGATAAGTTGTCATTGGCCAACACATTGGAATGTCCCACTGAGTCTCTCACCTGCTCGTCCCTTCTTCCTCCGATATACAGCACACAGCACAACAACATTGAGGAGCAGGATACTGAGGAGCCCGATAACTCCTGCGAGAATGATAACTAAAACAGGCACTTCAACACGTGAATGGAGGAAACCTGGGAGAGCAAAGCAGAGAGGATCAGCTGGCCAACTGTTTGCACAAGTCCCTCCCAAACTGGAAAGAGAGCCCTGCATTCACGTAGTGCCTTTCACACTCTCAATGGCTGCCAATTTGCAGACAGCAAGCTCTCACCAACAGCAACATGATAAAGACCCGATCATTTTTGATTCGATTCCCTACAGTGTGGAAACAGGCCCTTCAGCCCAACCCGTCCACACCGACCCTCTGAACAGTAACCCACCCAGACTCATTTCCCTCTGACTAATGCACCTAACAATATGGGCCAATTTACATGGCCAATTGCACATCTTTGGAACATGAGAGGAAACCCAAGCACCCAGAGGAAACCCATGCAGACACAGAGAGAATGTGTAAACTCCACACAGGCAGATGCCCAAGGCTGGAATTGAACCTGGGACCCTGATGCTGATAGGCAGCAGTGCTAACCGCTGAGCCAGCGTGCCACCCTATTTATTCATTACTGATTATAGAGTCATAGAGATGTACAGCATGGAAACAGACCCTTAGGGCCAACTCGTCCACACCAACCAGATATCCCAACCCAATCTAGTCCCACCTGCCAGCACCTGGCCCATATCCCTCTAAACCCTTCCTATTCATATACCCATTCAGATGCCTTTAAATGTTGCAATTGTACCAGCCTCCACCACTTCCTCTGGCAGCACATTCCATACACACACCACCCTCTGCGTGAAAAAGTTGCCCCTTAGGTCTCTTTTATATCTTTCCCCTCTCACCCTAAACTTATGCCCTCCACTTCTTGACTCCCCCAACCCAGGGAAAAGACTTTGCCTATTTATCCTATCCATGCCCCTCATAATTTTGTAAACTTCTATAAGGTCACCCCCTCAGCCTCCGACGCTCCAGGGAGAACAGCCCCAGCCTGTTCAGCATCTCCCTGTAGCTCAAATCCTCCAACCCTAACAACATCCTTGTAAATCTTTTCTGAACCCTTTCAAGTTTCACAACATCTTTCCGATAGGAAGGAGACCAGAATTGCACGCAATATTCCAACAGTGGTCTAACTAATGTGCTGTATAACATAAAATTAGAGGATAAATAGTGTCAGAAGTCACATGACATTAGGTTATAGTCCAACAGGTTTAAATGACAAACTTTTGGAGCAGCAGGATAAATATTGATCAGGGAGAACTCGCCTTTTCTTTGAAAGAGCGCTGTAGGACCTTTGTTATTCCCCCACCTGAGGTGGAGCCTCCAGTTAAACTCAAATCTGAAAGATAGCACCTCCGACAGTGCTGCACTCCCTCAGGACTGTGCTGGAAATGTCCACTTCTGGATTAGGGTTTAAACAGGTGAATGATCAACTCTTATCTGGGGTTTGATGGCATAGTGGTAAAGTCACTGCGGTAATAATCCCAAGGCCCACCAAATGGTCTGGGGACACATGTTCAAATCCCACTTTGGCAGAGGGTGGAGGTTAAACTCAATTTATTAAACCTGGACAATAGAAAGCTCATCTCAGTTATGATGACCATGAAATGCTTATCGATGGTCAGAAAAATTCATCGGGTTCACTCATCTCCTTCAGGGAAGGAGAGTCTGCCATTCTTAACTGGTTTGGCCTACACGTGACTACAGACCCACAGCCAATGTAGTTGACTCTTAAATGCCCTCTGACACCCTCCTCCAATGCAATTAGGGACAAATAGCAGCCTTGGCAGGGACATCCACATCCCTAAAACTTAGAGCAGCATGGTGGCTCAGTGGTTAGTACTGCTGCCTAACAGCACTGGGGACCCAGGTTTGATTCCAACCTTGGCTGACTGTTTGTGCAGAGTTTGCATATTTGCCTCATGTCTGCATGGGTTTCCTCTGGTTGCTCCAGCTTCCTTCCACTTTCCAAAGATGTGCAGATTCAGTGGATTGGTCATAATAATTTGCCCATACTGTCCAAGGACATGCAGGTTAGATGAATTAATCTTGGGAAATGCAGAGATATTGTAGTGGGGTAAGTATGAATGGGATAGCTCTTTGGAAGGTCAGTATGGGCTGAATGGCCTGCTTCCCCAATGTAGGGGATTCTATTAAATAAATTAAAGACTTGAGACAGGAGAAAGTGCTAAACCAGCTCCCCCATTTAATTAGGTCATGGCTGATAACCAGGAACTGATCTCCCTGCCTTGGCTCCATATCCCTTTAATATATCACTGACAGAATCAATTCATTTTGGAAAACCAGGACTTTGGAATGCTTCGAAACAGGTTTTATAACCAACAGCAGATTTGTCACACAGTTTACCTGGGAAAGAAAAGGAGGATTTGGTTGCACCAAACTCATTGCCGGCGGTGAAGGTGTAGTTTTTGGCCAGGCTGGATAACTGCACATGGACCGTGTGATTGGTTAGCCATGGGTACGTCTTAGTGTCCAGGATCATGAAGTGGGAGGTGTTCACGACGACGTGTCCACTCTCGTCCACCCAGGTAATGGTGGCTGGAGGGTTAGCATGAACCAAGACAAAAAGGGCGAGGAACAGACCAGAGTCATTGTGTTCCCTGTACTCAGCATCCATCTGCACAACTTCGGGTTTAACTGGGAGACAAACACAGAGAGGACCAAGAGATATCATTTAATGGCACAATAACAACAGCAATTTATATTTGCATTGATCTAGAGTCGCAATTATACAGCACAGAAACAGACCCTTCAATTCAATTCATCCGTACTGACTAGACATCCAAATTTGACCTCATCCAATTTGCCAACACTTGGCCCATCTCCTTGTAAATCCTTCCTATTCATATACCCATCCAGATGCCTTTTAAACGTTGTCATTGTTCCAGCCTCCACTACTTTCTCTGGTTGCTAATTCCACCCTCTGCGTGTGAAAGTTCCCTCTCAGGTCCTTTTTAAATCTTTATCCACTAGGACTCTGAACTTCATTTAAATGCATTACAGCACCATTAAAGTAAGGAAACTTCTCAAAGATCATTAACAGACAAAACTGAGTCCAGAGGAGATATTAAAATGGGGTTCCAAGGGCTGGAACAAGGAGACAGGTTTATAGACAGTCTGAAAAGGAGGACAGAAGGAGAGAGAAAGAGAAAAAAAAGGAGATAGAAGAAAGAGAGAAAGAAAAAGAAGAAGAAAGAAGAAAGGAAAGAAAAAGGGTTGAGGGAGGAGAGAGAGAGAGAGAGAGACAGAAAAAGATCGACAGTTTTCGGGAAGAAATCTAGAGCGAAGCGTTCAAATAGCCGAAGGCGTGCTGACTAATAGTGGATCATGAAATGTTTGGAAGCAAACACAGCAAGGAATGAGAGAGAGAGAGAGAGAGAGAGAGAGAGAGAGAGTGAAAGAGAGTGAGACAGCTAATGTTTAAGGTCAGTGAACCCTCATTAGAACCTTCTCTTTTGGGGAACATTCCCTCTGTTGCTCAGTATAGATGCTATTTAACCTGCTGAGTATTTCCTGCCTTGTCCATTTTAATTTCAGATTTCCAAATTTGCAACCTGTATAAAGGCAAGACTTTTTTTTGGAGCAGTTTTATATCCTCACCACTTTGGTGACAGCTCAGTTCACCCACACAACTCTCAAAACCCACCTCACATCCCTGCTCACTATCAGTCAGCTCTCTTCACCTACCCTCCAGCCAAAGGGAATTTGAGGCATTGCAATGGGGGTCACATCTCGGAAACGACTGGGAAATGCTGTCTTGTTCACTCCCTGACAACTAGTTACAACCTCAACTGAGAGATTAGAATGTTGACTTGGATATTCAGAGACGATTCACTGAGGAGATCTGTGACTATAAGTCATGTAACACTCCCATCAGACTCCAGTGCATGGATGCAGTTAGTCTTTTAGTCAATGATAGAATCCTGATACCAGGAGCTGAAAAATAACAGGTCTGCCTCCAGCAACACCTTCAGTTATACAAATCAACCCAAGTTAAATACACCCTCAAAGTCTCAATTTCACACATGCACCTTCTATTATGTTTTAAACCTGTTAGATGTGTTATGACACACCTCTGGCACAGGTGGGATCTGAACCTGGGTCTTCTAGTTCAGAGGAAGGGACACTACCGTTGCACCACAATAGGCAATGTCATTGGTTGAACAAAGTAATATAACGCCACTTCAACACACCACTGTGTTCCCTGGCCAACATCTCTCTGTCACAGACTTGCTGTAGTGTTCCAGCGCAGCTCAGTGTAAGCTGGAGGAACAGTACCTTATTTTCCATTTGGGAACTCTACAGCTTCCTAGACTCATATCAAGTTCAAGAATTTCAAGGTTTGTGGCACCTTCTTCCATGTCCTTACCCCAACCCCCATACACTGAGCCTTGTTATCACATGGTCTGCTATTGCACACAGCCTATTATTAGCCACTAATAGTCCCCATTAAAAGCTAATCATTTTCCCAGCCTGATCATAATCCATTCCTTTGTCTGCCCAACCATTCTCTCTCTCTGGGCTCTACCGCCACCCATCACTTACTCCTTGTCCCCTTGCCTCCCACCCTACCTTCTGCATATAAACCACCATTTTCCTAGCTATCATCAGTTTTGAGGAAACTCTGATTTCTCTCCACAGATGCTGCCAGACCTGCTGAGCCTTTCTAGCAATTTCTGTTTGTGTTTCTGATTTCCAGCTTCTGCAGTTCCTTTGGTTTTTGTTCTGGAGTCAGACCATATGACACCGAGGTGGTACAGTGACCTTTGACATACTTCACGCGCGATAGATCAGAAATGTTTATAAACTATGGAAGCGCCATGCGAAAGGGCAAAAAAAATTAATGCGGTACCAAGAGAAGTAACCAAATACAGTACCATTCCACCTGGTGTACATACATCCTTCAGGGAAGGAAACGTTTACCCTTTTCAGGAGGGTCGGTGTGGACTTGTTTCCACACTGTAGGGAATCTAATCTAATCAGTCTGGCCCCACCCCAGATCCACAGCAAAGTAACTGACCCACAAAGAGTCCCTTTTTAGTTAAAAAGAATGTGCAAGGGAATGAGGAGAAAGCCGAGTATTAGTTAAATGAATATCATTATCAAAACTAACTGGTGAAGGCATAACCTTCTTCTGCGCCTTAACATTTATAAGGCATCTGGATGGGTCGGTGAATAGGAAGGATATGGGCTGGGTGCTGGTAAATGGGATTAGGTCAGCCTGGGATGTCTGGTTGGTGCAGATGATTCAGACTGAAGGGTTTGTGTCCCTAGTCTATGACTCCATGCACATTTTCCACTTGGGGCAGGTACTGAGGCCTATAAATGGGAAGGACAGGCCTACTGTCCCAGCACAGTGTGATGGGGAACAGCCTGCATCCCCTTCTGGTGTGGCCGCAGCAACAGAACCTGGTGCTTCAGGCCAAGCAGAGGAGCCTCTCAATGTCAAGAGAGATGTACAGATGCGTGGGACACATGTTGCCCCCCAGGGGTCAGTGTCCCTCATCAAATTCTTGTGTCTCCCCAGCAGCCAAGAGAGAGAAAGCTGGTTTTAGATGCACCATCTCCTTTGGCCCCTGAGCTTGGAAATAACATTGCCAGCCTATCCTTCTAGCTTCTCCCCATTTGGTACCATTAGGGTTTAAGTGAGTTGAGAAGCCCCAGTGATGGTTGTGGAGGGATCGGTGGGTGATTTCCTGGTGCTTACACTGCACATTGAGGATGACACTGGCATTCTCAGTTCTTCCAGTGACCGGGTCAGTCGCTGAGCAGTTGAGTTCCTTGTCCTTCCTGTGGGTGGTGATCACAAAGGAGCTGAAGCTCTGGTTAACAGTCTCACTGGAGCTGGGAATCAGCATTGTCTGGTTACTCAGCTGCTTTTTACCGTTCAGGTACCAGGTGACCACGGGCACCGACTTCCAGCCATCCATCCTGCAGGTGAACTCCTTTGTGATGTTCTCCTCCAAGGAGACCACGGGCCGAGGGCGCCCGTTGAGAAGAGGAAATGGCTCCACATTTTCTGGAAGCAAAAAGCAAGCAGCAGTAAACAGAGGGTCACTCCGTTAGAACGCCTTAACATTTACCGGGGGGCAATTCCGTGGCTTCAGATACTCCACCAGAATCTTACGGTTTTCCAAGCACAAAGCCAGGGCATACATCGAGTTATTCTACACACGGGGCAATACGATTCAGCCAAATCCCACCATCACATCCCCACACAATTAACTTCACATAAACAGACCTGCTGCTCATTATCACATTGCTGCTTGTGGGATCCTGCTGTGCCCACATGTGCTGCCATGTGTCCATTACAACAGCAACTGCGCTTCAAGGTCAATTCATTCGCAGACTAGCTCAGTTCCCCTGTCCCATCCCAGAACTGTAACCTGCCAGGTCGGGGTGGTGGTTGGGGTCTTGGAGCAGAGGTTATCATTCCATGGTCCGAAATTCTGGCCACCCCCTCTTATCCCTCCCTCATCTTTGGGGCATAGAGGCAACGTGCTGTGTTCCCTGCTGGGTCTTGTTAATCCAGCACAGGCTGAAAGGCTGAATGGCCTACATGTGACCTCCAGCAGAGAAACAGGCCATTCAGCTCCATTGATCTGTATTGGTGTAACTGCTCTGCATGATCATCTATTCAACCCTCCTTCATCTCAGTCCTCCAGCATACCCTCTATTCTTTCCTCCTCCATGTGAATATCTAGTTTTATCTGAGATGCTGTTCACCAGCATTTACACATTCTCTCCAATTTCTCCTAAGTCCGCTGTTGGAATTTTTCCCATTTGTCTCATGTCAATTGCACCAAGATTTAGACTCTCCCACTACAAGTGGGAACATCTCCCCTTCAAATCCTTCTGAAGTCTAAAGGCACCCAGTGAGACTGCCAAACCTTCTCTGTTCTAGACTCCCAGCCTTTCATTATCCATAACATCGGTCTGGGGACAGTAGATGCCGTTAAGTATTTACTAGGCCATCGATGCCGTCAGAAATTGGAAATTGTAACTCGTTCCTCAATGGCTGCTCATTTCTGAGCAATGGAGGTCAAGGTGGTCAAGGGAGCAAAATCACTAAAACTACAAGGAATGAGAATTGGTCGGTTCCCCATGGAATACCTGAGCGGACGTAGGTCTCCAGCTGCAGAAGTAGGAAGGCTCCTACGACATTGTCGCATCCAGCCACTCTCATGTTGGAGGCTGCTCACCTGCAATCATTACATCTTCCCTGGAACTGGATCAAGAACAACATCATTTGGTAAGAGACAGAATTTGCATTTGTTTGGCACCTTGCAACACCACAGACTTTCACCAAGCCATCACAAAGCCAACTCAGTGATTGTGAAATACAGCTGCTGTTGAAACACATGACACATAGCAGCCAATGTTTACACAGGATGATCCCTCAAAGAGCTGTTTCTGTGACATTAGTTGAATGGTGGATGTTGCCCATAACATCAGAAAAAACTCCTCAGCTGTTTTTCAAATAAAGCCACTAAGTTCCCTTGCAGTGCATCCTCAGTTTAATGTCTTATTTAAGAGATGGCATCTCAAAGTGACAGTACTCTATCAGTGTGCCATTGGGAGCGTCAGCCTTGAGTTAAAATGAGCAATGAATTCAAAATCATGACAATGCAGGAGGGACGTGATCTTTTTAGATTTAAATGGAAGTTTTTTTTGTTTCTGTTGGTTTTTGTTTCAAATTTGTGCACATCACTGTGTCGGTAGGTGAGTGCACTGAGGAGCTTGTCACAATAATCCAGGCTGACAGTGCAGTGCAGAACGGAGTGGAGGGGGGGCGGTGGGGGCAGCACTGTCAGGGCAGCTGTCGTACAAGCTCTGATGGGGCTATTTTGAAGAACAGCAGAGTTTTCACTGTTATCCTGGAAAATAGTTAACAAAATCAGATTATCAGGCCATCGTTTGTGGGAGCTTACCGTATGCAAATTGGTTGCATATTTCCCACATTGCAACAGCAATTACACTTCAAAAGGTTTCCATTGGCTGTTTTGTCACATCAGGGTGAAAACCAGGAAGTAGAGATTTGCAGTCTATTGGAAAGGATGTGCTAAAGGGGCACTTAGTAAACATCAACAGAAATGCACATGGATCTATGGAAGGGGCATAGCATGTGACAAACATGCTGGGATTGTTTGAGAATGTAACTAGTAAAATAGATGAGACTGAACCAGTGGATATATTTCATATATCATATGGATATATGAAATTTTCAAATTACTTTTGTTCAAGTCCCACTTAAGATGCTAGTGTGCAAAATCAAAGATCTTGGGATTGGTGGTAATGTACTGGCACGGACTGAGAGCTGATTAGAAGACGGGAAATGGAGTAGGAATTGAGTCTTTTTCAGCATGGAAGGCAGTTTCAAGAGGGACAATGCAAGGAGCAGTGCTTTGGTTCCAGCTATTCACAATATACAGCAACAATTTGGGTGAAGGAATCAAATGGAATATTCCCAGGTTTGCTGATGAAATAAAACTGGGTAGGAGTGGTGTTGCTGAGGAGGATATAAAGAGGCTTCAGGATTATTTAGTCACGTTCAGTGAGTGGGCAAATACATGACAACCACGCTATCATTTGTCCACTACAGCAGGAAGGACGTAATGGCACAGTGTTATTTAAATGGTGATAGATTGAGAAATTGTCAAAGAGACCTGGGTGTCCAGGACAAGGAGTCATCATCTTAGGAGATGGGTAGGCCATTTCAGACAGAGGTGAAGAGAAATGTCTTCACTCAAGGAGTGGCGAATGTCTGGTGTCCTCTATTTCAGAAAGCTGTGGTTAGAAATCACTGAATATATTTAAGATAAAAACAGAGACATGTCTGGAGGCTAACTGTATCAAGGGGTATGAGAAGTAAGCAGGAATATGGTACAGGTATTGAGATACAGGTATGGTATGGGCAGCACGGTGGCACAGTGGTTAGCACCGCTGCCTCAAAGCGCGAGACCCAGGTTCAATTCCCGCTCAGGTGACTGACTGTGTGGAGTTTGCACGTTCTCCCCGTGTCTGTGTGGGTTTCCTCCAGAGGCTCCGGTTTCCTCCCACAGTCCAAAGATGTGCGGGTCAGGTGAATTGACCATGCTAAATTGCCTGTAGTGTTAGGTAAGGGGGTAAATGTAGGGGTATGGGTGGGTTGCGCTTCGGCGGGTCGGTGTGGACTTGTTGGGCCGAAGGGCCTGTTTCCACACTATAATGTAGAGAATCAGTTGTAATCGGATTTAATGTTGCTATGATTGGCTGAATGGCTTATTCAACCACCCTTTTTTTATATGAATGCAGTCATTTCGTTTTAATATAGAACATTTAAAAGTAAATATTTCCCTGGACGGCGGCCAACCAAACCTTCACCTCATGTCTCATAATAGGATAAGTGACCAAAGATTTGGAAGGAGGAGGATTTTTTGTTAGTTAACCCAGTTCTCTTATACACCTGTTCAGTGATGTTATTACACACCTCTGGAGCAGGTGGCAGTTGAACCCAGGCCTCCTGGTTGAGATGTAGGGAAACTACCTCTGTGCCACAAAAGGGAGGAGATTTTAAAAATTGCCTAAAGAGGAGACAGGTGGAGAGGGTTAAGGAACAAATTCCAGATGCATGCAATTCCCACCAGGGAACCAATCAGGAACGGTAACCACAGCTACCTTTTTCTCTCCCAAATTTAACAAACGTTCAGCTTCATTGTAACCCTCTGGTTACTATATAGCCTGAAATCAGCACGAATTAACTCCGTGAAGCCTGAAATTGATCCTCGGAGAAGCCTGGATCATTTGTTTGGGAAAAACTGTGAAGGACATGGACTCATTGGTGAGTCTTCAAAACTTGCTCATGTTAGCTCTGATATCCAATGCATTTATTTCACAATTTTCACACTATTGCATGGATTTTGGTTCTAAACAGTTCATACTCTGATGATGCTCCTCTGACTCCATCTATTTCCTTCTATTTCTTCCTCCCTAACAGTTTCCCCTTAAAGCAGTTATGTGATTCACCAACACTCCTTTTGGTAGTGAGTCCCACATTCGAAACACTCCTTCAATAACAAGCTGCTCCTGAATCCCAGGTTGGGATTCAATAGTAATTATTGTCTATTTATAGCCAAGTGTTTTACAGGTCAAATTATCTTCTCGACCCCCTTCGTAATAGTCCAGGCCTCGATAAACTTCATTGCTCAGTCCTCTCTTTCCTAAAGGACCTCTGGCCTGTTCAGTTTTCTTCTGTCCTTGTAGCATTCCTGTAATTCTCTTCTGTGGCTTCTACATCTCCAATCTCTCTCTTCCAAACACAGCCCACTGTAGGAACATCAGTGAGCACATTCAAGCTGAATTATGATCCAATTCAACAGGGAAAGGCCAAACACAACAAACCCTCAAATTTGTAATCCGTCTCCATTCGGGTAATCAGGATCTTCCTGCATTTCTGCAGGTCCAACTCCCTGTTTTTCACTAAGACCCCCCACCATTTCCATGAGAAATGCTGAGAGGGAGCCCCTCTCATCCAAGGTGGCTATATCCCTGGCAAAGGTCCATGGCCGATAATTTACCTCCTTTCTCTGCAAATATAACCCCAATCTGTAAACGTGCCCGAGGAGCACTTACTAACAACAGCTGGGTACATTGTGCCCGAGGCAGATACCAGAGTTGGCCTCACCAGGGCATTTTTATTTCCGGGGATAAGAGAGAGTGCAGGGAACAAGACCAGGACCGTCACATAGATAGAGACCTGGCCATTGTACTGACTTCTAATCTCAGTGTATGGTATTTGGTTTACGAGGAAAGCAGAAACAAAACAAAATGATCTCACCTCTGGGCAATATTCCAGGGAGAGAGGCTGACAGCTTTGTGCTTTATTCCAATGACCCAGGATGAGGCACTCTGGTCCTTTAACGGTGAGGCATCCTCCTCCTCCCCCCTTCGCTGGTGTTTGTATGGCCTTCTCTGCTGGCAGAACTGCTGCTGCTGCTCTCTCTCTCTCTCTCTCACGTACTGCACTGCAGGGCTGCCTTCAGACACACTTAATCAAATCCTGATTTCATGATTCCCAAGCTTCATCAGCCTGTAGTTTTTTAACCCAGTGCCCAGGAGGAGCTTGAAGGCACGTTATCACCAGGAGAGAAGCAATAAACATTGAAATCCCTCGCCCCCCCGAACCACCCCTCTACTCTCTTCTCTCTATACTCACCCTGCTCTGTGTCCTCATCACCTCCTCTCTCTCTCTCTCACACGCACACACTCTCCATTAGGGGCTGCCAACTTTGGATGGACGGCTGCCCAGAGATTTTTTAAAAATTGTCACACTTCCCTCAAACGCCTCAGCCTCAATGGCCAAGCACATACACATCCTTCAGCAAGCATCTTCCCAAGCCCAGAGATTTATTCACCCCCAACATTACTCAGCTGGAAAATACCCAAACATCAAGCACCCCATCTTGTTTATTCTTCCACAGGACATGGGCGTTGCTGGCTGGCCAGCCCTTACTGCCCTCAGTAGTTAACCTGGTGAAGGTAGTAACAAGTTGCCTTTTCACACTGCCAATCTATTTGGTGTAGGGATAATCACAATGCTGTTAGGGAGTCCCAGGAATTTGATCCAGCGACACTGATACTTCCAACTCAGAATGGTCAGTGGCTTGGAGGCTACCTTGCAGAATTCCCATGTATATATTGTCCTTCTAGATGAAAGTAGTCGTGGGTTTTGAAAGTGCTGTCCAAGGTTCTGTTTCTGATATTTTTACAATGAATAAACTAGTATTATGAAGATGCAAGTCTACTGTACCTTTAAGAAAGCTAATAGTAGAACTACCTGACAGCACCAAGTGTTCTCAACAAGATACAATGTAGCATCTGGAGACAAAAACAGATTTGAATTAGGCCAATCAGTTTAAATTATACTCCCCAAAGAAATACCAAACTCCAACCCAGTTTGTATTTAGTATATTGATAATCTTGAAAGCCATTGACACAATCCAGTGCTTTAAGGGTATAAGACTGGGGAAAATTGAACAGTTGGGAGGAGAACTGCCAAGTCACCAACATGTAAAGACTGGCTGAAAAAATACTTCTCTTAAAGGTACCTTTATCAATCAGTAACCTGTGAAGCAGAATCCCCAAGAAGATAGGGATACAGAGAAGAATGGAAAGCTGCCTGGTTTTGAATAAGAAGTTTTGTTTTATAAATCTTAAACAGGGGTTTTATCAGACTCGTACATAGAAGGGAAGATAAAAAATATAGGTGAGAGGAAGGAGTTGTAAACAGTTGTTAATTAATTACTCTGTCATACTTAAGAAATAAAGTTGTTAATTTTTATTTTAAATAGTTTTTGGCCTCTTGAATTTTCACAGATTACTGCAAAGGATAATTTTTTTCTGTGTTGTTGGTTTAAATTAAACAGAGGGGTTTATCCCGTGTCTTCACAGTTTGGGGGCAGGATTTTGAACTGGTTTAGACAGATTTGAATAGATTTTGGGGTATGAAAGTTCCCAGCAGATTTAAATATTTGCAGGTTAGCGTCCTAGATCTTTAAGCAAAACGTTGGTGAATGTCCACCTGCTATCTTTCTCCGGCGCTTCTCTGTGGAAGTGATTAATGTTTAACTCCTGAATTCTCCTGATGAGATGGCAAATTTTCTCTCCCTTACTTATGGGCAGTGGATCTCACCCCTCCCCTCGCAGCACAAACTTATATATTTATGCAGCACCTTTGATATAATTAGGCTTTCAAAGGTGCTTCACAGGAATGTTACAATACACAAGTCAACACCCAAGCCACAACAATATTTCAAATTAAGGTTAAGAATTTTAAAATCTAGCCAATCTTGACTGGGAACCAATGTAGGTCATTGAGTGCAGGAGTGACAGGGGAACAAGACATGTTGCACTTTAAGACAACAGCAACAGAGGTTTGGATGACCTCAAGTTTATGGAGAGTACAACATAGGAGATCAGCAAGGAATGCTGTGGAACCAACACTTCCTCTAATTTTCTTTCAGCGTAGAGGCCAAGGTTAGATGGTTCACTTGGATGATCCCTGACATGGAGGCATTGTCTTCTGAGCAAAGGCTAAACAGACTGGGACTCCACACCCTGGAGTTTAGAAGAATGAGGATTCTTAAGGGGCTTGACAGGGTAAATGCTGAAGAAGTTTCCCTTTGTGGGAGAGTTTAGGACCAGGGGGTATAGTCTCAGAATAAAGGGGCACCGATTTAAAATGGAGATCAGGAAGAATTTCTTCCCACAGATGATTGAGTGTCTTTGGAACTCCCTGCCATCGAGAGCTGGAGGGACAAAGTCCTTGTGTATATTTAATGCAGAGATAGATTCTTGATCAGGAGGGGAGTCAAGGATTATGTGAGAAAAAAGCAGGAAAATGGACGTGATGAGCAGATTAGCCATATTCCGATTGAATGGTGGAGCAAGCTCAAGAGGCTGAATCACTTACTCCTGTTCCCATTTCTTACAATCTGTGCATAGCATTAACTTCCAAAACTGCAAGTTAATGAGTTGACATGGTGATCAGGTGAAATGATCAAGTCTTGGTGTAACAGATGCTGAGATGAGGGGTTCAGCAACAGATGACCTGAGATAGGAAAAAGTCACTTCATCTGTAACCAATTGCTCTGACCTCATTTCATTTCTTTTAATCGTCACACTTGAGGGACTCCCAGGGAAGACTCTTAAGAATGTCCTCCATGTGGTCCAGATGGCGGGTAAATTCAATCCATCATATTTCATTCACCCTGAAAAACACAACCCTCTCCCTGTCACAGCCCAGCCTCAACTTACTGTATTCACATTTACCCTGCAAAAACAAATTGCATTCATATAGAATTAGATTTGCTGTTAGTCATTAGTCATAGATTTACAGAAATCTATAGCATAGAAGAAGGTTCCTTGTCCCATTGAATATGTGGGTGCTGGTCAAAAAGCATCTAACAGTTCTAATACTGTTACTGTGCGTGGCACGGCGGCACAGTGGTTAGCACTGCTGCCTCACAGCACCAGAGACCCGGGTTCAATTCCCGCCTCAGGTGACTGACTGTGTGGAGTTTGCACGTTCTCCCTGTGTCTGTGTGGGTTTCCTTCGGGTGCTCCGGTTTCCTCCCACAGTCCAAAGATGTGCGGGTCAGGTGAATTGGCCATGCTAAATTGCCCATAGTGTTAGGTAAGGGGTAAATGTAGGGGTATGGGTGGGTTGCGCTTCGGCGAGTCGGTGTGGACTTGTTGGGTCGAAGGGCCTGTTTCCACCCTGTAAGTAATCTAATCTACTACTTTCCAGTGTTTGGCTCATAGCCCTGCATATCTTGGCTTTGCAAGTGCACATCTAAATGACTTCTTCAATAATTCTATAACAATAATCTCTGCATGGGCTCATGAACAACAAACTCTAATACAGATTTGCTGTGAGGTAACAGATCAGTGATTGAGTTCAATGGCAGAGCACGCTCAAGGGGCTAGTCTACGCCGATCGTTATATCACTGGTCTCTAGAATGGAATAGTCACCAGTTAATAAAACCACAATCAGTCTCATAAACACCTTGCTGGGTAATCAATAAAAGGAAAGAGAAGTCTAAATTGATCTAACAATAGAAAGGGAAGTCAGGTTTTCTCCTTGTACTACTTACTAAACATACTTGCAACTAAATCCCACGACACTGATACCAGTTTGATGTCACAATACGCTAATAGTGGTAGAGGAATAGTTTAGATTAAGAATACATTTTTTTTACAATGCCTGAACACTTGATAATCAGAGGGTATAGACTTAACATGACTGAAGGTAATGAAGGGAAATGTGTTTTATGCACTGATTTCAAATGCACCGTTTGGTTCAATAGTAGCCTGCAAAAAGGGAATTGGATAAATATTTGGAGGAAACAAACTGCAGGGAAAGAAAGACAGAAAGGAAGTGGAATATCTGGATTGTTCTTTCAAAAAGCAAGCATTGACTTGATGGGTCCAAAGGCCACGTTCAGTGTTGTTCCAATTAACCTGTTCAGAAATGTTATTTCACACCTCTGGAGCAGGTGGGACTTGAATCTAGGCCTCCTGTCTCAGAAATAGGGACACTGCCAAAAAGCCCCAAATTCCTGTGCTATACCGATTCTTCATCTGATCTGGAGTCACATGTTGGCTAGACCAGGTAAGGACAGCACATTCCACTCCCTAAAGGGAATTAGTGAACCAAATGGATTTTTATGACAAGTGTGGCCATTCAATTCCAGATTTTTTTATTGAATACATTTGCCGTTATCTTCCAAGGCAGGATTCAAAACCTCATCCCCAGAACATTAGCTAGATTACTAGTCCAGTGCACAATACCACTACACCACTCACTTGCTCTCACACTGAAAAGCTTTCCTTCTGCAGCACCTTCTTCCCGACCATTTAAACCACTTTAAAATGTTCTACATAATAGAAGACCGAGGAGCAGGAATAGGCAATCTGGCCCATCAAGCTTGCTCTGCCATTCTATAAGATCATGGCTGACCTTTTTGTGACCTCAACTCCACTTAACAACCTTCTCACCATAACTCTTAATTCCTTCATTGTTCAAAAAAAATCTTAGCTTTAAAAACATTCAATGAGGAAGTCTCAACTACTTCACTGGAGAGGGAATTCCACAGATTCACAACCCACTGGGTGAAGGTACCTTCTCAATTTATTCCTCAATCTGGTGCTCCTAAATGTTAGGCTTTGTTCTCTTGAACTATTTTCACCTGTGAGTGGAAACAGCCTCTCCACTTCTATCTTGTCTATTCACTTTATAATTTTATATTTTTCTAAAAGATATCCCCCCCCCCCGATTCTAAATTCCAATGAATACAATCCCAGTCTACTCAGTTTCTCCTCATAAGGCAACCACCTGAACTCTGGAATCAATTGGCGAACCTCCTCTGCACCCCCTCTAGAGCTAATACATCCTTTCTCAAGTAAGGAGACCAAAACTGGGGTACTCTAGATATGGCCTCACCAGCACCCTATACAACTGCAACATAACCTCCCTGCGTTTAAACTTAATCCTCTTCGCAATGAAGGACAAAATTCCATTTGCCTTCTTAACTACCTGTTGTACCTGCAGACCAACTTTCTGTGATTCATGTACAAGGGCACCCAGGTCCCTCTGCACATCTGCGTGCTGTAATTTTTTACCATTCTAATAATATATTCTGTAATATATTCTAGTATACAGCACCTTTAAATAGGAAAACACCCCAAGAGTGTAGTCAGATATCATTTGATATCATGTAATATGTATATAGTGGTTTCAGGAAAGGAGGCCCCTGAGAAATAATGCACTGAAACATTATGACCAATTATGTACACAGAATCAAGTTTTCTAAAGAGAGACAAAGAACAAACACACGATTTTAGGAATCTTCAGGTCACAAATCTATCCTCATTTAGATGAAAATCAGTGAAAAAGACTTGATTTCAAAATGCAAGATTTCTCCAACTGTGCAAAATTTAATGCAAAACAAAATCTGTAAGCCAAGACCATTACTAAAGGTTTTGTTCACGAGCTTTAGAAGTCTTATTAAAGCACATCATTTTGATTGAGCAGTTGGCTTCCTGACCTCCCACCACGCTTTTGCTTTCCTTCTTTAGCTTCTCTGTTGAGTGACTTGTGACAACGTTGCTGACCACATCAGATCCCGGTCCACCAATGCCATGACTAAAATTGATCTCTTCCGTTTCTAATCTATGGTTTCAACCTCTCCCTACTGTTGCAAACACCTATGCAGTTCCATAACATTCCTGGATCTCTGAACACTATCAGGTCCCTTACAATCCCTACTTTCCATCAACTGATTATCAGTGACTGCACTTTCAGCTGCTTAGCTCTCAAATTCCATCCCCCCAACCATTTTCAACTCTCTCTCACTTCATTAGATTAAAACATATTTCTTTAGCAAATACTTCTAACCAACTCTCCTAATACATCTTCCTGCAACGGTGTGTCAAATTTTGAATGATTACACTGTTGTGAAGTGCCTTGGGATGACTCACTGCACCACTGGCATTATACAAATACAAATCATTAGCTTCCTACATGAAAAGGCCACCAATTATTGACAGATTTTTGCTGTCTTGCCAACAGAGGGTGACATTGCACTTCCATATTGCTAACTGCACCATCTAGTGGCCTGGATGACATTCAGCAAAACTAAAATTCATTATTTTCTGTGTACTGATATTTTTAAATTACAAACGTATACCATTTGGGCTGGCCATTCAGCCAGAGTTTGGGCCAGCTCTCTGCAAGACCAACTTAGGCAGCATCTTTTTGTCCAAAGTGTCAATGAAGCTATAGTTGAAATTCCACTGCTCCAGCACTTTTCTTTACTAATATTTCTTGATATGCATTGGTGTGAAAGACTTTGGCACTATGTGATGTGAACAGCGAGCAGTCTCACCAGGAGTCAGAAGTTTACAGGCTCAAGTGACACTTCAAAAACTTGAGCTGAAAAAGCAAGATGACACTTGTAAGCGGAAGTCATTATTATCACAAGAGAGTCGCTGGCTAGTAATCCAGTTTAATGTTCAGTGGACATGGGCTTGAATTCCTCCATGTCAGATGATGTAATTTGAACTCAATAAAAAATATGGTCTTATCACTATTGTCAATTGTTGTGAAATCTCATGTGTTTCACAAATGAAGGACATTGGCCGTCCTTACCTGTTTTGGTTTACATATGATTTCAGACTCGTGGCGATGTGGCTGATTCTTAAATACCTTCTGAAATGGCCTTCGCATGCCGCTTACTTCAAGGAGTAAGGATGGGCAGTAAGTGTTTGCCCAGCCAGGGTCACTCATATCCCATACACACTTCACCAATTTTGAAATGCAAATTGATAGTGAAATAAGATCAATTAGCAGGTTGATTTATTTTTGCAGCTTTTAGATGAAGCAATGCCCCACCTTGACATTTCAAGTTATTGGCATTTTCTCTTTGGAATACATTCTCAGATTCAAAAATAGACAAATTCAACATCCACTGCTGTTTGTGGAAGAGAATTCCAAATCTCTACCACCCTTTGTGTGTAGAAATGCTTCCTGACATCTCTCCTGAAAGCTCTGGCTCTAATCCTCAGATAATGCCATATGTCTGGAATCCCCAGAGGGCATAGTTTGCTTTTACCTACCCTGTGTTTTCCTGTCAATATCTTTGTAACCATGTAAATAACCAAAACTTACTCTACCCCTTTAAAAGCATAAATGCACTTTTCTAAGACTAACATAGCCTGTGTCAAACTATGTACCACTTCCTTTCTCTGCTATTGCAGGAGTTTACCATTAGGCAAAACCCGAGGTCACAAAGGTCAGAGATTGGTCAGCCAAAGAATTCCCATCCTCTTGGAAGAGTTAATTGGAGGAGCCATGCTCTGAGATCCATTACTTGTATGTTGACAAAGAGCATTCATTGCTAACTGTGTGAACTACAAATTCAGAGCTTCATATGCAATGTAGGTTAATGCTTTGCAACGCCTATATCCCCACGGTGATTTAATTTCTGGCAGGCTGTATTTAACCTAATGAACTTAGTTTTAGTATGAACTGAAGTCTTTTCACAGAGAGGAGAAAAGCTTAAAATGTGACAAACAGCTAACATGGGGTTAAACAGCAGACTCTCAGTCTAGTAACTTGTGATGGCGTCCCAGCCTCCTCCTCAGTGCAAGAATTGATTACAGTCCTCATTATTACTGATTAAAAAAAGGGCAACGTTACTAATTCTCAATGTTGTGCAGAGGTTTGGGGACCTACAAAACTTGGAATAACCTCTCTCAATATGAAGGCAATGAATTTTAATCATCAGCTGGCTGAGAGGACAACTTGGAAACAGGAGACAAGACACAAATATTTTGGGCATTATTTATCATTAATGACAGGAGGTAGGAACAACATGCTCAGCAAACCCTTATATTAAAAAAAAGCACATAGGCCTTTACACAGAGGGAGTTGTAGGAGGTTCTGGATTCCTTAGGCTGCCCACCATCTTGGCTAGCATGCGATTGCACAGAGCTGCATAAGGATTCATGATGGTCACTTGGTACTTGGCAAATCTATTGCCTAGATCCGCCGCTTTTCTGAAGTCCTGCAGAGCCTCTTCATCCTGTCCATAGAGTCGGTAAAGAAGCCCTCGCTGAACCAAAGCCAAACTGGCTGTCCGTCCTCTTCCTTCGCTGAGATCAATTGCTTTGTTCAGGTCACTCTTGGCCCCTGAGATGGATAAGATTATCTGTTAGTGAGCCAAGTGTCTCTTGATTATTCAATATATAAAATGTCAACTGAGAGAACCAGAATAATGGAGATCAGAGTAGGCATTTGACCCTTTGATTGCCCTCCACTATCCGTATGTAGTGATCTATAGCAGATCAGAAAGTCTTGACCAACTGTCACACAAATCCCATTTCCTGTAGTTCCTTAAGCTGGTGCAGGGTAGGGGGACAGAAGATGGGAAGGTTGGTGGGAATAGGTGGAACTGTGAATTAATACTACATCCTAAACAATATACTATAGAAGCGAGAAAGAAGTTTCATAATCCACACATCTCACTATCTTTCCTTCTCGACAATTGAATATATGCTTTGTTAATGCTATATCACCACCACTAGCTCTACAGGACATAGCAAAACACTATTTGGCTTCTCAAAGGTGCTCTGCCACTCAACTAGATCATAGCTGATTTTCCAACTCAATACCTATTTCACATACATATCCTTTATGTCAATATCTCAAAATCTATTGAATCCATTCAAAGGTTGCACTTCCACAGTCCTCTGAGCTAGACAGTTGCAAAAAAAAAAGCACTATCCTGAGTGAAGAGATTCCTCATCTCACTCTGTCACGCCCCTTGTTTGGAGACTGTGTCCCTTAATTCAAGGCCAACCCCCTCAGTTAGCCAGGGGAAACATCCTTCCTGCAAGACCTTATTCAGTCTTTTAAGACCATTGTATGCTTCAATTACATTTTAAGGGTATCATCTAAAGTTGGTGGACATCTAAATTAAAGTCAAAGGAATTTTGTTTACTATAACTGCCTTGAGACATTTGCCATTTCAGGAAGGGGAAAATTATGTTGAGCTCCTACTTCCAGCCACCGTCAATGGTGAGTACTGGAGAACAGTTATAACTATCAGTAAAGATTGCATATCAGCTACAATGTCCTCGGTTTTTTGGCTGCTGCTGTCCGTTGTTGTGATCACTTAATGAGTAGAAATTAGATGCAAATATCATTTTTAACACATTTACTTTCTTCAACTTTGAAGTATAATAACAGAGCATGTGGAAATATCATTCCACCCATGCATTAGCAGATCCATTTTCCATACACATTTCTCTTTCCCCTGTCTAGCTTTAACTCTGTCAATCTATTAGGTTGTTATTTCTATCATCCATCAACTTATCCATCATTAAACCTGTCATCCCATACATTAATTATCCCATCACCATTTATTATCCATTAAGCCACTGTTACACCCACTAGACCCATCAGTCATATTCAGCTCTTTAAAATTGATTCACCGTTGCCATTTGTCCATCCATCCATTGCACAACACAATTCACCTGATCATCCTCCCATTCCCCCAAACACTCATCCATCATCACAGACAAGACAGTCAGTGCACCGTATCAGCACAAATGGCTAAAGGTAAGTTCCCATTTAATAAAAAAAGTTTGCACCCCACCCCATCAGTGCTATGGTATTCCTGGATCTTTACCTGTTGTGTCTCCCATCAGGCGCAGACTCTGTGCTCGGTTGTTGTAGCCAGATGCTCGCTCAGGGAGGATCGCTATGGCCTGAGTGAATACTTCCACAGCTGCATTCACATTCCCAGATTCTGCCAGGGAAACTCCATGCAGTTCCAATTGTTTAGCTTGTTGCACTAAGACTGGATCAAACTTGCTATCTAAACATAACACCGAGAAGGGTTACACAGATTATCAAAAGTTCCAAAATAAACTTAACATTCCCCCCTATTTAACCCTAGTTGACAGCCCACTGCACAGGGAGCATGATCTCAGCGTGAGAGAGTATGAGCAGTAGCTTGGGAGCTGGTTTCCTATGTACTGAAACTTGCCAGGCTGCAGGTCCCCTACCACTCTC
Organism: Hemiscyllium ocellatum; assembly: GCF_020745735.1. Taxonomy (NCBI): domain Eukaryota; kingdom Metazoa; phylum Chordata; class Chondrichthyes; order Orectolobiformes; family Hemiscylliidae; genus Hemiscyllium; species Hemiscyllium ocellatum. The sequence continues at coordinate 50,793,108 of NC_083429.1, forward strand.
TATGCCTTCATTTTAAAATTCTCATCCTTGATTTCAAGTCACACAAAGGCCTCTCTTGCATTTGCACTGTCCTCAGATGTCTGCAGTCTTCAAGTTGTGGCCTTGTGAGCTTTCCTAGTGTCAGTTTTCCACAAACGACATTCAATTGCCTAGTCCATAAGGTTAGAATCCCCCTCCCTGAATTGCCCAAACTTTCTTTCCTGTCTTAACAATCCCTTGTTGAAGCAGTCTGGACTATTTTACAATATTAAAAGGTGCTACATAAATGTAAACTGTTGCAGGGTACTGACTTTCTCAGGTCAAGTGTTTTCTGTGCTATGGGGTTCCGAAAGTGCTTAATCTAACTCCAAAACAGGATTGATGGGGACTGGCTTTCTGTGGGGTACAACTCTGAAGAGGATTGACTTTGTTGGTTTAATGTCCCTCAGACATTAATTCTCAAATATATTCATTCCCAAGTCATTGACCATTGCTGGGATAGAGGTTCCCAGGCCTGTCAATCAGAAACAGGATCTAAAAACACCGACTTTCACTCGGGTTTAAGGTCCTGGGAGCTGACCCTCACTGTGCCCACGAGCCACAGGCAGACATCACATACTACACTCAAGTTTGCATTACATTTGACATCAGTGAATACTGGTGAATGTCACTGCAAAACCTGATCTTGCCCTCACCACAACATCCACAAGCAAAACTGCTTTTCTAAAGGGTAACACAAAGCTCTTTAGCCAAAATAAACAAATGAAACTGTCAAATACTCACCATCATCAGTTAGATCGACCTCTGCTTCCAGCCCAAGATTGTTGCCAAAAGGATTGTTGGGGTTGAAGATAGTCTGGAGCACAGCTTGGTCACTGAGGGTAGACATTTCCTGGGGTCGATATGAAAATTTCTTGCAAATAGGTACAATTTGTTCACAACAGATTCCTCTATCCAAGCTTGTGGAGTGGACTTCAGACTTCACTCCAGCCAATGGGACTGTGGGGCGGATGCCAATGCTCACAGCACTGACCTGCGCACAGTTGTAAACAGCAATGACATCAACCACAGAATATCTGACAACACAGGCTTTGTAGAAACCAAAGATCATTCCCAAAGACAGCAAGCAGCAGACCTTCAGTCAGAGCCCCACTCTTAACCATTGATTCCAGGTCCCCCTTTCTGAGGTAGGACCTTATTGTTCAGTATCCAGTTGATACTGTGCAAATCAGCAATGGCTATTTAGCAAAGTAATGAAAGGCACAAACTTTGCAAGAGACATGATTAAAGGAATGAGAGAAAATCTTATAGGATAATACAAATTTAAGTACTGAAATAAAATTCACTTCATGTCAAGATTAAGCACCATGTGTCAACAATGTGTACTAACTGCAAATGGTAGCATTTGCTACCTTGACTCAGAATGGATAAGCGGTGGAGCTGGAAAAAGCACAGCAGTTCAAGTAGCTTCAGAGGAGCCGACGTTTCAGGTCAGATCCTGATGAAAGGTTCCGACCTGAAATGTTGACTCCCCATTCTGTCTGATGCAGCTTGACCTGCTATGCTTTTTAAGATCCATTCTTTATCCACTCTGACCCTCCAGCATCTGCAGTGCTCACATTCTGAAAGTACTTTGACTCAGAGTCAAGTCTCTTTCATGTTAACCCAGGCTGAAGCCTAACCTACACTGACACTCCAGTAGAGCGTAAAGCAAGTGCTGTGATGTAATTTTCATGTGACTTCAACTGATGCTCATTTTGGTTCTGAATGTCAAGGTTCACATGGAAAGGCATGGAGTTCTTTTTATGTCTTCACCAATACTTCCCCCGATCTAACATCACCAAGAACATGTTAATTGGTCTTAATCTCATCACTGTGTGTGGAATCTTGCTGTGTGCAATTAGATTGCTGAGCTTTCAACATGGAACACACTGCAATTACAAGGGTCAATTATACTTTTTCACTGATTGTAGCCAAGTAAAAACACAACTCCGCCTTACTGGGAAAATGAAACAAGATGATTTTCAACATTCAAATCCATTAAACACATCAGCTTTAATCTTTCCTGGATATTTCTGTGTCATAACAGTTACCTTTTATATCTGGAGCATGAAATAAAATGTTTCAAACAGACATGTTCACTGTGAAGATTCACTGGCAATGTATAGGTGCATTTTACTTTCAGGAAGTGACCCAACACAGCCCATGACTGGAAATAAAAATACCCATAAACGTAGTCAAAGACTAAGGCTGGGCAGTACCTTCTGTTGGTGCTGTGAGGCGTTTCTTGGTACTGAACACTTGTGCTTGATAAAGTGAGAGTAGTAGCTAAGTGCTGACTCAAGTGAGGTGCTGGTTTCCTATGTACTTGTCAGGGTGCAGGTCCCATACCACCCTCTATGCCTAGATTTTAAAATTCTCACCCCTGATTTCAAATCATTCAAAGGCCACTCCTTCATCTCAACTGTCCTCAGATTTATGCAGTCCTCCAGCAAGATTTATTGCATCCTTCATCAAAATTAATGCAAGGTCATTTCCATTATTTATATTTTATTTCCCTTTACTGTCCATGTCATTTACAGATATGAGGAGAAGAATTGCAACTCTCCCAAAACTCAACATGGGATTTGTCACAAACCAGGAAAGTGGTGAGGGAATTCCAGAATTTATTTTGAAGTTTTTTTTCCACTGAGGTCATGGCTGCATTTTTTTTTCTCTGTGGTCTGGATCCTACTATTTATAATTGGAACATCTGCAATAAGGATTACCCATGATCCAACCCTATCATGCATCCTCCAGTACGGAACAGTTTGCATTCTGACTTGCATTCAGAACCAGGCAGAAACACAGGTCAAGAATCTGAGATTTTTCTCTACGGTAAGTTGCCTCTTCAAAATACAGGCACAGACACGAGCTACTACAATGGGATTCAGCTCTCCTCTGGGGATAATAGTCGGAAAAAGGAAGGAACTCTGCACTGTTATGCCCCCAGAACAACATAACCTACCAATGACCCTCCTAACGCTCTCAAATGAAGACCATACATTTAGGTGAGGTGGCTGAGCACTTTGAGCACCAGAGTCAGGCAGAAGTGGTATGTGAAAAAAACGATTAAAGAAAACCCAAACCCGCATGAAATACACAAAATATATTTAAAGTATCTCCAAGGATAAACTGGACATGTTTATTAATTAAACTATCACTTAAATAAAAAAAGTGCATAGAAAATGACGCTTAGAAACATTTTTACAACTATGTACAATTTTTTTTACATTCATTCTTTAGCATAGCTTTCAGTTTTTCTGAATTAAAATTACCTTCATTACCATGATATGGTTTAACACTGATGCACTAATCAGATTGTTAATAATGTTTTGCAAGAGCAATGTAAAAAATAACAATTTACAGGAACACAAAAATGACTGAAAAAATAACTAAAAAAGTTTACAAATTACCTTGTCATGAATAAAAATAAAACAAATTTCTCACGAAAGGTTTTTCAGACCTGGAACATTTTACATCTACTACTTCGTGTATTCATCTCAAAAGAGACATAAAAATATATTCACATTAACGGAAAACACACATATAAATATAATTCCGTTCCGGTGGGATATGGGAGAGAAAAGGCAAGCGTCCTAGTCACAGAGAACAGGGATGTTCAGACACAAGGTGTACCCTAATTTTTAAAAAATAATTTAAAATGCATATTCCCCTTCCCGCCCCATCTAGTAGTTATATAGTCAGCTGTCTATTCTTCAGACAATAAAAAGAATAGTGTTTAAATATTTTAAAAATCTTGGGAAATTATCATTGAAGCATTATGTTCTCTAAAAACAATTCAGAAATTGTAGATTCTGCATTCCCCCTCATTGATATTACTTTCTGAACTAGGACTCATAACTATGTACTTTTAAACTATCAAGACATGATGGTTTTTCATGATCTCTACAGATTTACCGTAAACATCGTATTGCTTTGAAATGGATGCTAAATAGACAAGATGAGAACCAGCCCTTCAAATTAACCCGCATTTTTTTTTCCAGATGGGATTGTGTATCTCATTGAACAAACTTTATGGTGTATTACTCATTTTAAAAAATTTTGAGTAAGAAGTTCAGTCATTAGAAAAAGATACATTCATTGTAAAACCGCTGTGTCCTACTATACTGGATTGCAAAAGGGACAACGTTAAACCATTTTATTTTTTTAAAAAATACTAAAGTCCCTCCTTGCCTGGCCTTCAGGGGTTTGAGCCAAATTATTCCATGTGATTAGCTTGTAATCTTCCACTCTACATGAGGACACACATTTCATCAGTTCCAACCCGGTTACAGGATAGGATAATGAAATGATCCAATAGGAGAATGAAAATAAAATACACAATTTCTACAGAGAGCAAAATACAGCAAACCTCTGTAAATATTTCTATGGATTGTTAATGGCAATCATAGAGACATGTCTAACCTTGACTATTCTGCAATCCAAGAGACCGAGCTGAAAACTCATTTCTGCAGTAGTGGTATGCCAGGTCTGAGCCAAAATGGAGGCGAGACAATACCTCAACTGCTTTACAAAGATACTAAACGTGTAGACTGAAACTTATGAAATGGTGCAAAAGGACAACAGCAGCATTAAAAATAGATTTTTCTTTACTTTGGTGTTTAAAATGAAGATCAAGCCTCGTGGATGCTGCTCAGAAGAATGAGCCTGATGCTAATGCAGCTATTTCTGACAGATCACATCTCATGGGGAAGGAATAAGAATAATAAGTTGTTACAGAGGTACTTCCTGCCAAAAGCTAATCCTTCAAATGGCATGAATGTCCCAGAAATAAGTATATCTGCCACTGCATGAGTACTATTCCAACCACCCACAAAAACTACAGAGGTATGGAGGTTGCATGGATCTAAGTGGCTCTTCATTCATTTGGGATAACCCTACAAGAAGCTTGCAGCATCCAATACCAAGTGTCCTTGTTGAACTCAGTCCAGCACATGGAATGAGCAACATGTGGGGTATCTGCCATTTATTGAGCAGTACCCCAAACAATAGATAGCTGCACAGAGTACACAGTCAACAAAAAGACCCCAAATTAAATAAATAAATTGTAATAAAAAAATATATATATGCACTATGGCAGTATTTTCAATTGTTAATTGGCAGGTTTTCAAACTTCAGCTAATTGTCTAAAAATCTCAATTAAAAAAAAACAAATAACCTGGCACTTTATTATATACACTGTATGGCGCGGGTTATAATGGTTTTTAAAAAGTTCAACTGCCAACACAAAGGAACTCATGGCAGCTTTGTGCTCAAGGTTCGAACAGCCGTATCGACAAAAAAAAAGCAGCGACATCTGTAAACAAAAGCGAACTAGCAACTAGCCATTTCTTCAGATTTGCCACAATTCTCCACCCAAACCCCTATGCCCAACCAAGTCTTTATAAAGATGTGGGATTGGGGTGACTGTAAGCATTTAACGCTGTAAAAATATGTAAAGGGTTTCATCAATGATATAGAAACATGGGGAGTCAAGTTCCTTCTCAGCAGATTATCCACTTTTCCACTCGCACCTCTCAGAGGCGACACTGAAACGGAAAAAACTGTGACCAGATTTAAGAACTGTGAATGCCACATTACCAGCCAGACTGAAGGCCATATAAGGGTGTCAAAAGACAATGGTATCTCCTGTTCATATGCCTGGTTTGATAGCTATACAATTATTCTGTCTCTTGGCTCTGAATTAAGGAGAAAGTTGGCTAGGAGGCATGGCCTGCAAGAAACACAATGATTCATTCATTCCCATGAATGAAGGCTTTGGTACACGTACTCAGGCTATCACCACCTGGTTCACTGTGCTATCATAGTTACCTATTTCTTACTACCTACTCGAAAAAGAACCTCTCCCTCTTTCCATTCTAATTTTTTAAAAAATACAGTTATATTCAAATGTCCTATACGTTCAAGGGGTTTCAAACAAATACAGATGATATTATTTATTAAAAATCTCTGCTGGGGTTATAGATAGTGAGCGTTAAGGAAGAACATCTATAATAACCTTTGTACAATGTCATAATTCATTACCCACAGTCACTAGAAATCCACTCTGGATAAAAAGTACTATTTAAAATCTCTGCAAATTCCTATCAAGATAAAGACACTTATTGTCAAGTTACTTCCTGTTAGTGGGAACATGAGGATCAGAAAAAAATTCACGCAAGCCCAAACCCTGCTTCAGAATTAATACAGTACAGCATTTAATTTAGTAACACAAATGGGGTTTCAAGATAAGGTTGATGAGGGACAAGCCATAGAGTTGAGACCCTGCAATCCATCACATTAAAACTACACGAGATAAACACTGCATTCAAAAAGCATGCCAAAGCTCCTTTGCATCAATAACCCAATAAGCCATTATACCCCAAATGTGTAGTGCTTGCTCTGGGCTTTGGGCAACTAAAGGTTTGTAAGTGTATTCAGACTTTCACATGATTCTATTCATTGTTTGCACACTTATTCAATTTGTTCAAAATTTCTAGCCTTCTCAACAAATTCAAAGGTTTTTTTTTTGTTCGTTCATAGGATTTGGGTGTCATTAAAAAAGCCAGCATCTGTTGTCCATCCATAACTGCCACAAGGAGCTGGTGGTGAGCTGCTTTTTTGAACTGCTGCAATCTATCTGATGCAGGTTATACCCACAGTTCTATTATGAGTGGAATCTTGGAGAAGAATCAAAGAATACTGGATGTCCATACAAAAGGAAAATTCACCACAGTCTTAATAGACCATAGAATTGCTCTCTTATCAGGGAGAGATGACTGGTGGTGGTTTAACCTGAGGGTGACCATGACTCAGGCAAGTTGCGAGGTTGAGAAGAGCCACAGCTGGTGTAGGAATTGAACCCACACAATTGGCATCTCCTTGCATTGCAAACCAGCCACCTAGCCAACTGAACTAACTGACCCCACACAAATAACTCTCTGAACTACTCATCAAATCCTTTGAATACTACACATCTTTGGGTAGGACTATGGACATTGAAGGCAATTTTTAAGCCCCAGATAGATAAAGGTGGTTAAAAATCAACAATACTGCTTTAAAAACCTTTTTCTAATCCATATAATTATAAATGACTTGACAAAAACTGCAGGTCATTGTACATGTTTAATTTCTTACTGGGACTGTAAACCGATGCTTCGTATGTTCTTTCAACTACTTATGAAAAAAACCTTATGAATAAAATGTCAACAAAAATTGGTAATCAAATCGTTGCCCCTTTTCTGAAATGCCCCGCAATGCAGTAGAGGGGTGCGCCAGGAAACACAAACCAAATTGCCCACTGCTAGTCACTGTTCTCTTCCATCATGGACTTTACCTGCAGATGTTTAGTAACACACATACTAACTAAAAAGGTAATAACCAAGTTTGTCTTAGCTTGGTATTGTGTCAAATCAACCAGCAGTCATTTGTACAGCATTTCAGATTCTGTCTTCACAACTGTCAGTGCATACAGAACTGCTTCCCCCCCACCCCCCAACCACCCCCACGTCCTCCCACCCAGCCCCCCCTCCCACCAACCCATTCCAGTAGAACCCCCATTACCTGAACTTTAAAACCACACAGGGAAGGCTAGACTTCCTTGTGCTGTAAATACGCTGCCCTGGCAATTCCACCACAAACTTGGTGAAGTGCAATGTCCTTCTTAAGTAGACACTGCCCTTTCTTACATATCAGGTTAATACCTTCCTACAAGCAAAGGTGCCCTCAAGAAAAAAGCTCATGTCATAGCAGCGAGAAACATGGTCCCAAAAGGCCGGTGGCAGATGGATGTCATTAAGCAGCAGTAACTGAGTGAAGGCAAACAAAACGTGAAGAAACATCACCAACCCAACTTTTGTCCAGAGGTTTAACTGAAGAGGAACAATGGACAACAAATACCACATCAGGGAAAAATTCATCCTGAAACAAGCAGTCTGTCTAGCTGTCAATTATTGCTTAAAAGGGCACTGCTCTGTCAACAAAGGAGGGAGGAATAAATGTGGAAAAAGGGTTGGGTTAGTGACACATTATTTAAAATGAAGACAGTGCCCTTTTAAGGAAACAACACCCTGATCAGACAAACTGAACTTTTTTTTTGAAAATTCAAGAGAGTTTGGACAACAGGAGTTATATCTATAATCAGGACAATTGAAAACACAGGATACAGCTAATAATCTGGACAAGGGGATACATGGGAAGACGGCTGTAGTCTGAATAACAATACACTGCTGTAGTCTGAATAACAGAATACACTGCTGTAGTCAGTACAAACACATTAGGTTTAGCGTCAATCTAAATAGCGCACAGTGCAAAACATTAAGGGATCAAGAGCTTCAAACATTAAGTCAGTGTGATAAACCCACTTGAGATGCATTCATTTGGTCAAACTAAATGCCTGCGTTCCAGGAGCCAGTTATGGTAGCATTTCGGCACTATAACAGAAATTATTTCCTTACTGTCAAAATAAACATTGTTAAAATTGAAAAGCTGCCACAACTGTAATGTGGTTGTGCAATATTTTAGCACATTTCCCCACACTACAATGCAGTACAGCTGTTAACTGGTGAGAGTGCAATAAGAAGAAACTAGAACGTTGGCTAACATGTTAGATGTTACCTGTCAATTTAATGGAGGCATTTAACACCTGCATTAAAAAATGAATTAAGAAACACCAGAATAGCGTGTTAAGCATTCATATGCCTGCACATCCATGACAATATCCTGGTGTTCAATTTTGAGATTCACTCATGGCCAAACTTGAAACATTTGCAATTCCCTACACAACAAACAGTCCTCAGGAATAGACACACTGACGGAATGATTAAAACAACAAGAGTATCAACATGAATTCAAGTGTAGACTACAATCTCTTAATTGGATGTTCAAGGTTAACTTGCTACCTACTCCTCCAACATGAATGTATCTTGAAGAATTCCAAACATTTCAGAAATGTATTAATGTTTGGACAGAAAAACTCAAGTGAAGAGTTAAAGCTATGATGCAGGATAATGACGTGATTGAAAAGAGCAGTGGTCAGATTATATCAAGCTTGGTTTTAGAAGTCTATTGATTTTAAGTGGAAGGGAAGACCAAGATGTTTTATATTCCAATTTACCCATGTTCTCTTAGACAGGCAAGACAATGATGTGACAGCCATAATTCTGGGGTACTGACTGTTTGCACCACTCCATCCACCCAATGATTAATAAGTTTCCATCAGTGAAAGGGTTAAATAATGATTTTTTTTTGCCCCTCCAACATCCAGAAATAGGTACCAATAAAACTTTTAGAGTTCAATTAACATATCAGTGGTGCTTCTGCATCACTAGTGCACTTCAAACAAGTGGTGTGAATGTCAACACTCATGTACAACTAGAAAGGAGTTTTCAGGGATTATTGGGTTGAACGCACATCAGCAGGCTTTTCCACATTAATGAGGTCAGCATGAAGTTTCTATGTACCCTGGTTCCTGTTTCCTTCCCCATGATTTTCTTAATTTCACCGCTGAATAGCCAGTTCACTAGTAAGTGCAGTACTACTTTGAAGCAACTAGAAAAAAACTTACAAAAATAAAATCCAAAGAAACATGAGGCAGAATGCTTACCTAGTTAGTGTTAATTTTACACTCTGCCATTCTAAACGAGACTCAAGTTCTAAAAATTCACAAAGCTTTAAACTTAAACACGTGATAACTGCCTCCTGGAAAGAGGAGGGAAGTCGCCAGATTGAAGTGATTTTATGGGACTACAGACGTTACCCAGTATGGGTACAAACACAGTTCACTTCATTTCACTGCTATCTTACAGCAGCTCTGCAGTTGAAGAGCCACTGTCATTGGAAGAAAGAATTTGAAAAGTAAGTTTGTTTCACGTTTAAAATTATTAGAAACAAACTGCTCCTAGGCCAGAAATTATAAACACAAGGATCAAAACAGTTTTCACCCAGCCTTGCCCCTGCCTTTTCCACTGCACAGCTGTTAAAGATATTAATTTCCCTCACGTACGACCTTTACGTTTCTTTTACTTGAGAGGAGACCCTGCTCAAGAGACACAGCTAATTCAAGTTGAATTTCAGTTTTTGTCGTTGCCTTGCTACATAATTGACTGGCAAGTTGGTAGCACTAGTTCATTTCACTCAGTTCCATATGTGGAACAGGATGATTTAAGGATGGAAATGGAGCTGTAGTCAATTAATATTCTGCCATGCAAATCTGGAAATGGTCAGCAGTCAACACTGTTTAGCAATTTATTTTACCAGGTCTGCATTAATACCATGAGCTCTATGAATGTGTGCGAATGGCATTTTTTGCCATTAATCATTCGGCATGAACCCCACCTGTGCTCCAACCATCCTATGATCCTAGTGTTTAATTTGTTTCTCCAACAAGATTTTCATAGTGCAGATTGCAAAGCAACTTCACCACCATTTCCATCCCAGGTCTTTTCTTTCAGAGATCCCATAAAATCATATCAATCACCTCAAGAGGGTTTTTATTTTCACCAGTTAATTTATTTTTTCCTCAGTTCAGGAACTTCCTGCATTTCTTTGCTCCGCAGTTACAAGGCAGTTTGTTGCTGGCATCTTCGATTGGGAACTTGTAATCGTATGTGAGTTCTTCACCACGGTAGATCTTTCGCACGGCGAAGATGACTATGTGTTTCTGTCCATCCACATTTATCACCCGTGAGTAGCAGTTCGGTTCACAGGAGTGGTTGATGAAACGTGCTGCATTTCCGTGCATCGTGGCATCCACAACTTCATAATCATCAATACGGAACATGTAACAACCGATCCCCTATTAATACAAAGAAAAAGAGAAAGAGTAGAAAAAATATTAATAAATTAACATTAGTGTATCTTCCCAAAAATACCAACTCCTGCTGGAGTACAGTCCTTAGGGCCTTGTAGCCCTTGGTTATCTTGCCCAGGTTTGCCTGGATAATGAGTACCAGTCAGGCACATGAACAAAAGAAGCTTTGCAGCCAATTTTGACAGCTCTCACAATGTTCAAACAGTTCATTTTCTACTTTGGTCTGCAGCAGGGGCCCTGACAGACACTTAGTCATAGACTGGGGGTCTTGAAGCTGGCTGGCATCTCACTGTTGTTTCAGCCAAACCCAAACCCACAAGTCTATATTTGGTTCAGTACGACAGAGCTTTAATCTTATTGATCCACTGGGATGTCAAATTCATTAGAACAAGGATGCAGAGACACTGGAGTAGGTGCAGAGGAGATTCACAAGGGTACTATTAGAATTGAGAGATGTAACCAATCAGGAGACAATCAACAGGCTGGGGCTTCACAGGCAGAAAATTGATTAGGCCATTAGAAAATGCCATTACTTTCTGGTACAATACTGTTAGGTTCTAAGAGTGTTTTCTCCAAAAAGGCATGGCTAGAGAAGCTAGGGGTGTGGGCGGGGGTTGCAATGGGGAAGAGACAGCATGTGAGAAAAAACAGAAGGGAGAGAGAATTTGTGCATGCATGCATGATAGACAGAGAAGAGACAGACACCTCCAATCGGAAATAATTAAGAATATAATAAAAATGTTTCTACGAGTGGGGAGCCCAGACTCAGGAGCTCTAAGTAGATGGTAGTCATTAACAAATCCATCTAGGAATTCAAGGGAAATCTCTCAGCTGAAAGTAATTCTAATGTGCAGCTCACTACCAGAAGCAGTAGTTTATGCAACTAGGATAGATATGTATAACGGGTAGCTAGGTAAACAGAAATAAAAAGGAAGAAACTAGATTATGCTGTGAAGGTCAGATGAAAAGAGGTCACTTATCTCAAGAGGGTTGGAATATAAAAGCACCATTGTGCTACTGAGACTTTATAAAGCTCTGGTTAGGCCCCATTTGGAGTACTGTGTCCAGTTTTGGTCCCCACACCTCAGGAAGACATATTGGTCCTGGAACGTGTCCAGCAGAGATTCACACAGATGATCCCTGGAATGGTTGGTCTAACATACGAGGAATGGCTGAGGATCCTGGAATTGTATTCATTAGAGTTTAGAAGATTAAGGGGAGACTTAATAGAAACTTACAAGATAATACATGGCTTGGAAAGGGTGGACGCTAGGAAATTTTTTCCGTTAGGCGAGGAGACTAGGACCCGTGGACACAGCCTTAAAACTAGAGGGAGTCAATTCGGAACAGAAATGCGGAGACATTTCTTCAGCCAGAGAGTGGTGGGCCTGTGGAATTCATTGCCGCAGGGTGCAGTGGAGGCCGGGACGCTGAATGTCTTCAAGGCAGAGATTGATAGATATTTGATGTCACGAGGAATTAAGGGCTACTGGGAGAATGCGGGTAAGTGGAGTTGAAATGCCCATCAGCCATGATTGAATGGCGGAGTGGACTCGAGGAGCCAAATGGCCTTACTTCCATTCATGTCTTCTGGACTTAGGTGAGAGGGTTCTTTGTAAAGCACTAACAGCAACATATCCCAGTTGGGTCAAATGGTCTGTAATGTTATATAATTGGGGCAAAAATTAATATTGTTATTTTGGACAACACGCTGCCTATGTTAGGAGACCTGAAGAAAACAAGCCAATAACAAAAAATGATTCGTACATCAACCAAGAGGTAAAGGAAAGGACCATAACTCATCATTAGCTTAAGTGACCAAAATGCTGAATTAATGTTTCTCATGAAATACTGTTTTTGGGCAAATTTGTCAATGTTACACAATCTGATCAAACTGACTATATGGATCACTTCAGTTTTGAAAATCATGTTAATCTCAGTGATTGACAATATACACTTCCATTCCAAATCAGAAAACCCCATTAAACCACCCCCCCCACTTCACCAGTGACATTAGTCAGTTATAAGACGATATCATAAGGCAAATACAATTTCATTTTCATTCCCATTAAGCAGGCAAAACTACAAAAGCAAGCAAAAGCATTCCAAGCATTTTTAAAGTAAAATTTTATTCAACAAATACAGGAGCAAGAGTTGAAGAGAATGCATAGCTAATTGATCTGCAGTATTACTCACAGGTATCCCAAGGTCTGGATCACTAAGATGTTTTGCTGCTAAAACTTATGCTGTTTAAGCTAGTATGTCCTCCTAAGGTACTTGATCAGATAGTTTCTATGAGAGAGATGTCTCATCAGGCACATGAGGCTGACTGCTGGGTAAGGTCTGTACAGATTGACAACTGCTTATGAATTCTGCTGCTTCTGGCCTTGAGATTAATGCCAGAAAAACTAGGAAGAGGCTAGCTTTTCAATCTCGCTTTATATACTTTAAAGCATTAGTTATTTTTAAGCAAGATGCAGGAAGTGTCAAACATGCCTCAGACACAAGACTTTGAGCCGGTGGTATTCCTCACTGAGTTGAGAGACAGTTTTTATCAAAATCATTGTCTGCAAAGTGTCCAGAGAAAATGTCAAAGGTGGCACTATATAAAAGACAATTTGTAATTAATAGATGGAGGGGTTGAAAAATCTGATTAAAATAAACAACGTTCCATGAAGACTGGCAACTTGATAAGTATTTGCAATTGGCAGCAGTCAGGTCCGAGTGGAAAATATTGTTACAAGGTGCTCTAACATACAACAGCCTGACAGCTCACTCTGCTGTTTCAGTGGCAAAACAGCATATCCAGGTATAATTGGAGTATGAGGATGCAACAAATTCTAACAACATTCTCCATTTAAACTGTTGTTAATCAAATACAAATTTCACAGCAAGTTGTCCAACGTACAAAATAAAGGCACTTAACTGCCCAAGTTTTGAAACAGTTCCACAACCAACTTGATCATCCCCCACAATGCGTACACTGAACATACAACAGCCAAAAAAGCTCGCACACAAACCAATTTTTAAAATGAACTGCAAAGTTGCTGCAAGTTAAACAACACAAGCAGATAAGCTGTTTTATTTCACAAGGAAGGCGGTGCGTCGCTGATGCCATAAAGACAGCGTTATTTCAGAAAGGGTTCATTAAACGGCGGAGAAATAACATCAGTGATTCCCACGATGGCTATCCCAGCACCTGTGGTTATTATCTAGCGTAAACCTGCACTAGAAACTCACCTTGCTGTCATAATATTTCTCTCGTTTGTCTGTGAGGACAGATCGAATGACATTACCCGAATATTCGATGACCATCTCACCTGCATCAATGTTTCGCTTACAGAAAAGGCCTCGTCCATGGATTGGTGACCTACAGCAGTTACAAAGACGGGAAGGGTGGAAAGGAAGAAGAAAGAGCACAAAATCATTCATTATGAACACTAAACTCATGGCATCATGTCAGTTTTACTCTTGGCTAAGTAAAATTCCACTGTATGATAATTAAAACTCCAATCCCTTCCCAGCCAACTCAATAAGTTAGTCAGTTGCTTAAATGAGATACTTTGCTCCAACTGACAGTTTAAATTCTGCATAAACACAGAGTCTCAGTACTTATTAAAAGTGCACAGCAAACTGATACCACGAACGTTCTCAACTTCTCCCTCTAACCTGATTACATTGTTTGGAGTTCAGCTGCTTGACCACATTCTTGGGTCAGTTTCCCAAGTTTAACCATTTATAAACAGGAGATCATCCAGAACTCTAATGCCCATGTTCCAACTCATATCATCTTACAGCTACTTATCAACATGGTTTCCATACTGGCTCCCAGTTAGGAGGCAACTCCATTTTAAATTTCTTCTATTTGCATTCAGCCATGCACCAACCCTACAACCCTCCTAAGATATCTGCACTCCTCCAATTCTGGTCTTCCGAACAACCCCATTTTAATCACTCCACCACTGCTCGCCCTGTCTTCAGTGCCTAGACCCAAAAGAAAAAATCTTCCTCCTGAAACCTCTCCGCAAACCTACTAAAACTTGCACGACAATGCTTATGTAAAGCACCGTGGAACAATTTATGATGTTGAAGGCACTATAAAACCTCTTGCTGAGGTACAACTGTTCCACTGTAGTACCCTGGTCTTGCTCACATCATGGACACTTGTTCAGAAGCAGCACATCAGCCTGCAGATTGAATACATTTACACAGAGTATGGAGATTTTAAAAAGGTTTATTTCGAATATCAGAATGATTTTGAATGGATGAACTAATACAATAGCATTTAAGAAACTGAAAAATTTCTCACATTGATAAAAGGAGGAAGCACTTTGTACTACTGGATTTGAACAGTTTACTGATTTATCCCCAGAGAAAAGAATTCTAAGCTTCTTGCTTTCCGATTCCTCCTGTCTTTTCTGGAAGGTACTTAGTTAGTAGCTTAAACCTTGCTAGCTTTAAGGTTCCTTAATGTGTTTATTTAAGATTAAGAATGGTCGGGTTCCCTTCCCGCCACCGCCCCCCCCCCCACCCCAAATCACCTTGTTCAGAGATACTATTACATACCTCTAAAACAGCTGGGACTTGAACCCAGACCTGTCAGTCCAAAAGGAGGGACATTATCACTGTGCCACAGAGGACCCTGGTGGCTGTTAATTGTCTGAACACATAAATAGGGAGCAGCTGTTACACTGGATGTGGGATGAGAGGACTAGGACTGAGTAAACACTTCTCCTCAAAAGACAAGATACATGTCTTGGTTTAAATCTTGCCAAACGGCTTGAACTGTATTAACATACCAGTGGATTGACCCAGGTATATTGATCTGTGTGAATGGCCATTCTTTGTACGTGCTAATCCAAACAACAAATGCTGAGAGGTCATTCAATCATCAGTGTGTCACAGTTGGGCTCAATCCAATCCTCAATTAACATTCACATAAACACTTCCAGTGAGGTTTGGTGAACAGCGATCAACAGCAAGGATACTGCTTATGTTTTGTTTCTCAGCTCAAAGGCGTTGACGTTAGTTGAATCAGGTGGGAGATTACAGGGTAATTACAGAGTAAGGCCATTCAGTCAATTTAGCTTCATCCATCCAAACCCCAGCTTGCCCAACTGGAGCATTCAATAATTTCTCCAGGAATTCCACAGGTCACGTCTCAGTTATTCAACCCATAAATTAATTTCCGAATGGCAGTTTTAGTGCCAAGCTGAGCTTCATGGAATCAGCACTAACTTTAACCTTCGATACGGAAACTTTGTTAGTTTGAACTTTTAAAACCCATCCCGCTCTCTCAAATTAATTTTACAAATTTATTTTTCATACTTTCTTTGTACATCTAACAGCACCTTAGTTTAATCCTTTCAAAGCTCAAAGCCTAGTACATCACCAATCTTTTTTCATACCTCTGACACTACAGGCATCAACCATGTTGCTCTCCTCTGACTGCCTCCGGTGTTGATTGTCTTCTGTGTGATAGCTTGACAAAAAACTGTACACAGAACTCATGGCACAGTCTGATGCATGCAAAATACAGTTCGAGTAAGACCTCCTTTGACTTTTTAAAAATTCATTCACAGGATGAGTGCACCACTGGCTCGGTCAGCATTTACTGCCCATCCATAATTGCCCAGGAGACAGTTAAGAGTCAACCACATTGTTACGGGACTGGTGTCACATACAGGCCAGACCAACTAAGGATACCAGTTTCTTCCCCTAAAGAACATTAGTGATCCTGATGGGTTTTTCCGACAATCAAAATGGATTCGTGGTCATCATTAGACTCTTAATTCCGGACTTTTGATTAATTATTGCAGCATTTAATTTGCTTTGTTAATTGTTGGTCTGAAAGTGGGTGGCATGTTGAGTGTCCTGTCGACTAAGTTTCCTGTAAAGCACGCACAATGTTTACCGATGATTGCACAATGTTGACCACCATTTGTGACTCCTCAAATAATAAAGCTATCCATGTTCAAATGCAAAAAGATCTGGGGTGATGAGTGGCAAATACTAATTGTAGCACACAAATGAACACCTCTTACTAGAGGCGATTTAACCACTGTCTCCGACATTCAATGAAGTAACCATCATTGAATCCTCTACTAATCAACATCCGTAGAGTTGCCATTAACCAAGAACTCAACTGGACTTGTTAAATAAATACAGTGGCTACAAAATCAGGTCAGAGCTAAGAATACTACAGCAAGTAACATGCCTCCAGTCAAAATCTACAAGGCACAAGTCAGGAATGTAATGAACTACTTTCACTTGTCTGGATAAACACCGGCACTGCCACATCATGCCAGGATGAACATCTGCACTGCCACATCATGCCTGGATGAACACCGGCACTGCCACATCATGCCTGGATGAACATCTGCACTGCCACATCATGCCTGGATGAACATCTGCACTGCCACATCATGCCTGGATGAACACCGGCACTGCCACATCATGCCTGGATGAACACAGCTCCACCAACAGTCAAGAAGCTTCACACCATTCACGACAAAGCAGCCAGCTTGATTGGTACCAAATCCACAAGCATCCACTCCCTCCACCGTCAACGCTCAGTAGCAGCGGTATGTACTAACTACAAGATGTACCGCAGAAATTCACCAAAAATCCTCAGACAGTACCTACCAAACCTATGATTACTGTCATCTTGAAGGACAAGCACACAGATACATGGGAACACCACCACCTTCAAGTTCTCCTCCAAGCTACTCACCATCCTGACTTAGAAATGTATCGCAGGAATAGGGAATTCGACGTTTCGAGCATAAGCCCTTCACATTAAATTCCATCTGACAAGTTTAGTGGCACGGTGGCTCAGTGGTTAGCACAGCTGCCTCACAGCGCCAGGGACCCGGGTTCAATTCCTACCTAGGGCGACTCTCTGTGTAGAGTTTGCACATTCTCCTTGTGTCTGTGTGCTCTGATGAGAGGAAATGGAACCTCACATTAAATTCCATCTGACAAGTTTGCATTCCTGATGAAGGGCTTATGCTCGAAACGTCGAATTCCCTATTCCTGAGATGCTGCCTGGCCTGCTGTGCTTTGACCAGCAACACATTTTCAGCTGTGATCTCCAGCATCTGCAGACCTCATTTTTTACTCTTAGAAATGTATCGCCATTTCTTCACAGTTGCTGCATCAAAATGCTGGAATTCCCTCACTAATGGCTTTGTGGGACTACCTACAGCACATGGACTGCTGTGCTCCAAGAAAACAGCTCACCACCATCACCTTCTCAAGGGCAACTAGGGACGGGCAATAAATGCTGGTCAGTCAGTGAAGTCCATGTCCCATGAGTGAAAACAAAGAAAATAACGTATAACTATTTCAATGACATGCATGATGTCTATTTTCCGTCTTGAACAAGCTGGACTATACACTTACCTGGATTATATTAAATTTCACATAGCTTTGCCCACTTACCTATTTATTCATATAACTTCATATTTTCAGAGCTGATTCTTCAATATCAACCTCCTCCTAGTCTGGCAACATTTTGAAATCTAACAAATTTACATGGAATTTCTGTGTGCAAATCAATGCAAGCCAGTCTCAGGAGGTACACCGTGGCTCTGATGTAACTCATGAGAATGACTGCTATTTCCTACTCTTCAAACAATGCATCATCTTTTCTTAAGGGATATCCTGACTCACCACCTTAAGTAGTTACCAGCGATATGAAATTTGCCAAATGTTTTTTGAAGCTGTGGGTATGCCACACCAACTTCTCAAATGAAAAAGGCCAACCAGGGTTAGTCAATCAGGATATTTCCTTTCTAAATCCAAGTTAACTGCTGTTTAATATGCCATTATTGTATCAATACCAGGAATAAAGTAGACGATAAATCAATCTCATGATTTTAAATGGGACTGAAGATTAATGGTCCATAAATATTATTTACTCCATAGGGATTTTATTTGGTTAAGCACTTTGAGTCTGTGACTTCCAGCTTACTGGTACCAGTCATTAATTCTAGACAAGTTATTGACAGATAGGCACAGTGAACTGCTTGGAAGAAAGTAATCATTCAGGATCAACTGCCTCTTGCTCACTATCTGTTTCAAGCCTGGTTGCATCTTTTACGAGTTTGTGTCCTTTCAAATTGCCATCTAACTTTTAAAGTGTTAAAATAGTCAATTACAGTCTTATTTTACTTCCACAAATGAGTTCATTTCAGGATTCAGGGTAGCCAGCTCGAACTATAATTTAAAAAAAAACACAATTTAAATTTTTTTAATAGTCCCTACAAGCCAGAAAACCTTTTCCTTCCAGTTTATTTCCATAAAATTCTGGGATTATTGATACTGCTAGCAAATCCAGTTAAATTTTAATGGCACCATTTCAGATCACACTCATTTCAACTGTTAGTTGAAGTAGATTTGAGCACGTATCATTCAGAGATCTAAAGTTATTCTGAATGATCAGGGAAATTGGAATCGTGCATTCAGGAAATTAATGTTCCTGAAAGTGGATTGGAAGAGAAACTAGAAAGAGAATCAATCAAAGGATTAAGTAGGAATGGTGGATTTCATAGTCTTTCAGTATCAGACTATTATGTTCCTGTCATTCCTCTATATTTACAACCAAGCCAGGATGGTATGTGGCTCGGACAGGAACTTTCAAGTGTGCAAGTGAATCTGCTGCCTTTGCCTTCCTAAGTGGCAAAAGTTATGGGTTTTAAGGTGCTGCCTGTGGACTCTTACTGAATTATCACAGTGTATCTTGTAGATAGTATCCAGCGCTGCCCTGTATCGTAGGTTGAATCTTCAATGTGCCGGATGGGGAGCCAAACAGGTGGTTTGTTTTGTCCTGGATAGTGTTGAACTTGAGTGTTTTTGGAGCTGCACTCATTCAGCCAAATGGAGACTGTTCTTATCAATGCCCTGAGTTGTGTCTTGTACATGACAGGCTAACATTGGACTGTCAGGGGGTACAGTCATTCTCCCCAGAATTGAGCCTGAGATGCTTGTGTTGCCAAGGTTTCTATGGCTGGACAATAATATCCCTCAGGATGTTTTTTTTTGGAGGGGGGGGGGGGGCTGCAGAGAGGTTGGTGAAGGATCCAAATTTAGGTTCATTCTAGTAGCTTCCAGTCTGGCAGACCTCAACAGAAATTAAAATGGTCAGAATCGAGATGAGTTTGATTTTACTCAGAAGGCTCTCCAATAAGCAACTAAATGGATAATCATCAAGAAAAGCACTAGAATGATATCAGAATATATGCTGGGAACTGACAGCACATACATAACAAGATCCTAAACAGATAACGCTGTTCTCAATGATTTGCACCAGCTGCAAATATGTTTGCACAGTGCCCTGAGTGTTGAACAATCCTGCAATACAAAAGATGATCATTTGTCCACATGAACCCGCTCTTCCTTTTTCTTTAGTTACTTTGGCTCTTATTTTTCACATTCAAGTAACATGCAGTTAAATGCTGTATCCATTGAATTAGGTTCTCAGGCCGTACAAAACCATGTCTTTGTGAAGCTACAATATGATCGGTTCAGCTAAGTTTGACGGTCTTACAGAAAGCTTAATTTTAAAAATCCTCATTTTGTGCGCTGTAATATATCAAAGTAACTCCAACAGCACAAACTATAAATTTGTGATAAGTTGACACTAACATAATGTAATGGAGCAATTCCATTCACTATTCCACTAGCAGCTTAACACACCTTTATACACAGTGCACACTATGTAGAATTCATTTTCTCTTACCGGTAGACACCAACTGCTTCTTTTGAAGTCTTTTTCAAGTGCCTGAATCGCATGGCCATTGGGAGGTCCATGCTAGTTGCCCGCCTACAAGGTCAAAGACAATAAGAAGTTACTGCAATGCTACCAGTTCATTATAAATTTTTCCAGGATATTTACATTATAAACATCAACCTCTCTTCAAATGTATTTCTTCAGTTCACTGACAGTGACAAAATAGTATTTATCTCAATTTGATTTTTACTTCAAGTAAGTATTTTTATGTACAAATTATCTTCTGAAACATAGTCAAATAATCTTACATTTACCTTTGAGCACCAGTAAAAACAAATTATGGGATACATTTTATGAATGGCATACTTAATACAAAACATTTAAGAAATAAGCTATTCATACCCACATTAACATAACAGAAGCCGAGCTGAATTTCAAAAACATATCGCATCATGTGAAAAATAATGAATACCATAAAAAAAATTCACTTCTCGCATTATTGACAGGACAAGTAATCTGGCATGGCATATTGTGCAAGTGACCATAATTCCACTATATATATGATAGCTGCTCCAGTATCAGTATTTTGGGTATAAATTGTCCGAGGCAGTGCAAAGAAGAAAACCACCTGCTACAACATATCGTTTTCTTGATGCATTGAGCCCCACCATGAGATATAGATCGTACTTTCAAAGAATCTTTGTTTTCGTTTACAAAAACTGGAGCCAAGGTTTAACATCTAAAATGACTCTGCTCTTTTTAAGATACTGGTCCACTGGTAGGAAAAGGAAGCCATTCATCCCTCAAAGGCCTTTCTCTTCACTCCCGTAAGTAAGCTGTATCTCAATTTATTTAATGACCACAGTATATATTTCTTGATATCCTTACCTAAAAAAACTGATTAATCACATACCTGTTTACAAATTTACACACCTCTGGATAAAGACTTAGATTTCTGTATTTGGGAAATGTATAATTCAGTCATTGATTTTGATTCACAATAACTTTTAAATATTAACATATAACAAGTTGGATATGTGCTTATGATTAACTGAAGCCTACCGTGCTGATTTAAGCTGCACCTCCTCTTCCTCCTCTTCATTGGGACAATAGTCTGGTGGCTGCCGATGTTTTGAAGCCAAAAAATTGAACATATCAAATGCTGACTTCCTGCATGAATAAAGATAAAGTAATATACTATGGATCTTCTTGGAAGTACTATTGTCATGTGATAAGTGCGATATTTAATGCATATTTATCTTGCTTCACTCAATCTTATAACTAGTGCTTTGGAAGACTGACGATCACATTGTTATTTCTTTTCTCTGTTGTTAACCCTGGGAGTGTCCTACACCATGAAACTTCCATTCTCACTTCATTAAAATCAACAATAACCATGTTGTCCCAACTCTACTCCAGGACCTCAAAAACTTTAAATGTCTTGGGTTCTCAACAGTCTCTTTCTCTTCAAAAGTTTACAAAGGCAGAATTGGCATAATCCCTAGAGGATTTCCCATTTCCTGCTTTGTGGTAATTCTGCCGATGAGTCCAGTCCTTCATCTATGATTCTGACGTTGAGAGAAAGAAAATCCAGTTCAGACTTTCAGGGTGTCCTGTATGTGCCAGGTAATCATGTTCTCTCTCTCAAATCTGAAACTCTTGTTGGGAAGCAAACTCCACCTTACCATTCTAAATTTTTTTTGCCTAATGATATCTTGTTGATGACTTTATTTGTAGCTAATGTAAATCCTGATCACTCAACTGCAACATGAAGTCACTTTGCTAACTATAATCAGCTCAGTGCAACAGTGAACAGCTTAAGTACAAATTTCTACGCTAGGGTTTTACCTTTGGTGTATTTCGGCTCTTGCTGATCCGTGGGGGTTGATAGGAAGCTCGTCCACTTCCTGATGTTTGTGAAACTTGAAGCTGTAATTTTTGCAGCGCTTGGCTCCATAAAGCTGTTCGATTAGGAACACCACTGCATCATGAGAAATACCCAGCATTTTCAATCCGTTTATCGCTGCAAATGGAAACAAAATAAAAACTAGCATTTGCGTATAAAACCCTGAAAATACTAAGCACGTGGGTAGTAAAAGAACATAATTTAATATCCTTCAATGTGATGAACAGTTCAATTTTCTCATGCTATTTTATCAATTCTACTTTAAGGACAGAAAATATCAATAATCCTGGTTAAATGATGTTCTGTATAACCTATACTTGTGTTCCTTCAAATGGAAGCACCCCACATGGAAGATAGTGGAAATCTGAAACTCTCCCTTCTAAAACTCTGTACAGAAAATTCCAAATTTGGGATTGAAAGTATTTTGTAAAATGTGGTTAGTGAGAGCAAGTAAATAGAGTTTAGATAGAGACTGACCATGATGTAAGTGGTTGGTAGACAGGCTCAATGGGCCAAATAGCCTCCTCCTATTCCTATATTCAAGCAGAGCAGCTGAGACAAACAGACAGCAGGTCCTCTATACTCACAGTTAAATAATAAATTTAAGGACAAGTACTCATCATCAATATTTTAGGGGTTACCACGGACCATAAACTGACCTTGACCAGCCACTTAAATGGGCAGGTCAGAGGCTTGGAATTCTGCAATGAGTAACTTACCTCCTGACTCCTCTACAATACATAACTCAGGTGTGTGATCCAACATGCTCCACTTGCCAGGTTCATTGCAGCTCCAACAACACTCGAAGCTTGACTGGCACCCCACCTAACACCTGCAATGTTTACTCCCTCCACCATCAACAGTACAAATGCACTGCAACAGTTCATCAATACCCCAAAGGTGACACTTCCCAAGCCCATGTCCTCTACCACCTAGAAAAGGAAGGGGCAGCAGATACATGGGAACACCATCACTTGCACGTTCCCCTGCTGAACCACTCAGCATCTTGACTTAAGAACTATATTGTTGCTCCTTCATCATTGTTGGGCCAAGATCCTGTAACTCCTTCCCCAACAGCACTGTGGGTGTCCCTACACCCATGGACAGCAGCAGTTCAACATGGCAGCTCATCATCACCTTCTCAAGGGCAATTAGAGATTGGCAAAAATGCTGGCCTACTTTACCCAATAATGCTCCCATGAACGAATGAAGAGAAAAGACCAGTTGTATGGCAATTAAGTCAAGATGCAAGGCAATTGAAATTTAAACAGAAACAGCAAATGTCTTGTGTGAAAATATTATAATTCAATATAAAGTAAAATGAAAAGTTTTACAGCTTAGAACCAAACTTCACAAATACAGATTCAAATTGGATTAGAACATTACAGCGCAGTACAGGCCCTTTGGCCCTCGATGTTGCGCTGACCTGTGGAACCAATCTAGAGCCTACTTATCCTACACTATTCCATTTTCATCTATATGTTTATCCAGTGACCATTTAAATGCCCTAAAAGTTAGCGAGTCTACTACTGTTGCAGGCAAGGCGTTCTATGCCTCTACTATTCAGAGTAAAGAAACTAACTCTGACATCTCTCCTGTACCTATCATCCCTCAATTAAAAACGATGTCCCCTCACGCTAGCCATCACCATCTGAGGAAAAAGGCTCTGACTGTCCACTCTATCTAACCCTTGATTATCTTATATGTCTCAATTAAGTCACCTCTCAACCTTCTTTAACAAAAACAGCCTCAAGTCCCTCAGCCTTCCCTCATACCAGGCAACATCCCAGTAAATCTCCTTTGAATCCTTTCCAAAGCTTCCAAATCCATCCTCTAATTCGATGACCAGAACTGTACACAATACTCCAGGTGTGACTGCACCAGAGTTTTATAAAGCTGCAACATGACCTCGTGCTCCGAAACGCAATCCCACTCCCAATAAAGGCTAACACACCGTATGCCTTCTTAACAACCCTATCAACCTGGATGAGAAAGTGAGGTCTGCAGATGCTGGAGATCAGAGCTGAAAATGTGTTGCTGGAAAAGCGCAGCAGGTCAGGCAGCATCCAAGGAACAGGAGATTCGACGTTTCGGACACTATCAACCTGGATGGCAACTTTCAGGAATCTATGTACATGGACACCATATGCTCATCTACACTACCAAGAATCTTACCGTTAGCCCAGTATTCTTTATTTCTGTTGCTCCTTCCAAAGTGAATCACCTCACGCGTTTCCATAATAAACTTCATTTGCCACCTCTCAGCCCAGTTCTACAGTTTATCTATGTCCCTCTGTAACCTGCAACATCATTCTGCTCTGTCCACAACAACACCGACCTTAGTGTCATTAGCAAATTTACTAACCCATCCTTCTACACCCTCATCCAGATCAGTTATAAAAATGACAAACAGCAATGATCCCAAAACAGATCCTTGCGCTACATGACTAGTGACTGAACTTCAGGATGAACATTTCCCATCAACCACCACCCTCTGTGTCCTTCAGCTAGCCAATTTCTGATCCAAACTGCTAGATGACCCTCAATCCCATGCCTCTGTATTTTGTGCGATAAACTACTGTGGGGAACCTTATCAAACGCCTTACGGAAATCCATATACGCCACATCAACCACTTTACCTTCATCCACCTGTTTGGTCACTTTCCCAAAGAACTCTTAAGGTTTGTGAGGCATGACCTACCCTTCACAAAACTGTGTTGACTATGCCTAATCAACTTATTCCTTTCAATATGATTATAAATCCTGCCTTTTATAGCCTTTTCCAACACTTTACCCACAACTGAAGTAAGGAACACTGGTCTATCCCTACTCCCCTTCTTGAATAAGGGGACAACATTTGCTATCCTCCAATCTTCTGGCACTATTCCTGTGGACAATGACGATGTAAAGACCAAAGCGTCAAAGGCTCTGCAATCTCCTCCCTGGCTTCCCAGAGAATCCTAAGATAAATCCAGCACAGGAGACTTATCTATTTTCCAGAATTGCTAACACCTCCATCTTGTGAACCTCAATTCAGTCTAGTCTAATAGCTGTATCTCAGTATTCTCCTCAACATCATCTTTTCTCAATGTGAATACTGACGAAAAATATTCATTTAGCGCTTCTCCTATCTCCTTGGACTCCACGCACAACTTCCCACTACTATCCTTGATTGGCCCTAATCTTACTCTTGTCAGTCTTTTATTCCTGATATACCTATAGAAAGCTTTAGGGTTTTCCTTGATCCTATCTGTCAACAACTTCTCATGTCTCCTCCTGGCTCTTGTTAGTTCTCACTTTAGGTCTTTCCTGGTTAGCTTGTAACTCTCAAGCATCCTAACTGAGCCTTCACGTCAAATCCTAACATAAGATTCTTCTTCCTCTTGACATGGGATTCAACTTCTTTAATAAACCATGGTTCCCTCGCTCAACCACTTCCTCCCTGCCTGACAGGTACACACTTATCAAGGACACATAGTAGCTGTTCCTTGAACAAGCTCCACATTTCAATTGTGTCCATCCCCTGCAGTTTCCTTCCCCTTACTATGCATCCTAAAAATTGTCTAATCGCATCAGAATTGCCTTTCACCCAGCTATAACCCTCGCCCTGCAGTATATATTTATCCCTTTCCATCGCTTAAGTGAACATTACCAAATTGTGGTAATCACCAAAGTGCTCAACAGGTTCATTACCCAAGACCAAATCTAATGTGGCCTCGCATCTTGTTAGCCTGTCTACATTCTGTGTTCAGGAAATCCTCCTGCACACATTGGACAAAAACTGACCCATCTGAAGTATTTCCAGTCAACATTCGGAAAGTTAAAGTCCCCCTAATCAACTACCCTGCTACTATTGCTCTTATCCAGAATCACCTTTGCAATCCTTTCCTCAGCACCTCTGGAACTATTCAGAGGCCTATCGAAAACTCCCAATAGGGTGACCTCGTCTTTCCCATTCTTAACCTCAGTAGACAAGTCCTCAAATTTCCTTTCTGCTACCATAATACTACCCTTGACTAACAATGCTACACCACCTCCACCTTTTACCATCTTTCCTGTTCTTACTGAAACATGTAAATCCCAGAATCTGCAACAACCAGTCCTGTCTCTGCTCTATCCATGTCTCTGAAATGGCCACAACATCGAAGTCCCAGGTACCAACCCATGCTGCAAGTTCACCCACCTTATTCCAAATGCTCTAGGCATTAAAGTAGACACACTTCAAACCACCTTTCTGTTGGCTGGTGCACCCTTGCGACTTGAAACCATATTTCTTACCCTACTACACTCTACATCCTGGACACTGGAACTACAATTTAGATTCCCATCCACCCTGCTGAATTAATTTAAACCCTCCCTAAGAGTATTACCAATTTCTCCTTAAGAGCATTACCAACCTCTCCCCTGGATATTGGTACCCCTCTGGTTCAGTCTGTAGAGGTCCCACCTACCCCAGAATGAGCCCCAATTATCCAGGTATCTGAAACCCTCCCTCCCGGCAGCCAAGTGTTCAACTCTTCTCTCTCCTTACTCCTCACCTTGCTAGCATATGACACAGGTAATAAACCAGAGATAACAACTGTTTGTTCTAGCTCTAAGCTTCCACCTTAGTTCCTTGAATTTCTGCCTAAATCCCCGTCCCTTTTCCTACCTGTGTCGTTGATGCCTACATGGACCACGACTTGAGGCTACTCCCCCTCCCCCTCAAGGATCCTGGAAACACGATCCAATACGTCATTAACCCTGGCACTTGGGAGGCAACACACCAACCGCGAGTCTCTTTCGATCGCACAGAATGTCCTATCTGTCCCCCTAACTATGGAGTCCCCAATCACTAATGCTCTGCTCCTCTCCCCTCTCCCTTCTGAGCAACAAGGGCAGACTCTGTGCCAGAGACCTGGTAAGTGATGCCCTCTAACAGTATCCAAAACAGTATACTTGTTATTGAGGGGAACAGCCACAGGGGATCCCTGCACTGCTTGCCAGTTCCCTTTCTGTCCCAAGACTGTAACCCATCTGCCTTTTTCTTGTATCTGAGATGTGACTACCTCCCTGTAACTCCTCTCAAATGATCCGAAGTTCATCCAGCTCCAGTTCCCTAACGTGGTTCTCAAGGAGCTACAGTTGAGTGCACTTACTGCAGATTAAGTTAGAAGGGACACTAGTGGTGACCGTTACCTCCCACATTCTGCAGGAGGAACATTCAACAGCCCTAACTGTCATTCCCACTATTCGAAATTCCCAAAGAGACCACCAAAAAATAAAGAATTAAATAAGATTCGTTACCTTCCCAATCCAGCACACAGAAACTTTTTTTTTGATTAGAGGAAGAGGATGGGTGGGATACACTATCTAAGTAGTGTTTCAGGTAACACAATCGCCTAAACATATTACTACACTTACCCAGCAGTCCTGTGTCCGCTCTGCTCAGCATGTGCTCTGTATTCAAGAGGTAAGTTTTTAAAGCACTCGCTTACCTTCCCGGCAGCCCCCAGTTGTTGCTTCCTCTTTTCTTGCTACTCTGGAAAAAATGCAGGCCCGACTCTCAAGGTAAGTCCCTTTCAAGTGGGAAACTTACCTCCCGGCAGCCCACGCTCTTCTCCTCCCTCTCTCCTCACTCCCCCAGAACAAAACGCAGGCCTGACTCTTGAAGTAAGCCCCTTTTAACTGGGAAACTTCCTCTCAGCAGCCCCTGCTCCTCTCCTCCCTCTATCCTCACCGCTCCCGAAAAAATTAATAGTACAGTACGTTTTAAATTCAAACATTCGCTCATTTTGCTGGTTAAATTTTCTTCATAACTGTGAGGAGGATGGTTTTAAAGCCATTGAGATGGTACAGCACAGAAACAGACCCATTGGTTCAATTCGTCCACGCTGACTAGATTTTCTAAATTAATCTAGTCCCATTTGCCAGCAGGTGGCCCATATCCTTCTAAACCCTTCCTATTCATATAGCCATCCAGATGCCTTTTAAATGCTGCAATTATACCAGTCTATACCACTTCTTGTGGCAGCTCATTCCATACACACACCAAGTTGCCCCTTAGGTCTCTTTTATATCTTTCCTCTCTCAACCGAAACCTATGCCATCTAGTTCTGGACTCCCCCACCCCAGGGAGAAGACCTGAAGAAAAGCTTATGCCCGAAACGTTGATTCTCCTGTTCATCAGATGCTGCCTGTCCTGCTGTGTTTTTCCAGCACCACATTTTTCAACTCTGGTCTCCAGCATCTGCAGTCCTCACTTTCTCCGAGGGAAAAGACCTTGTCTATTTACCCTATCCATGCCCCATATCATTTGATAAACCTCTATAAGGTCACCCCTCAGCCTCCAACTCTCCAGGGAAATCAGTTCCAGGCTATTCAGCCTTTCCTTACAACTCCAACTCTTCAACCCTGGCAACATCCTTGTATATCTTTTCTGAACCCTTTCAAGTTTCGCTACATCCTTCCGATAGGAGGGAGATCCAAACTGCACACAATATTCCAAAAATGGCCTAACTGATGTCCTGTACAGCTGCAGCATGACCTCTAAACTCCTACGCTCACTGCTCTGACCAATAAAGGAAAGCATACCAAACGCCTTCTTCATTATCCTATCTACCTACACTCCAAGGTCTCTTCAGTAACACTCCCCAGGATCTTACCATTAAGTGTATAAGTCCTGCTCTGATTTGCTTTTCCAAAATGCAGCATCTCATATTTATCTAAATTATATTCCATCTGCCACTCCTCGGCCCATTTGATCAAGATCCCGTTTCACTGAGATAACCTTCTTCGCTGTCCACTACACCTCCAATTTTAGTATCATCTGCAAACTTACAATGTGTCGGAGACAATTGTGTACACTGATCACAACTCGCTTACATTCTTAGAATGTTTTAAAAGAAAATGAGACTATTTCATTGGAGTTTTATGCTAAAGACTTAATTTAAAAATCATACATGTTGTGGTTCAGAAGAATCTAATCGCAGACGTGTTATCGCGGATTTAACTGATAGAATTGAGATGAGATTTGTCTTTATTTAATGTTTTATCTGTGTGTTATTATATAGGTATATGGGAAGAAATTAAGGTGAACTTAAATGAAAGTTATCGGTATATTAGAGTAATGTGTTTAAAAGGTAGAAAAAAACAAATCTTTTCATTTTGATGGCACATTTTTTTCTTAAGGTGGTGGGGGGGAAGGTGTTATGAAGATGTGGGTGTACTTTAAGAGAGTTAAAAGCAGCAGAACTACTGGACACAGCACCAAATGTACTCAAAAAGGTTTCAATATAACACTGGGTCAAACAACCCGATTAGTTCGTTGCCTGGAGACAAAAACAAATCCGAATTCGGCCAATCGGTTTAAATTATACCCAAAACATATCAAACTCCAATCAAGTTTGAATTGAGTATATTGACAATCTTGAGGGCCAACGATACAATCCGATGCTCTGGAGTATAAGACCAGGGAAAATTAGACTGTTGAGAGGAGAACTGCCACGATCTAGCAAGTAAACAGACTGTCTGAAAAATCGCTCTCGATCAATAAGCTAAAAAGCAGAATTCCCTATCCAGAAGAAAAGAAGACACAAGAAGATTGAAGACAAGAACCAAAAACTGTCTGGCTTTGAGATAAGTGTTGTTTGTAAATCTTAATTGAGAGTTCTATCAGACTAGTATTTAGAAGGGAAGGTAAAAGATAGGTTAGAGAAAGAAATTGTAAATAGTGGTTGGTTTATTATTCTGTTATACTTTTAAGTTGTTAATTTTACTTTAAATAGTTCTTGGCCACTTGATTTTTACAGATTACTGCATAGAATAAATCTTTTCTGTGTTGCTGGTTTTAAATTAAGCAGGTGAGTTTACCTTGTGTCGTAACACTAACTATACTCTTATGTTCACCTTCAAATCATTTATATAAATGATGAAAAGCAGTGGACTCAGCACCATCCTTTACGGCACACAACTGGTCACAGGGCTCCAGTCTGAAAAGCAACCCTCCACTCCCACATTCTGTCTTCTACCTACAAGCCAATTCTGTATCCAAATTGCTAGTTTTAGATTAGATTACTTACAGTGTAGAAACAGGCCCTTGACCCAACAAGTCCACACCAACCCTCCGAAGAGCAACCAACCCAAACCCATCCCCCTACACCTAACACTACGGGCAATTTAGCATTGCCAATTCACCTAACCTGAACATTTTTGGACTGTGGGAGGAAACCGGAGCACCCGGAGGAAACCCACGCAGACACGGGGAGAATGTACAAACTCCACAGAGGCAGTTGCCTGAGGCGGGAATTGAACCCGGGTCTCTGGCGCTGCGGGGCAGCAGGCCTAACCACTGTGCCACCTGTATTCCATGAAATCTAACCTTGCCAAACAGTCCCCGATGGGGAACCTTGTCGAACGCCTTATTGAAGTCCATATCAATGACGTTCATCGCTCTGCACTCATCAATCCTCTCCGTTACTTTCTCCAAAAGCTTAATCTAGTTAGTGAGACATGATTTCCCACATACAAAGCCATGTTGACTTTCCCTAATCAATCCTTGCCATTCCAAATACATGTAAATCCTGTCCCTCAGGATTCCTTCCAACAACTTGCCCTCCACCACTAATGTCAGGCTCACCGGTCGATAGTTCTCTGGCTTTTCCTTACCAACATTTCTTAAATAGTGGCACTACCTTAGCCAACCTCCAGTCTTCCAGCACCTCACCTGCGACTATCAGTGATACAAATGTCTCAGCAAGGGACCCAGCAATTCTTCCCTAGCTTTCCACAGAGTTCTAGGATACACCTGATCAGGTCCTGAGGATTTATCCCTCTTCATGAGTCTTAAGACATCCAGCACATCCTCCTCTGTAATATGGACACTTTTCAAGATGTCACCATATATTTCTCCACATTCAATATCTTCCATATCCTTTTCCACAGTAAACACAGATGCAAAATACTCACTTAGTATCTCCTGCAGTTTCACACATCGGCTGACTTGCTGATCTTTGAGGGGCCCTATTATCTCCCTAGTTACCCTTCTATCTTTAATGTATTTACAAAATCCTTTTGGATTCTCCTTCACTCTATTTGCCAAAGCTATCTCATGTCTACTTTTTGCCCCTCTGATTTCCCGCTTAAGTATACTCCTACTGCCTTTATTCTCTTCTAAGGATTCACTTGATCTCTGCTGTCTATACCCGACATAAGCTTCCTTCTTTTTCTTGACTAAAACCTCAACTTCTCTAGTCATCCAGCATTCCCTACACCAACCAGCCTTGCCTTTCACTCTAACAGAAACATACTGTTTCCTGCTTCTGGGGTTTGGTTAATACTAACATACTGATTGCTCTCTCTCCAAGAAAAAGCTTTCATTTCCATAATAACCACATTAAGAACTTAGCACAGCACAGTCATTGAGGTAATTATGAAGGGCCAATAGTCTTAAGAATAGGGTAGGCCATTTAGGAGTGAGATGAGAAATTTCTTCACCCAGTGAGTGATGTGTCTGTGAAATTCTCTGCCATGTAAGGTAGTTGAGGCCAAAACATTAAGACTTAACAGAAAGAGTTAGATATAGTTAAGGCTAAAATAATCAATGGTATGGGGAGAAAGCAGGATTAGGGTATTGAGTTGGATGACCAATATGATCATATTGAACGGTGAGGGTGCCTCGAACTGCCGAATGACCTACTTTGCTCCTGTTTTCTATGTTTCTGCTGGACTCACATATTACTGGAAGTTTTGGAGCTGCAATTGATATTTTAGCTGCTCTTGCTCATGCAGAGATGACCTTATCAAGTGTAAAATCTGTATTTCCTAACAGCCACCTCCATTGTGAGGTAAGATTCCTTTCACAGCGTCCAACACTCACCAGAAAATGATATGTGCTTTAGACGGGCATTGGACCGAGCTTCCTGTACTTTGTCAGTCAGCACCCTCCACCCCTCTAGAAAAAGAAAGTTACCGTCATTAAATTTATTTTTGCATACAAATTCACAGTTCTCATAATTTAGGCAGATATATACTTCGATTCTAATTCTAGACATCCCAAAACCATATGTTTGCAACGTTCCTCATTTAAAAGGGTTCAAAGCATGTGGCAAACATTATGAATGTGAAAGAGTAAGAAAAGGGCTTTTAAACAAAAGGTTTTCCCCAACCTCCGAATGCTTCATTGTGCTTTACTTCTAAAGCTTTGTAGCATTAGAAACCTGAATGCAAAGCAAGGTCTAAGTCACTGTCCCAGAAAAGCAATAGTGACTACAATGTTGAGTAAAGTACGAATGCTGTTCAGGACAACAGGGAAAATTTCCCTGCATTTCTTCAAACTCAGCAGATACGACCTCAATTTCAAGTCTAACCCGAAAGACATGTCAACCTCGATTTTGGGGTCATGTCTCCGGACGCAACTTGAAACACAAACATCTGACCTCATGAACCACAGGTGACACAGGAGAAAATGAAATATATAAGGGTGGAAGGATTAGATATAAAAAACAATTGGGAGAGAGTGACTAACGAGTTTTGATTTCAACTCAATGAAGGTTGCAGAGAGGTGGTAAAGGATGAATGGCAGGTACCATCCAGTTCCCCTTTTCAATCAATGGACAAATTAGGCTTTTTCTAGCCATTTCCAATCTCTACTTCAGTGTGCTGTTTTCTCTGCCCTTCAATGTTGGTTGCTGTCCATTCTTATAGTTAATAAATTACTTGGTCTTCAATATTTAATTACCACCTTTCAAAACGATTGTAGTATTATTTCAAAGTATTTTTGTAATCCAAAGTAAGTGGCATTATTCCATCTAGACTACTGCTGATGCCCGATCATCATTATTCCATCTAGACTACTGCTGATGCCCGATCATCATTATTCCATCTAGACTACTGCTGATGCCCGATCATCATTATTCCATCTAGACTACTGCTGATGCCCGATCATCGGAGGAGGCATGAGAATAATTTGGGGTTAATGATTTGTCTCCAACTTATCTCTAAACGTGAAGTCAAGAGGTTTTACTTAGCAATTCCTGTTCACAGCAGACTATCAGAAAAATCAAGAAGAATCATGGACTCCACCCAATCAACATATTTTTAAGACAGCACCTCCCCTCCCCTGACAAAATCAGAAACCATCCCTACCTTCAATATTATCACACTGAATCTGAAATCCATCATCGCTCGTGATCTGAAACATCAGGCCTTTCTTTGCTTTTTTCTCACTCCGGATTTCTTTCCTCTTTTCCTCTTGCTCAAGCAAAGCAAGAAGGGGAGAGCTGAAGGAGTCATCATCGTCCGAGCTTTTGGATTCTAGCAGGAAAACAGAACATATGTGAACCAATAACCCTTTAAGAATTAACTTTATTTGTACTTTGCAAAAAGATTCCATAGACATTTACTGTTCCCTGTACTGGCCCCACTACAGGTTGAATTACTTCCAAGGAATGAGCCAAAAGGAAGTTCTGATGTTCAATACGACAAAGAACTACAAATACTAGAAATCTAAAAGATAAACAGAAATTGCTGGAGAAATCCAGCACGTCTGGCGGCACCTGTGGTGAGAAAACATATTTTACATATTGGATCCAGCTCTGAGGAAGGTTCACTGGATCCAAAACGCTAACTCTGCTTTCTCTCCACAGATTCTGCCAGAACTGCTGAGTTTCCCCAGCAATTTCTATTTTTGTTTCTGATGTTCAATGCATGTCGAGGCTGATGTTGAGTGAAGCAGCACTGTGGCAATACTGTGAGAAGTGCATGGACGGGCTGACAACCACAATCATAGGTGAGAAAAAGTTTTTTCCTCTGAGAGGGCTGGGTGACTTTGGAACACACTGTCCCAGAAGGTTGTGGAGACAGGATCATTGTTGAACAATCTTTGGTTAGGCAGGGTAAAGAAGGGTTATCGGTGTAGATGGGCAAGTGCAAACACATAATTATGATTTTATTGAATAGTGAAGCAGGCTTGAAGAACCAAATAGTCTACTTTTGCTCCAATTTTGCATGCTGTTACATAACAGAGCCTGCAAATGCAAGTGGAAAAAACCCACAGAGATTGCTGGAGAAATTCAGCAGGTCTGGCAGCATTCTGAGAGAAGTAAGCAGAGTTAATATTCAAAGTCCAGAGACTACATCCGAATTGATAGCAGGTAGGAAAACGTGGTATTTATATTGAAGTCAAAGTTGGGTGAGGGAGGAGAAAAGGGACAGGTGAGTAGATAGGGGGAGACAGAGCCCAGAGAGGGGGACAGATATGTGAAAGGGCTAAGTAAACAACAAGATTGTGGATGGCAGGCCAGGACAGAAGAAAAGCTGAGTAAGTGATAATAAAAGCTAAGAGTAGGAGACAAAGGGCTAGCTAGCTGCACTGAAACATTCCATATGATAATATGTAGGGAATACGTGAAAATGGGCGACTGCGCTCAAAACTGCACCAGGTGTGGGATGGGTTAAAAAATGTGTCAGAATGATATTATTGATCTCTATGTTGGGTTCTGGAGGCCGCAGGGTGCCCAAGCAGAAAATAAGATGTTGTTCTTCGAGCTTAGGCTGAAGCTTGCTGGAACACTGCTGCAGGCCTGTGACAGAAATGTTGGCAGGCAACTGGAAGCCAGAAGTTATTTTTGTAGACAGAACGTAGGTATTCTGAAAAGTGGTCACCCAGTCTGCACTTCACCTCCCCAATGTAGAAGAGACCAAAGTGTAAGCAGACTAAATTGAGTGAAGCACTGTTAAATTGCTGCTTCATCTGGGAAGCATGGCTGAGGCCTTGGACAGTGAAGATGGAGATAAACAAGCAGATGTTACACCTTCTGTGATTTCACAGGAAGGTGTCGTTGTGGTATGAGATGATGTTGGGAATGGTGAACCAGTGAACTAGACTGTCCTGGAGGAACCCTGCAGAATGCTGACAAGGGAGGGAAGGGGAAACTGAGTCTGGTTGTGATATTCTGCTGGAGATGATCGAAGTGACAAGTTATAATCCTTTCAATGCAGAGGCTAGTGGGTTGGTAGGTGAGGACTAGGAGGACTCTATCATTGCTGTAGCGAAGGAAGGGAAGGGGTGAGGGCAGGAGTGCAGGATATGGGTTGAACACAGATAAGAGCCTGTCAACAATGGTAGTGGGGAATCCTAAAATGAGGAAAAGCCTGGACATTTCAGAGGTTGCCCAGCAGAAGCTGGCATTATCAGAACAGATGTGACAGAGACCAAAAAACTAGCAGAATGGGACGAAGTTCTTACAAAAAGCGGGTTGTGAAGATATATGGTCATGGTAACTGTGGGGGTCAGTGGGTTTTACTGTCTATTGGTGGCCAGTCTATCCCTAGAAATGGAAACGCGGATGTCGAGGAAGGGAAGGAATTGGAGCTAGACCAGGGGAAGGTAAGGGCAGATTGAAAACTGGAAGCAAAATTGATCATTTTTTCAAGTTCATAATGAGTGAGGGAGGCAGAACCGATGATGTTATCAATATAACAGGGGTTGATTGGGGGGGGGGGGGGGGGGGGGGGGGGGGGGGGGGAGGGTCAAAGGATAATTGGAACAAGGAATGTTCCACGTACCCCACAAAGAGACAGGCATAACTGGGATCCATGTGGGTATCATGACTACATCTTTGATGTGAAGAAAGTGAGAGGATCTCAAGGAGAAGTGAGAATAAGCTCAGCCAGGCAGAGGGTGGTGGTGGTGGAAGCGGACAATTTGGGCCCTTCTTTCCAGGAAGTGGAGAGCCTGGAGACCATATTGACAGGGTATGTTCATGTAAAGGGATTGCACATCCATTGCTGGTGCCCACAAACTAAAGATCCTGAAACTGATGTAGAACATCAGAAATATTGCGGCTCTAAGTGGGAAGTGACTGGACAAGATGAGAAAAGGTTTAAGTCAAAGTAGGAATAAGTACATTTCATGGAACAGGCAGAAACAGGTGGCCTGCCTAGTCAGTGCTGACTGTATTTTGAGGAGAAGTGGGTTGTGCAGAGTTCTAAGACTATGAAGTCAGAGGCTTTGGAAGGAGCTCCCCAGATGAGATGTGGTTACTAACAATTGCTCTTTGGGAGTTAGTCTGGACTAAATGGGCCCAATCCCCTGCTTCCACACTGTATGGATTCTATGATTAAGGTGTAGGTGCACATGGATAAAACTAAGACCTTTGCCAAGTATGGAATGGAAAGTCAGAAGATCAAAAGTAAGTGATTAGTTGGTGCACTCAAGTCTTGAGAAGTTGGGTATTTCTGCTGTCAATTTTCTTAATATTCTGAGCAAAAAAATAATTTATTCACTGAAGGCAGCAAAATTCATGAAACAAAGATTCAAATCATTTGCTTACTTTGGATCATAAATTACATGGTCCAAAGGATCCCTTTATTTGGAAATGACAATAATAATAATACAACTGTATGGTTGTTGGTGGCTCTGCTGAGTTTATTCGTGCTCCTGTTCCCTACAGTGCCCCAACCAGACACACAGTGGCACTATAAATCTAAGTTTTATTTCTTCCATTTTCACTCTTCCTCCCGAGTGTCACCTTATTCCTAAAGTACCTTCAGGTATGTCCAATGCCCTGTAATCCTTCCTGTAGATGACAGGTTAGCTCAGCCTTTGCCTGACATCTGCAATAACCTTGCAGTGGGAGTAACACCACTCCCACAGAACATTCAAACTGTTGCTTGGCTTAGATCAGCAAGTTCAGAGTTTAGGATGAATTTTACATCAAATTAAGCAGAGCCTAGGACACATAAACAGGCCAATTGGCCCAAAATGGCTATAATGTGATTTATACTGAACACTCTTCAGTGTACTTTACATCCTCATCTTCTTCTTAAACGCAAAAACCAGAAGAACTATCTTTCTTCCAGAACCATAAGTATGACCTCCTCACTACTTTATCCAACCAGGCTTTTGAGGAAACTAGGTCATTTCCATTAATATACAATCATTATTATAGATCTGACACCAGTAGAGTTAAATAAAAAAAGGGTCAAAAAATGCTTCTACTTATTTCTAGTCTTTTCTCGCTTACAGTACAACTGTTGCAAAGACTCTGAATGGACTCACTATGAGCTTGTTGATTTTAAATTGGGTTTTATTTCCATAAAATTAAAAATAATGGAATTTACTGTAAACTTATATTGAAAATGGGTTACACCACAGTAACCCATTTTCACCACTGAAGTAAATAGTGCAGTTGCATTTAAGTGGAAAGAGGACAATATTTTGAGGAAGAAGTGATTGGCAGTTTAAATAAGAAAAAATGGAAAAGGCTGTAATGGAGTATAAATATCAGCACAAGGTGGGACAAGAGGATATATATGGCACAGAAACAAGCCAAAGCAATGCTATGTAATCCTACAAAGAAGCGATGAAAAAAAAGGCCCTAAACTTTAAATAGTTTTCGTCCTATCTTTCTTCCCTTAATAACCTATTTCCTATAATAGAGTCAAAGGCTATGAGGGACAGTCAGGAAAGCAGATTTAAGGCCATTATCAGATCAACAATGACCTTGACGATTAGAATTGCAGGCTCAAGGGACTAAGTGTATTAATTCTGCTATTTCTCATGTTATGCTCACAATGACATTCCAGGCTGCATTATTCCCCAGTTACGTGTGGGGTCCTCACTCTCTCAGTCCTACGTCAACATTATTTCGCTACAGTTTTTAGAGAGTAGACAAGATATGTGATTTGAAGTAGAAAGCTGAAAATGTAGCATTTGGCCCTACGTTCCAAGTCACAGAACCTCAGTGTTCACATATAAAGACAAGTCACAGTAGTTCCACATTTCAGCGAAAGTGCATTATGAAACAATGCTTGCTAGTTACCAGCGACAAAGTCATCCTGTCCTTCTGTGTTTGATGTTCCAGTATTCATGGATTCAAAAGGCTGCAGCGTTGGCATATGTTCCATTTGACTAAGTGTGAAGAAAGGATTTGTTTTAATTGATAATGAATTAAGACAAATTTGCTGGCAATTAACTATTTTGAAAACTCAGTACAATTCTTGAAAATTATTTGAAGTGTTTATATGAATGAACTTTCAAAACAAACTCCTCTGATTTCACTAAGCTGGCTGAGTTACTTGCTCAGTCAAACAATTTTACTAGAACTAAGCAGTGAGTTAAGCTATCAACCACCATATGCTCTATAACCTCAGCTGCATTCAAGTTTCATGCAGGAGAACGAAGGACTGAATGTAGTTCTTTGAGCTTAGGTGTGAAAATGGTAACGAATTTCACTGGAAAGGCTAACCATAAACTCTGCTCACCTTGGAGATTCAGAATCCCGGTTACCATCTTCTTGCTGGTGCCCATCGAGTTCTGCTGCATTTTGCACGGTCTTTATCCGTACTCGAATAGGTCTAAAATTATGTTACATATTACAAACATTTAGATTTAGGGAAAGTGTTGTTACTAGGTCTGTTTAGTGCATTAGTAACTAGTTAAATGAAAATATCAAATTTGTCTTAATGTGCTATCATGTGGTGAATAACAGTCTTGTAAAGACTCTTGAATCATGATCTGAAAATGTTGCCACAATGGCAGAGATTTCAGCATCTCAAGTATCATTTAAAATGCACTCAATACAATTTTGATTTGTTATAGTAAAATTGCATAGTATTACAGTACATTTTTCCAGTTCCTGTGGATATTGTGTATAAGTTTTGCTTAGCCATTAAATTTCACCAAAATCCTATAGGCAGTGTAGAAGTGTGTATGTAAAATATAGCGCTTGTGAATTACCAGCCCTGTCAAACAGGTGTCCTAGATATTTTACTTTATGCAAAAGTTCCTGATGACAAACTTTCCTTGATAATTTGTTATTTTAAGAAATTAATTATCTAATAAGTTGGAATAGCTTTCAGCATTCAGGAAAGATGGCAGCAAATGTATCCAGGTTAAGCTCCTACCAACAGCAATGCAATAGTGGCCAGGTAATCTTCTGATGCAATGTTGATATAGGTTAAATAGCAACTAAGACATGGGGATAACTCCCCTAATGTTCTTTGAAGTAGTGCCATGAAACCTTTAAGTCCACCTGAAAGAACAGGCAGGACTGGCTTAATGTTTCATGCAAAGAAATTAATGACACCTAAATGTATTCCTACAGGAGACTGACAAATCATTACATATTTTATAGATGTATATAAATATACACACACTTATTATTACATATATCAGATCACAAATATACTGTCAAGTATGTCAGAAATACTTAAGATCTGCTTTATAAAGAACTATGTCACTTTAAAATGAACATCTTAAAACTTCTTATGATTTTGCTCAGAACATTAAGTACTTACTCTGTGCTAGAGGACAGGGGAATGTTGGTTGATTCAGACTCCAAAGTGGTTTGATGATCTCCAAAGGATTCAGTCATAATATGGGCCGATTTGTGCTTTTTAATGCTTTGTTTGTCCAAAGCAGGTGATGCCCGTTTTACCCTGGGCTTGACCTTTGGGGATTCAGAAGACACCACAGTCATTGCATTGACAGGAGGCTGGTCCGTGGTGGAGGAAAACACAGAGCTCACTGGAACTGGTGAAGACATGCTGGTGGTCGAAAAAACAACTGTGCTGCTCACAACACTAGTTGTGACGGTTAGCATGGTCGTTGATATTTGACTTCCTGAACTACAGGCAGTATCCAGTTGGGAGGTCGATACAACACCTTTACTAGACAGAAGCTGAGATATCTGTTGGTTTAGCTGATAGGCCCCATCCTGGTCAGATGAGCTTGGTGCAACTGGTACACTAACTGCAGGGCTGGAAGGCAGCAGACAAATATTCTGAGAAGGTGACAGGGGTCCACTGTTAGGGCTATGTGGCGGTGCTAGATGTTGGAACATTCCTGTTCCAGACAATGGAACTGCCTGATCTGAAAGTCCTAAACTCTGTTGGCTAGCTTTGATTAACAAATTGCTTATTGAACCAGTGATGTCTGTTGTCCCTAGTAACATGGGGGTAGTTAAGGTGACTGAACTTTGGCCCAGGATGTGTCCTGTTACTGTACCCCTACTAGTTGCTGCTGTCGCTGCTTCCATAGAAACAACGTTCAAAACTGACTGGGCCGGACCCAAGGCCGACACATTTCCAGCTGCCAAATGAGCATTTTCTGGACCAATCATGTTTGTAGAACCTGCTGCGCCCAGGTTTTGTTGAATTTGGGGCACAGACAAAGGGGACTGCTCAAAATACATTACTGCAGACTTAGGCCTTTTAATTATATTAGGAATTGTTCGTTGGGGTCCACTGTTAGCAAGTGCTCCTAAGTCCACCAAACTGGTCTGGTTTGTTATTCCTCCAGGGACTTGTGATGGTGAGAAATTATTCAAAGTTATATTAGGCACAATTTCTGAAGCAGAACTAGAAGTCTGTTGGTATGAAGGTGCAAGCTTCTTGCCTTTTTTGGAAGGTAGCCTGTTTATTGGTCTTTTCTTAGCCTGGGCTGATCCTGGACTAGAGGTTGTGGCAGTGAGGAGCTCTGGCCTCTGACTAGATTCTGAGTTTAAAAGTTGTGGATCTGGAGGTGACTGGACCCCGATGAGCAGGCCTGAGGGAGAGCTAGTGCTGTTAGACTGAAATGCTGGCGTGGTAGGTCCCGCAAAGGAATGTAGCTGAGGGTGTTGTGACAAAGTCAACAAACTTTTACTGCTTGCCATTGTGGCAGAAGTGCATATCGATTGGGAGGCTGGCAAACTTACATTTAAACCTGTGGCTAATGCTAGGCTACCTCCCATGGAAACATTTTGCGCAAGGACTGTATTGCTTGTCTCTACAACTGCTTGGGCAGGACCCACTGAAGGTGCTAGATTTATTTTTTGTGTAACACCACTGGGATACGTCTGGAGAACGTAGAGTGGATGTCCATGCTGATTGACAACAATTACATTATCTGTTCCTGGTTTAAGAAGTGGAGTTGCTGTTTGCACTGCAGTGTTGGCAATGGGAGCAGGGCCAGGACTGTCTGCAGGGCTTGCAATGTATTTCTGACCTGGAGGTGGCACAGAGGAGCTAACAGATGTTGGAATGACCACTGGTGAGCTGGTGCCAACCCCAGTTATGTCCTGGCCGTTAGGCCCCTGCTCCACCTGACTACAGGCTGGTGTAGTTAACTGGTCGGTATCCATGTGACTTTGCATGAATTGATCAGAAGCCATATGGCTTTCACCAGACGGCTCCACAACTTGATGCCCTATCAAAGAAACTTCGGCATCATTTACCGCCACTGACTTCTCTCCTGTCACAGTCACCCCTTTCTCTACTGACTCAGCAGCAGGTATATTCAGTACTGACTGGTCTTCTGTGGAGGTCAGCTGTGACGTTGAAATGACAGTGAGACTGCTGTGGCTTTGATTCGAAACAGTTGGACTGCATGTTGTTAAAACAGAGAGGTCAGATGGCAACTCCAGGGGCAACTCAAACGGCTCCTCTGCAGGAATGGATGCTGAGACATCACTTTCTACAGTTTCTGTGCTGGGCAGAGGTTGGGAAAACACTTCAAAGAGACTGCCCATGTCCTTTCCTCTGTTACTAACAAGACCTAGACCTTCACCCAGTGTTATGAGTTCAGAAGACGATGACTCTGGGCTTTCCCCTAAAGCTTGCATCGACTGAGTATTCTTAAGAACAAAGTCCATGATGTCAGATGGAAGGATATTACCACAGTCATCGCTGTTGTTATTATCTGAGTCATTGGCAGATTTCAACAAGTCAGTGTTAAAACTATCCAACAAATTCTTGTCCGAAGGTGTGCTGGAGTGGACTCTCCTGGCACTGTCTAATGAGGTGAGAGAAACCTCCCCTATGGAGTCTTGGCCCTGAGACTTCACTCTGCTCACTGGAAGACAGTTATCTAACTTTGAATCATTGCCTTTCAGGTCAGAGACTGATTTGACACCATGTTCCTCCTTTTCTACATCATCAACCCCACTGTTGACAGTTCCATCTAGGTCTAGGTTTTCCGTTCCATTTTCTTTGGCTTTTATCTTGCTCACCTGTGTTGCTTTGCCTACCGTCATGGCTACACTAGCATCACTCTCTGTGCCATCATCAACACCATCAAGCTGGCTGATCCTGGGTAAGTGACAGTCATCTTCTCCATCGAAGAAATTGCATGGCTCAAGCCTTCCCTCCCGGTCAGACGTGATTACTGTTCTTGTGAAATTGTAGTAATATTCCATATCCTCATCAGAGGATGTGTTTGGATCATCAGCTCCATCTACCTGTCCTTGAGTTGACTGTTCTCCTCTTTTTTTCCCTGAAGGATCTCGGTAGAATGGAAAGTCCTCTTCACCATATGACTTTACACCATAAAAGGGAGTCAACCCGAAAAATGTGGTTGAGCGTGCTCGGGCACTTCGGCGGGGATACCGCCTTTTGTTTGAATCATTATCCTGTGTTTTGTTCCCATCTCCATCATCTTGTGAAGTTTGATTTCCACATTGCAGCACATGCTTCTGAAAAAGATTTTTCACCCTTTGCTTGTAGATTTTGTTGCACTTTGGACACCGAAGGACTTCCCGTTCATTTTCCGGACTTTCTGACATTACAGAAGGCACAACTGAAGAGGATACAGCCTCATCACCTCCCTGAGAGCTGCCCCCAGACATAGATGTGGTCAAACTTTTGTCATGATCTTCCTCAACAAGGTAGTCAGGTTCTAAGCATTCAAGAATTCCTTGGTTTTGGGAAGTAAGCATTTCCTTTTTGCCAATATCAGACTGAACTCCATCCCCAGTGATCGTGACCAGAGAATGCTGAATACCAGCAGATCTGTCCCCAAACTTCTGTTTAGATTCTTCAGTAGACTGAGCTTTCTTATCTATTTCAGCCAACAAACTGCTGGCTGCTTTTGCATTAACCGTTATATCTACAGCAGAATCTGCACTTGGACATCCCTCAAAATGCTTTACTGCCTGCACTTTGCTGTTTCTGGAAAGATCAGTGGAGGACGCTTTAGCACCAGGTCGCTTCTCTGTGCAGTTTGACCGAGGATGCTCATTTGCTGTAGCTGTAACATGGCTGACTCCCGCAGACTGTAGCCTTGTTCTTTCAGTGTCTTGGTTGACAGTATGAAAACTACTTATTTTTCCTGTTTGAACAGCGTCCTTATTTTGCTCAACCAACCTTCTTGAATCCTTTGGGTGGAAAGATAGTGTGCAGCCTTTAGTTTCTTTGGCGATCGATGTTACCGCATTAGAGTTTGTATGCAACCCACTGTTATTAAATGCTTCTTTCTGTGAAGGACGTGATACAGTTACTGTCGTAACTGAGTTACATGTTTGTGCTGATGTTGTCACTGAACCATCCAATGCATTTACAGCTGAAATATTTTCACCTTTCAAGGCACTGTTTCGAGACTGGTTACCAGATGAAGACAGAGAATGTTCTTTTGAACTGTAATGCCCCGTGGATGTCAGCGGTGATCTGTTAGGTTGGGAGCCTACTGCTTGAGAAACTCCTGAAAGATGTATTGTGGCAGAATCAATACTACTGAATCTTTGACGGCTAGAAGGGCCACTTCCTTGGTGTGAAGTGCTTACTTTGCCTGAATGAAATGCTTTATGAACAAGTTCACCAAGGTGACTTCCAGTCTCAGTGTCTGATAACACATTGAGTGATGACAATGGTGATGTGTTAGCATTCCCACTTGATCTTAGGCATGTCATGCCCATTTGGGAAGGCGAAGCCATTCTGTGCCTGGAATGTTGTGGTGATACAGAAGATGTACTATGCCGCCTGGAAATGGTACTTCTCCTCCCTGATGACAGTAGAGCATCGGCAAATGTGACAACCTCGTGTATCATTGGGGTGGGGCTCCCTTAACAAGAGAACAGAAAGAATATTACTTATGCCCAGTCCTGGTGGCGTTGCCACATTTTCTCTTCAAGATGCAAAGGACTTGTAAAATTAAATACTGTTATACCTTTTAATGTGAAGAATCTATAATCCCATGTAAGAAATAGATCATTCAACACTGCTCCTCCACTCAACTAAAACAGGGACGATTTGCACCATAACCTCATTGCTCCATATCGCTTGGAA
Source organism: Hemiscyllium ocellatum (assembly GCF_020745735.1). Taxonomy (NCBI): domain Eukaryota; kingdom Metazoa; phylum Chordata; class Chondrichthyes; order Orectolobiformes; family Hemiscylliidae; genus Hemiscyllium; species Hemiscyllium ocellatum. The sequence continues at coordinate 50,837,601 of NC_083429.1, forward strand.
ACACTTACCTGATAAATATATATCAATCTCAATTAAACTTTCAAATTATTCCAGCTTTCAGATCTTTTATGTGACATAAGTACCCCAAGTTTCACTACCCCTTAACGTAGAAGTGCTTTCTGATTCCAATGCTATGCAGACTCGCACAAATTTAAAGACTGTGCTTCTTCTTCTGGATTTTCACCACCATGAGAAACTATTTCTCTCCGTCTACACTAATAATCCCTTTTACCATTTTAAATAGTTCAATCTTTTAACCTGAAGAGAATAAAAACCCAAGTTTACTCATAATTTAAGCTTTAAAACTCTGAATAATTTAGTCAGACATAGTATGCATCACATGCAGAGTTATTAATAAACTCTTCCAAACGAGGTCTGCTTAATGTGCCTTAATCTCCAAACTCAAAAAAGAAACGCTATCACAGCACTGTGATCCCAATTTTCACCATCAGCACTGCATTGGAGAAGCGATAGCATAATGATAACGTCTCTGGGCCAGTAATCCACAATCCAAGGAATAATGATCTGGTGATATCGAGTCCAAAGGTGTGCAGGTTAGGTGGATTGGCATTGCTAAATTGCCTGCAGTGTTCAGGCATATGTCAGAAGGTGAATTAGCCGTAGGAAATACAGGCTTAAAGGAATTGGGCACAGTGGGGGGGGGGGGAGAATGGATGTCTGGGTGGGATGCTCTGCCGAGGGTCAGTATGCTCTCAATGGGCCAAATCGCCCACTTCCACACAGTAGGGATTCTATATCCATGGCAGAATGATGGGATAAAATCTGGAATTAAACCTAGCCAACCATGTAACCATGGTAAAATGTTGTAAAAACCCGTCTTTGAGAAAAAATTCTGCCATGTTTATTTGGTCTGGCCAGATACAACTCCAGAGCCACAATAACGTAGTGACTCTTAACTAGCAATTAGGGACCTGCAATAAATGTTGGCCTAGCCAACAATGCCCATTCCCATGAACATAAAAACGTGGCCTCTGAGTAACATTCCACTTTCATGCCAAGATGTCACAGGTTTATTAATCATCTGGAATAGGTTGAAATCCCATATGCTAATTTCAAGTAGATCTTTAACAGATACCAGAAAGAAACAATTCTGTCCCATCAACTTGACTTGTTTTAAACCCAAGCCAAACAGTATATCATAATATCATCTAAAACATACATTCGCACTGAAAATAAAGATTCTGATTTACCTCTTTAACAGACATGAAAATTCCTGTAGGAATCATAAAATGATACAGAATACAGAGAGAAATTCAAATGTGAATTACAATAATTCAAATTCCCAAAACAGACGTTACATAAAAGTTTGAAATGCGCACAATTCTCTTCAAATGAACCCATGATCTGATTGTTGTACATCCTCTGTATAGATATAAGCAAAATAAAAAATGGTCTATAATTATAAAATGAGGGGTATCAACAAATGCTCAACACGTTTGCATGAAATTCTTCTTCTGCTATAAGTGTTAGCTGGTTTATAGTAAATAGGATGATCATCTGTTAAAATAGGGATAAAGAGATTTCAGACAACCTTGTTACATGTGAGCAATTATTATTCCACTGCATTATTTTATGCTCTTAAAAATATTTGTGATCTCAAATATTTATCACTTTATTGCCCTCCTTTATAGTTTGATTTAAACTAATGGTAATTACTAAAATTGACACTACTCAAAGTTAACACTTTGTAAACTCAATTACCTGGTGATGGAAGGGGTCTTGATCCAGTACTTGGGGATCGTCGTGTTGGAGAAAAACTGGATGTCTGAGTCCTGCTGCCTGGTTGTAATCTAGGAGGTATTGGTCCAGGTGTGAGGGAAGGAGGGTGGTGATCTGGTATTTCAGACATATTTGTATTGTGACTCTCCGCCATGTCAATTTCTGTCAAAGTAAAGCCAAATCAATCACCTAAATTCCTCAATAGGACATAGCCCTGTAGAATAATGCAATATAAAAGGCTATTGTGCCTGTTCCATCTCTTCAAAAAAATCTATCCAATGACTTGTAGTTTTTTTAATGTACTGTTTGATGGATGAAAGGTGTACTTGGGTATTAAGGAAAGCATAAAAGTTTGTAATTACCTGATTACAATTTTGGCCATACTAGACACAGTCAACTGCGAAGTTGCAGCGCTCCCTTGATCAGCTGCACCCCAGACATAAACAGTGGGAGTTGCAGGGAATTAATGACAAAATCAATCTATGCAAATCTAACAGTACCAGTTGGTTAGGCTACAAATTTGAAATAACCAGCTGGTAATATGCATTCATTCTGTGGATTTCCATGTGTGACTAGCTATTAATACCCATGTTCAAAATGAGAATTGGTGACTCCATGCAAAACCAAGGTGAATACATTGAGAGTAGCCAAACAGTGCGAATTTTGTATCAGAGCATAGAAAGTGTTGAATTACTTTGAATATCCTCATCACCTCAGTTTTTTACAGCCAAAATAATAACAAGGACATCTCCAATAAAAGTCTTTATAACTCGGTATATGAGGCATCAACAATGGTCGCACTTCTAATGACAAGTTGCACGTTTTTGTTGTGTCCCATGCTGATGCGTCCCGAAAGAAAATACTAATTCCTATATTCATGCCTTCCACGTGCCACAAAACATCAGTCTGCCAGAGGCAGAGGCAAGCTTGAAGTAGCAGAGAATTTCAACAAGCATAAACCAAGTCCATACACAGGGTATTTTCCTTCAGTTACATAATAAATCAAGTGATAACCATTAAGGTGAATATAATGATATCACTATATTTCAGGGATAGCAAAGAATCAACAAACAGCAAACAGATTTCTTTTCAAAAATTTGTTCAGATTCTCAAAATATTGTTAAAACTATGCTCTTTTGTTTGTTTTATTTGGACCTTGTTCCTTCTCTTGCCTTTTTAACAAAAGAATTAAGGGGCTTACTTAAAATTCTCAATTACCTCTCTCAAACTGATCAACACCTTCACTAGACCAGCAAACAAAAAGAATCTGAAAAGAGCCCTGTACGATAATATAAAACAGCTTAAATTCCAGTCTTGATCATCTTCTGCTAACTATCACCTCTGATGAATCAGACATGTAATTTATTCAGCAACTGCTCCATCTGACAAAAAAGAATAACTCCAAATTAATGTTAAATTACCAATGTTGGATTCTCTCTCTTTCTCTCTCCTCAGTATTTCTACAGCTAGATCAAAAAAACACAGATATTAAATATTTCGGTCTGCTGCTGCACAAGATAGTAATCCATGATCTCAATCTATAGTATGTGGGTTTGGAAGGTTAATAGAATTAGTAATATTGTGCAATTTGCTTACTGAGCTTTTCCTATAATTAGCAAAGAACATGGAGATCTTCCTTCTCCATTATTTGAAATGGAACAAGCAAATCCAAGCTTTTACTTCAATCTACAATGCTAAATTTAAGCTTACAAAAAAAATTTGAGGTGGTGCCATTTTCATATCCACTGGATTAATAACTACAGTTTCATCAGATACAACAGCCAGAGCTAAATTAAGAAGTGAGTACTAACACTCAGTCTATCATAGCAGAAAGAGTAATGAAGTTGGTGGTGGACAAACAGCAAGCAGTGACAGCCATCATCAAATGCTCATGGTGTTAGATCAGCAAGTTTTAAATTTGTAGTCAGCTGGAAGTGTCTGAGTTTAAAAATGTATCCAAAAGACTAGTACTTCCAACAGTTAAGCATTTTGTAAATCAGATTAAGCATGTGGTCCAACAGCAAGGCTTAACTAGCAACTTACTTTTAAAAAAAAATACAGGGGAATGCTTTAGGGACAATACCCTGTAACGTAACCTGCCCACATACCTGCTGGACTGCTCGGACTATGTGCGATGGTTCTGTTTTCACTATGTTCTAAAGTGCTGTTTTCTTCTGCTTCCACTGGAGGTGGTCGATGTTCCAGGATCTTGCATGTGTACACACATCGCTTCCTAGCATCAGTTGTGCTCCAGTATACCCTTGAGCACCTATAAATTTATGTAACACAAAGACACATTAGCAGAAATACCCAATCACCAAATGAAAGTTTTGAATTTTAATTGAATGTATTATTTAATTGAGAAATTGAGTTGACAGGTGATAGCCTATCCTGAAGGCTACCAGATAGGTTGAAAAGAGCCGGAGATTAAGCAAACTATGAAGTAGTGGGTTAACTGACTACACCGAGTCTGGTTTCTACATCTCTTAATTCAAAATTGCTTAATTCAAGTTAAAATAAGACCAGTGTACACAAGACCAAGATAAATCCAATCCAGCCGCTGATCATCCCGTTCCCATCCCATCAATTGCCTCTCTATCATTAGTGACATGATAGATATTTTTGACAATGTTATCAAACGGCATTTAGACAGTAACCACCTGTTCACTGATGCTCAATTTGGGTTCTGCCACTTAACTGCTAACCTCATCACAGTTTTGGTCCAAACAGCTAAACTCAAGAGGAGAGGCAAGACTGAACTGCTAGAACATCAGGGCTGTATGTGACCAAATGAGGCATTAAGCAATTCTGGAAAAATTCTCCACCCAGAGTGTAATACCATCCATTGAACTTTCCCTGTACAAAAAGAGTAACACAACAATTTTATGTCTCACTAATTGAAACTTACAATAATCAATCTCAAATCAAATGTTACATCTCGTTGAGATGTTGGGATTGGACAATGAGAAAAATCTGAAACAAAAAGCAGCAGAAAACGGTGAACCATTTGGACATCAAACACAAATTTGTGAACATCTAGTTTTTGTTATGAATCATAATCATTAACTGATCTTGAAATCAGGAACTGCATTATCAACGATTCCATCCTATCCTATATGTTCTGTCGCTCACAGCCTATTTCATAGCAATACAATGAAACTTACTGATAGCCGATTGGAAACAACTTGGCTTCACAGTCAGAGAGATCATTGAGTATCCCCAAACAGTCTATTGTCATAGAGCCTAGATTATGAGATGAAACAAAATTATACTTTGTAAAAACTGCCTTCATGAAGAAACATTTCAGCTAAAAACATGGACAACTAAGCACACACAAATACATGAAATTCCCAAATAGTGACTACATAGAATGTACAGCATAGAAACAGGCCACTCAGGAGGATCAAAGCACATTGTACAGATGACCACCAAGATTCAGGATTATCTGTCTTTTGAGCCTCATCATACTATGTGCAGTAAGTGAATTTCCTATGCATTGTAATTTCTTGACTCCAGGCAAATATAAGTGATCCAGATTGAATGTAAATTAAATTAAAATTCAACGTCGGACCAATATATCTGGTCTGGCTGAACTTGAATGGAGGGAGAGTCTATGGCACCAATATTCCAAGCTAAATAAAAATAATACCGACTCCATTTGGTACATATCTCTTTTTCAACTCTCCTGCAAATTTAGATGGATATGGAAACATACCATTAGTGTTAATATGCATCAGTTGATTCAAACTGCCCAATGACAGAAATGGTCTTATACTAGCAAATTCTTACAGTGGATGACCAGACACTCAACAATGGTAAGCAAATTTCATTCTCAACCTCACATTTTTAAATACAATGAGAGAATTTTTTTCACGGCAATTTAACTAAGAATCTATGATTATCACAAGAAGCTCATCTTTCAATCTGCACATCCAAGGAGAATAATTAAGACTTTATGTACACCATAAATGTTTGTACCTAAAAGCCTACCTGCTTAACCAAATTTTTGGTGACCTGTTTTAATATCTTTTCATGTAGCACAGTTTCAAATTATGGTTGATAATCATACTCTTTGAAAGATGCTATACAAATTAAAGTTGTTACACTCACCAATCATCATGTGGATACTCTCTGGCTCAAGGCCTGTCAGAAACTTCCTTCTTAAAGTTATGTCCTCAAAGTCAACATAAACCCTACGTGAAACTGCAAACCCATCATCGGCAACAGTCTGTAAAGAAATGTTGTATAGTTCAACAGAAATAGTCAACAGCATACAAACCACTCAGTGTCTGCTTCCCTGTTTAATAAAATTGATAAAGAATCTTGTATCGTAAGTTGTCCGTGATCAATTGAGCTTTGCCAGTGGAAAACTAATGTAACAAAGTGGTTTCCTTCTATGAAAAAAAAGCAATCGTTTCACACTTTAATCAACTATTTACTGAGAGCTTAATTCTGCCCTAATTTGGACTAATGATTTTCTGTATGTGCATGTCCAGTGGGAAAGAGCTCCTGTCTTCAACCTACCTCCCCTTTGACTAGATCCTTGTGCCGCTGGCAGTACACTTTCTTGTCATCCAGGAACACACAGTTCTTTGCCCGAGCACACATGAAATGGTAATTGCTTTGACAAGATGTAAGACAGCAACCGACAGTAGCTCCAGACTTCTGGCAACACTCACAACGCTAATAAACAGAATAAATAATCATTACCTATAGAGTGTTGAATAGAGTGTTGAACACAGATTGCATTATTTGCTTTTCTTTTTGAAACAACCATACCACAAGGTGAATAAGTTAAGCTTGCCTTTACAGTAAAGGTTAATTCAAATCCCATCCGTACAACAATGCTCTTGTTTTATAACTTCTTGCCTCGCTTGACAAAGGGTTAAAGGCAGCCTACTATGTTCGACAAACAATATCAGAGATCTATAATCATCAGGATAAACTGTATCAACGATAATTAACATCCAAGAGTGAGTTACTTTATGGAATCCAAACACAGAATCTGGATGATCTGAATATAACTTATTAGATAAACAATGTTGTCATTATCATTATTAGCGGTAGAATCCAAAATTCATTAGAAAACTGTACTTATTGGCTAGAATTGAATCTAAGCAAGGAATAAGGATGAGTTCCAGGCTAGAATCTGCTGTTCTAATCTGATAAGACTGAAGGTTTCACTTAATTCAGCAATTATATTAAATACATGTTGTTACTGATATTTCAGTGATAATCCTAGATCTATTTCATCTTGCTATTGATCTACTGAACTAATCTTTCACTACTTACTCTTTTGTATTTTTGAACACCACAATTAGATTCCCCTTAACCACTTGCATTCCAGTAAAAAAAGCAACGTTTAACTAAACTATAATTGCCGGTCTTGCATTTCAGAAATATTCGATGGATCCTTTCTTTATGACTAATATCTTATCCTCAGTTGTGGTTAATCAATTTAGAAATCTAAAAGTAGGTCACCTTTTAAAAGGATAAATCTGGAACTACACTGACAGTGTTTTAAAATTGTGTTTCCATCTTAAAACATCCATGTAAGTGCGCCACTAGTTTTCCTTTATATACTTTGGATACATATTTTCCATTGTTCCTTTATCTAGAAACGTACTAATTCTTTCAGGTCTCTGCATTCTTGTCCATCTGCCCATTCTGATTATTTGTCCACATACTTCTATGGTTTTACTTATAACTTGAAATGTCCAACCCCCCAATTTGGTACCAATAGTAGACTTATGTATCCATTCCTGTGTACTGACATTCACAGCATTTAATAGAAAACTCTCATCATGCCAATCCAAAGCATCTATTTCATCCATCGTTTGTTTACTGCTCTCTGGACATGAATCCAACAATGCAGCTGTATTGTTTCTGATATTTCCATATCCCCAATACTTTTTTTTAAAAATAAGCAGCACATAACAGATTACTTTTAAAATACGTTACATACAATACCCAATTCATTCCCAGCAGATATCTATATTTGTATTGTACAAGCTATAGTACACAGCCTTCTTTTGCTTTTATTGTTTCCTTTCATATTTTCCATAATAGAGATCAGTATATCACAGTGATATCAACGTTGGAGTACACAGATGATACATATGGAAAACCAATGAAAAAATAATGATCATTTTTAAAACTTAATGTAAGATATTATAAGGGTTGAGAACATAGAAAATATTCTCACCAATGGAATAAGTTCCATTCTCAGATCACTGCCACTTACGCATCACATCAGATGTAGGGACTTTTAAAATATTCTTTGTATTTCAGTCCAGGATCACAGCTCCGAACCCCAGAACTGAAGAAACATAAAAGCCTCTATTGCTTATTTTAGGACATTCTTTGGGAACTCCACTAAAACTCACCAGTTGCTTGCCTCTAATTACAGCCATGTGCACGTTCTTCAAAGAGCCATCATCATCTTCAAAGACCTCCGCTGACCATAAGGCACAGTTTATGTGCGTCCACTCATTCTGACCAATGTACAGAAGACGACCAGCATCCTAAAAGAGCGAATTATTCTATGAATACCTGGGTTTGAAGACAGATTCTTTGACACTATTATGAAGTCTATGCTAAATGGTCTATGGTTAACAGCTACAGGGTTCACTGAAGATTTCTTGTTTACAGTTAAAATGAAACACACTGCTGTTTACTTCAAACAGCAGAGAGAGTCTGAACATAAACTGTTGAAATTTATTCATAGAATTCTTTAGTCCAGACAATGTGCAGAGTTCAGGAAAGAAATAAAAGGTTTGCAAACATACCCTGCATTTATTGGCTTAACTACATTAGAAATGGAAACTGAATATCTTCTATTTTACTGTTCTTTTTGCTACCTCTCAAGATGTGTAACTTTGGCAAGATCACCTTTATTAGTCATCCCTTGCTAGCTCAAGATGGTGGTAACAGGCCATTGCTCTGCAACACCATGATCCTAGTGGGACGTTAAGTAAGATATCAATCAATGGCAGTGTGGGTACAGAAAGCAATGTCCAACTCAAGGTTGAAGACAACCTTGAGGTGTTACTCGTAGTGGAAATCAAAGGCGAGAAGCATTATGAAAGTGAGTTGCTACGGTACAGCTTTTATTTCACATAAAACTACTGATTTTTTTTACCAATATCAGAAATCATAAACAGCCTGTCTCTGTGATGTGCCTGGGAAAACAATGAATCTGAGTTTGTTTGTGCATTCATCAATTCATGTGAGCATCATATACTCTATCACATTCCCTGACCTAAGCCCTGTAGATGATGGAGGGGTTCTAATGGTTCAGGCTGTGAGTCATATGCTCCAAAGTACTCAGTCTCCACCCTTGCTGCCAACTAGCTTCAGTTGAATGCAAGCCCCAAGATGTTAATGGTAGGTACTTGATTGTGTTGGTCATTACCTGGTCCTTACGTGGCACAAAAAGGGTTGGAAGATTTCTGGGTTCAATTATAAGGTGCAACAATTGAATCAACCACTTTAAAACTGTACAATGCTACAATTATAGCCAATTTTAAATCACAACTTCAACTAAACAACATTTTGAATGAAGAATTTATATGAATGATTCTTGGTTTTGAATTGAATAATTGTTGAAAGAATTTACAGACTATCCCAGTAAGATCTACAAATAATAGGACCTGACTTTTAAAATGTTTCATTTGAGCTAACTTCCCAAAACAAAGGCAGGCAAACCAAAATCATTTAAGTCAATCAAGTAACAAGCTTTCCAGCCTTGTTTCAAAGAATACTGCTGCTTTTCATTACATATACAAAAATAAACAGCAAAACATTTGAGATTTGCAACCAGTATGCTTTGATTATCGGCTTGGAGATAAATGACAAACAGATACTCACGTTCCTGTTGTCATCTCCATATTTCAGGCAAAGCACACACTGCCTGTTGTCTTCCACATCAGGAGGGGGGTCCAGTTCAGGACTATCCTCTCGGCTTCTGTCAGAGCCTACAAAGAAGACAAATTGACGTTATACTATTATTTACATTAACACTTCTGCTAAAGAGTAATAATTACTGTTCCTGACTAATAGTCCTGAGTTTTGCATGTGGTACTGAACAGTCCTAATTGAAGAGAACAAAATATTGAAGTTTTCTGACAGCAATTAGTGAGAAATTAATTTGCAAAAGGACAGGTAGAAAGGAAATGGTGGTGGGATAATTTTGTCAGTACAGGATGGAAGAAGTATGATTGCAAGAAATAATCTTTGAACAGAAGATACAGGATATATATACCATGGAGATCAAAAAAAACAATGAGGGGAAGATGACACAAGTGGTAATAGTCTATAGACCCCTAATATTAGCAATGTGGTAGGAGAGGGAAATTAATTAAGAAATATTAAGGACTGTAAAAAGGCAGTACATTTAAGATGGATGACTGCAATCTTCATGCCAAACGGGGAAGACAAATTGTCAGAGGTAGCCACGAAGAAGAAATCAAAGTGTGCTGTCTAGTCTGTCTCCTAGAACAATATCTTGTTACTCAACCAGGGGTCAGGCTACTGTAGAGATGGTAGTGAGGCAAGTTAAACAAACGATCATAAAGTAAATGATCCTCTAGGAAATAGCGACCATAACATGGTAGGATTTAGTATTCAGTTTGTGTATGAGAAATCAGAGTCAGAAATAATCATGCTAAACTTAATAGTAATACTTAATTTCAGAGGTATAAGAGTGGACTTGGCTGAAGTGGGCTCAGAAAGGAGTTTACAGCAAAGGCAACTGAGGTACAATGGGTAACATTGAAGAAAGTATTTCATAATTCACAACAAAGACATATTCAAATGAGAAAGGATGATTCTGGAAAGGGGATAAGCTAAGCATATTTAGCCAGGAAGTTAAGGATTATATCAAATCAAAGGCAAAACAAACAATACAGCAAAGATTAATGGTAAACTGTAGGACTGGGAAAGTTTTTAAAAAAACAAAATAACAATAAAGAGGTAGAAAATAAACTTCATGAGTAGACTTCAAGTAATATCAAACAAGAAAAAGAATTTCTTTAAATAAATTGAAAGGAAGAGAAAAGCCAAAGTGAACGCAGGCCCCTTAGAGAATGAGGCTGAGGATATAATAATGGGGAACCAAGCCAATGGTAGAGCAGTTGGATAAATACTTTGTCTCAGTCTTCACAGTAGAAAATACAAATAGCATTCTACAAAAAACAAAGCAAACAAAAGGTAAAATAGGGACAGGAAATAAATACAATAGCTATTGGGAGAGAAAATGTATTAGGGATCCAACAGGACTAAAAGCTGACATGTCTTCTGGGCCTGATAGGATACACCTTCAGATATTAAGGAAAGTAGCTACAGAGATAGCAGATGCACTAATAGAAATCTGCAAGAATCCTTAGACTCTGTAAAAGTTATGGAGGACTGGAAAACTGCCAATGTAACACCCTTATTCAAAAAGGAAAGGAGGTAATAAACAGGTGACTCACTATTGGCCAGTTTCCTTCACATCTGTTATTGAGAAAAATGTTAAGAGTCTCTTTTAAAGAATGTGAGCAAAGCATTTCGACGTGCAGGGTCATCACAGCTTCTGAAGGGGAAAACATGCCTGACAAATTGACTAGAACATTTTGAAGTGGGAACAAACATGATAGATGAAGGGGAATCAGTAGATGCTATATAATTGTATTTCCAGAATGTGTTTGATAAAGAACCACACAGGCATTTACTTAAAAAGATAAGTGCCTATAGGGTGTAGGTTTGCTCGCTGAGCTGTAGGTTTGATTTCCAGACATTTCATTACCTGGCTAGGTAACATCATCAGTGGCGACCTCCAAGTGAAGCGAAGCTGTTGTCTCCTGCTTTCTATTTATATCTTTCTCCTGGATGGAGTTCCTGGGGTTTGTGGTGATGTCATTGCCTGTTCGTTTTCTGAGGGGTTGATAGATGGCATCTATGTGCTTGTTTATGGCGTTGTGGTTGAAGTGCCACGCCTCTAGGAATTCTCTGGCATGTCTTTATCCACTCTCAAACAAAAACTAACAAACTTAAAAGACCCAGTACAACCCATGGACAAAACCAACATTATCCATAAAATTCCATGCAAGGACTGCCACAAACACTACATAGGACAAACAGGAAGAAAGTTAGCCACCAGGATACATGAACAACAGCTAGCTGCAAAAAGACAAGACCCCCTCTCCCTCATAGCCCTACACACAGATGAAAAAAAAAACCCGCCATTTCGACTGGGACAACACATCTATCCTGGGACAGGCTAAGCAAAGACATGCCAGAGAATTCCTAGAGGCCTGGCACTTCAACCACAATGCCATAAACAAACACATAGATCTAGATGCCATCTATCAATCCCTCAGAAAACGAACAGGAAATGACATCACCACAAACCCCAGGAACCCCATCCAGGACAAACATATAAATAGAAAGCAGGAGACAACAGCTTCGCTTCACTTGGAGGTCACCACTGATGATGTTACCTAGCCAGGTAATGAAATGTCTGGATATCAAACCTACAGCTTAGCGAGCAAAACTACACCCTAAACCTCAACCTGAGCTACAAACCTTCATAAACCTTGTGATAAGTGCCTATGCTGTTGGAGAAAGTATATCTGCATGGATACATCAGCTAACTCATTGAAGCAGAGCATTGGAGGAAGTGGGGCAAACTCAGGATGGCACACTGTAAATGGTGCAGTGCCAAAGAGATCAGCACTGGGCCACAACTATATACAATAGATCTTAACGGCTTAGATGAGACAAATGAATGTACTATTGCCAAGTCTGTGAATGACAAAAACAGGCAGAAAGGCAAATGATGCAGAGGGATACAAACAGGTTGAGCGAGTGAGTAAAAACTTAGCAAATGTAATGTGGAAAAATGTGAGGTCATGAACCTTGGCAAGAACAATAGAGAAGCCTAATATTATTTAAATGGATCAAGACAGCAGAAAGCTAGCATACATATTCAGCATGTAATAGGGAAAGCAAATGGACTGTTGGTTTTCATTTCAAAGGAAATGGGGCACAAATGTAAAGAAGTTCTGCTAAAACTATATAAGGCATTAGTTAGATTACACCTAGAATACTGTAAATGTTTTGCCCACCTTAACTAAGAAAATTGAAGACAATCCAGAGAAGGTTCACTACGTTTATCACGGGTATGAAGAAATTTTCTTACAAGGAGAGATTGAGTAGGTTTGGTCTACATCCAAAGGAACTTATAAGAATGAAACATAAAAGATTCTTGGGGATTTGACAGGAGAGATGTGGAGTGGTTGTTTCTCTTGAGGAAAAGTCCAGGAACGAAGGGCATATTTTATAGTAAAGACCCAGAGATGAAGAGGAGTTTCTTCTCTTAGCCAGTAGTGAATCTGTGGAATTCTTTACCCAAAGCTGTGTGATAATATGTTCAAGGCTGAGACAAACATATTTTTAATCAGTAAGAGAATCAAGGGATATGAGGGAAAGGCAGGAAAGTGTAATTGGGGATTGTTAACATCAGCCATGACCTCATCAAAGGCCACAGCAGATTTGATGGACTGAATGACCAGGTCACCTTCCACTTCTTATGGAGTTCTGTAGCATATTACTAAAAACATGTTACTGAGATAACAGGCAGTCAATGTGTTTGCACAGATCCTCCTGGGATCAGAAATTGAATCCAGTTCAGTGTGGGGCCACAAAACATACACTGGTCAAAAAGGTTCAGTCATCCTAGACAAGTATGGGTTCAGTTCAGTTTCTATTTGTGTGGGCTCAAGGAACAAACAACATGGACGGTTAGTTTGGAAAATGATAAAATACTAGCTCAGTACCAGCTGAAGAATTGCATTCAACGCTATGACAATATACTTTAAGAAGGATACTAAGGTCAGTTCAGAGACGATTTACTTGAATGAGAAAAGGACAAGCAAATTTCCTAAAAAATGGGAGATGAGAATATGCATATCTGAGCTGAAAACAGTTTCATAATAATAACTTTCAAACTAGAAGTAAAGGTGCCTTCAGAGCACAATGACAGACTCATTATATAGGTTTCACATACAGCATGATGAACAAGGTGTTTTGTAAAGATTCTATGTCATGCTGCCATTTAGTTTGTTTGGAACAATTGGGTAACACCTGAAACATTGACTTCTCCACCTCCCTGATGATGCCTCTGGCTTGCTGTGTTCTCCCAGCCTCTTGCTTATCTACCTTGGATTCCAGCATCTGCAGTCTTTTTGTCTCAGAACAACCTTCACAGCAACCGCGTACAATTCTACGCTAATAACCACAAAGCCATGTACAAAAATGGAAAATTCGGTGCTCGTGGGGAAAAGGGAAAGAGAATCCTATTACTTTTCTATTGCTTACATATCAAGCAATGCAACTTTGTACATTTCTATTGGGAATGGAGGGAGAAGAAAAATTTGACTGGAAGATATTTTGGAATTTTATTTGGAATAAATTTTAATGTTTCACTATGATGTGATTGAGATCTAAAGCTGCGAGATCCAAAATTGAAATGTTATTCCCTGGCCCAGATGTTTAGAAGATTTACAATTTCAATCAAATTTCACACATTATTCATAAACATTAACTAGCAACAACAAATGTCTGTGTTCCAGATCCACAAACACTGTCCAAATCAACTGTGGATACAAACATCAATGAAAGTTCTTTCCAGCCTCGTAACGATATGTGGCAGGTATATGTCTGCCTATACCTGAGGCTTTGGCTGTTGTAGAATACTTTCCTTTGGTGATAAATAGAATAACTTTGTTTCTAAGATTATGCTGTAATATGCAATCAGCAGGTAACAGGGAAAGCAAAGCAACGTTGGCCTTTATTCCAGAGGAAATGGAGTACAAAAATAAAGAAGCCTTGCTAAAACTACAAAAAGCATGAGTTAGACAACACCTAGAATACTGTAAATGCTCTCCCCCCCACCCCCCCCGCCCGCCAATCTAAGAGCAGCACGGTGGCTCAGTGGTTAGCACTGCTGCTTCACATCACCAGGGACACAGGTCCACTTCCCATCTCAGGTGACTGTGTGTGGAGTTTGCACATTCTCCCCATGTCTGCGTGGGTTTCCTCCAAGTGCTCCAGTTTCCTCCCACAATCCAAAGATGTGCAGGTTAGGTGAATTGACCATGCTAAATTGCCCATAGTGTTAGGTACATTAGGTAGGGGTAAATGTAGGGGAATGGGTCTGGGTGGGTTGCTATTCAAGTGTCGGCGTGGACTTGTTGGGCCGAATGGCCTGTTTCCATATTGTAGGAAATCTAATGTACTGGAAGTGTGTGAGAGGTAATGACAGAGGTAGTTCCCACAAACTAATGCCCATTTAAATAAATGAACAGCAAGGTTTGAGATTATTATTTTTCATTAATGCTTAGAAGTGAGACTTCACTCAGGATCAGATAGTTGAAAAATTAGTTCTCTTGTCAAATCTAAAAATCTCCACACACAATTTTGACAAAAGTTTATCAGACTGAAATTTTAACTCATTTCTCTCTCCGCAGATGCTGTCAGTCCTTATTAGTATATCCAGCTATTTCTGCTTTTATCTCCATTTGCAGTTTCAACTAAAAAAAACAGTACCATATCATGCCACTGGATGAGTAGCATGTAGTGCAAATAGTCCAACACATTAGTCATACAGCCAGATCTTGCACCACTGAAGGAGGCAAGGTAGGAGGAGGAAGGGCACTTAAATAAGCAGAATGACTTTGTTCCTGCTCCATCCTCTTCCACCTCTCTGCCATCATTAGAATTAAATTTTGGGCAGAAAAGTCTATGGCCAACCTTTCTACTCTACTGCCATTTAAAATGCATACGTTGCCAATGAATGGAAGGTTTCCATCAAAGGCACAGTGCCTTTGATTGAATAGATGGACATGCAGGTGATGGTTACTGAAAGCCAGGCCCCTGCCCTTCATTTCTGCCTTTCCTGCAAATCATTTAACTTGCTCCTGGATTCCAGGACTCTGGGAAACAATACATTGACATCATGCTCACAAGAGGGAAATGCACAAGATAGTTGCTCATACCCCCAAATCACTGGCATGTTATCCACTATTTTGGGATTTGCAGTAGCAGCATACATTTGAATTATGACCCTTCAAATCAAAGCTATGCCTGTGAAATGAGGGGTGAAGGCGGGAGAGGGAGAGAAAAGGAAGAATGTCACTTAGCCAGCCACATTTGTACTTTCCTGGACTTTAAGCAGCTGATCTAAATAGGCATTAAGTACTGGGAAGTTCACTACTCATTACCAAGATAGGTAAGTCTATTTCGCATCTGTTGCACATTAAAACTTTGCCTGATCACTGCAGCCTGAATCAGTCCTGCACTTATCTAACTTTCACCTTAAAAACCAACAGTTGCAGGAAATCTTGAGAAACAGGAATTCTACAATAGAAAATATTTTACTTTGTTTTAAAGAAGAAATTATAACCAGCAATAAATTAACATTCAACCTTCTACTGTGAAAATATTTTCCAAAAATTTGCTTGGTTGAAACAAAATTGGGAAGGGATCCTGAATTTTCAGGACAGATCGTGGCAGCTGGTGGGCCTCACTCATTTTAATGTTCAAATAACCCGTGTCTTCATCATCCCTACATCCAAATCCCAACAGATACACTCAGTAAGGGTTCATTTGTGGAATATCACCTAACTTCTCTTCATAAAATTTGTAAATGTACTGCTGGAATTGAATTCTGCTGAGAATTATTTATAGGGACCAACTTGAAGATAATGTTTGCAAATTTAAATCCTCAAATCATATTTTATATCCAGGTGTTTAAAACTAACTCTATTTAATTTGACAATAATATATCAGCCTAATGACAATGGTATGAAATGTTTCATATGCACATGAAGTTTATCATCTTCCATATCAGAGCAAGAAAATTTCCTCAGCTAAGGATCCCATTTCATTATGGTTGATAGGCTTCTCAGGACTAATCCAGTGCCCTCATTTGCCACCCTTTCTCTACGAATTCCAAAAGGGTTGCCCTTGTCCTCGCCTTTCACTCAACTAATCTCAACAGAGTTGGAATATAAAAGCAGCGATGTGCTTCTGAAAATTTATAAAGCTCTAGTTAGGCCTCACTTAGACTACTGTGTCCAATTTTGGGCCCCACACCTCAGAAGGGACATATTGGCGCTGGAGCGTGTCCAGCGGAGATTCACATGGATGATCCCTGGAATGGTAGGCTTAACATACAATGATGGCTGAGGATCCTGGGATTGTATTCATTAGAGTTTAGAAGGTTGAGAGGAGATCAAATAGAAACTTACAAGATAATGCATGGCTTAGAAAGGGTTGTTACTGGGAAATTGTTTCCGTTAGGCAGGGAGACAAATACCCGTGGGCACAGCCTTAGAATTAGAGAGGGTAAATTTAGAATGGAAATGAGGAGACATTTCTTCAGCCAGAGAGTGGTGGGCCTTGGAATTCATTGCTGGGATGTTAAATGTCTTCAAGACATTTCTCGCAAGGAATTAAGGGATACGGGCCGAGTGCGGCTAAGTGGAGTTGAAATGCCCATCAGCCATGATTGAATGGCAGAGTGGACTCAATGGGCTGAATGGCCTTACTTCCACTACTATGTCTTATAGTCTTAATCACATTCGATCTATCAGCTGATGCCACCCACTCTCAGCATTGCAGAAAATAAAACTTCTTCCATGATTGCTCCTTCAGCCCTATGTGCTCCAAGATATCTGCACTCTTAAAATTCAAGACACTTGTGCATCCCTAATTTTCATCACTCCATCATTGTTTCTTCAGCTTGCCAAGCTCTACGAATTCCCTCTCTAAAACCTCTCACCTCTCCTCCTCCAGAACTACCTCTCTGGCAAAATATTCAGTCACCTGACTAAATATCTCATGTGACTGTCTAATTTTGTTTCATAATACTCCTGTGAAGCACCTTGAATATTTCATTACTTTCATGATGCAATTTGAATTCAAGCTGTCACATTATGATGTTGGTTTATGTTTCCTGTTACCCCTGCAAACCGACCTCCTCCCCTTGGACTTTCCCAAGCAAACAGCAGACGTTGTAAATGTTATATCTACCCCTGTCGATACTGAAGTCTGGGGCTTCTGAGTGAGATAGCCATGTACTTTCTCCAATCTGGTACAATATGATTATAACACTACCATGCTCAGGGGGTTAAACATAGAGAGCTTTGTCGAGTTTCTCCCTTCTTCTTGAAAGTGAGATCCAAGTTGTCACTTGCCAGTTTAATTTTCCCCCTGTAGTATCACTTCAATTTCTCTCTTTGTTCTAACTATTTCAATGAAACGTCTGAGGAACAGTACTTCATCTTTTCACTGAGCATGTGGGAGTCCTTTTTTTATATAAACTTTAGCAACAATTATGCTACTTTCTATCTTGTGTCTATCAACAAATGATGGAAATCTAAAACCAAGTGTTTTGGTCTAGAGATGATGGGAGGGAAGGGACGAGGAGCAGGTTGCTGCTTGGTATGAGGAACCTCTACCAAAAATGTGGTTTGCTTTATTCTTCCACTTTTTATTTCAATAGGCTACTTTGCTCCATTTTACTTGTATTTCACAATTCTCATTCTACTTGCTTAACCCTCATTGTTATCTCCCTTTAGCTACTCACACACACCTTATTTGCCTTTTATTTATTTCATTTGTTACACCTTTCTCTTCTGTAATTATTTCTCTTGCTGTTTACTAGCCCTTATTCTCCACTTTGCAGATCAATTCCTTTGCCTGCATGTAAGACTCGTGGTCCATTTCAAAATAGTACCTTTCAGCTTTGAAGTGAGGTTTGCAAAAGGATCCTCACTTTTCCTCTCTCCAAAAATACTGATGCATTGAATTTATTCAGAATTTTCTTTATTCGTTTCAGATTTCCAGCATCTGTTGTATTTGGCATTCTGACCAGGAAATGTCTGATGCTGATACAAAATGTCTGAGGTGGTAACTATGCCCAGAACTAAGGTTTCCCAAACAACAAACTCCAACTGCAATCACCACCACCACCAGAGTACTAAAGCACCATCCCCACATCTCTTCCGCAGTACACAGGTCTTGGAATAGACCTTTCAGCCTCTTGAACCTGTTTAGTAAGACAGCGGGGGATCTGTGCTTCTGAAAACATTTATCCATCCTTATTCCATTTTTCTTGATTCCCTTTTCACACAAAGACACAAAAATAAAACAGTGCAGTTGTAATGTTTAATATTTTCATCATACCTGCTGTAATTGCAAGGGGCGGTGGAGGCAGAGGCACTGGTGAATCAGGATCTCCAGGTCCTTTTGGTTGTGGTGCAGGTATGATCTTCTTGGTGAGTGCAGGCTGTTCAGTGCGAGTGCTCTCCTCCCGTTCTTGCCACTGAGCATAGTTGTGATCTGATGATGGTGGCAACACAGCATTGGGTAGCATTCCACTACTGAAATAGCAAGATACTGAGAATAAGCATTTTAAGCGAATATGCTTCACTGAACTCTAATCATTCAAAGCAAATTCTTCAGTCTGTGAAGTTGGATCAGTGTACTTATCTGTGAAATTAGGGAAGCCAGCCACAAGCCAGTGCAAATGGCAGCTAATCATCTTCAGGCTGGAGGACAACATAAAGTCTCAGGGTAGATAACTTAAGATGGGTAGAAACCAAGATAATAGACAATAGATGCAGGAGTAGGCCATTCTGCCCTTCGAGCCTGCACCACCATTCATTATGATCATGGCCGATCATCCTTAATCAGTATCCTGTTCCTGCCTTATCTCCATAACCCTTGATTCCACTATCTTTGAGAGCTCTGTCCAACTCTTTCTTAAACGAATCCAGAGACTGGACCTCCACTGTCCTCTGGGGCAGAGTATTCCACACACCCACCACTCTCTGGGTGAAGATGTTTCTCCTCATCTCTGTCCTAAATGGCCTACCCCGTTTTTTTAAACTGTGTCCTCTGGTTCGGGACTCACCCATCAGCGGAAACATGTTTCCTGCCTCCAGAGTTGCCAATCCTTTAATAATCTTATACGTCTCAATCAGATCCCCTCTCAGTCTTCTAAACTCAAGTGTATACAAGCCCAGTCGCTCCAAACATAAGATAGTCCTGCCATTCCAGGAATTGACCTCGTGAACCTACGCTGCACTTCCTCAATAGCCAGAATGTCTTTCCTCAAATTTGAAGACCAGAACTGCACACAATATTCCAGGTGCGGTCTCACCAAGGCCTTGTACAGCTGCAGAAGAACCTCTTTGCTTCTATACTCAATCCCTCTTCTTATGAAGGCCAGCATGCTATTAGCTTTCTTCACTACCTGCTGTACCTGCATCTTGCCTTCATTGACTGGTGTACAAGAACATCCAGACCTCTTTGTACTGCCTCTTTACCTAACTTGACTCCATTTGTACAACAATTGCCACAATTTGTACAATGATTATTCCATTTTCTCATTTTTCTCTCACTTCAATGCACCCAAAATGTAGACTTGCTTTGTGGTAAAGTTCCACTAACACCAACAACCCTCCAGCACATCACATCAATGACCAATACTTATGCACAAATCTAAAGTCAGTCTTAACAGTTTGTTCAGGGATAACAACCAAGCCCTGTACTATTCTTTCCAGATGATTGCACACAATCACTTCAAGCAGGAACAGGAAGTTAAGGTAAATACACATTCTCTGACACAGTAGACCAGAGACCCTAACCCTAACCCCATCCCACTTTTGAGATTAGCTAACTCAGCAGAGACCATGACTCAAGATCATCATGGTATGTATAACTCAACTTTCGTCTGTAAAATCAGTGTAGTATTTCTCATGTTTACACAAATGTCAGCTGAGGGGTCATTCAGTTAGGAAGTAATTAAATTAGATTTGGGACAGAACATGACCAGAGACAGAGATATGGAATTGAAAGAAGATGCTGTGGCAAATGTTATGAAAATAATACAATATTGATTTCTTTTTGTTCAACTTCACAGAATTGAAAGCGAGGTTCCCTCGCGCAAAGGTCCAGTCCATGCTCATACTATCCGATTCATGCATCTAAGTTAGAGGGCAACTAACTCAAAAGCATTTTATGAATTTTGTTTACATAATATAAGTTGATTCACAAAGTGCTTCACGGTTTCTCTTGCAAAGTGTAAACATTCAATGCTTTCAGGGAGATAATGGAGAAGGTAAACTGAAAATTCTGTGGACAGTTGAAAGAACCATAATTTAAGGTTAGTAACATAGAACAAAGTTTTATCCATGCAACTGAAGTGGATTGTGCATTATTTAAAGCTACCTTAAGGGAAGGGGGTTAGCTTCTTGTAACTGTGAAATCTAGTGTGAGTAATTGCTAGTGATCACCTATCTAATTCTGGATAAATCAATCTGTGGAGCAATTAAGGCTTAAGCTACAGTTAAGTACCTACTTCAATGTCTTACAAAGTCCAGGAAGAATACAGGGTACATGATTCAAATGGTAAACTAAAGAACAGGATTTTCAGTTTTGCCACTAGACTTTGTGAATTTCATTGGTAGTAGACAGGTGATGGCCATAAGGTGAAAGAAAACAACAAAATAACATTGGAGATAATGAAAGGAGACCCTTGCCTGAGAATATTAATGAAAGGAGACCCTTGCCTGAGAATATTAATCGTTGAAACACAAAAAAAAGCTCAGAAATTAATCTTAACATGCAATGTGTTTTTCTAGTTACTATTCATGACTAACACTCAGAGGTTTGACATAAAGTAACGATTCAATAATCCAAACCTTCCAAGTCGGAGAAATTCAAAGATATGACATATGACCAAAGAACAGTGCTGGAAGCCCCAAAAAGTCCCAATTGGCTGGGTTGGATTGTCCTGCTTTTTATGTACAGAACCTACCATTGCCAAGTAGATGCCAGTGTTTTAACTGTACTGGAAAAGCTTGGCTTGGGGAGCAATCAGTTCTGGAACACACTGATGTGTTGGGCTCTTCCATCACTGAGGGTGGGGATATTTGTGGACCCTCCTCTTCCAGTAAAGTTGATTAATTGTCCACCACAATTCACGACTGGATGCAGCAGGACCATTGAACTTAGATCTGGTCCATTGCTGTGGGATCGCTTAACTCTGTTTATCGCTTCCTGCTTATGTTGTTTGGCATGCAAGTCCTGTATGGTAGATTCATCAGGTTGACACCTTATTTTCAGGTATGCCTAGTGCTGCTCCTCACATGCCCTCCTGCACCCTCCATTGAACCAGGGTTGATCCTCTGATGGTAATGGTTGAGTGGGGGATATACCAGGCAATGAAATTACAAATTGTGCTGGAGTACAAATCTGCTGCTGTTGATAGCCCACAGAGCCTCCTGGATTCTCAGTCTGCTAGCTCTGTTTGAATTCTGTCCTGTTTAGCATGGTACTGCACAACACAATGGAGATCATTCTTAATGTGAAGGTGAGACTTTGTCTTCATAAGGACTGTGCGGTGGTCACTCTTAGCAATACAGTCATAAACAGATGCATCTGCAGCTGACAGATTAGTAATGATGAGGTAGAGTACATTTTTACCTCTTGGTGGTTCCCTCATCACTTGCTGCAGACCCAGTCTAGCAGCTATAATCTTTTAGGACCCGACCAGCTCATCAGTAATACTGCGACCAAGACACTCTTGGTGATGGACATTGAAATCCCTCACCCAAAATATATATTGTGCCCTTATCATCCTCAGTGCTTCTGATTATATCAGGCTGTTGCTTGACTAATCTGGAAGACAGCTTTCCCAATTTTGGCACTAGCCCCCCAGAGGAGGCTGGTAAGGAAGGCATGGTCGACAAGGCTATTTCTCCCGCTGTCTTTTCTGGTGGCTAGGTCGATGCCAGGTGATCCCTCCAGTTTCATTTCTTAAAGCCTTTGTAACGATTGGAACAACTGAATGGCCTGCTAGGCCATTTCATACAGCAATTGAGAGTCAACCACATTTCTGTGTGTCTGGAGTTACATGTAGGCCAGACCAAGTGAGGATGGCAGGTTTCCTTCCCAAAGGACATTAGTGAACCAGATGGATTTTTCTGACAATTGACAAAGGTCATCAGTAGATCCTTAATTTCAGATTTTTAAAAAATTGAATTCAAATACCACCTTACCCAACCTGCCCACTCTCCCATGACCTCCGACACCCTTCCCACTTCCCTGTTCCCTCTTTCACCCTGCCCACTTCTACTACCCCAATCACTAACATAACAAGAGCTGTTTAAATGTTCCAAAGCTTTTCAGCGTGCTAGTGAATGAGTACTTAACACAACACAGCATGTAATATCATAAAGTGATGATATAACCCCATTTCCTGCCATCCCCTGACAATCCAGTACTATGGAGGATCCCAATTTCAGGTGTACTCCACATTTCTGAAGCAACTGGGATCAGAGGACGCAGCCAGAAATAGGGAACTCAGTCAGGGCAGAAATATGTAAGAGTGAAGCAACAATCTGATAGCGACTGTCACATTCAAAAAAATTGAGCCAGATTGTGAAAATGTAGGGATAACCAAAGGCAAACGATATATTACTATTATGTACTTAAAAAAAATTAGGTTTTTGAAAAATATATTTTCAAACACTAAACAGGGAATGAAGAAAATCTAACAAATTCAACATTCAGAGAAACAGCAGAAAAGATTACTCCCCTAAAACTGTGCAAAGGTAAATAATAACAACTTTCAATACAATAGTGAGATTATTTAAAGTTTTATTGCAATTTTAAATCTCACCAATGTTTGAATTAGACTCAAATCAACATTCATGACATCAATTCAAATTTAAAACTGCCCACATCCAACTGAGATGCTTATCTCCATTTCTGTACCATAATGGCATTCAGAAATGCATTTGAAAATGTGTTGCTGGTTAAAGCACAGCAGGTTAGGCAGCATCCAAGGAATACGAAATTCAACGTTTCGGGCATAAGCCCTTCATCAGGAATGAAATTCCAAACACTATTTAAGTTCCTGAACCTGATAGAGGATTCAGGTCAGTTCTCAAACCATCCAATTATCATTGCAATTTTCAACTCTGTCCATATTAAGATGCAGGCATGCATTCTTGCCCTAACCACACTTCAATTGCCTTCTAGTCTCCAATCCAACTATATGATTCATATGTATCAGGCTAATATCAGTCTGTAATTTCATGAATTATACAGCACAGAAACAGGCCACTCAATCCAACAGGTGTGTGCTGAATTTTACACAACATATGGGCCTCCTTTCATACTATTGACATTATTTTAGCCTTTCAACACATGGTGCATTTGTTTAGATCCATGATGTTGACCCATGAAGATTCTGTTAAGTTTACATTCCAATGTTTCCAAAGCAGATTTATATACAGAGGAACCTTAATTATCTTACAATCTTACACTCCACAACCACCTGAAGGAGTAGCTCTCTGAAAGCTAAACTTCGATTATCCAAATATTGGATTATCTGGCAAAATCATAATGTTCCGATGCTCGGCTAAACTATGTTATGCAGCATTCTATTATCCAGAATTCGATTTACCGAATACAATGCTCCCCGCCTGTGTCCTTCGGATAATCAAGGTTCCTCAGTATCCACTCTTCTTGAGATCTATATTTTTGCCTTAAGTGAGAATCTAATGTCTTTCAACATTTTCAACTGAGATTCTAAATGCATAGTTCTAACGTTCAGTCTCTAAATACACAGTTAAAATTTCTAAAGCTTTTCCTTCTGAGTTATACTTGTAGTTTCAAACCTCTTTGTAAAACCAATTCAATATTTTTACATTACTCACTTTGGGGTAACCTTGTTGGGCTCCCAGTATTT
This sequence comes from Hemiscyllium ocellatum, assembly GCF_020745735.1. Taxonomy (NCBI): domain Eukaryota; kingdom Metazoa; phylum Chordata; class Chondrichthyes; order Orectolobiformes; family Hemiscylliidae; genus Hemiscyllium; species Hemiscyllium ocellatum. The sequence continues at coordinate 50,862,151 of NC_083429.1, forward strand.
GGATTCCTTCACACGAAACCATGGGAAGAATCGCTCCATTTGCTATAGAAGAAATCAAAGTACTTCAGACAGAAGGTTGTCCAGAAATCAAACAATGGCAAATTGTCAAAACTATGTGAAAATACATTATCCTCCTAACGGTTATTCTATCCTATTTTCCTCCCTCCTACGGACTTGAGACTCAATCATGCCATGCAATCAAATGAAGCATGCACATTTAAGTATGTGGGGTGAATTTTCACTTGTAGAGTTACATTTTACTTCACTCAAAAACTGCATAAATCCATGTAAGATTCTGTAAATTCATTTCTTTAGATTAGAATCAGTCTAAACATTGTGGCACAGACAATATCAGACAGGGGAGCTCACAGGTTCAGTACATTGCCTGGGCTGACAGACACCAATTGTTAAAGTTCACTTGAGAATGTAACTTTTTTTAAAAAAAGTTTTGTGATTTACATATGAAAGAACTGAAACCAAAGTGGTCAAAATAGCCTGCTCCCAGAAACCAAATAAAAACATTAGATCAGAAACAAAACATTTCAAAGCTTAAAAAGAAAATGTTGAAGGACAATTAGATCTAAACAATTTGGAAGAAAAACTGAACTGTTGGAGCCAAGAAAGTTAAGATCAAGATGAATTATCCAACTGCTTAGCAACAGAAAGAATGATTTAGTTGCTGTAATTTGTCTCCGACAGTTGTAACTGATTGCCAAGAATCAGGATTTTCACAGAATACTTGCATCTTACAATTTTAATATGCCAACATTAACCTACTCTTGAGATCAAGACAGGAGATAGTGCAAACTGCAGATAAAGCTTAAAATCACACAACACCACGTTATAGTTCAACACAGGTTTAATTAGAAGCACTAGCTTTCAGAGAGCTCCTCCTTCATCAGGTGGTTGTGGAGTGTAAGATTGTAAGACACAGAATTTATAGCAAAAGATTACAGTGTAATGGAGCTTAAATTATACTTTGAAAAAGACCTGGATTGTTTAAGTCTCTCATCTGTAAGAATGACCACTTTGGTTTCAGTTCTTTCATATGTAAATCACAAAACCTTTTTTTAAAAAAGTTACATTCTCAAGTGAACTTTAACAATTGGTGTCTGTCAGCCCAGGTAATGTACTGAACCTGTGAGCTCCCCTGTCTGATACTGTCTGTGCCACAATGTTTAGACTGATTCTAATCTAAAGAAATGAATTTACAGAATCTTACATGGATTTATGCAGTTTTTGAGTGAAGTAAAATGTAACTCTACAAATAAAAATTCACCCCACATACTTAAATGTGTATGTGTGCATGTGTGCACTCTCTCACCGTCTCATTTGTACAAACAATCCGGGTCTTTTTCAATATATAATTTCAGTTACATCACACTGTAAACATTTGCTATAAATTCTGTGTCTTACAATCTTTCACTCCACAACCACCTGATGAAACAGCAGTGCTCCAAAAGCTATTGCTTCCAATTAAACCTGTTAAACTATAACCTGGTGTTGTGTGATTTTTAAACTTTGTATATTACAGTCCAACACTGGCATCTCCAAATGCAGATAAAACAACTTACTCGTATAAAGAATGCCTTGACCATGCTATTGGCCTTTTTGTTTTCAGGTTGCCCTCCATCGCAATTCATTGCTGTTTGGATGATCTTCACAATGTCATCGCTGAACTCCAGCTGAACACACAACAGTGGATAATCAGCATTTGCCAACAGATAGAATACTTTAGTTACATACAGAGAGGAGAATGACTCCTGTGGTAGGGATTTCACGATGCTGCACTTTCAGGATGCCCAAGTTTTTTTCCTTGTGGGCTACAGGTTAACCAAAACACTTTTCTCACAAATCTATGTGGACTAAATAAAAGGCAACCTTACCACTGAATGATATCTCTCCTGTTCCATCTTCCTCTTTACCCCTTCTAAATCAAGAGGTTGTTCATCTTGTTGGTTTACTTCTATAAGAACTGGAGGATCAGGACCTTCTGGCGAGCTGCGAACTGAGACAGCTTCCTCAGTCTCTGGATCTAAATCAGGTGGCTTGGCTGCCTGGTAAAGAGAAAGGAGGATTCAGCTGCAGCACTTCTCACACCTCCTACTGGTCTCAACTAAATTTACAACCATTTCAAATCTAGCTAATCAATTCAGGTGATATAAGAAGTCATTCACATTAACAAGTGAACCCCTGACCCAAGAAATAAGCTCCAAGTTGTATTTCATACTCCAAATCAAATGCCAGTAAATTCTAACAAAAACAGTTGTGTGGAATTAAATCACAGATCAGTCATAATCTCACTGAATGCAGAGAGAGAAAAAAAATCAAGGAACTACATTATCAATCCTGTTTCAAGTTGTAACTTGGACTTTTGCTCTCTAGTTACTCATTGCAGACAGTACATTTAGCATGCAACTTCTGCAATCTCTACACCATCACAGCCACCAACTCTACCAGTAATATCTGAAACAAATGGATTGGAGTCAAAATAATTTTGCAGACAGAAAGCTAAACATTAAATGGTAACAAGAACAAACCTGGCAATCATGCCTCTCAGGACAGCAAATGACATTGATATTCTGCCAGTGCTCAAAATCCACTGGCATGACAAGTGAATCCACCCAAAAACTCCTAGATTGTCCAGGATAATCTACCCACAGAGGTGACAGGTCAGAGAAATGTTGGCCCATAAACAGAATGGAAGTAAGTAGTGGAACTTACTGAACACTATCAACTGTTAAATTTAAATCTGAGACTGAGATCAGAGATGCAATAAATAGGGCTGTAACTGTCTGGTTAATATATTTCAGCCTTGTGCATATGCAATGGAAATGAATTAGCTGTGACCTACCCAGTTGCAGTAGGTGCCTTGGGAGTGGTCATTTTCACATATAAAAATATGCATCAGTTGCTTTGACAAAACTCACCAACTTTTGTCTGTTCTCTTGTACTAATTAAATATTGTGATGTCTAGGAACCCCTTGTGTGCTGTGCTTTGGGTTTAGATTAGATTCCCTACAGTGTGGAAACAGGCCCTTTGGCCCAACAAGTCCACACCGACCCTCCAAAGAGCAACCCACCCAGACCCATTCCTCTACATTTACCCCTTCAACTAACACTACAGGCAATTTAGCATGACCAATTCACCTGACCTGTACATCTTTAGTATATTGATGGTTATTGAGGATTTGGACGAGTTGATAGAATTCTGCTAATTGCCCACATGCCCTGTATGTCAAAGTTTGTGAGAAGATTTGTAGCTCGGGTGCTCGTTGTTGTGGTTCTGTTCACCGAGCTGGGAATTTGTGTTGCAGACATTTCGTCCCCTGTCTCGGTGACATCCTCAGTGCTTGGGAGCCTCCTGTGAAGCGCTTCTGTGATGTTTCCTCCGGCATTTGTAGTGGTTTGAATCTGCCGCTTCCGGTTGTCAGTTCCAGCTGTCACTGCAGTGTTCGGTATATTAGGTCCAGGTCGATGTGCTTATTGACTGAATCTGTGGATGAGTGCCATGCCTCTAGGAATTCTCTGGCTGTTCTCTGTTTGGCTTGCCCTATAATAGTAGTGTTGTCCCAGTCGAATTCATGTTGCTTGTCATCTGCGTGTGTGGCTACTAAGGATAGCTGGTCATGTCATTTCGTGGCTAGTTGGTGTTCATGGACGCGGATCGTTAGCTGTCTTCCTGTTTGTCCTATGTAGTGTTTTGTGCAGTCCTTGCATGGGATTTTGTACACTACATTGGTGGCACAACACGACTGGAACAACACTACTATTACAGGACAAGCCAAACAGAGAACAGCCAGGGAATTCCTAGAGGCATGGCACTCATCCACATATTCAATCAATAAGCACATCGACCTGGACCCAATATACCGACCACTGCAACGGACAGCTGGAACTGACAACCGGAAGCGGCAGATACAAATCACTATAAATGCCGGAGGAAAAATCACAGAAGCGCTTCACAGGAGGCTCCCAAGCACTGAGGATGTCACCTAGACAGGGGACAAAACATCTGCAACACAAATTCCCAGCTCGGCGAACAGAACCACAACAGCCCTATATATCAATACAAATACAGGAGATATTGTTGCAACATGATGGCATTATTCATAATTGAGTAAATCAAAATTTTCTGCACAAAAACTTTTGACCCCTAAAAATAATTTTTGACTTCTGTTGTCATTGATACACAAAGCATGATCTCATGAACAGCAATGAGATAAATGACCAGTTAATCAAGAAATGATTACTGGTCAGGACCTCCCACTTAGTCTTAGTCATATATTTCCACTCAAATTTTTACATCAAATTGAACAGGCAGATAAGGCTTCAATTTAACCTTTTGTATAAAACACCATCTCGATCATTCTGTTATTGTGTTTCACAGAGAGAATTTCATGACAAATAAGTTCAACTCTGATGGAAAGTGTGCCTGTCATACTCATTAAAAATTATTTTCAGAGTTTGGAGTTACTTTAATGAAGGTTCTTCCTCCTCCTCCTCCTCACTCTCCAAAACAAAACCAAAGGTCAGTTCAGACAGTCCTTCTGGACCTTACCCAATATGTGCCAGAGCAGGGAAACCCCCTGGAGTATTAATGGAAAATTAGTTATGCTCAAGCAGTTTACAACAGGGGCAGTAAACATTGAAAGTTATTAATTTGTCCTTCTTTCAAGACAATTGAAGATTAATTTTAAGTTTAGAAAGAAACCCAGAGACTGAAACTCTTTAGGGCAGTTCAGAGGAGACATGACTGGGGTACACTCACTCTCAGAGGAAGAAGTCTTGTTTTAAAGCAGTTAAGGAAATGAGTTACCTCAGTAGAAAGGTTTGTGCAATTTCCAAATCAGGGTTGTTTGGTTAAAAATCTGCAAGTTCTTAGAGTTTTGTGCATATTCATGTCAGAAGACACCATTGCTCACTGGACAGAAACAAGTTAAATTTAAAGTTTTGATAAAAGCGGTGTGATTTCTTTAGATGTGAATCACTGTAAAATGGTGTTCGAGTGGGATAACTTTAGTACAAAGTCACAGACAGAAAGAGAGGGCAAGTTTAATCTCTCAAAGGATTGAAAGTCTTTCGCAACTCCTTGCAATGGAGGTAAAGTCCTTGTATATTGAATGTTTATTTTAGATTGTATTGGGGAACAGGCTAAAAATTCATCCTGCTGGTTGTTTTACGATTTTCCCAACTGTAAGTGGATTTGTTCCTTCCTTTTAGTTTTTGTCTTTTGTGTAATGAACTTTGTTGCAAAAGAAACTCTGTAGTCTCATTCAGCAAAAAATAACAATATTAAACAAAATAGAAAAAAAAATGGCAGGTCAGAAATCTGACTTGTCCAGTAATACCATTAGCTGTTTTCATAATGCATTAGCTAAAGGCATTATCAAGCAACATTTGAAAACATTTTTGCATTCACTCTACAACAGCCTAGTTTATTCAATGTTCCACTTGAGCTCAATTATCAAACAGAGTACAAGTTATGTAATACTTAACGGGAGAACTATATGGGCTCAATATAATCAAAAGTAAAGCATTTTGATATATAAGCAAAGGGGATTCTTCACCCACCAAGTATTCTGGAGAATTTAGTCAAGATGGTAAGCAATTCAGCCAAATAAAACCAGTTTTAAAATTACAAATTAATGTCCAACAAATAGGAGCCAATGCATGAAAACTTGCATTCCCAATGTAAAATATGCTCTTCGTAATGCTTTATTGGACAACGTTGATGAAGCAGTTCAGGCTCACCTGCCTGTAGCGTAACAAGTGGCTTGTAGTCCTAGAGTTTAGTAGTGCAGTCAGAACTTGCTTTAAAGAGATTTGCAGTTCCTTTACCAAAGCCAGCCGCCACTCTGCAGGATGCTGCTCTGTACAATTTATACATGTGTATGCCACACTTTCAGGAAGATTTGACAAGATCTCATACATCTCATCTGTAAGAAGATACAAAGACAAAACATAACACAGCTGGATAGCTGATATTTTCTGTGCCTGATGCAACAGCCTCTTCAAACCTTTCAAGGCAATGAACTCAATGCCTCTAAATATTTTAGTGATATACACATGAACGTAGCAGCTGGACAGAACAGATGCAAGTTACTGAAGCAGTTAGACAATGTGACAAAATAGAGCTAATCTCCCTGGTGGCTGAATGGAGCAGAATTGTGGCGGCAGAGTCCTTGAGTATATTTACAGCTGAGACAGATAGATCCTTGATCAGTAGTAAAATAAACCTACACCTTTTCCCCTTTCTTATGGTCTTCTGGGCTAATTGAAATAATAATGCTGTAGAACAAAATGGGACGAATATGATGGGGCATGGGGCACAAACAATGCAAGTTGGATGAACACAGCAACTGCTCAAAACTGGGCAGTAACCTCAATAAATTGGTTCCTCTACACGTAGCAACCAATTTCTGAGGCAATAAACTATGAGCGGTCAACTCAAATGAAATACCTAAATTATTTGAATTTCTCCACTCACAATCAAAGATGAGCGAGCTCATTTGGATAAGCAAGCATGTGCTAGCCTTAAAAATTAATGGCAGAGAGAAAGGTCAAATTGACTAATACGTAGAATCTGCTTGCCCAATCCCAACCCTTCCCAAAAAACAAACTAGTAACATTTATGAAACTGCCCCCTTCTAATTATCATGGTAGCTTCACTTGCTAAACTCGGATTAAAATTTGAAACACAACATTTACTTTATTGAGAGAGAAAACCCATTAAATATTTGCAGAAAAAAATTTATATTGGAACTGGAGGTGGTCCTTCAACTCAGGTCCGGTCCAGCATTCATTAATATCATAGCCAATACGCTCTGAATTTTTATCTGACTGCTTTGGTTCCATAACATTAACTCAACAGAAATAAAGAAGCTGGCCAAAAGAAAGTACAGCATGTTGGACAGAACAAGTTAGACCTAAGAAGTATTTAAAAAGGCAACTATCAATACTCAGGAACAGGTTCATGCAATTACACGCCTTCTGATTTAAAAACAAACTAATTTATTTTGAAAGTGTAATTTTTATAATATATAGCAGCAAGAAACTGTTAGGAAAATTAATGCAAAAATCAAAAAACAAGCAAAAAAACCCAAAACCCTCAGAAGAAGACAGGAGCAGTTTGGGGCACAGATGAGAAGGCAAGTAATATAGCATTTTTTGTTCCTAAGATTGGTTAGTGCTGTAATAAATATAATAGAAATTTCATCAGAAGGGACAGAATTTATAATGTTTGGGGATACAGCTAAACAGGAACTCAAGAAGTTAAATGTTATTTAACAGATTATATGCATTAACAAATTATGCATTTATACTTTAAATAGTTAAAAGGAAAGTCTATGTAAACAAATCCTGAATTCAGTGAAACATACCAGCCAGCCAGACATCACATCCCCTTAATGGCATCATGTGTTTTAAATACAAAACACACCCTGCATTTTAAAATACCTGACAAGCTTTCACACTTTGCATGAACCCATCGATCACATTTGCCACACTGCATCATCTTGCTCTCATAATCATCGTCATCGTAGCACTTGTCACACAGTGGGCAGAAGTTTCCTAAAAATAAACAACAATTTATATCAACACAGCTGGTGTCCTTTCACAGCTTTCCTGATAATCCTCAGCACTGTTGACATAAGTTTTGTATATAATTTCACTCGAATGAACTGGCTCTATACTTCCCGATCTACTTAGCTGCATGCAATATCTTAACAGAGGTTTATCAGCCAAATGATTACAGGATCAGGCCAGGGCCACTGACAGACTTAGGATAAAAATAAGTAAATGTGGATTTTTATGCCAACATGGAAAGGAAGCACAGGACCAAAATCCCTAACGAAGTTCTAAACAATTAAACCAGGACTTGACTTATTTAGTTACCACAAGCATGTGGAACCAAGAATAATGCCACACAGGTTTTCTCTGTGAACAGGTCAGACTTGTGTATTCTACTCTACCCATGTAGATTTTCTTATGTAATGCTTGCGACAATTTACCGCCTGATGAGCTCCAAAGAATAGTGGCATTATAAATAAAGAACAATTTAATCAGGACACAGGAAAATAACACAAAATTATGTAAATTTTAGAAAAGTCAACAAGGGCCTTCTCTAATAACACAAATGGTTTAGGCAGTGACTGGCTGCTTTATGTTACTAATTGAATGATCTCTCAACTCTTAATCTCTACAGTTACCTCAGACTAACAGCCAATCATAGTGGCACCAGAAACTTTCTCAAAACACCTAGCTTTAGTGAAGCCTGTTGTTTGCTATCCATTCCATCCCAATTCTCCTAATCAAAGCAAGGGAAAGTAGGGTCAGACCTACCCATGATTCCTCTGCTATATATTAGCCTGTCGAATCTCACATATGGGCAAGGACAGAAGAATGACCAACACCTTCTAAACTAGACCAGAGAAAGCAATCTACAACTGCAAGGAAGGCAAAAAGGGAAGTTACACACTACAAAAAATATCCCTAGCCCTTCTACTTCCTGTGGAACTCTATTCCAGACTGCATCAGCTGAATATTTTTTCTGGTGGGTAGAAATGCAAATGCTGACATCTGGTCACGTGATGAGACATGCAATTCTGGATAAAATCTGGCATCCAATGGAAAGTCACAAAACCATGAGTTGAAGGAAAACTTCCAATACATGTCCTAATATACCAGTTGCCACTTATAGACATTTATCAACTTAAACTTATTTTAATGAGGTACTTCCTGTCCACCATACTTCTCCTATGACTTTTTCTGTGCGATGCAAAAAATATGTTAAAAACAAAACAGGTAATATACATGATGTTAATTTATTTCTTGTGATCAATTAGATGCAAGTAGTGTTCATTATGTTTTTATAAAGAGAAACAGATTGGAACTGTGGTTTGAGTTTAGGTGGTGCATGTGTGTAATGTATATTTCTGAGAAATAATGTTTCAAGCCTAAAGTTGACTCCCATTGTATCTTTCATAATTGTGACAAAACTTAAGTTTCTGGAATGCAACTTAAAGATTCCCCAACAGTGGAAGACACAAATCTGTCCTGTTCACACAGAAAACCTTAAGTTTTCTCAGGGCAGTGACTTGAAAGAAATTTAGGGATTTACATATTTATCAATCAAAACCTGTGTCACCATTCTAAGTAATTAAAGACTTAACAGCCATCTAACAGGTTTGTCTAATATATCACATCAGTTGTATGACACTTTGATCTTTTACTTATAAATTCTGTGTCCTAGATATCCTGCCCCATTAGCTAACTTACAAAGGAGCAGCTCTCCAAAAGCATGTACTTTCAAATAAAGCTGTTGGACTGTAACCTGGTGTTGTGTGATTTTTAACTTTGTGCACAAAATGTTAGGGTGAAGGTGCAGCAATCCATTAAAAGGAGGAAAATGGAATTTTGGCTCCCACGGCTTGATTGGAGTGGGATGGAACATTAAAGTAGTGAAGTCTTGTTCCAACTGTAAAGGTTGTTGGTGACACTGCACCTGGAGTAAAGTGTTCAATTTTGGTCTTCATACTGAAGAAAAGATATACAGGCATTGGTGGTAACTCACAAGACAGTCGCTAGACGGAGTAACATATCAAGAATGGCTAACCAAGCAAAGTGTTTATTCAGCAGCGTTTCGAAGAATGAGTGGTGATCTTATTTAAACATACAAAATTCTGAGGGGGCTTGACAGTGTAGATTTTGAGAAGATATTTCCACTAGTGAGGGAATTTCAAATTAGGGGATATAGTTAATGAATAAGGGGACACTCATTTAACACTAAAATGTGAAACAATTTCATCTCTCAGACAGTACTGAATATCTGGAAACCTCTACGCAAGAGTTGTGGAGGCTAGATCACTGAAACTATTTAAAGAGGAGTAGATAGATTTTTTAAATATCATGGAGTTGCAGGCTGTGAAAGAACAGGCGAAGCATGAGGTAAAATTAGCCATCATCTTATTGAATGGCACAGCAGCCTTGAAGATTGAATGGCCTACTCCTGCTCCTATTTCTTTTGCTCTCCTCTCAACTTGTCCACCAACCACATTTTAAAAAGGCCATTTTTCAAATCCGACTGAAAAATAAACTGTGACCTCAGCCAGCTTTTAGCTCATAGCATTTATGGCATTAAAGGGATAATATAATTTTTTATCTAAATGAAGCAATGTTGTATATTACAGTGTGATATCCCTCTCATCATGAAATAGGACCTATTTGTGAGTAACTATGTATTAACTATATATTAAACTCCAATTCACAGTTTAAGACAGTATCTGAGCCACTTAATGGCTATCTTGGAATCAGCCCCAGGTAGCTCTATGTACTATGAACAAAACAAATGTATGCACTTACCTTTATCAAACAGCTTTGCACATTCGTGACATAAAGAAAAATCATGTGACCACTGTGCATCCCAGCCTTTCCCTGGAGTTGTGGCTCCACAACTCTTACATCGGACACACTTTGTACAGATCTACAGCAGAGGAGACCTTTATTAGAAATGCCCAGTAGGTATTCTTCAGACCCCTTTTATTTCTTATCCTGGAATTAAATGTACAGTCCAAAGTATACCCTTTCACTGCACAGCATTTATTAACAATTCCTATGGGCTTGGAGATCCACAATCTATCCACAGGCATCACAATTGTCTCTACTATTATCTACAACTGGGAAAACCTCGCACCTTCTTTCTGGTGAACGATCTGGCCTTCCTTTCATCTTTAACAGACTCAACACTCATATGTTGCCATGCAGCATTATCTGACCCCTTCAATTTACTATAAGTTAAAGACCATTTCAAAATATAACGATCTTACAAAATCTCAACCATAACAAAATACACCTAGAAACTTAAATTTATGCTACATAAATGAAAGAGGCTATCCATCTCTCATCTTATGTCCAATCCGACAGCATATCAATGAGGGCCACATTCAGTGAGCTACGGATAGATGTTAACTTGAATTTCCAATTGATTCACTTAACTAATGTGAAAAACGGATCCTTCAGACCTAACACTCAATTTTTACCAATATTTAAACGGGCTACACATAAAATATAAAGTTGTTTGCTTCTTTACTAAAGTAAGACATGCAAATATACTTGGAACTTTAATTGGTTCACCCTCTTTGACCTTATTACATCAGTGAAAATTAAAACATGCCACTTTTCCAAGTCTCCAAAGCAAATCTGAGATCTCAACTATGGAACACTGGTAGAGTGCATTTTATTCAGAAGTACAGCGTATGAAATAATGTGTGCTGCACTTTGCTGTCTGTCATTTCCAGATTTAGTCCTGTCCATGTAAAAGGAGGGAAAAAAATCTAGCCACAACTTGTCATATAGATACAGCAGCAACAGCATGACAGATCTTCTACAGCATGGGAAAAGTAAAGGTAAGACTTTCTCCAGTGACTGGGAAACAGAACTTTAAGAAGATTAAGACAGAAGGGCCTTAATTTGGTTCGTGAAGGAACCGTCAATTAAACACTATTCTAATGTATTCAATTGAAAAGTACAAGAAAATCCCCATTAAGAGTATTATTCTTGCAAAATATATTCTGTAACAAAGAATCCCAGGGATTGCTGCGTTCAAGAAGGCAGCTCATTTCCATCTTTGAGGGCAATTTGTTGGTTTAGCCAGGAACCGCCTCATTCCATGAACAAATAGAAAAACTACACAAGTATAAAAGCAAAATACTGTGGATACCAGAAGTCTAAAGAAAGTGAAAATACTGGAATGATGAGCTTACTTCTCGTATCATAAAAACAAAATATTAATTAATTCTCTCTCCACAGTTGCTGCCAGACCCACTAAACATTTTATCTTTTGTACAAATACATTTGCATATTAATGTTAGTTACATGTATTGACTCACAAGTCTTGAACTAAGTCACTTTATTCAATCCATATATTTGTTTTTTCCATTACCAATTTCCTATTGCCAAGAAGAATATTAATGCTTTTAAAATGGGTAAGGAGGCAAGAAAGAGAGTTGATGGAATTTAAGCCATGAGGTAAAATGAGTCACATGAGAAAACAAAACTTACCCATACTTTCTTTTTCTTAGTTGGCTTTGTTGGGTAGTTTGGTCCCAGGCACTCTGGATGATAGCTGTTTCGACACTTGCCACACTCTAGAAGCTGCTGTGTAAAAATAAATGTTTTAAGAGATTGCATTTTACTTATGATAATCAGTCTTCAAGAGAAGGTTTTTTTTAGGATCAGTTCCCTTCTTTAGAGAAATTCTCCTAAATACTGGGCGGCACGGTGGCACAGTGGTTAGCACTGCTGCCTCACAGCGCCAGGGACCTGGGTTCAATTCCCGCCTCAGGTGACTGACTGTGTGGAGTTTGCACGTTCTCCACGTGTCTGCGTGGGTTTCCTCCGGGTGCTCCGGTTTCCTCCCACAGTCCAAAGATGTGCGGGTCAGGTGAATTGGCCATGCTAAATTGCCCGTAGTGTTAGGTAAGGGGTACATGTAGGGGTATGGGTGGGTTGCGCGTCGGTGTGGACTTGTTGGGCCGAAGGGCCTGTTTCCACACTGTAAGTAATCTAATCTAATCTAATACTGCTCCAATTTCAATCTGATTCTCACCTATTGGATCACATATAAAAAAAATGTTTATGTTACACAAGGTCCATCAATCTAAAAAGAACTAATACAAGCTAAAATTTCAAGTCTGCCTTAATCAAAATTGACAAGGGGCAAATGGACTGAGCATTTAGATGACTGAGCAAAAAGGTGTGAAAAGCAGATAATCATGAATAATTCATTTTACATAAAAACCATCTAATCCTATGGTGTTAAGTGCACTAATGGAGTAAACAAGGGAGCATTAGGCTAGAACGTGCTCCATTCTATCACATGCTATTTTGCCTCACGAGATCCTGATTTTAAACGAGCCTTCATGAAGAGGCAGAAAGCAGAACAGAAACCAAGAGGACTGAAAAATCCTGGAATTGACACCTCTAAGCCTCACATCTTGGCAGCTGCTCAGAGGCAGCAAATGCAGAATGGGCAGGTAATCAATTTGTCAGAGACACTGAGATGATGATTATGGGCAGAAGGACTTAAAACAATGGATAGCTTATAAAAGAGAATTTGTGTGCTTTATAAAATGGTAACATTTATTTTGAAATAAATAATTTATGTTGAAAACCTAGTTTTTTTATGACTGTCAAATGATCAGCAATAAACACAACAAAGTTGAGGTTCAAAAAGAAAAGAAAATGTGTCTTTATTAAGAAGTAGAAACGACTATCAGGAGCAGACAGCAGTGATTAACAGTTCTCCTAGGTGTTCAGAAATGTTAAACTCCAGAGGGAGTTAATCAGCTTTGCAAATGCATGACTCCTGTTACAGAACACTCCGGGGCATGAATAAGAAGGTCTGAGTCAGGATTTGAAGTTTGTTCCTGCCCAAGCTATTTTAAAAAATAAGAATTCGGTTAAAAGTCACCCTCAAACCACTTAATTCTTGTAATCACTGACATAGACATGGAGGATGAACCAGTTAGAAATGTGAATCTTGTTAGCAATATACTGCTTGGTTATATTGAACTGTAGTCAAATTTACTTATTCTGTACTAAAATTAGAACAAGTCAGAATATCACTCATTCAGCACTATCAGGGGCAAATCCAAAATGCCCACCTAAAACAATTATGCACAGCTTACCATTACCTTTGAGGATTTATTCTGTCGGCAACAAACATGACAGAATTTGCAGCGCCGACAACACCAGTTCTCCCACTGCTCCTCTAGGGGTCGCTCATTTTCCTCCAGGCAGAAGAGGTGGAAAGGCTCACAGCACACCTGACAGTAAACAAACTGCAAACAAAACACAAAGGAAAATAAATCAGCAAACTCTACACTCCTGAAGTGATAATGATTGTTCCCCTGAGTCTGTCAGATTTGTAACAATGTCACAATCCCTAATGTACATACAGCCAAATTTGTTTGCGTATACAAACTCTTCTTCATTTCTTCCCACCCCTCAAGGCTGTTCATTTCCACAATGGAAATATGTTGTGACTTTTCCATTCGCAGCAGGGAAGACCCTATAAATTTGACACTGAAAACCACCAAGCCTTGCGATTAGTCAGCATCCAAGCAATATTAACTTGTCCATCACAATTCAGAAAATGTGAACACTGCCTGGTGCCTATGGAATATCAAATGTCCTTCCAGACAGAAACATCACCTGGTTATATGCAGAACATTACAACACAGAGTTGATCATTTCACTGCAAAAAACTCAGTAGAACATGCACTGTACTACCACACTTTACTGATGCCTCTTCACCACATTTATGTTGCTTATGTTGCCAGTAAATGTTAAGACCAAGTTCCACTCTATCAGACACACAGCCGCTGGCTGACTCAAATTCAGATGGAGTTTAAACTAACTTACTGAGTAAGGGGTGATCAGAAGATTTTAATTAGAAGGGTAATGGTGTGGTGTGCTGCTCTTAAACAGAGTTATTTTTACCAATGCATTAAGTAACCTTCTTTACTAAATGGAAGTCAAACTTCAGCAAGACTGAGATCATGAGATGGAAACCATACCTCGACATGTCCACTGCTGGCACAGAGGAAGCAAACCACCCTGGGAGTGATGGGTAAAGAAGTCAGGATACTAAGTCCACCCATCTCCCACACATTTTCCACATCACAGTCCTCCTGCCAAAGTCAGCAGAACAATATTAGAAGACATATAAACAGCAAAAAAAAACAGTTTACTCAATAGTTAAGTAATTTCATCTGAAGCCTACATGCGTTAATTTTCACATTTGCCGACTTCAGTCGTTCCTCCTTCTACAAAATGCACGTAAGTTTTCCGAATCCATTCTTTAACAGTATATTCACTAGAAATATCACATTATAATGAATAGCCTTTTGTAAAAAATATTGTTTTGCTGTGCAGCAGCTAGGATCACACAGTGATTCAACAGGATGTTGCCTGGAATGGAGCATTTCAGCTATGAAGAGAGGCTGGATAAGTTGGTTTTTGTGCAGCAAAGAAGGTCAAGTGAGGACCTGATAGAGGTGTATAAGATTATGAATAGCATGGGCAGGGTTAAAAGAAAACAGTTGCACCCCCTAGTAAAAGAGTCAATACCAAAGGGGTATAATTTTAAAGTGAAAAGCAGGAATTTAGAGGGATTTGAGGAAAAGCTTTCTCACCCAGAGGGTGGTGGGACCTGGAATGCACTGCCTGGGAGGGTAGTTGAGGCAGACAACCTCACAAACTTCAAAAAGTACTTGGATGAGCACTTGAAGTTTCATAACATTCAAGATCATGGGGCCTAATGCGGGAAAGTTAGACTAGTAGAAATAGTAGCTTATTTTTGTTGCACAGACTCGATGGGTCGAGGGCCTCTTCTGTACTGTACGATTCTATGACGCAAAACCTGGTATGATCCTTTCGGATGACAGGAACCAATTTACAAGCCAGAATGTCCTACATACAGTTGTATGGTTTGGTTCTATTTTATGATGGAAAATATTCAAGTCTCCCAATCTGCAGAGATTTCTGTGGAAGGAACATTATTTCCCAATCTACCATTCAATTCAGAAAACCAGGTAAAACAGCATTAACAGGACTGCTACTAAATCTCCATGGAAGTTTTTTTGAGAGAAATACCAGATCACAATGTACTGAGCAGACAGGGAAAGGCTCACCATATCTTCATGCAATAGAGTTTAGAAGATTGAACATGGAAGAAAAAA